>NW_024037058.1:17213348-17820074 GCF_015706575.1 Patiria miniata | reverse complement strand
GCGTCCGCAGCATTCTGTGTTCTGTTTGCAAACAGACATACAGCTCTAGTTAGCTGTTCCCAATTTCAATTGGGAACAGCTCTTGTTTTCGTTAAAGGTTTTTTTTTTCCTTTTTTTTTTTTTCTTCTTTTTCTTTTTCCACTTTTCCCCATAGGTTTTGTATGGGGAAAAGTGGAAAAAGCTATATTGACAAATAATTATATTGCATTATTATTACTGTGCACTTAATTATTGTCATGTTATGACGTCATGAATATTTAATGAGGCAATCTTTACAGTCCTATAACTATAGAACCGTTTGACCGATTGATCTCAAACCTGGCAGGTATACACACTGGGAAGTGTTACAGATAAAAATTGGTATGTCCGGGTCATGTGACTTCTACTTCCGGTGTCACCGGAAGTGTTAATGTAAGACCCTAATTAGCATATCTAATGAATTAGAAATTTGATTGGGTTGACACCTTATATTAGTATTAAGCAACATTAAAGGATAAATATGTAGCATTATTATTAATGGGCAGTTTAATGTTTTTATGTTATGATGTCATGAATATTTAATGAGGCAATCTTTATAGTCCTTTAACTTTAAAACTATTCGACCGATTGATCTCAAACTTCGTAAATATATAGACAGGGAAGTGTTATGAATGAAAATGTGTATGTCAAGGTCATGTGACCCTTACTTCCGGTCTTTACTGGAAGTGCAATTATTTAAGATAATATTTTCTATTTGGAAAGTTAATTAGACAATCAAAAACAAGTTGGGAACAGCTCTGTGGTTGTTCAGTTACAACCACATCTAGTTTAAAATATGTTTATGTATTTTACACAAAATGAAATATGTAATTGAATCATTGGTGCAGGATTGGCACCTGCGACTTATTTTGTTTCGAAAATGTGATGGGGAATATGTGACAGAATACCTATAATGTTTTGTTGTTCGTGTTGTATATGCCTTTGTTTCTTTAGTGCAAAATTAGGTATGTCAAGTGCTTTGCTGTCTGGAACAGTAGTGCAGTTGTTAATCTTAATTCGCTTTGCTTTTATTATATAAACATCTATTATATTAACTAAATTAATTTTTTTTTAAATTATAGAAAGGTAAGTTACTCTTCTAATGGCAAGTATAAACTGTAAATTACTATTTGGATTTGTACTATTATGTCGCTGTTAATGACACAAACTTTGTATGTAAACTTGTTTTAACGTACGTGAATGTACAACTCTCCTGGTGCGCACCTCATTTTGGGGGTCCATGAAATAAAGTCGAGTATTGGTTGCATAAAATAGTTATGCATAAAACAAATCGGCACACTTTTGGGCCAAAAATTTGTAGTTTTTTCGCAATGAATTTTGTTGGCAATGATTTTGTAATTTCCCGCATTATTATGGCCTCTTAAGGTGTTGCTGCAATAACAATGCAATGATTTTGCATTTTGTACAGGTAGGTAAACATTTTTGATTAGCTGAATTAGCTTAATGAGCTAATTAGGCCACTTATGAATTTGAAATTTTGAGAAAATAAAGATTTCATTAACCATGGCATCCTTAAACCGCCTTTGTCAAAGTTCTTTTATAGCTTGCAACATGAATAGACCGTATGCGTTAAGGCGCAGTTAGAGGGCAATAATTTTGTATTGCGTATATATAATTATAATTAGTTAACATGTTGTGTATTCATTGTTGCTAGATTTAAAAAAAAACAGCCTCTCATGAGACACCTGCAACGCGTAAGGGATATAGGGACGTCTCTATTGTCCGAAGTACCATTGGTCCGAAGTCCCATTGGTTCGAAGTCCCATTGGTCCGAAGTCCCATTGGTCCGACGGCCCATTGCTCTATACGTTCCATTGGTATAAACGTCCCATTGGTCTGAAGTCCCATTGGTCCGACGTCTCATTGGTCCGAAGTCCCATTGGTCCCTTCCATTGGTCCAACGCCCCCATAGGATTAGGGTTAGGGTTAGGGTTAGGGTTGGGGTCAGTCAACCTGAACAAGTGGAACTACACAGTATTATGTTTCGGGACCAATGGGACTTCGGACCAATGGGACTTCGGACCAATGGGATTTCGGACCAATGGGACTTCGGTACTTCGGACTATTGAGACGTAACCAAGGGAGAAAGGGAGTGGATGACTTGTGATGGACTGGTGAGGACTTCTGACGGACTCGACTATAACACTGGTAGAATCATGTAGGCCTACCTCCATGGTAGAATCATGCTAAAACACAGTCAAACTCACACGCCAAATGAACGACGCTCGATTTCAAGTTAAGAGGTACCGACTTGTCAGACGATCCATTTAGTAAGTGACATGCCTCACAAAGAAGTAGAAGCGCTTAAATCTCGCCTGTATGGGAAATGCTGGATTGGGTTGAAAGTGCACCTGTATCACCGGTCACCAAACACCTGTAAAAAGCCTCTACATATATTTTGGCTCTATGAAAGTGCGTTCGATCGAGTGCATGTAGGCCTACACAAAATGTGATATTTTCAAGTTGTCTCAAAATAAGTAACTAAAGATTGTAAGTTATCACTTTTCACCGATGGGAAAATGTAAAATATCGAGAGAAAGTTGGCGTGGGGATCAGGAGTTTGGGACTTCATTATATTATGCTATATGAAGTAGGATGGGCGCCGCTGAAACAAAATACTCACACATAGAAAAATGTTCGGTTTTCAAGGGATTTTCGGTGGAGTTGAGAATTATGATATTAACAAGATGAAATTGCCGTTTGACCAAGGATTATTGTCCATGATTTAAAACAACACCCTACAATGCGTGGGTATGGGCTCCGTTCAAAAGGCCATTTTTTGGGGCGCATGAATTTCACTGCTCTGTTATATAGCATTTAATTAGTATGTAATCGGATTAGCTTTCTTTAACAACCGGGACGCTTATGCCTTCGCAACCACATGGCTGAATAGACCCTGGTATAGACAGGAGACTGGGCTCCATAATTAATTGGATGATATACAAATAATTCATGTTTGTGAGTGCAATGGTAAGAATAATTTCATGAGGTGACAGATGAAATGTTCCATTCTACGAGGCGAAGCCGAGTGGAATGGAATTTTCATCTGTCATCGAATGAAATTCTTCTTTCCATTGCACGAACGTGAAACATTCATTATTTGTATTATATACTCGACCGTGAAGCGCGTGGTATAATAACATGCCGGTATAAACTTTATTATACAGCTCTATGCTTGATTCCTGCAACCTCGGCCCCATTATAATTATATGCGTGTGCGTCGCTTCCAATTAATACCGACTTGAATAATCTGCAACCCTGCGTGCATATGGAAATGGAGCTTGCTACCAACATTGGACGGAGCACTCCGATTGGCTAAAAATGAGGAGGATGTGAAGTTTAATATATATATTTACATGTGCACGGAGCCCATAACATAAAAAAACCACATTTCCAGTCGTTTTAGCCAAACACAAACATGTACATGCCGTTAGACGCGTGTTTCGGACAACTGGTATGTTGCAGGATCACTTCCGCGAACAGATGGAGACTGGATCCTTTCGCCGGCTACATGTCATGATTTAACAAAACAGATTCCGGACGGAACAGCCACAAACAATGGCAATTTCGTGGAAGAACATGTTTTAATTTTTTTTACAGCTAGGAAATGTAAACCTCTGCCACAGTGACTGGTGACCGTGTAAATGAAAACTACATGAACTTCCGTACAGGAAGCCTGCGTGCTTCGATGATCTGCACATTTTCCAGGATGACAACGGTACCATGAAGTATTATCCTCATCTTGACTAGATAATAACAAGTTGGGTTTCGCTTCGACGGGCAGTATTACAATTCCCAGCGCTGCAGCAAGATGCACGCACTTTCGTTGTTCTGCTCTGCTCTCATCTTGGCTGTGATGAGGCTGGGGTGCGATGCAGTCACGACCCTGCCGCCGACTCAAACTCCGCCGACAGTCCAGTCTACACCAGGCAAGTGTAGTATATATGTTTTTTTTATGCAGGTTACAATACAAAATATCTTTCCGGACGGCTATACAGTCATTTTTTGGCAGTGGTCGAAATATTGTACAACTTTTTTTTTTAATTGAAACACTACACTACTTTTTTACGGGTTCGAATCTCACCCAGGGCGACGATGATTTTGTGGATTCGACTCGCATCACCTGACTTTGTTTATGCCTGGAATATTCAGTACTGGTTTTTGCCCTTCAACGACGTTGTTTTTATTGATTTATTTTAGTTTATTGTGTATTTAACACTGTATACTCGGAGTTATCCTGAGTGATTGTGAGAGGGGAAAAAACACACAAACGGGACTAGAACCCACGCCCTTGCTGACGTGTAATACCAGTCAACCACTGAGCTTCTATGCTGGGACCTGGCTGGTTCGAATCTGATATAGCTAGGGGTACTGAACGTCCGCAACCAAACTATTCATGAGATGGAATACCCTGAATATTTCGGTTTTTTGTGCCGCCAAAGGTAATAGTGTGACGGCGAAGGCAGGGCGGGCAAACTATGATGTGGAACATTCCTCCATTTTTGTGTGTATATGTATTCCCAATAATTTCTAACAAAATTGGTTTACAGTTGAACTTTCATTAAAATATAAATATACAAATAAATATTAACAAATAGCCTAATGTTCAATTTTTGGCGATTCGTAACTTTAACGAATATAGCACAAAACGGAGCATCGGTTTAATCAGTTGCCTTCTACTATAATTAACGTTCGACTATATTTTATTGTTATTTGCAAATGAAATTGATCGACAGCTTCATAATTTTTGTACTATTAATATTTCATAAAACACTAATGGTAATACCTGCATGCGTATAATTGTATATGCGCCATTTACGCGCCACTTTCCGGGATGTAGGACAATGATTAGGCCTACTCATGTTTGGAAAACACAACATTACGGCAAACGCACAATACGGCAAACGCACGATGTGCGCGTTTTACTGAAAAAGTGGTCTCCATGAGGCCGAGGGCTCCTTTAGTATGAACTTGACTGTTCATTTTGCTCATGATTTATGATTGAAACAAATTATTCATTTATTGAACTAAAATCACATGTAATTAATACAGTAAAACGTCACAATATGACTCGCACATCTGTATGTAACGGGGTTGATATAGCTCTATGATATTTTATTCCAAATGTACAACACGCGACACACTAGGTCAGGGCACCAAATGCGAGATGCAAGATGATCCTCTGTACATACCGGTGAGAAGAAAAACCGCTGAGAATTATTGTACTAAAAAAGAAAGAAAAGAAACCAAGAAGTTTAATATGGACCATATCCGGTGATCGGGTTGTGGAGAAGAATGGAGCAGGCCGCGCTCGGCCGGCCGGGCGCATGCAGTGGAAGTCCATTCAGCTATTATCATGCACGGAGGGTTTGCGCGGCGGATGTGTCACGTACCAATTTAACACGTGCTGCTCACATAATGAATTTTGCACGTCTACATAGCGATGGCGATAATTGCTGAATGCCCTTTAGTTTTTCCAGTCGTAGTTTTCGTTGAAGTTCGCTATTAATAGCCGTTTTTCACGTTCAGGTCATATTTATTAAGCCTTAGTGTAGCCCATAGAGCTGTATATTTAATTGTACAGCTCTATGGTGTGGCACCACTTTACCCATACTTCACGAGTGGGCCTACAATTTACGGGCAGATGCGAGTTCCGTCAAAACACAATGAAACATATTGTGTAGCATTTAACTCTGTCCTCTATTTCTACTAATTTCATACAGAGTATGTTGAGCCTATCATTGTGACAAATTGCCCAGTGGATGGTTCCAGCTTGAAGATTCCATTCATCCGACAAACGCCAGGCGACGGATTGGGGATAAGTCTTACAGCCGAGGGACCGACGACACGGGTCACACGAGTACCTGGCGATGATGAGAATTTCGATGTCGGTGTCACTCCAGTTGTGTACACATTTACTGACGAGTCCAATCCAACGAACACTGCAACATGCACTTTCAATGTCACCATAATTCCACGTGAGTATAGACCGCTTGCAGACGCGTTTGATAATCGACGCGCGAAGGCGCGCGACGCCATGTTGTGGGACAGGCGTATATCTATCCACGCACATTTTGTCCCATAACATGGCGTCGCTCACCTTAGCGCGTCAATTATCGAACGCGTCTGCAAGCGGTCTATATGGTAGATCAACTTCACTTGTGTTAAAAAGGGAATATTTGAAATCATAACAAAGATCGCATGCTGGGACAGTTTTAATTTTTGGCTATTTACTATAGGTTTCACATGTAAATGTGACACCAAATGGTGTCTCCATTACGCAATCATGCATAAGTGTTATTTTTAGTCTAATCAAGTTATTTTCACAATATTGATGCGTTATCCTAGCTGGGTAAGACAAAAATGCATTTTGAAATAAAACACACCACATTGAGCATGAATTATCACAAAAATAGCAGAACATTTATTTGGTGTCCCCTCTTTACACATGAAATGGTGAATGGGTTTTGACATTATTTTGGCATTTCTGGAGAAAAACAATGTTTGATTTTGGCTACAAAATTGAATTAGTAATGTCATGAAATATCTTATAAGTTATACTGAAAATATTAAACCCTGTCAATCAATTCTTCCATTTTGGGGTCAAAGTGTCACAAGTTGGCACCCTAATCTACGGAATAAGCTGTGTTGAAGGAGTTTCCCCCCCCCCCCCCAAATATCTTGGCAATGCCAAATCCTATGCTCGCGTGAATTCACACTAAAGCTTCATTTAAGTAAGTACTTAGCATAAGTTGTGTAATGGATTTTTTAAAGAGGATATATTTCTAGTGTTTCTACGAGACTCGGAAGCGTGGCGTTGTTATTGACGCGACGTTTACAAGTTTAACGTCTTCCCAGTTCAGTCATGTTTGATTACCTGTGGAAATACCTATTTTGATCACTTTAGGTTAAAATGTTAAAAATTAGTGACGGGAATAAGGGCTTTTATTGGCAATGCAGCTCTTTGATTGGTGGGCAGTCCTGGTTGAATTAGTTGTATTTGAATATTTCTGATATAAACTGATTTTAGAACTTGCCATATCTGTGTTCAAATTTTGAGACTGTATGCTCATTCTTTGAAAGACATGAGTAGGGGGAGGGGAGGGGAGGGGACGGAAGGAGTACAAATTCAATGTAATGTTTTGAATTTGGGCGACCCCCCCCCCCCCCCCCGTATACGCCAATAGTGCTGTCATGTATACTGTGCCCTTTTCAGGTGATTTGGTTCTGTGCATTGTACATTTGAACGAACCAATAAAATGGCTTTCTGAAAACCCTGATAGGGCTGATATTCATCTCCGAGTCACTAGTATCACCTGTTATACACCTGTTCAAATGACAGGGCGAGATTTTGCAAGATTTTTCGGTCTGGATTTTTCCTGATTTCAGGATTTTGAATGAATCCCGTTGTAAATCTGAAGTTCAGAAATCTTTCCGTAAATGTGTTCTTACCTATGAAAATGTAAAAGAAGGGGGCATTATAAGGGGGTGCCTTCAGGCAAATTTAAACATATACCACAGACCCTACGTTGCTCTGGGGCTCTTGGCGACCCGCAAACCCTGTGCCGATTATTTCAGGATATTTTCATTTTCCCCGAATCTCAGCCCTGAATGAGCATCAACCATCTTATCCCCTCATCATTCAATGCTTTTGCCTATTAATCTCTCCCGTCCAACATACAGAATGTGGCAGTTCTGGTCAGACCTTGTGCTTCGGTAGATCACTAAGTGCTGGCGATGTTTGTGTAGCAACGATGACTCTTTGCGACTCTCCAAATGGAGCGGGCTACTTAGAAAATCCTGACTACTCTGGTGACAGTTGCAGAGGTAGGACTGGACTGGATTTACGGGGGGAGGCCTTTAGACTTGTGGAAGATAATGAAATTTTGTGAGAGGAAGGCGACTTGGCTAGGTGTGAAAACAAAACCAGTAACAGACAGTGTAGTGGTCGAGTCTCCAACGTCGAGTCGGAGTCTCGAGTCACAAGCCTCGAGTCCGAGTCTCGAGTCACAAGCCTCGAGTCTGAGTTCGAGTCCGAGTCACGAGTCACTTGTTCTTAGTTGTTCACCAAACTAATCAAAATATTTTAAATAATTTCTAAGGAAAAACCTAGTGTAAACAGTGTACCTTGTATGTGTACATGTTGTTTAGACCCAAAATGTGTTTTCCTTTTAATTCTCATCCCTAAAAAACCTCTTCCGTGATACCGGACACTTTGTAGCATGAAACCGGGGCCTGATGCCCTTCATGCAGGCGCTAGGTGTGCGTGCGCGGCCCCTGGATACGATTTTCCGCGGTGCCGTGTTTTGTCTAATGAGTTAAAAAGAATGCTACGTTCGTCGCACAAATACATAACGTTATGTTTTTTCTTTTAATGAAAAAAACGTGACTCGAGTCACGAGTCACGCGTCACCTAGCCTTTCACCAAGGCCATCGTGCTTAACTTGCCCACATTCAAAGCAGCGAAAACGCGAAGCGACTGGAGATGAAGACCGCACATGCGAGTGGCAAAGCCACGAGGGCCTTTTGCAACTTGTCAAGAAATTCTTATGTTTTTCTTTATAATCTCGATTTTTGCTACCCCAAAAGGGTAGCAAAATTCCAACCAATCACCAGCCTTTTCGTGCGTGCGTGGCTACTACCCGGACGCGCGCGTCGACGCGCCCGGATGCTTGCACAAAATTTAAAAACAAAAAATACGAATCTAGTTTTCCACGAGATCATGACCGCGTAATTGTTCTTGCATTGTTTTATTTTAACTTTACTTATAAAGGTATTTCAAGAAATTATTTGAGGGTATGAACTTATTTTTCATCTGAACTTACAGTAATTTGCTCTTACGTTTTCCTTACTCACCCTTCTTTAAAAATGGAAGCGACTAGGCAAAATCCGCGTTGTGATTGGTTAACCTTCAGCACGCTTCTTATTAGCATAAAAACTATGAATAATTCAACAAAATCAAGTTGCAAAAGGCCTCGTGGCGTTGCCACTCGTGCATGCTGACTTAATCTTTGCTCAAGTCGCTTCGGATCTTCGCAACTCCGCCGCTCTAAGCCACGATGGCCTGGGCGAAAGGCTACGCGTCACCAAGCTCGAGTCCGAGTCATCATGGTCGAGCGCGAGTCTTTGTCCAATGTGACTCGATCGAGTCGAGTCCGCGTCACGAAAAATGTGACTTGAGTCCAACTCGAGTCCGAGTCCTGGACTCGAGTCCTTCAACACTGGTGAATATGCAACTTTTCCTCGGATGCGCTGATTTAATTGATTTTTTTTTACTCCTCATGACTGCCAACACAAATTGAAAAACACTGTGCAAAGTCTTGTGGTTTGTAATTTCCTCGTTTTTTCCTAAATTCCCAGTTGCATGCCTGACAGTAACAAACAAGTTGGAATTCATGAGTTTTTAAATATTCCAAGAAGCATTCTCTTCAAAAGTCATGTTCAGCGGGCCCATTCCCTTACCTCAGACTTGGGGTGGGGGATGTGCTGGAGGGGGGTGATGTGGGGGGGGGGGGGGACAGTTTCCAGAATGGATTCTGGTTGGAAACTTTGGATATGACTTGTCATGGACTTTACAAAGCTATTGCTGAAGGTTTTTTTTTCAATTTTACTTTCCAAATTACATTTGTAACTATTTTATCGGAGAAAGTTGCTAGCCATTTTTGCTTCTTTTCATTTAATTTCAAAACATTTATTTTGTCTTAATGGCAATAACTGCCCCAAACCAGTGGCACTGTATTGTTGAATGGATTCATCAAGGAGTAACAAAGGTAGTTCATGTGGTTATGGAGTAATATGATACGCCTGTCAATTGTTTCTCACACCGCTCCCATCCCCCCGGGCTGCCCCACCCAAGATGTGGGGATTGTCACTTTTGAAGTGACAAACTCCCTACCCCTCGGGCAAAATTGAAGTGACAATCCCCGACCATGCCCTGACATGCATACGTGGGGCGCACTAGTGATTGCCTTTCCCTGTAGTATACCAATGGTAACAATGTAATTTGAATGACCGAAATCCCCACCCTGGGGCATATAGAAGTTACCATATCCCGAACGTTTGATAGGCGCGTAAGGAATATAAATGCCAATACAGAACTTTTACAAGCATATAGCTTGTATACGAGGCATGATGCAGTTACAAAGGGAAACAAGTCAGGTGTGTTTACAAACACAAATGCCCCGCAACCGTGACTGTTCCCATGACATAACACACTCTTTTAACATCAACTTATGTACCTTGGTCACATGGAATGTTCATTGACAGCATAGTGTTTTCTGTAGGTTTTATATGAAATAATCTCTAATCGTTATGATCTCAGAATAAATACAAGATTTCTATTGTTTTAGCCACTGTGACCTTGACCCTTGACCTTTCGACCCCCAATGTGATAGGCCTATTTGGATTACCAAGAACGATCCACAAGCCAAATTTGAAGTTCACATGTAAAGTATTTCTCAAGTTATCGCGCTGAAAAAATTCTTTTGTTTTAGCCACTGTGACCTTGACCCTTGACCTTTTGGCCCCAAATGCAATAGGCTTCTTAGGATAACAATCCACAAACCAAATTTGAAGTTCATATGTAAAGTATTTTTCAAGTTATCGTGATGACAAAATTTCTTTTGTTTTAGTCACTGTGACCTTGACCTTTCGGCCCCAAATACAATAGGTTTCTTAGGATTTCCAAGAACAATACACAAACCAAATTTGAAGTTCATATGTGTGCGTGTTCAATAGTTGCACAATAAAAGCAGTTCGACCGAGGACTAACACAAGGCATACCATATTTCTGAGGACTTCCATGCGATCAACCTTGCGAAGACAAACGTAAGCACTATGCAAACAATTATTATTTTAAAGGATTAAAAGTATGTCTAGTAAATGAATAACAGTTTTCATGGTTTTACTAACTGTTTCAGAAGTACACATTGGAAATTCAATAACGCGTACACCGACAAATAGCCACGTTCACCGAAATCCCAATATCACCACACTCAAAACTTTGTCAAAATGGTAGAGGTTAAGTTCCGGTGTGTTTTTGGATTCGTGCCAACTTGTCAGCATGTTTCAATCTTGCGGAACGGCTGGTCTCTGTGTTGTGTATTTATGGTGGGGATAGTATTGCCTTTTAAATTCCATATCAACACTAAAATGTTTTCAAGAACATATTATCATCTTAATTTCCACGAATTGAAGTGTTTGAAACCATTTGGATTGCAATTAATTTCTTTAAATTAAATTCAGACTGTTTCATCATCTTTTAAAAGCACAAACATTTCTTTTAGCATCTTGTCAGTTCTTTTAACTTGTTTAAAAAGTCAAGTTATCCTTTATTGCATGCTTAAACATGGCTTTTGTATGCATTTCATGGCCCAGTGAGATTTCCTTTTAACTGGTGGGGCTACCCTTGTAAATAAAATGAATCAAATAAATGAATACAAAATAAACACTGCTCAAATTTAATGAAACTCTCGCAACTTTATTTAAAAAAAGAATCCTTTTTAACACCGTCCAATTCTTACATCCAATGGAAATTGCCTAGAGTCATGTCTGCCTATCGTACCAATTCACACTTTCCAAGTACGAACCCTTCACGACTTTGAGAAAGTGACCAACGCATTATGAGAAGCTGACCATGTCTTTCATAGTACGGCAGATTTGTGATGGAATTGTTCACTTTTATGATAAAGACATGGAATTTGGCACCCAGTCAGAGTACATCTATTTCATGGGAGAGATATTTGGCTACAGAGCCATGCAGATTTGTACTTTGAAAAAAATATATATATAGGATAACAAGCAATTTTCAAAATGGCTACCTTTGCTTTTTATTCTAGCTATATTTTTTCAAAGGACAAATATGCGATGGCTCTATAGCCAAATATCTCTCCCATGATACTCTGACTGTGTGCCAAGTTTCACGCCTTCACCATAAAAGTGAACAATTTCCATTAAATTGAGAATTGATCTCCCTGACTATCATGCAAACATTACACATGTACTGGTAGTCCAAAGCAATCATATTACAGACTCGTGAACCATATAAAAGCAAACGAATCATTTGCCATGTTAATTTAAAAAAAAGAAAAAAAGAGGCTACTGTATATAATATAGATACGTCATGTTGTGGCAAGATGACAGCATTTTGGCAAGGAAAAAAAAATAGATTTGCCAATATTTCAGTGCTACAAATATTCACCACCAGTTCAAATAACTAAATATTGCACATAAAATAGTCTTCAAGACTGCAGCCTCCTGAGTCATGCATGAATTGTGACAGTGTTCATTAAATATTTTCAGTGACTACGAGTACTGCTTAAGTCTGAGCAAATTAGAATAATAACGAAAAATTGCAGGGCAATTACATAAAGGTGTGTTTGTTGGAATGAAATTTGCCCTGCCTTACAACTGGCATTAACATTCAATTGTTAAATCATTTTCAAATACATTGCAATAGAGACGGCATCATTCCCTTTGGCAATTAACTTGTCAAAATACATCCCCAACATCTACATGTAACTGATCAGAGCCAACTTACATACATGTAGAGGTATTTAAAAGGTTATTCAATTGTCAACCCGGATTATATTTATTTTTCTCAGGATGTGCTCGCTCGAACTGCCAGCATTAAAAGCTGCTGTTTGAATATCAACAATTAAATGCCATCGACGTCATATAGCAATGTAAAACACAAATACATTACATTAAAGTACATGTATCTATCCACAAAACTGCTGTATTCCCTAGGCTGTGTCAATTTTGGCACAATGGATTACCACAAAAAAGTACTCAAATGTTTCTGCTATAAAGTGAACTCTTGCTGAGGACCAGCCAAATCTAAGGCTCACAAAATGATGTTTTACATTGAAGACATTTCCAACACAAACTTCTTCCATGTTAAGCCGTGTTAAATCATCCAAGTGTACAAATTCAAGCAACTTTACTTTATAATCAGTGAGGAGCATAATTCCTTTAGTGTACTTGCCACAATGAAGTTTCCCCCAACATCTTACAGATCAGAGCCCTGTTGCCTAGAGTTTTTAAATGGTTAGTTGGAGTTGTTTACATGGACAGGACCCACACTGGAGATTGCTATCTTATGATCTAAACTTTAGATCAGCTGATCAGATGCACATTGTTTCAAATCGAAATATGCTAACTGGGAAATCGGTGTTGTGGTTTGTGTTCTAAAGACGCCAGGACTCAAGTGTAGCATTCACTGAGAGACGTTTATTAACAGCCCGTAATAACATCATAGAATACGGATACGGTGGCCGCGTAATGCCACTCCATAACATCCCCTTCCTTAAGATAAGGAACAGTCTTTTGTTGTTGCTGAACTTTCACTTGAGACTGAGTGTAAACTGTGGTCTGTTGCAGTGGTAATCAAGAACGCTAAACTTTTGCGAATAACTCAGCAAACATTATGAACGCTTTAACACTAGAACGTATTTGGAACAGCTCTAAACCTTTAACACTACTTAGTAATAAGGTTAGTTTAAGAACAACTTAAGTAAAAGCAACTTTAACCAATAAACTGCATGCAAGCATAGTCTATGCCACTCCAGAACAGTTTGTGTCAACTAATTCAATTTAGAACTTGCAATGTTTCCCCAGGTGTACCCGATTAGTATGCTTTTATCCTCAAATTGTTGCCAATTTAACTGTCAGCATTAAAATATGCTGCTAAAACATCAACAATTAATAATCAACAATTAATAATCAACAACTTCAACTGTCTAAATGTACGCCTTTCTTAATATTTATGCAGACAACATACTTTAAGGGCCAAATAGAGACTATGAGCGGAACATTTTTACGATATCGGTGAAAAACTGCACTGGTCTAAAGTGTGCTGCAAAAAGTTGATTTCTCCACCAGATATCAGTTTCCATGGCAAAGACCACACGAGACAAAGGACCCCTGTTTAAGGTAGATTATAGTTTTACGGACAAATAACTATAGGATTACGACCACCGTATGCAGTCGGCAGTACAGCGGCATGGCACACAGATGTGCTTGAAAGATTGAACCAAATATCTTCACTTGATCAGTGCGCCGCACAAGTTCACGACGACACACGAAACAGCTTTGCGTCTTCACTTCAGGCTCATCTGGATGATGCTGCTTCAGATGCCGAGGCAACTTAGGAGTTGGTTCCACACAAAAATGCTTCTTGTCCCACTTTCTACCATCACAATTGTTGGTGGTTAAGACAGTAACATTAGGTAGTGATGAGGTGCTTGTGATACGGGCATCTTGCAGCTGATTGCTTGTCTCCTCATCCTCAGGACTTGTCCCGCTACATGTACTTGAACCATCCTCTGACTGAACATCACCTGGCACCGGACCAATCCCCTCAGAATTGTTGATGGCCTTGCTGTAATTGGTTGCATGCAGTCTGCAGTGCAGTGGCATGGCACACAGCTATGCATAGCTTGTTTGGGAAATCCCAGTGCCTATGCTCATTGGGAATTCAACAAAGAGGAAGGGCTACCTCTAGTTTTTGTCCAGCTGTCTGAGCATGGTAGAGGCCTTGTGATTCAGAATCAGCACAGCCAACAAAATCACATTATTTTCAGTTTTGTTCTATTTTGCTTCATAAATCATTCACAAAGCAAAGGACTGAACAGAACAAAACGGGGGGGGGGGGAACCTGAAGATTTCTTTGGCTGTCTTGATGCCAAAAAGTATGGCCTCCGCCATGCTCTGACTGCTGGACAAAAACTAGATGTGCCTCCAGCTGTATTTGTCAAATACCCACCCACGGAAGGACAAGGCGGAAACAGTATGCCCCTTCGGCTTCGCCGCGGGGCATAAAAATGGAAAATCTATATTTACAAGGTCTGCCATTTATCAATCCTCAGCACTTGGCATTTCCTCTTCTCTTTGAATCTTCATAAATAGATAAGATTTGTGGACGTGGGGATGCGAACCTTCTGCGTTCCTGCACAGACTCCCACGAGTGGGACAATGCCATGGCAACGGATTACCCAGAAGGAGCTATCAGTTTCATTTCTAGATTTGCTGTGCCAGCGATCAGTCAGGATTCAATTCATCTAACTGCGGTGAGTTTCTTTCTATTTCACTTTGATCTAGACTATCATCATCATCTTGATGACATCTGTGCGCGTGCGGTGCACAGGCGTTGCTCAGTGACTACAATCATAACGTGTTAATTGTTCTTTTCCACTGTTCTGCATTTTCAGTGGTTTGGTGTAGCTGGTTCGAGCCAATACCAGCCATCCTCAGGTCATCAGTAAGTTGTTGTTGGTCAGGTTCGCGTAAGTGCGCCACCACTACGGTACGGTTCTGTAGGTTGATTATTTTTGTCCAGGAGCAATGAGAGTGGTACACCTTTGCTGGGTTGCATGTCCAGTCAGTTGAAGCCGCTGTTTGTGCAGTGTTGTTGATGCTGGTGGGACCTTACTTCAGCGATTAAGTTTAACAACATTTGTGACGCGCTCAGGGTATCTGACATTCAGTGCGTGACGCAGCAGAGCTCGATGTGACGCGTCGATGGTTTCTCTAGACTATAAGGGCCGTTGGAATGACTTCCAGAAAAGAAATAACCCCTCCCCCTCCCCCCCCCCCCCAAATGTTTATTTTTGACAAATAATTTATAATAATGAATCAAGTACATATAAATCATGTCTGCTCTGAAAGCCTACTTATTACACATTTTTACACATTTACTAACAATGAGCAGATTCCGTGATCTCCAAGAAAAGTTCTTTGACTTTGGGCAAGCTGTTGATGGCTCAGAGATGAAACTTTTCAGATTTTAATAAAAAAAAAACCCTGACTTAACCCTAAAAGGGCTGGGGTGGGGATATTTCCAACACAAAGCAGAATTACCATTCGTTCATATGAATAATTAATTAGCCATAATTCCGAAACCCTTTTACCTAAGGTCATGACATTTCTTGGGTATGTTCATGATAAGTTGTTCTTTGCATGTACCAGGTTTCATAATTGTTCAGCACTTAATGGCCGAGATTTAAAGGGTTGGAATTCCCCCCCCCCAGCTGTGCGATGGTCAAAATAACCTGGCCCTTTTAGGGTTAAAGTGATGACAAATTTGACGTTGTTTATGTCCAACAGGTACGTGTATCATGGGGCCAGTTTGATGAGTTGTATTCACCGGAAATAACTAGCAATAAACGGGGTGCCTTGATCTTTGTGAACATATCCACACCCGTCCAAAACTCTGTAGAAACTTTTTGGGTAAGTTTTAACCATTTGTTTTAATCAACTGTATCTTTCATGCATGTAATATCGGCCAGAAGAAATGTGTTTCCTGATTTTCACAAAAAAGGGGGAAAAAATGTTTAGAAAAAAAAATAATGAACTTGATTAAGCACCATCGATATATCGCTATTACTCAATTATTCGATTATTCGATATTATTTTTACATCAATATTGCCGATAGAATTTTGTAATCATATTGAAATATCAAACATTTTGTTATTAAGATATGATATAGAAAATATATGAAATGTGTCAGATTATCGTCAAAATAAATCTATGTTTTAATGTTTGCTGTATAATGAAAAAAAAGTCGGCGGCAACTTGTGCTTGTGACTGGAAATAGATACATCGGGAAATGCAATGCTATGTGCTCTGCTTTCACTGGGATTCGTGGTCTCCCCAATGTAAAACCTCAAAAGAAACTGCCCGTTCTCAATTCTCAGTGCTGAGATTTGTTTAAAAGTTTGAGCAATATGCTCAAGATAAACACATTGTAAATTTTTTTTTTTTGCTTGAAGAAGTTCGATTTTCTATAATTTTTTCCGCATAACTTTTACATGGGATAAGCGATAGGCCTATACTGGATATTCTTGATATTGGATTTGCGATATATCGATAATTGAACATTCTGATATCGACAGTTCTTTTAGATTTATTTTACATCGGCCCAATCGACTACTTGTATGAACAGTAGATATTGTAACACCTCACCCACAGATTCCATATTTTGAATTGGCCGAGAGCGAGGCAGTCAGTCGCTAAACTTTGACTTTCTTGCTGTGCACGGCCAAAAAGACTATTCAACGTCCGAGTCAGTACTGTAGGCCATATCAATCTAGCATATCAACCAACGTAGCAATCAGTATATATGCATGTGTCCACGATATATCTCAGTGCACATATTATTCCCATGCTCTACAGAGTTGGGTTCAAACATTTCATGAATGGGTAGTTTAGAAAAGTGCAAGTAAAGTTTCAACTAATTTCATATTGAAATGGATAAGTAAGTTTCAGTTGGATTTTTGGTTAAATTAATCAACTATCTCTTAAAATTGAGTTGAGAATTGAGAATCTGAGTTGATTCGTTAAAACAAATATTTGACCGTCTCTTTTTTTAAAAACTGATTTCATATTGAAATAGAAGTACATTTTAATCGGATTTTGGTCAAATGCATCAGTTATCTCTGAAAATTAAGCAGAATCTGTTGGTGAGGTGTTATCAAACAAATATTGACTGAATTAACTCATGGTGTAGTAAAACAGGCCTCCCTCAGTGATCCAGGAAGTACGTATTCCATTTCACTCGGCTATACGCCTCGGGAAAATAGAATGATATAGTCTCGTGGAAGGCTTGTTTTACTACACCACTCGAAGCAGTCATTATTCTTTGGGGGCAAACTGTTCTTAGAGCATCTGGGGTCAGCTAACAATGGTACCCAACAAGTTATGGAAGTTCTAGTTGGAGAAGGGAACTATAGTAGGAGAGAAAAGCCATTTTAGTTGCTTTTGAGCACAGACAGATACATCCTGCATGTACAGTAGACTGGTTCTCAGTTCCTACTTTGTCAGCCAAAGTAAACCTGCACAAAGCAAACATTGTTCAGTGGCAAATAACTCATAGGTTGTAAAATTAACATTCCATAACAATTAAAATGAGGGATTTTGGGGCCGATATCAAATTGGAACACGAATAACAAAATGTATTTCTAGAAAATTGCCCCCCCCCCCAAAAAAGTACTTCTTCACGGTAAAACTAAAAACAAATGGCACACATAGCACATCTTTTTATCAATTTTGGCAGGTCTACCCCAGACTGACTACTCCAGAAACGGCAGAAGTCACACTGCAAGTCCCACTTCCCGTCCGGCAGGGAGATAATGTCGCGATAACGGTGGCTTACGCGGAGCACAGATCAAACCAGTGTTTAGATCCTCTGCCCATTCAGAGCACGTGCACTGACTGTCTGTCTGTTCAGTATAGAACCCCCGCTGCTGATTGCAAGGTGTCGGACACTTGTCACCAAGAATACCTGTCATGGAAAGGAGACGACCCTTGCGTGATTGTAAACCATGACACAGCCATAGAAGAAATCGTTAGACCTTGCTTGCGTAAGTCCTGTAAATTTATCATTTCATGGTCCTCGACAATTTTGATTAATAGAAAGCCCATTCCAAGCAAAAATTAAAACCTTCAAATCATTTTCAAATCAAGAACAAGTTTGGCGAGGCAAAAATAAATGATTTCTTTGCACACTTGAAAACTTTTATGAAGAAAGTCTGAGATTCTCAACTTTTAAATGTGTATAGTAATACATGTACAAAAAAATATCCTTACAAATTGATGTGTATCTGTATCTGCATGGTTACGTTGCAGAAACCTATTCAGGCATTATCACAACGGAGTATAGGCACTCAAGGCACTGGAAGTTATGTCTATTATTAGATGAATGAAGTACATGAGAAATATGAGACCCATTATGTAGCACCTTTTAAGGGTTTATAAGGTGCTGCGGCCACTGCCAGGACACCGGGGCGAACCCCTTCTCTTAGTGACAAGTGTTACTGGGTTCTTTAACGTGCATTATACAACACACGGGACCTACGGCTTTACGTCCCATCCGAAGGACGAAGCAAGAATGGTTAAGTGTCTTGCTTAAGGGCACAAGTGTCCGCACGCGGGCTTGAACCCACGTCACTGTTGCCTCTAGCACCAGAACATGAGTCCGGTACTCTTAACCGCTAGGCCATGACACTGATTGATTATAATTGATGTCTTAAATATCCATTTCAATTCAATTCAATTCAAGAAACATTTATTTCAACTAGTTTTCTCCAACGCTGGTCGGCTGACCAGCGTTGGAAAATTACAAATTTTCTTGACAATGTCAGCACACCAGGAGACACAATTTCACAATCCAGTTAGGTATTTCGTGATAATTTGATCATTTTGTTTTTTGATGTTTGCAAATGTTGTATCTTCCCTTTAAGTAATATTTGATTTTTAAATGGACTGGCAACCATTTTTTTTTTATTAAAAAAAAATTGAGCCTGTTTTGGTCACTGCTGAATCAGCCCACTTTGTTCTCTCTTCAGCCCTGGCCGAATTCCAATTTGTCAGTCCAAACCAGACAGCGGCTGAAGGAGAGTCAGTGTCCCTGTTCTGCTTGGGAACCGGCCTTGTTCAACCGGTAGTCGAGTGGTATGACGTTAGTGATATCGTTCAGGTCAGGGGAAATGGTTCCGCAGTACTTGAGGTTGTCGTAGACTCCACACCACAAAGGTAAAGTTGCAATGCTCCCTGTAGCTTGTTAGAAATCTTTCATGTATTTTATTGTAAATAAAATGCGTTCAGTCTTCTCATATTTTTAACACTTCTATCATTTATTTGCTCTCCCTAAAAAAACTTTCATGTGTCAGTTTTACCAAACAAAAAGTTCAAAAAATGGATTGAAAATACATCCAAAAAACATTCAGTTTAGACGGTGACATAAAGTGCAAGGGAAAAAAAGTTTATTTGTTTTTTTAGGGCAATCAATTTATGAGTCATCACATGCAGCTTCAGTAAACTTATACGCAGTAGAATATCATTACGGCAGCCGTAACGCGATTTTCAAATGCTATCGTCATGGAATATATACCAGTCAGGCGCGGTTCTAGAACCAATATTTTTGGGGGGGCTAGCACGGTGGATCCAGAATTTTTTTTTTCAAGCAGACCCTGTGGCATCTCTGTGTTGCAATGCCGTAACGATAACAGTGGAAAATTGCATAACGACTGCCATAATGATAGCCACTACGTAACATATAATGCAAAGCAGGTTTGTATTTTTCAGACAAATTGAAGAAATGGTCAGAAAATTTGAATTTTTTTCCTCATTTTTTTCTCCTGCGTTTTATAAGTTTCTGCACAACCACAAATTGTGGACTGCTGTTGTTTTTTGGGTAACCCTCTATTTTTTACGAGTTCTGTTCAAAACTGACTTTTGCAGATGACTGTCCAGTACCAAAGTGACTTTTGCAGGCTAAAGCGGTCTTTTTTTCTTCATATAAACTCATGTTAGTTGTAATTTTGAAAGCACTTTTACGGAAAATGTGACTTTCCTACCTTTTTGCAGCCAGGTGCATGTTGTAGTTCTCACAACACGAGTGAAAGCCCTACATAATGAAAGCTTGATGCTGATTGGCTGCTAAAAAAATTAATTAGATGTTTATTTTTTTATCAGCCAATCAGCATCAAGCTTTCATTGCATCGAGCTTTCATGTTTGCCATCTTGGTTTAATTTGAGTCAGTTTTCTGGTTGTCACTGTCGTCTTTTACCCCTTAATTTCCCTCATAAATCAAAGCCCTGCCCTCTTTCCACAAAATTAAACCTGCTGATATTCAAGAAGGTGTCATTGCCAATTGTTCATGGGTGTGTCAAGAAATACCAGAATGTCAATTTTGAGTGTCATTTAGTCAACTGTTTTGGTGAGTCTTTCCCTTCCTGTAGAGGAACGGGGTCCTAAAAGTAAGGATTACCGTTTTTTTTCCTGAAAGTCGTTTAACACCTTTCGGTGTCTTGCCTTCTTACTGAGTGTACTATCGAAAATCAAAAATTAATGTCATCGTCTTACATACCTTCTTTTTACCTATACAGCTTTCAATGTTTCCTTGATCGTTACACTGCGGGAGCTGTCACGCATGAGACTGTGACAACTGTTTCTTCAATCTGTAAGTATATTTCTCCTTTTTTTTGCCGGTCCTAGATGTTAAGCCTAGTGTCCTCTTTGTAGAAGCACTGACTAACTCTACCACTTGTGACTTGGACCGGTTACCCATTTCACTGCCAGACTTTCACTTGTGTCTTTAAAAGCATAACCTAAGCTTGCTCTATGGTCTTACACTGGTCTGGGAGCAGTTTTGGGTCCATTTCATTGCTCTAAGGCCACAAAAAAAAAGTCTCCGGTTTCTGGTATGCGCGCGCGTCGCCGTAGCCATGCGCGTCGGCAATATGAAAAAGTTTTTTTTCAATACAAGATGATGTTTCAAAACCGCCAAACTCACTGGTTTGACTGGAATTCTGCTGCTGCACAATTTTAACGTGTTTTTAGATGGGGTTATGATCGAGAATAAGATTTATGTGGCCTCTCTGGACTCCCATATATTTGCACAAAGTTTAGTCGGGCACCATTTGCAGTCATCAGCCGACATTTGAAGCCAAAAAAAAAAAAAAACAGGTAAAAAAAAAAAAAAAGCCGCGTCGCCGCACCACTTTTGGGGCAAGCTCCATACCAGAAACCGGAAACTTTTTTTGTGGCCTAATGGTGGAAGCGATATGGAATTTTATCAAACATCAAGTGCAGTAGTCTGGTGCCGCTTGTTTCTTGTACATTCATGATACATGCGTTGGCCACAATTCAACTGTCCATGTGTACGGCGAAAGTGGAGGTTTTATTTCCATCACAAACTACTCCAGCTTATTCATCAAACTGTTTTTGGAGCCATTCTTGTGTGCTTTAGTTGCAACCAGATTTACTATATGCTTGCCCTAGGGGTCAATTTAGGGTGCGTTGGACACTCAAGTCAAGAATTGCTTTAAGTCGGTATCTCAAAACAAAACAAAATGAAAAAAAATTCACAAGAAGTTAGTTTACATCTTTCCAGAAGTGAGACAACCTACTTAAACATGCATTCCAATTTAGTGTCGCATAATAATGTGCACACACTGTGTACAGCACGCGTATTATAAGTACATGTGTGAGTACATGTGCAGAGCATGTACTACCAGTGTTCTCCAACTTTGAAAATTAAAGGTTGGCGCTGGGGTCGGCGGGGACTCCTGCGAGTGCGAAGTGCGAAGCCCTTACGGCCTTAAGCGGGCCCCGGGAAAATTTTGGATTCTAGATGCTCTGTGGTGCAATCTGAGGCGATTCTCCAGGCCAGTTCCCCTGATTTTTTTAGCATTCAAAAATTTCCTTTTCAACCTAAAGCAGACTTCTCTCAGATCAAATGACACCTTTTTGTAATTTTGAAAAACAAAATGGGATACAAATTCCTTTTTTTTAAACGCGATTTTATGGGTGGTGCCGGTGCCGTGCGATCGTCATCTTTATTTTCATGTTGCGTTTTGTCGTTGTCATCGTCATTTTCCCCCAAATTTCCCTCTTTTTATGACCTACCTGTATGTTCTTAAATGTCGCCAACTAGTTTGGTAAGTCAAATAAATTAAAAGTGGATTTTGTTCTCTTAGGGAACCGGGCCCATACACGATAGCCATTTATAACTTTTGACAATCGGCATGATCGGAGCACCATGTGCACGCGTGTTTTGGCCTCGAGCTCGTTTGCCTCGTACAAAAACATCAATGCGCATTATATTGTGTACCGCACGTGCAAGCACTGAGAAAGAGAAAGTCGGTTGGCTGCACGTGAGATCTGCCGTACGTACTCCTGCTGGTGTGTGTGTGTACTAATACAGATATATATTTTTGCGGCGGGGTTGTCGCTACTTGAAGTATCGGCACACTCCGGAACTGGGGATTCAGTTGTCAGTGTGTGTACATCGCGCATACCTAATAGTATAGTATTGTGACGTGTCGTGCCAGCTCTCCTGCGTCAGGCTGGTTTGGTTGGTAGCGTGCCGTCCCGATGGTGTCCTATCCCTGCAGTACCAGGCCATCCCCGCTTCTCGGCTGATCGGATCAGCCAGTAGACTGGTAGTCCGGGCAATGGAGCGGGGGAATGGAAGTGGAGTAGGAATGGGGTGGAATAGGCGGAGTCGGAATGTGAGTGGAGTAGGAATGGGGCGGAATAAGCGGAGTCGGAATGTGGGCGGAGTCGGCGGAGTCGGAATGTGGGCGGAGTCGGAATGGGGTAGACCAACTTATATCCCTTGGGACTTTGCCCTTGACTTAGTCCTAAGTAGACCCTATACCCTAAGACGGACTAGTAATTGGTGAACAAAAACAGTAATCAAGTACGGTGGTCATGCCTTTAATCATCATCATTCGTCATGTCATTCCACATAATCAAGAGCCTGAACAGTTATTCTAATCATAAGAGAATCAAGCAATCAACTGACTAAATCCCTGCCCTGCAGCTCCTTTTATAGACTTTGAGCCCCATAAGCTAGTGCACAACTTCTCTTTGCCATACAACAGTGCATAAACTCAATTGACCAATCAGAAACAAGGATTCCTTATATGCAAAGTGTGGGTGACTCACAGTGTGCTAGTGTATTTAAAACATACAGTTGGTGACTTAATTCCTATTCCGTCACAGTATGTACAGTGCATGGGGAATCGCTGGTGTTTGCACGGCCGGCCGTGCGTGTGATTGATTCAACGAGATTTTAAGACAACCCCGATCGGGCTGGGATGACATCGAAATACATCGTTAATGTGTGGAAAAACAACTGAAATCAATTATTTTAGTTGTAAATGTACACTGTAGAGTCAAAAAAATTAAACCTGGCGGCAGGATTTTAAAGCTTGGCGGGGACTTCTTAAACATGGCGGGCGCCGCAGAAAGCATGGCGGGGCGCCAGGTTTGTTCTACATGTTGGAAAACACTGCACTACCATCACTACACATTACTTTGGCTTCAAGAATACGCAGATGCAGACTCAGAATACGCAGAAGGTTCAACCATAGAGCGATATCAAATTACAAGAGCGCTGACTCAATGTACCAAGTGGTGCCTGCTGGGCGCACCCATGGTTTGTGCACAAACCTATGGAAAACTCAAATTTTGTACAGCTTTTGCACGGCTATATGCATATCAGCTTTTGTTTTTTTCAACAAAAACGAACGCACATACAATACGGGTTTTAATTGCACACCTAAGCCGCGTTGAATGTGCCTCGCACAGTTACACGCGCTGCAAACAAATGTTTTGCCCATACTTTTCCAAAATCACGGTTTTATGCACACAAGTGGCAGTCTATGCATTTAAATGCCTGTGTTCCAGATCCTGATCCAGATCATATCCCCACCGCTGTGCGAAAACAAACAAAACCCCGCTCACGTGTCAAATCCATAATTGGGGAGCACAGGACTATCGTCTGTAATTCTGTAAGCAGAAAGGCTTTTGTAAGCTGAAGGGCTCTCGCCCAATAGGAATTGGTAAACTGTCGTAGGTACTTAGGAATATGGTGTCATCTCTTGAACTTTACCAAGAGTTACATTTTATCATTAGGATCCATCTTCAATTGCCATGTGTCTTATACTGGGGTCACCCGCTCATTAAAAATTAAAACAAAGAACGTTGTTTTTTGTTTGCAGCCGATGAATGCCAGAGTCTATCTGCGGAGCTTCGCCTGTTCTCGACCGATGAAGCTGGTTGCTTTTCACTCTCTCAAAGAATGGGCATTGAAGGACTTGACTTAGATAGGATCTACATAAGTAACTCCTTAACAGGTTGGACGACAGAAGTGTTCATTTACCAGATCACAGTTTCCTCATCAGTGCTGCGTGGACAACTCGTAAACCGATACGGGCAAGACGCTGTACCCATTGTCGTATCTGTTGTTTTGGAAATGAGTCCCGATTACTTTTTATCTCAACCAAGACAAACCATTGAAGAGTACAGAAGGCAGTATGACTTGATGTACGTGCCCAACGATCCTGAGACCATCCTGACATTTGACCTGACGCCCCCGCTTCAGGCCAACTCCAACTTCGGGTGGAATGTTTCTTTCGCTGTTCCCGATTTGAGACCCTCTTCTGAGATAATTGGAGGGGAGCGAATTGGTCAACCGCCACAGGCAGTGGCACTCAACTGCTCTGATACGACCAGTGTGGACTGTGCAGATCTCACAGCCCCATGGTCAAACGCACTGCAGCGCTACAACCAGGCAGGCTGCAACACCGCCCGCAGTTACCGGTCACTTCACGAAGCATACAGAATCTGCAGAAATATCTCTGTGGCTGGTAAGTCTAACAACATTTGTTTCAACAAAGTGAGTAAAGGGGGGTGGGGGACAAATGAACTTTTTCACATATGGTTTAATTCCTGTTATAAAGGTTTTCAGACCCTCGGCTATCGATGTGCATGTAGGTTTCCCACAAATGTATTTTAACCTGCGCTACCTTTAGAATGTTTAACTATAATGTGTGGAATTTCTATTGCATGTAAGTATTATTTTCCAAAAAAGTCTGAAATGTATGAAGGAATTCTGTTTTTTAAATAACATTTTTTTTACCCGTCAATTTGTTTTGTCCCCCAAAATTTTTGGCTTTCAGTTACGTTTAAAGTATTCTTTTCCTGCATTAGTAATTGATGCTGACATGATTAAAAATGTTTTTTTTTTCAAATAGATGTTTGCTGTCCTAAAGTTATATCATTTTTTTTGATAAATTGATGCTTGATGTATCAAACTTTTTATTTTTGTTCTGTTAGGCCCCCCCAAAAAGTCTCCGGTTTCTGGTATGCGTGCGCGTCGCCGTGGCCATGCGCACCGGCAAAATGAAAACGTTTTTTTTCAATGAAAGATGGTGTCTCAAAACTGCCAAACTCACTGGTTTGACTGGAATCCTGCTGCTGCACAATTTTAACGTGTTTTTAGATGGGGTTATGATCGAGAATAAGCTTTATGTGGCCTCTCTGGTCTCCCATAATATTTGCACTAAGTTTAGTCGGGCACCATTTGCAGTCATCAGCCGACATTTGAAGCAAAAAAAAACAGGTAGGGAAAAAAAAAAAAAAAGCCGTCGCTGCACCACTTTTTGGGCAAGCTCCATACCAGAAACCGGAGACTTTTTTGGGGGGCTTTATATAGTTTCAGTTAAAAAAAGAAGAATTTAAAGTTTGTTCATAAGTGGTGGCAGTTGCACTCAACTTCCCTCCATACTTTTCATTTGGGATTTTCTTACATGCTGCGGTTTATTCTTTTACACCTGTGTATTATAGAACCACAGATTGTAGTGTCTCCCTCTTCAGCCGATGTGCCAGTCTATGGGGAGGGGTCGAGCCCTGGAGTGACCTTTGACTGCTACATTGAGAATGCTGTGGAGTATCGATGGTACAAGACGGCACCAGCTCCTTCTGAGACTTTCATCCGGACCGGGAACCAGCTGGTGTTTCAGGGTGTCAGAGAAAACCAAGACCAAGGCGCGTACGTCTGTGAGGGCATCCCGGGCAAACCTTACGAGAACAAGAAAGTGCGGACGGAACTGGCAACGTTGACTCTAACAGGTCAAAATATATATTGACAAAACAGTACCGGGAGGACTTTTTTTTATCTTGTTATCTCGTTTCGTTTGTTATTTCTTGATTCAAACTTCACTGGGGAAATAAAATGCCCAGGTAGATATTTCTGATATAGTTACAAATTACAGACCACTTTGTTACGGGGATGAGAGTCCTTACTTTACAAATATTGCATTGGATACCAAACCGAACAAAATGGAATAATCTTGGTGCCAGTGGTGCACCCAGGATGAGGCTGGGGGGGGGGGCTCAAAAAATTTTCAAAAAATGTTGCCCAATTTTTTTTTGGCTGCAGAAAAAAAATTTTCTGCAGATTTTTTTTCGGGGGGCCGACTATTTTGACGTTGGTGGCGCCACTTACACCCCTATTATACTACTCGAAAAAAAAGCCACATACGTATCTCCAAGGTCAAATCATGGGACTAAAAAAACAAACAAGATTGACAACCTCTTGGGGGGGGCCTCAAGCCCCCCGAGGCCACCCCCCCCACCCCCCTTCCCCCTTGGGTGCGCCACTGCATGGTGGGGAGCTTACAAAATGTAAAAAAATAATAGTTATTTAAAAAAAAAAAAAACTCTGAACTTCTTCAAGGTGAAATTTGGAAAATAACTTCAAGTAGGTTTGTCAAGATTGCTATGCAGCTGTCGGAATATGTTAGCTCACTGTATTTAACACTTATAGATAATGCTTCAGAGGACTTCCCATTCTGCAATGTTGTTTCAAAGGACATAGTCTTTACTTTCCAATATTAATCTATCCATGCTGCAGAAGTAACAACTTTCAAGGTGACAATGAAGCTACTCAACCGTACCTACACGGAGGATTTGGCAGTTACAGACAGCGAAGACTTTGGGAACCTCCAATCGGAACTGGAACAAAGTGTACGTTCACTCATTTTGTGGGTGGCATATTTTTCTAATGAATCACTTCAGCGAAATTTGTGAATTTTATAATTAAAGAAGGCATGAGAGAATAGGTTCTACAAACATGTGATGAGGTCGAGCATGGAAGTTTGTTTCCTGTCCCATTATAATATCAATTAAATAACAGATACCTTTTTGAGACTTTGGTTACAGAGCTCGTATCAGGAGCTTGCGACACCATCACAGTGTCTCTATCCTGTCGTGTGACCAAGCTTGATCACGTGACGGGTCACGTGAGGGCCTCAACAACACCAGCTGATAAAGACACCGTGATGGTGTCGCAAGCTCCTGATACGAGCTCTGTAACCAAAGTCTCAAAAAGGTATCTTTTATTTAATGTGATGAGGTGTTCTGTCAAAAAAAAACACATCTTTTGGGCAGTTGGTCAAATTGTTTTTTTTTAATTGCCTGCTTTAAGTTTTGGAATATGCTTATCTTGAACTGACGGATTTCTCCATATCATCGAAATAAATTAACTTTTAGAGGTAAAATCGTGGTATGAAATGTTACTCTATCCTTTAGACAAATTTAGAATATCAAACACATCAGCAAAAACAGAAAATAAAAAAAAAATCACCCCACATCATTTTAGTTGCATCTTTATTATTAAAGCTTAGATCAAGAATTAAGCATCTGATTCTGAAGCAATGGGCCACAAACTCTGACCCATTTGTGTATAAAAATGAATAGCATAAATGATTGCAACATTTTTAGAATGCTCGTGCTAGGCTATTTCAATAACACCATTTAGTGACAATATTTTTTGATACCATTTACTGACAATACTACCAAACAATACCACATGATGTCAAAATACTGAAATACCAACGACCTAGGTATGGAATTTCATTTACAGCGATTTTGCCTGTTAAATAAGGCCAAGTGTGTGCAAAAGCCTATAAACAAAATATAACAACAGAAAAAAATGACAAGATCTGCACGATATGGACAATTGTTGAAATCTCTTCTGATGGTCAGAAGGATAAGGTGAAAATTGCGCTTACTATGGGCTCCATGCGCCAACAAAAGAGGGCGCGTTTTTATCACATTTGAGAGCCCCTTGAACGGGACACCACGTGTGCGCACTGTACTGGTTTGCGCACGAAGTACCCCTGACTTATTTATCCTGAATGTGCACAAAGCTAAGTCATAGCATCAGGTGTCGTCGGCGTGAATACGTTCGAATTTAACTTGCGATGGTCTCCCAGACTAATCCCTGCCCTCAATAACCTTGGGTCATTTGAAATAGGCAGTGGATGGACCGGGAACCAGTCTAGGTCTCCCCCAACTCTCCTTTTCTGGCCATTGAAGGGGTACTTGTGCACGGAGCCCATAGTCATGCAGCAGGGCCTTTGAAGTTCTGCTCATCCTGCCTATTTGCATTTTCCCACTTGTCCTACTGTATTTTGATGGCAAATAGTCCACACAGAAAAGTACCTGATAATAACGAATACCGCTATATTTTTGTGACGGTTTAATTAGGTGGACTCTCAATTTCCAATACCGCACAAAGCCAAACTTGTGCAGATTTGCATGTTACAGTATAGTTTGTTGGACATCCATGTATTCATAAAGAAGGGATATGAGCAAGGCAGATGAGAACTGATGGATTCATCATGAAATGCACATTTTAATATTAAATTAGAAGTACGAAAATGCTCAGAGTTTTTTTTTTTAAGTTTCTTGCTTGAAAATAGTACTGGAGAGTAGCTGTATTAAAGTCTAATGATTCATATGTTTACATTTCCGAACAACGCATTTTGATACCCCCTATCTTTTATGTTCACCTTTTGTACCCTCTGTTCTGTTTTTCCCCCTTCTTCACAGTTTTGGTCTTCTGTTACCAGAAACCTGGAACAGGAACTGGGCATGCGATATAATACTGAATTTGAAATGCTTGCGTTCAGAAATGGCAGCATCATCGCTGATGTTCTGGTTTTCTTTCGCCGATTGGAAGGGAATTGTGGGGGACCCTGCACTTTTGGAGATTTGGCACTCCAGGAACGGTTGATAGTAGCGATCCAGGAAAGACTACAAACGTCTGAGTTCATGGTGGAATCTGAGACCATCAATGTTGTCAATTTAGGTGGGTATAAACGTCAACAAAATAATTTGGACGTTAGCTGTATTACCTATCAAATGTAGATTGTTCACACGGAAATGATTTAGTTGGGTACACGCAGGCTTCATTCTTGAACATCAGTATTAATGACATCTCTAGAGTAAATAAACTTGTATTTTTTATACATCTGGTTCTGTTGTTCTTGCAGTGTCATGCCTGCAAGAGGTATACCTTGAAGGAAATCTGACGTTCCCACAAACCAGACTTGGACAGACGGCGCAATCGCTGAACCTCTGCCCCGGGTTCACAACCCGAGGTAGCTACTTAAACCTCCTTGATTGTCACTTGTCAGTAAGGTTTACTTGAATCTTGCTTGATGGCTAACCTACAACCATCTGTGAAAGACCAACTCCTGAAAATAAATGTAAAAAGTTTGAACAAGTCAGGGGCCATTCAGAATTTTCAATGTTTTAAAATTTCGATCTTTTTTCCAAATTGTGGGTGGGTGGGTCAAGCTAAATAATTGAAAATCGAAATTCACTTTCCATGGAAAAAGATAAAAAAAGAAAAGAAAGATAGATATTTTGACTTGCCTGAACTACGCGCAAGCGTTCCGATATCGCGATGCGTGTTTCTTTTCCAACTTCGTCCCCTGTATGTACTGTACATGTACGTCATGTGTACGTGTATATAGACCCACTGTGGCATGAGAGGGAGGTGTTTTTTTTTTCAGTAGACTTGGACGCCGGGCGTTTGTAGCGGTTAGGCCCTGCAGAGGCAGCAGGGTACCAGGTGTATTAGATCGGCTCTATAACACGCCGCGGGCGTAGATTACCAATCGCTATAAAAACTGGACTATTCAACCACTGGACTCCAAGACTACGAGAACCGCAGCCTGTGATGTGATGTCTGCCCAAACCTGATGTTTTTCTTTCGCTCGTACCCCCCACCCTGCAAACAGGGAGGGGGGGGGGGGGTACGAGCGAATGTTTTTCTCAGCTACCTCACGTGACAGGCACAACCTAATCCAGAAAATGTCATCCACCTCATCCAGAAAACGACAAAACCACGGTCATCTTTGTGGCTTCCAAAACTGCAACCTGTCATTCCCAACAGCATATCAGCTGGCAAAACACAAGAAAACTGAAGGTCACCAGTGCAAAAGAGGAAGACCGACAACTTCACGCCGTCACTGAACTAGACACACATGTACAGGGGTATACATGTTCATGTTCAAGTATATGTACATGCAAGTGCATGTACATGTACATGTACATGTTCAGTTTTTTATTAATCGAAATTAGGGGTGGGTGGGTGGGTCAAAATAATTTGGAAAAAAAGTCGAAATTTTAAAACATTGAAAATTCTGAATGGCCCCTAAGGCTGTGTACTTTCTCATATTAGTTATTAAAAATATTTCAAAACTGCATTTTAGCTCTGATATTAAATAAGAAACTTTAGGCACTTTAATTGTTGGACTGACTGTGGGAATCTTGGTTTTGATGACTTACGGCCAGTGGAACAAAAACTATGCTCCGAAGAATTTTTTTGTGTAAAATGTACTGAAATTGTTTTCATTTTCTGATTTTCTTTAGCGGGAAAGCCCCGTGCCACCAGAGACTGCGTCGGTGACTTCACATCTCAACCGCAGTGGAAACAGCCTGTCATTCTCAATTGCTTTGCGGGAGACGTCACAGAAAACCTTGATGAGCTTGCAAAAGTAAGCAGTCCTCTTACTTCTAAATCTCCTTAAATGGCTGATTCTTAGTACGTGCATTTCAGTGGCACAGTTTAGAGCAACACTCATTAACACTAGAAACACTCCTTCTTCCTAACTCCCTCAGATGAGTCAACGATCATATTCAAATAGGAGGATTCAGAGCTGTGCTCTTCAAAATATATTTGAGGTTTTAACAAATTCGTAAATGTTATTAAAATGGAAAAAGTTCCTTTTTACCTATATTAGACGTTTTTCAACCGCTGACAATACACTTTTATTTTATGTTGCTTTTGTCGGGGTTCGACTTTAGCGGTAGCCCGCTAGCCAAATACAAGTCAAAACAGCGGCGGGCTAGTCAAACTATTCCTTAAGTAGCCCGGCTGGCGAGTCAAAAATTATTGGGATACGGCTTAGATGGAAGGACAGGAAGAAATAAATAATGAAATTCAGAAAGTAAAGGTGTATCCATTTGTGTCTAATTTTATTAACTGTTTAGGGTTAAATTATTAATTAAATGCTGACACTATTTCCACAGGATACACATTTTACATGTATGCACATTGTTGTCTATGAGACACTCTATAAAAGAAAAACATGTGGGCTAGTGAAAATGCCCGCCGCTTAATTAAGAGTCTGTTTCAGTAGCCCACCTGGCTAGTGGAAGGTCGAACCCTGTTTTTGTGCCATAAAAGGAAAGGCCTGAATTATTGTCGTGCCAAAAAAATATAAAATGTATGCAATAAATATTCCATTACTGGGCAGATGTTTTTTGTCCGATGCCTCATTCAAAAATGAAAAAAATAGCAATTTAAACACAAAATCTATATAACTTTGGGAGTGGAACTCCAAACATCACAGATAACAACTTTAAAAACTCTACGCTTACTTGACTGGAATTGGATAGAAAAATCCCTAAAATTCATCAATTTGCCCATTGAACCCAACAGATGACAGTGACTTCTGAGAATGCTGAGGAAGTAGCCAGAGAGATGGCATTTCTGACATCCAACGCCAGCGCCATCAGTCCCGCGGCAGTAACGTCTGTCGCAGAAATTCTGGAAAAACTGGCAGTTGCCAACAACACTTCCCCAGAGGTAAGACTGCATCAATTCGCATAATTCAATTATTTCAATATTCGAATAAGAAAATAAATGTGTGTTTGGGAGGTGTTATAACATCATTTCGGTCCAAAAATCCAAGCAAGTCAAAAACTAGACCTTAATTGCCAACCATTTTGTTCAACAATTTTACCTCAGGTTTTATGAAACACCCCTTTTACTATAATATGGAATGTCCCTCTACAACTCCTTACCTTATAAGGAGATTGGCGTGAACGTCGCACGCACTGCGCGATGTTGCGCAAAACGCACCTGGGCTGGTGTTGTGTGAATTTCGGACTATGAAATACTGATTCACTGGTAGTATTGCGCATGCATACGTGAGGAACATGAACGTTCAACGATGACGTTTAAAGACACCGGATTTCATGGGAGTCCAAATTTTATGTGACACTGGAAAAGTGTTTAAGACCAGCTAGCCATGTCTTTATCATCCGTTTAAGACAAGCCACGTGACGGGCTCTACACCAATAGGAATGGCTAAACTGTATTAGGTATTTATGAATGTTCATTCATAAATACCTCTTGGTCGAGAGCCCGTCACGTGGCCGGTCTTAAACGGATGATAAAGACATGGCTAGCTGGTCTTAAACACATTTCCAGTGTCACATTAAATGTGGACTCCTAAAAATCAAGTGCCTCTTACCGTTTTATTGGTTGAACGTTCACAGTCCTCACGTAGGCATGCGCAACACTACCAGCGAGTCAGAATTTTATAGTTCTAAATTCAAAACGCAACACCCCAGGTGCGTTCTGCGCGACATCGTGTCCATGTCGCGCAGAACATGCTACGCGCGCGTCAATCTCCATAAAAGGGTTGTTTACATCTTACTCGCCAGCTGAACATTCCATTATTTTGCTAGAGGGATGTTTCAAAAAGCATGAAGTGAACTTGTTGAATAAAATCAGGATTTTTTGAACGAATTGTTTGATCTTTTTTTACCGAAAAGGTATTTATGAATGGGAATAAATGTGTGCTCGGTCGATATTTATCACTCTGTTTAATACCTCTTAGAGTCTGGGTGCTGATAATTACCCTTGCCTCCGGCTCAGGTAATTATCAGCACCCAGACTCTAAGTGGTATTAAACAGAGTGATAAAAACCTCCGGAGCACACATTTATTCCCTTATTAAATACATGTTTTTTTTGTTACCGGAGAAGCATTTTTGGGTAAACATGCATCACAATACATGAGGTGATTTCCCTTTAAAACATACAAGTATTTTGATGTTTCTCTTTGACTGAGCCCAGTGTAACATTATCTGGTTGGTCCCTTAAAGGCAATCCATTTCATTTTGATTTTATTCCTTGTCGAGCCCAAATATCCAGAAATGTGTGATACTCAAGATCACTCCAAACTCGTCCACGAAAAAACTTCGCTGTCAGGACCGGTAGCTCGCTTATCAGTTTTGGATGCCACAACAGATGATTGCCTTCAAATGATTGCCTTTTCGGAGCACTTTGTGCACTTTGTACACTGATAAAAAAGCTCCAAACTAAATCACAATTTTACTACAAACAGGCCGAACAAACTAAATAAGACACGATCTTAAAACGACCTTAAAACAGGCATGCAACTTTTCCTCCGATCGACTGATTTGCTCGTTTTTTTTTACTTCTCACAATTGCCATTACAAATTGGAAAATACTGTACATTGTCTTGTATGGTTTGGTGTTTCCTTGTTTTTTTCTAAATTCCCCAGTTGCATGCCTGTAATTGGCAATAATGTTTTTAAAAAAATTGTGGAGCTTTTCGGGACTGTCGAGGAAGCGATGTGCATGTAAACGAGAGAGAATAGCATGGTGTGGACAAAGTACCAACCACGCATTTGCAATGTACATGGAATCACATGGGGACCAGTGCACCGCAGGCAACAATTTTTCTTTATAACATGTGTAGTAGACACATCAAAGATTACTAATACCAATAAATCTGAAAATCTATAAAAAAAAAAACAAAAAAAAACGCGCACCCATTTGTTGCATTTTTTGGGCATTTTTTGTATATTTGAAACATTTATAACAATATTTCTGGAAAAAAGTGCAGCTGATGTCTCTTGCAAGTTGGTGGTCCAGTGGTAAAACACGTGCAAGAAAGGTTTGGGTTCAGGTCCCACCTGGGTACGCTTGTGATGGTTTTCCTTCTCATGCCAAGGTATGCTGCAGAAGAAGGTTGCTACCTTTTTTACTGACAATTTCAATCATGGCAGTACTTGGTGCTCTCATTTGAGAAAACAAATAATGGCATTTGCCAGTAAATGAAAGGTAGATACTTGTTGTTGTAGAGCAGTTAGGTTCAATATTGAGGTTGTGATGAGAGGAACATTTTGAAATTCTCCGACTGAGGGAATTTCATGAAGCTCAAAAGTGTCTTAACAACTAACTTAGCGTTGTGATCAGACCTTCGCAATAATTGTAAAAATATTGGGTATTATAATAGTTCTTTGAGTTCAACTGCATCCTCGTTTTATGGTGGATGCTCACAGGAGAGCTGCTTCACTACTGCCACAGCCAGTCTCCCGCTTTGAACCAATAATCCAAATTCTGGGTATCTTTGTGCGGTAGGTTGCCGTGCAAATTATCAGGACAGTCAACAACGTCCTCCAAATTGACAACGAAACCACCTTGGATGAGGCAAGCCGTGACAACTCTCCATCTCGCATCGTGCTGGCCCTGGAGTCCTTCGTCACAGCGTTGCATAACAGCGGGGCCGGTAACTTCACCGAGGTACAGAGCAGCGTTGCCGTCCAGGCCCTCTCCCTTCCCCGTCGAGCCCTGTCCAATGGCCTGGGCTTTGCGTCTTCCCTTGGGGACCCGGGAACTGACGATCTAACTGTCAATCAGACCTCTGTGTTCACCAAAGAAGATCCGCCAATGGAAACAGAAGCCTCGATTTTCCTTCCAGCTGAAATTCTCGAACGTATATCAGAAGGTAAAAAAAACACCCAAAATCGTGACTGTTTTGATAAAGTGACAAATATACCCACGCAGCAAAAAATTGAGTTGTTCGCATATCTTCCACTTTGTGCAATTATTCTTATCAGTAAGTGGTACAATGTAGTGTCTTGAAATTTGGCGGACTATGTAGAGGACATCATAAAATGTAAGAATATTCAAAATTCCAAAATTGCTTTAGATACTGGTTTTGAAAAAGATCCTGTATTTTTTTGAAATGGTGACAAAATAGGAAATACATTATTTGGACAAGTGGATACAGAAGATAAAAGAGAAGTGATAATAATTTTTATATTTTTACCTTTGCCAGTAATCAGGGCCTGATGAACACCAATAAGTGAAGATCAAATTTTGTATCAAAATGCAGTCTCTGCATTGGCTCCCTGTTGCTCACGGGATTCAGTACAAACTGTTACTGCTTGTTTTTCATTGCCTGCATGATTCAGCTCCTGAATACAACATAGACCTATTAACTCCATATAATCCATCCAGGCGATTGAGATCTTCTGATGCTTCTTTGCTGGTTGTCCCTCACACTCACAAATCTTGGGGTGATCGATCATTTTCTTACGCGGGTCCTCATCTTTGGAACAAACTACCCCTCGTCATTCGCAATATCTCATCGCTTTCTGAATTTAAAGTGGCCCTGAAGACCTGTTTGTTTCAGATCACTCAGAATATTCCTGTTAAGTTAAATTTTAATTGTTTTGTTATTTCTGATTTGATCAAATTTTTGTATTGCGCCATGAGCGTCATTTATGGCGGATACTGGCGCGTTATAAATTGCCATTATTATTATTATGTCAGACCACACAATATCAGATGTGCCAACTATGCTTCTACAGTATATGCAGTTCATGTATGCAGGGACAAAGCCATTCCAGTAGTCAAACTCAATGCAAGTTACTGTTTCTAACAATTAAGGGCTCCCTGTTTTACACAAAGTAGGATTGACCGGCTGTGACTGTTTATTTCAATACACGTATGCTTGGACTCTAGGAAACTGATAAGCCAGCTGTACTTACCAGTTATACCCTTGGAATTTGACTAGTCACGGATCAGTGCACGACATCGCGTAGTTGCAATCGGCTCAGTGAGAACATGTATCGGATGCTGAATTCAGGCCCAATTCAAAACATGATTCAACAACTTTCAATTTGAAATCGAGATCCTAGAATGCTATTTTTTTTTAATATACAGCTGAAGCTGAGCTGAAACTTTGTCAGGTTTGTTGTTCAGCATCCTTCTTTAGAATTTGAGCACTTTTGTTGCTTCAAATGAACAAAATGCACAAATTACAAATGATGGACTATACCTTTAAAGGCATGGCAGGGGAACAGGAATGATTTTGTTTGACTGTTCAGACAGCAGGAGGTTTATTGGATTATTGAACTCAAAAGCTGCCATAATCCATGAGCGCTGGTGAACCTTGCCTCAAAAGATGAAATTCATAAGTACCAACCCTTGAAAAACCGACTGTGAATTAAATTAAAGAAGACTACCACTTCATCAATTCTCATGTGTATAAAACATGGCAGGGAAACAGGAGTGATTTTGTTTGATGAGTCTTGCCTCAAAAGTTGGAAGGTGGAAGCTTTGTTATTTTTATCAAAGTCTGTGAAGTAATGTGAAAGTCGCCTTAATTACAACTTTACTTTTTTTCATTTTTTCTGTCTACAAAAGCAGGCGACAGTGACCAAGTTCCAATAAGTTTCTTCCTGTATCAGAACAGCAGGCTGTTTCGTTCTCCCACGTTGAACGAAGCGACGAGGCCCGAGGACGGAGTGAGGCGAGCTGTAGGTAGCCGCGTCATTGCTGCAACTGTGGAGGGCGTCAAAATTGACAACCTGCGCATGCCCGTCACAAACGTGTTCAGTCTGCTAAATGTAAGTTAACTCTACAAGTTGAATAGAGCGTACAAGTCGACCTCAAAAACCTGCGAGATTTTATGAGAATACAGCACATCTAGGCACCATATTTTTTTTTTTATCCGTAACGTGTGTAACGTCCTATATTTTTTTTGCATTTATTTTGTGTCCTGACTGGGCTCCATCCCATCGAGGGCAATAAAGGAGTATTTTGAAAGAATAGAAGGCATTATAATTTACAGTATTGTGAAAATATTGCAAAATTTGTGACTATTTTAAAATAAAAAATGTTGACCTCACTTCTGTTCACACAGACTTACACACTTATGGGGAAGACCTTTGTTTCCCTTCTTTTGTTTTCCTTTGTTCCTATTGAAATCTCAAACTCCATTTAGGGTTTCCGTTATGGGGCAGATTTATTTCTAAAGACATCCTTATGGGGTCTATTGTTCCATTGTGTTTTCTACCCCATTAGGAAACCCTGCAGAGTTGTAACAATTCACTGTTTGTTTGTGACTCAAGTCGAGTCAAGTCATTTTAAAGAAGTGACTCGAATCGAGTCAAGTCATTATAAAGAAGTGACTCGAGTCAAGTCATTTTAAAGAAGTGACTTGAGTCAAGTCATTAGGTCAAGAAGGTCGAGTCGAGCCGAGTCAAATATTTAGCTTGAGTCAATTCGAGTCAGGAATATTGGAACACTATAAGAAATAAAGACTAGAGAGAAAGTCATTTGTATCACTAACAGTTAACAAGAAGTGAAACTTCGATCTTATACAGGCTATCTGGTTTGGCTTCGAGTCTAGAATTTATGTTCGTTGATCGCTGACATCAAAACCAAAGTGCGTTATTCAAAACTAAACTGTTTCTGATTATTTAGAAGTGAGCATGTATTTATATTTAATTTTTAAAAGGACGGCATACATTTAGCCTACATTCAAATCCAGGAGCTTTATAAGAAATCGCCTAAAGCCAATGATGAAATCTGGTTCCTGGATAGTATTTTGTGCGTCCCAGAACCATGAGGTGGGAGTCTGTGACATGTTGTATGTTTATACACAACAAGCGGCCGCTGTTCCGTACTGTATTCGCAAAGTGACGTGAACATAAATTTTGCTCTGTTAAGTCATTGCAAACATTTTTTTTCACAAAGTTTTACTTTCATTTTTGGACTCAAGTCTTATTAGCCTTTGCTTGAGTTGAGTCGAGTCTTCTGATGAGAGACTCGAGTCGAGTCGAGTCATTTACCCAAAGTGACTCGTTTTTTTTTTTTTCCTCTTTTTTCGGGAACAGTAAGTCAGTAGGTTAGTTTCCTTTCAACTAGACCTTTTAAAAAGTGTAAGTAAACAATCCAAAACATGAAATTTTGGGGGATTTCAGGCCGTAATACCCCTTTAATGTTTTCAGGCGACCAGTGGAAATGAGACAGTCAGCAGTGCAGAGTGCGTGTTCTGGGATCTCACTCGGAATGACGGTTACGGCGATTGGTCCACCAAGGGATGCAGGAGCGAATCCCTGCCCAATGGCATCATCCGATGTCTGTGTGACCACCTAACCAGCTTTGCTGTTATTGTGGTAAGAATAGAAACACGGGCGTTGCCAGAATAATTTGAATCAGGGAGGGTTGGGGTGACTGGAAAATTGAAGAGAGATCATTATGGACACCAACATAGTCAACAAACTGTTTCCCTGATTACTGACTGCTGAATAATTCTAAATTGGATTGAGGCTAGACATCATATGACACCTGGGGGGGGGGGGGACGCAGTGTAGTGCAGATCGATATGGATACCATTTGACACTAGTTGACGCTGTTCGTGGATAGGCTCTTGATGACATAATTTTGGGGCACGGCAAAAAGCTCGGAGGAAATAAATTCCTTCAATTTTAAGGAAGCACATCCTTTCTGCAAACTTGGGCCAATTTCATAGAGGTGCTTAAGCACAAAATTTGCTTAAGCACAAAAAAACTCTGCTTAATATAATCAGTTTACCAGCCCAAACTCCATGCGATTGTTATGCTAAGTATTAAAACAACAGCTAAATACCAGTCACAAGCAATGTACATCGCATGGAGTTTGGCAACCTGGATTATATTGAGCAAGGTTTTTTGTGCTTAAAGCCCTGTCCGCACTGGACTTTTTTTGGTCAAACTAACCGAGACTATGGGTACTTTTCCCATTTTAAGTCCAGTGCGGACAGCCTAGAGCCCTGTCCGCACTGGACTTTTTTTGGTCAAACTAACCGAGACTATGGGTACTTTCCCATTTTAAGTCCAGTGCGGACAGCCTAGGAGGTTTTCCTCTTGGTTACTTTTCCTGAGTCCAGCGGTTACTTTTACTGGCCAACTGCTGCCCAGGAAAACTTCCCACGCGCCCAGGAAAACTGACCAGGTCACTTTTCCCGAGACGATAAGTCCAGTGCGGACAGTGCGAGTCGGTAAAAGCGGCTCAGGAAAGCGTACATCCGGCCCGAGCGCCCTGCACGTGCAGTGGCCGAACATTTTGTAGAAACACGCTGTGGTGTATCATCAAGTCCGAGCGGTAAAATCTCGTTAAAATATATATTTCAACGGACAAATACATACACAGAGAAGAGAGATCACGTTCTGAGAATTAATTTGCGGAAATTCTCTTTCTCCATCGATGTATGTTATTTGCTACGATCCAAATTCGTCCTGATACGCTACTGTAGTCATGCACGGAACATCATGGTCCGGTACCGTACGTAGGCCGTAGTCACTGGTTCCTGGCCCACATCATAGCTTCGATTCTGTAAGCATGCGATGGGAAACAACGAATACTGATGGCACTGCTGCCGCACGGAACAGCGGCATGGCTTCGACGACGTGCATCACAAATGCGTCAGAATTATAGGCCTTTTCGTCAAGATTTAGCGTGTCAAGATGAAATAATATCGTGTAAACGATTATGTTGTGCATGCAAATGGCGTGTGTAATATTACTGTGCGTATTGGCGGCTGAAAATGTGATCGGCAATTTGTTTTCTGTGTACGGTGAGTCATTATACTGACACTGTGACAGCTCGGTTACTTTTCCAAAGCGGTCTGGGTAAATTTTCCCATGTCGAAAGTCCAAGTGCGGACAGTGGTCACATTTGACCATTTCTCATTTTACCATCGTCTCGGTAAAACCTTCCAAAAAAAAAGTCCAGTGCGGACATGGCTAAAGCCATATTTTTTATTAAGCAGCTAGCTCGGCCCCGCAGCGCCATGAAATTGGGCCCCGGTTCAGTTTTATATTGGCCCAAGCTGACTTGGCTCAAGCTGAAATGGTGTTCCTTTTTTTTTCTTTTCTTCTAGGACATTCATGGGCAGCAGGACAGCGTCTTTTTGGATGTCATAAGCAAGATCGGCTGTGCCGTATCTGTGGTGGCTCTGATAATCACTCTGGTCACATATCTGTACAGCAAGTAAGTGCTCACAATCACAAATCACTCACGTCCCGGGGTGCAGTGATGTACCACTTTATTTTACAAATAAGGCTTCGCTCAGCAGAGTTGTAATAACTCGAGTCGCACAGTTTTTGGTGACTCGACTCGACTCGAGTCCCTAAGGGAAAATGACTCAACTCGACTCAAATCACTGCGAGCAAATGACTCGACTCGACTCGAGGAAGGCTAATAAGACTCGAGTCCCAAAAAAAAAGCAAAACCTTGCAGCAGAAAATATTTGCAATGGCTTACACCGGCATGGGCGTCGCAAGGGGGGCAAGGGGGGGCACTTGCCCCCCCCCCCCCCCCCCGGAAAAGCACAAAACAAAAACAAAAAAAAAGGAAGAAAAAAAAAAAGAACAAAAAGAAAAGAAAAAGAGGCGCGAAGACAAAGTGGTGTAAATTTAATGAGTTGGGGGGGGGGGCAGAATGTCCCTGCCCCCCTCTAAAACTGATAAATCGAGAATGTGTTGAGAAATACAAGCATTTTTTGGCAAAAAAAAATTTTGCCCCCCCCTCTAGAAAAAATCCTGGCGACGCCCATGTACACTGGTGCCGGTTTTTGTTCACGTCACGTTAAAAACGAATAATGTATACATATACAGACGTGGTTTGATCGGTGTCCCCATTAGTTGAATGGCGATCAGCTGGCACCCCTCTTTTTATTTTCATTAAGAGTCAAATGTGGTGTCACTACATGTTGTAGCCCGAATGTAAAATTTAAAAAAATAAAAAATGACTTTCTCTCTTGAGTTTATTTGTTGTATAGTGTTCAAATATTTGTGACTCGAATTGACTCGAGCTAAATGCTTGACTCGACTCAACTCGACCCGACTACACACTGTGACTCGAGTCACTTCTTGACACAAAATGACTCGACTCGATTCGAGTCACAAAAATCAGTGACTCGTTACAACTCTGTCGCTCCGCCCGCTTCCGTTAGCCAATTCCATAAACTTGAGCTTTTACTTATGATTATTACCCATCGATTAATGGTGCATTAAGTTGCCCTCGGGTCGACCTTGCAATGATACAGAACAGTCGGCGACTGACTTTTCAGGATCAAGCTGTGCCTCAACCACGATCGACGGGAACAAACAAGTCGCCGATTTTTTGTGACCTGAGTGTAACTGCGACGTTATTATGAGGATCGGCATCATCAAAAAATCAATAGTTGCAAGAGTAGAACAATTTCAACTTCTGCAACGTGTTCCCGACAGGCGGGAATCAATCGCATTCGTGTAGCCAATCAGTGTACGGCAAAAACAGCTGAATGAACAGGTGTGGCCGTGGAATGTCGTTTAATCGTTATCAAAATAAAGTATCCTTACTCCTTTCCTTTCCAGTTAATACCATGCAAATCAATACAGTGCAGTTTTGTTCATTCACTGTGCATCACCGCACGCTGATTTGTTAGGCGAATGGGATTGATTCCCGCCTGTCGGGAACACGTCGCAAAAGTTGAAATTGTTCTACTCTTGCGACCGTTGATTTTTTTTTAGCGCCGACTGATGCCGATCCTCATAATATGGTTGTTATAGAAGTCACATGACTGTCTATGCCTTGGAATCGTTGTTGCGTCGTGGAGGACATGGGCATGGTTGCGATTTTTTTTTCTGTCGAGATGCTGCATATTCCAAGAGAATTGCATGATTGCTCAGTGCTGTGACCTGAGCATGACTTTTCTGCTTGATGCTGACAATTCCATCGTGGCGCAAGCATATCGCAGGTCGACATGAGGGCGGCTTAAGAGATTTAAAAAATGAAGTTCCCATTGAAAAGCTGGACTATCAAAACCTCCTTCAAATCTGCACTCATGATCCAAGGGCCTCATCAGTGCTCACTGTTTGGGTGAGAATTAAAAAAATAAATAGGAAACATAATAAGATAAATAATAAGAAAATTGTCTCCAATGTCATACAATATTTTAGCAATGAGACCGGACAACCTATAGGCATCCAGAGCTAGAACTAGGTCTACTGTCAGCATGTTCCAATGCAGTTGTAATTGGTGAATACCTAGACAGTAGTTCTATAGATAAGAGATTTCAGGTACGGCCCAACAGACGTGGTTTGATCGGTGTCCCCATTAGTTGAATGGCGATCAGCTGGCACCCCTCTTTTTATTTTCATTAAGAGTCAAATGTGGTGTCACTACATGTTGTAGCCCGAATGTAAAATTTAAAAAATAAAAAATGACTTTCTCTCTTGAGTTTATTTGTTGTATAGTGTTCAAATATTTGTGACTCAAATTGACTCGAGCTAAATGCTTGACTCGACTCAACTCGACCCGACTACACACTGTGACTCGAGTCACTTCTTGACACAAAATGACTCGACTCGATTCGAGTCACAAAAATCAGTGACTCGTTACAACTCTGTCGCTCCGCCCGCTTCCGTTAGCCAATTCCATAAACTTGAGCTTTTACTTATGATTATTACCCATCGATTAATGGTGCATTAAGTTGCCCTCGGGTCGACCTTGCAATGATACAGAACAGTCGGCGACTGACTTTTCAGGATCAAGCTGTGCCTCAACCACGATCGACGGGAACAAACAAGTCGCCGATTTTTTGTGACCTGAGTGTAACGGCGACGTTATTATGAGGATCGGCATCATCAAAAAATCAATAGTTGCAAGAGTAGAACATTACGTGAAACTCCCATTTGCCAAAACCCCTGAACTGTACCTACCGATTTCACTGTGACTCTTATCAGCTGTTATCAGTAAAGTAATTATAAGATAAACACTTACCCTGGCACCCACTTCCCCAGGGCCAGTGACCATGAGCTGTGGTAATTGCCCTATCAATTACGGCATGCACATCTGGTCTGGCATGGCTGAAGTCGGACCGTTTCTTATTTGATATCTCGAGATATATTTGATCGATTTTTATGATTCAAAGTTGCTCACATAATAACTTTTGACACTTTTCCAAATACTTTACATTATAAACAAGAACCTAGTAGACGTTGGTAGATATTTTTTGTCAGTAAGCTCACAGGCACAGGCACCATACACCACCTGTTCACGGCTCGTTAACTCTTGATCAGATAAGAGAGATCGCGTTGAAAGCTGCTGAATCTGAAATCGGTAGGTACGACCCGAGTTTGTCATAGGCAAACTCGGGTCTAGCTCAAATGGGAGATTCACGTAATGACAATTTCAACTTCTGCAACGTGTTCCCGACAGGCGGGAATCAATCGCATTCGTGTAGCCAATCAGTGTACGGCAAAAACAGCTGAATGAACAGGTGTGGCCGTGGAATGTCGTTTGATTGTTATCAAAATAAAGTATCCTTACTCCTTTCCTTTCCAGTTAATACCATGCGAATCAATACAGTGCAGTTTTGTTCATTTACTGCATTATGTGCATCACCGCATTATGTGCATCACCGCACGCTGATTTGTTACGCGAATGCGATTGATTCCTGCCTGTCGGAAACACGTCACAAAAGTTGAAATTGTTGCGACCGTTGATTTTTTTGAGTGCCGACTGATGCCGATCCTCATAATATTGTTGTTATAGAAGTCACATGACTGTCTATGCCTTGGAATCGTTGTTGCGTCATGGAGGACATGTGCATGGTTGCAATTTTTTTTTCTGTCGAGATGCTGCTTATCCCAAGAGAATTGCACGATTGCTCAGTGCTGTGACCTGAGCATGACTTTCCTACGTGATGCCGACGATTCCATTGTGGCGCAAGCATATCGCAGGTCGACATGAGGGCGGCTGAAGAGATTTAAAAAATGAAGTTCCCATTGAAAAGCTGGACTATCAAATCTGCACTCATGATCCAAGGGCTTCATCAGTGCTCACTGTTGGGGTGAGAATTAAAAAAAATAATAGGAAACATAACAAGATAAATAATAAGAAAATTGTCTCCAATGTCATACAATAACTTAGCAATGAGACCGGACAACCTATAGGCATCCAGAGCTAGAACTAGGTCTACTGTCAGCATGTTCCAATGCAGTTGTAATTGGTGAATACCTAGACAGTAGTTCTATAGATAAGAGATTTCAGGTATGGCCCAATACGAAGTTTGTCTGCAGTTGCGCTGCCGATGGTGCCTTCCTCGCTAAGATAAATTGTGCCTTTCTCAATCTCTCACAAGGAAACTTCGGACTAAGCGTCCCCGGCAGATCCTGATCAGCCTGTGCTTTGCCCTGCTGGGTCTTTACTTAATATTCTTGGTGGGTATCGAGGCTACGGCTTCCCGGGGAGGCTGCACCTTTGTGGCAGTTTCGATCCACTACTTCACCTTGGCGTCCATTGCCTGGATGGCTGTGGAAGCCACCAATATGTACCTTCTCTTTGTCCGTGTGCTCAACGCCAACATCAGTCACTTCCTGCTCGTGGCCTCCATCGCAGCCTGGGGTAAGACTTGCCATTAGATTACTAGCTCAACAAAGAATAACTTGAGTGGGGTTTGAATCTCCGACTTACGGAATACCATACTAAGCTATCAAGCCGTTTGCGGTCCCATTTTGTCAACGTCAATGTCCCTTTGTCCCAAGGGCGGATCCAGGGGGGGGGGGCCAAAGGGGGCCATGGCCCCCCCCAAAACGAAACCAATTTTTTTTTTTTTAATGTGACATCGCAATAAAGGCAGGCAATGAGTACACCACCATCTTTTCCTCAAAAAACATTGGCTGAAGTGGTCAGAAATTGCCTCAGATCGCACCACAGAGCATCTAGAATCCAAAAAATTTTCGGGGCCCTAGCGGGCCCCGAACCCCACGCCGTAATTTATTGGACCCACTTTTTGGGGGGGACCAAAAATTTTTTTGGCCCCCCCCAAAATTGTGTTCTGGATCCGCCCTTGCTTTGTCCCTGTGTTTTTTGGGGTTGTTTTTAATAATGAACTATGTGATCTTGTTGTACTGGATGTTAATCAGTAAAGATCCGTGGTAAGACTTATTTTTCCTACTATGGTTATCCTTTAAGTGGTTATCTATGGTTATCCTTTGTGAACACTGTAACGTACGGCCAGCAATCATTCTCATATTTATTTATTCCATTTCTTTACCCAGGGTATGCCCAAACAGTCTAAAACTGGTTTCCACTGGGGCCCTGCATACAATAAATAATGACTACAAACATGTATAATTATACAATACATTACAAATACAATAAAATTCAATACAGTGAGATAAAACATTATTTGAATAATGCAAATATTATAAATACAATATATTTTAAAACTATTATGACTACATGTACAGTATGAATGCTTTACTATAAAGTTGATTCATTGAACATGAAAAATTTGGATCTATCTTGTAACATCAAGAAAAGAAAAAAAAATATTGCTGTAACTATATTCGCTGATTACGGGAGGGGCAAAAACCCCGCGCAAACCCTTTTGGGAGAAAACACGGGGAAATTCCCATCCGGCTCCTTATTATCTTCTTATTATTATGGCAACCAAGTTTGTTAACTCCGTAGATCAGCACATATCTAGATTTGTATAATCAGAGAGGACAGTGGCAAATAATACACAAATAATTATTTGCAGAAATATTATTACTGACTGAACGTTTTACGTAGTTCAGATTTGAATGAGGCTAGTGAAGTCATTTACAGCTCCCGAACTCTGGAACCCGGCTTCCAACTCATATCAGAAATGCCAAAACACTGGAACTGTTCAAGACTCTACTCAAAACCCATCTGCTTATCCTTTGACTTTGAACATTCATTCTCCAGCCAATCATTCTCGTCAATTTGTGTTGGTTTTTGTGTTTACATGTGCCGTGTTTTTGTGTATGATGCGTAATTTAATAAGATTTACTCTAATTGTACTCCTGTATGTTATTATGCCTGTACAGCGCATTGGGGTCTTATTGACGGAATGCGCTTTACAAGAATGGATTATTATTATTATCATTATTATTATTAAGTGTTACAAAATGTAACAGTTGTTTTATTTTTTACTTTGCCAATATTGTTTTTACACCTGTGATTTTCAGGTCTTCCATTGGTGATTGTCGTCATTATTCTAGCTGCTGATTACACCCAGTATGAGCACCAGAATTAGTAAGTATATATGTACTTGAAACCGTTTGGATGCCAAATCTAGCCCCCCCCCCCCCACCCCCCCCACCCACCCACCCACCACCCAATGAATTAAAAAAAATTGAGAGGGCTCAAAAGTTTTTGAGATAATTTTGTTTGGATAATAACAACATCACCCAATCTTTGACAAAGAAAATGTATTCAAGTGCATAGACACACTGAAATTGGTATCCTTGTGGAGACATTCCTTTGTTCTCATGTACTAAAGTTTTCGAGTTTGCAAGTACAGTTTCAAAATGCTCTGATTTTAACCAGAATTAATTTTCTTGGCTGAAATTGAGGCTTAATATCCCTTTTCTTAAACTCTACCATTTGCGACAGATCAACATACCTTAGAAATTCCTAGTTTTTGAGTAAAATCCATATACATTTCGTGAAAACCTTGTAGAGACATATTCATCTATAGAAATTGCCCTGTAGAGATGTATACAATCTTTTGCTCCCTATTGTGTGCATGTCTCCAGAGGGCACGGTGTATCAGATCAACAGAACATTGCAAAGCAGTGTCAACACACACACACACACACACACAAACTATAGAAAACCAAATTTGTGTGTGAACTTATGGGTGTTCAGTTCTCTGAACAAATTCAATCAGCTGTCAAAATCATGTTCATACATTTTGCTTGGTCAACATCCTGTGAAATGTCAAAACGTTAGACATATTAAATGGACCCTCCCTGTCTGTCAATCACGCAATACACAAGGACCAATTAGATCATGACTTTTGGTCAGGTGACCAAGATAGTCAGGTGACCATAGATTGGAAAATGTGGTCACAGGCACTTTGAGCAATGCAAACAAACCAAATGTGGGTAGGATGTATGGCCAAATCCAGAACCTTCCATTGACTTCCTTTTTTCATATCCAAGTTTTGGCAATACTTGGGTAACCTTTAACCTTCACCTTTTACCTTTAAGCTGCTTCCTAAAGCCTGGTAATGCCATTTACTACGGCCAGATACTTCCAATTGGCTTGGTGCTCCTCTTCAACTTTGTCATTTTTACGCTGGTGACCCGCAAGCTGACCTGCGCCCGCAAGACCATCGGGACTTCCTCGGACAAGAGCCAGCGGCAGGAGAGGCTGCGCCGGCTCCAGAACGCCGTGGCCATCTCAGTCCTCCTGGGCCTGACCTGGGTCTTCGGGCTTCTCTCGGTCATCCAGGCTGCCAGCTTTGCCTTCCAGGTCCTCTTCGCCATCTGCAACTCTCTACAGGGGCTGATGATTTTTGTCCTGTTCTGCGCCAGACAGAAAGAGGTGCACCAGGTCTGGAGGGAAATGTTCCCATGCAAGAGGGATGCCCACCGCCGTGGATTGGTGTCCGGTACCGGCCTTGACTCCGGCACCCAAGGCGGTCTCCCGCTGTCCAGTAAGGGCACAAAGACCACCGATTTCAGTGAAGCAAGTCAGCCTCAATCCTAGGCTTTCCCCTAGTCTTCCATATATCGCACCATTTTAACTGTCAGAGCCCACTTAACGTCCCTGTGAATTTTCTATTTCTTGAGTTCTGAATGGAAATCTTGTCACTACGGGAAAACAAACCCCATTTCTTAGAGCCATTGATGATACTCCCGTTTACAATAGATTTTGCAGTCAGTGCTGAGCAGAAATAGTAGTTGTGCTGACTGATATAATATTATGTGTAGCTGGGAGTCAAGTTTGACTGTTTCCAGTCTAATCGTACGGACGTACTACTTTCTTTAAAATCAAAGAAACCACAATTTTTTTTTTGCTTTTTCGCAAATTTGCGAAAAGAACCTTTTTTTGTTCTTAATTTTTTTTTTAGTTTCTTCTTTTTTTTCCCATGCAAAATCCCATAGACTTTGTACATGATTTAAGTACACGCCACTTTCGCCATTTATCTTTGTCATACATCATTCAATTTAAGCATATATGCATTGTCCTTATAGCAAAGTTGTGTCCCGACGAGTGACGTAAAGATTACATCATCATGGGTCACGTGACGTTATCACAAATGTGCATATATGAAGTGCTATATCTACAGAACTGTAAGCTAGTCCAGTGGCAACGGAACCAGGGGGGCACTTGCCCCCCAGTTTTACTCAAGTGCCCCTCTTGGGGACATAAATATTCCCCCGTCGAGATGAACTTGCCCTAAAATTTCAGATAATTTGTTTTCAGTATAAACCATTTCCCAAAATGGTATAGAGAGTTCTGATATGAACGAGGAATATGAAAACCAAGCCCCTAAACCCTTACAATGCGCCCTGAAAAAATAAATGCTTAGTTTGCATAATGATCGGTTTTAAGAGCGCCCCCTATTTTGGAAGATGGTAACCCCCCCCCCCCCCCCCCCCCACTATTTGATTTTACGGAGGCCAAGTTTTGGGTGAAAAAAAAGTGTTGACATTTCAACATGGATGCGCCCCCCCCCCCCCCCCCCCCCCATAAAAATGTTGGATACACTGCTGCACCGATGGGAGATGCCTTTTTTTCTGAGCAAGTGCCCCTTTTCAGTGATGCCCCGCAGTTTGAAAACTATTCCGCCACCGCTGTGTAGGCCTTTAGTCTAATTGGGTTGAAACTCGGTATGTATCTAGACTGGTATGTGTTATAAGGTAAAAATGGAGGTGACGTTGAGATGATGTCATCATGCGATTTGATAAGAATTTTTGAATTTTTGGACCTTTAAGCCATATTTCACGAACGCAAAATTCAAAATGTTTGTATTATGTTTGTTAGGTACATGTAATAGGTATATGCACACAATTTTGAAAAATGTGTGACGTCATTAAAATTGCAATTTTTTAAAACACATAAAAGGGAAAGTCCGATCGTCATGAAACTTGGTGGGTAGCTAGATAATGGTACTGGTATGCAAAGTCCGAAATGACGTCCCGATGAAGTCATCAGTTGATTTTTGTATGATTTTTTTTTAATATTTAAAATATTTCAAATATATTCTGCTTCCAAAATTGTACACTTCCTTTCATCCGATTAATTTCAAACTGGGCACATTGTACAAACCAAGACCACAATGCCAACTTTTTTACAGTTTTGAAAGAGTTTTAAGGCAGTGACTTGAGCTTGAGAGCTTTAAATCTCTTCTCTTAACAGGATTAAAAGTGTTTTGTGTGTTTTCAGGAATTGTTTTAGTTGGTCAGCAAAGCAAGGAATTACTTAGGTGGAGTTGGCACTGCAGTCTATTATACGGTGCTTATATAGAGCCTTTTAACTTGGGGAAAGCGCAATTTATATGCATTTTATAATAGAATTTATGTTTTATATAATCATTGTTATCTCCTTCACTGTAATATTTTGTAAGAAGTTTTAATTGGCTTTTTGAAAGTGATTTACTGAAGAATAACAAGGCTGTGGTGGCTCATTTTCTCGTTCACCGCTACTGTTTATTAATGTTTCATTCAATTTGCATTAATGCTTATGACAGTTTTCTAAAGACTATAAGGCCACCAAAAAAAAGTCTCCGGTTTCTGGTATGGAGCTTGCCCAAAAAGTTGTGCGGCGACGCGGCTTCTTTTTTTTTTTACCTGATTTTTTTGCTTGAAATGTCGGCTGATGACTGCAAATGGTGCCCGACTAAACTTAGTGCAAATATATGGGAGTCCAGAGAGGCCACATAAAGCTTATTCTCCACCATAACCCAATCTAAAAACTCGTTAAAATTGTGCAGCAGCAGGATTCCAGTCAAACCAGTGAGTTTGGCGGTTTTGAGAGATCATCTTTCATTGAAAAAAAACTTTTTCATTTTGCCGACGCGCATGGCTACGGCGACGCGCGCGCATATCAGAAACCGGAGACTTTTTTTTTTGGCCTAACAGAATTTTGTTCGACTTTTGGTATATTTTTGCATTACTGTATTAAAGGTGACAAAATGTTAACGCCTGCGGATCATTACCAGTAAACTAATGAAAATAATGAAAATTTGCTTTGTAATTTAAAAATATGTTTATGTAGGTTACACAAAAAGGAAATATGTAATTGAATAATTGGTGCGGGATTGGTAGCTACGACTTTTTTTTTGCTTGCTCCGAAGATGTAATGGGGAATGTGAGGGAATACTTAGATTTCGTTGTTAGTGTTGTACAAGTCTTTGTTTCTTCAGTGCAAAATTAGGTAGGGCAAGTATTGGGCACAGTGCAGTTGTTAATCTTAATTCGCTATGCTTTTATTATGTGAGTATATATAATATTATGTTGATTGTTTCTTATAGAAAATGTATTAACTCTCATATTGGCAAATGTAAACTGTAAACTACAATTTGGATTTGTATTACCGTGAAAAATGACGCAAACTTAGTGTTTGTTTATTGGTTTTAACGTACGTGAACGTATATTGGTGTACGCCTACATACATTTGGGGTCCATGAAAAATAAAGTTTAGTATTTGCTTGCAGATAATAGTTATGCATGAAACAAATCGGGCACCCTTTTGGAGCTAAAATTTGTATTTTTTTGTTAATTGAAATTTGTTGGCAATGATTTGCTAATGTCCCGCATATGTTGTTGCTGCGCGTGCAAAAACTGCCAACTTGCTTGCACGAAATTATGACATTTTAGTTTGGTGTATTTGTATACTACTCTCAATCCGTTAGTTTGTCCACTGATAGCAACCCCAGAATATGGAAAATTGGTGTCAGTTAAACTTTCTGGCACTTTCAGTTCTCTCTTTGTGCCTGTGTATTGGTGGATGGCATGCCAGATAGAGGGAAGAAAGACTTGAATCCTTGTATGGTGTTCAAAAGACGACATTTGGCGTCAATTCGTCCTGTGACAAGACTGCTCGACACAACAAATTAAACATGACGGTTCCGTTTCGTCTGGTCGTCGCGCCGTCGCGCCCTGCCCGATGACGTACTAGGCCTACATTGCACATTTTCGCGTAGTGCCCGGCAAGGCGTGGTTTGTCCGTCGTACGTCGTCGCACTAGTAACCTGGTAGGCCTACCTGCGTTTGCCGTCGCCAGGCGGCCTGACCAAAGATCCTATCTATGTCGTTCGAGTAGGTCACCCGGATCGACTTAGGTAAAGGCAGACGGGTTAGCCACAACAGCCTGGCTAATCAAACGCTAAACCTGGCCATCACGATCCTCACGTGACGCCCGTGCCCGCGTAGCAACGGCCGTCATGGCCGTAGCCACTGACAAAAACGTCCGTTTCGGATTGGGTTTTAGCTTGAGATTTACTGCTTTTCAGTCAGTTGCAACTAAAAAACGTTTGGCTGGAATTATAGCCTCAAAAGTTGCAATAAACTCAATAAAATAACGGATTCAAATAAAGTTATAATTTTTTTAGTCCACTTGAGATTTCCGCCGTCCGGCCGCCATATTTGTCCGTTTCTTGGAATGAATACCGCATGCCCCGAGAAAGACGTCGGAGCAGTCAAACGGCACAGGGCTAACCCCGGTGAGCTAAACGAACGCACCCAAAACATGCGGCGCTATCGACCCCTCGACAGTGAGTGTGTCAATTTGTATTTTTTACAATCATCAGGATCGCATACCCTGGACGAATTCGTCACTGTACGGCGACGTAATGGACCGATCCAGTAAGCTCCGCCCAGTGTGCACGTGGGCAAATAAACACGTGTTCCTCTCCAATGCTACGCTGCATTTTCCTTCCGCGCGCATCATACGCGCGTGCACGCATGTCGGACTTTAGCGCACGCACGTCGGACATAAATCATGGCTGTGATTGGTCAGAACACCATGGGGCGGTGCTTACTGGATCGGTCCATTAACGACGTCAGGGTGGTGCAACGCACTTCGCAAAGCCAGTACTTGTTTTACAACAGCAACCGACGTGCCATCGCGTGTTAAAACACGACCAACAGCACTTGCAGTGAATAAAGCCTAGCTACTCGTGTCGCTTTTTTTTGCGTTTTACCCAACAACGTAGCGCGGCTCTTCATTTATATCTTGGGGGTTTCTTCATGTGATTATCACATTTCCTATAGACATCAAGCAAGTATGGACAACGCGTCAAGCTTTGCCTCACCGACAGCGCCGAGCATGGACCCGACAGATGACGGGCCGCTAACGGCCGGGCCTGATGTCGGTATGACCATCAACGCCATTCTGAAACTCATCTTCTATGTCACCGTCATGATTCTCGGCATATCAGGCAACAGCTTGATTTTGAAAGTCTACTGGTCCAAGCCCCAGAAAACCAGTACCCACGTGTTGATCATGGGTCTGGCTTGGATTGATCTCATGGTGTGTGTCTGTCGCATCTACAGTTTGAGTTTCTTCATCTATGTCCTCCTTGGGCGGGAACTCCCGAGCGTGTTCACCGCAATCAGGATCTTTGACGTCGTCAATGTCTTTGCGTCCATTGTTGTGACAGGTGCCATCGCTCTAGAGCGATACGACTGCGTCTGTCGATCAGGCAAAAGGCTTCTGAATCACCGCTGGGCCAAGCTCATGTACCTCGGTTCGTACCTCGCTGCCACTGCTGTGTGTATTCCGATTACTATCGACTTGCTATCCCCCTCAGTGACGGCCAAAAAAGTCTCCCGGACGTTCCAGTTGCTTCTCTATCTTACCGTTGTGTTCACTGCCGTGATTTGCTACGGGAAAGTCTACCAAGCCATACGGAAACACGTCAAAGTCAATGTACTTAGCCGACATGGACCAGGGACTAGTTGGTCCACGGCTGTCACGGTTAAGGCCGAGAGCAGACGACACGATGCCTCCGTCGTCACGGGGGTTAGCATCTCGCAAGCTCTGCCCTCCTCGAGCAAAGAACCGCTGACAGCTGACCGGTCGGGACCCAGGTCCGTCTTTGTCGTCTCAGCCACTGAATTAGCCGGACCCTCGACAAATCCCCCAGATGCCCGGGGACATCTCGCCGATGCACTCCCGTCAACGGGGAACCTTGCACCGGCATCGCAGAACCACGAGGGTGACCGCGAACCGAGGTCCCCGAATCCCCAGGCCAGAGACAACCCGACCAGTGCGACGATGAAACTCCAGCAGAAGACCACACGCATGCTCTTTGTCACAAGTGTCGTGTTCCTTGTCACCTGGCTACCCTACTGGCTTTTTGTCGCCGTCTCTCTTCACAAGCTCAACGGCGGTGACGTTCACCCCAACGTGCTGTCGGTCATGTACAACTGTACGTTGTTTGTGTACATCAACAATGTCGTCAATCCTTTCATCTACGGACTCGCCAATAGGCGCTTTAGAAAAGACTGTCTTGATGTGCTCAGAAAGATGAAGCCGTGTTGAACTATTCTATATGTTTATCCCCAAAACGTTCGGGACAGAATCCTATCCCTGTACATTACTCAATTTATTTTCATAAAAATTCAAAAAATTAAGTTTCAAATGAAGTAAAACTAAAACTCAATCACGGATGAGATATGAAGGGATTGTCTTCTCAGCTGTGAAATGATAAATGACTTTCTTAGATTTGACACAATAATTATACGATGTTCTTTTACATGAGAAAGATCAATAGTCGGTGTACATTATGTTATTTTGCATCTTTTTACGTCAGACTTAAATATATACTCACGGTCGCCGTAGCAAAGGTGGCGAAATAATGCACATAATACACTTTCTTTCTTGTAAATAATCGAGTTTGTTTCATTCAACGAAAAATCAAGTTTGCTCTATTGTAAAAACACCAAATTCTTGTGAGAGAGGAGCCAGTGGATAGTCAAACAGGAGACTTTTTGTGTGATCCATGATAGGCACCACATTACCCCTGAATCATACTATTATTGTGGAAAAGATACTTCATTTTGTGTACTTTATGCTGTACTTGAGTGCTGGTTATGGCAACCAAAACATTTCCTTTCTTTTCAATCACCGCCACAAATTAAACGGGTGCATTGAATGATGTACAACTGATAATGTACCTGACCAACGGTAACGTATCACCAACCGTTAATGTCACACAAATTGACCGATAGTGTAGTAAAAATGCAGTACCCTATCAGTCTATTGTTGTTACACTATATCGTAACAAAATTGACAGATAGTGTAATATTAAACATTCACTACACTATCAGTCAACATTATCGGTTAGTGACACAGTATCGGTCGGTGATACGTTATCCGTTGGTTACTACATTATCAGTTGTAATAAAGGACTCAAATTTGCGGCTAATTTGTAATGCATGTTTCTTAATTGGCAAAATTATGAACCTTTATAATGCGCCCTTAGGTCGACCTTGCGACGACACGGATGAGTCGGTGTCTAACTTTTCAGGCTCAAGCTGCACCTAGTGAGTTACGATTGTCTGGAACAAATCAGTCGCCGATTTGTTTTTGCGACCTGAGTGTATCTGCGACGATGTTAAGACGATCGCCATCTGTCGGCGTAAATCAACAGTCACGGAGTAGACAAAATATCAACTCCTTCGACGAGTTCCCGACGGTCGTAGCAGGGGTATACCTTTGCGATAAGCTATTAAACTATAGTATTTTCAACCCCTGAAATTTCATGCGGACATTTAGACTTGATATAGATCACATCGAAGCCATCCAAGGCTCGCCTAAGGTTTGACCACAAGTGTGCAAAAAAGTATAAGGTTGCACTGCCCGAGACAAATTGAATTGTACAATTGTTATATAGCGGGATGCCGCAATTGGGTGGAGTCGTTTGTATGCTAATGTGTATTTATTTTTTATTTACCCTGGGGAAACCACTTGGTGGTACACGGTTTCCCAGATTTAAAATTACAATTACAGAAAACACTAAACTAGTAAAATGTAGGTACATAAAAACACTTTAAATATATATAGATAAAAAAAAAAATCACGGACCATCCAGTAAAAACAAACAAAAAACAGATATACACAAAGAAAAAATTGCACTGAAAAAAAAAACAAGAGCACCCATGCACTGCATAAAACTGCGTGAATAATATTAAATCTTGAGCATAAATATTGTCTGCATGATGTGCAGTTTTAAAAAAGCTGCAAGCAACCAAAACCAGAGGTCAAGCAATTTGCCCCATTATAACAGGCGCATTATCGATGGGTACTGCACTAGCACATTAAAAAATTAGCAGGTTTTTGTATGCTTTTAAAGCTGGCAAGAGTAGCAGCCAAAGGGCATTTAAGAGGTTTAGGAAGGGCGTTGAATGAATAAGCTCCACGAACCACAAATTTCCGTTTACCTGATTTAGATTTACTGAATGGGGGAACAAGGTTTCCTTGAGAACCATACCTATAGTGTTATGTGTGTGAGCATTCATGGTATGAGTGAAACAGTTGCATAGTTGTGGTGGCAATTTCGAGGGAAGTCTCTTGTAGACGAGTGTATTTAAGTGAAAAGTACGCCTTTCTTCTAAAATATTCCACCTCGGAGTCGATAAAACAGAGTCTGTTGGGGATCTCCGGGGAAGACCCAAGATGACTCGCCCAGCACTACTCTGGAGTCTGTCAAGCTTGACGAGGGACATTTTTGAAGCGTTACCCCTGCACAATATCACAATAACCAAAGTGCGGGAGAATCAGCGTTTTGTATAACAAATTTACTGTATGCTGAGGCAGGACATTTCTGACTCTCCGGAGAAGCCCCACACGCTTGTTAATTTTCTTTGACAGTTTGTCAATGTGCACATTCCATGTTACAGATGGATCTGAGTAACATTATCAATGGCAATATTATTGCTATTATCTCGACATGTAAATTGTCCTCGCTTGAATTGTCCTATATTGTATATATACGTTGATATTATTATACTCACTTTTAATTAATTATATTACTGCGTGTAACGTACCTTTTGATTACTGTATTAAAGCCTCATTGGCAAACCTTAGCCTCTCAGGTTGAGAGTCTCAGGTTGAGATGCACACGGGCCCAACACACCCACCTTACATACACACACGGTGTTAAACGAGATGATGTACACGCGTATGAGATGATTTAGATGAAAAGTAGTGCATGTAATGTATATAAAGTAGACTGGACACGTGGCCGTTCTAGAGCAATGGAAAGACACGAATCATTAAATGTAGTGATGTTACATACATGCATTTACATGTATTTTGGCCTCCATATACTGCACGAGAAAACGCATTACAAAATAGTGTTGACTCGTCATGACTCCGCACCTTTTTTAAATGCTGGTTCCCATGGCCGTCAAAGGCCAGATCTGCGATGCTCCAATAGCCACATTTAATTTTTGTTTGTATGATATTGGTCTATATGTATCTCTGTATACCACATTTGGCACTGTTGACATAAAATGCAATCGGTTTGCCATGCCGCCCAGGCCCAGTGCACTATACAGCCGATTTGAGCGATTTAGGGATATTGGGTAACTAGCAGAAGTTGCTATAGCGAGCCCAATTTTCAAGACGGAAAGATCTACCCCTCAAATGGCATCAGGCCTTTTTTTAGTTACAAAGAAAGTAAGTGTGTACCTTAAGAATACGTATGAGTTTATAACTCATTTCTATCCCCAAATAGGGCGAAGTCACGGGATGGGGGGGGGGGGGGTGTCCTCGATAGCAATACAACCCCTAGAGAACACGATTGCTGATACATTTTGGGACAACCATAATATTTTTTCTTGTTTACCCATCCAATCCAGATGGTATAAAGTGAAAACACGATGGGACCATTTTCGAGAGAGCTGTATCTCCAAAAATATTTCATCTGTTTTAGAAAATTAGCTTAAAGAAATAGCAGGGTATCTTTTGGCCGGAGCTGGAAGGCAAAAGTACCGGCTGTACATCTTAAGAGCACCATTTTTGGATGTTCCAAGGTATCATACATTAGAAAATAAGTTAAGATTAGTCATACATTATTTTTGCGATTAAATTGCCTTACCCCAGGGACTAGAAAGCAGTTTTCCAAAAAAGTAACAAATGTCTGAATATTTGTATTTGTTTTCAAATGGACGTGTTTCATCACAACAAATTGACCCACCAATTAAGTATCCATGCACTGACTTAAAATGAGTTAAGGTATAAATGATTTTCTACACAATATTACCCCTCCCCCGCACAACAGTAATGAGATGAATTCTCAGTCTCATTTGATTAAGGACACCTTGAAGGAAGGACGGAGAATAATGAGGAAAAGCAATTAGGCAACTACCTTGGCGGTTGTCTAATATGATTTTCCCCGTTATACGTCTCATACATTACCGATATTGCTACGACTAACGCAAATTCCGAACACTGTTATTATCCACTGCATGAAATGTAATAAATTTAATAAAATTAAAAAAGAGTTTTCTGATGGTTATATAATTTTGCCATATGCTGTATGTAGATGGAATTCCATAATGTTGGCATATCATATGAACACCCAAAAAGTGGATTATCAATTAGCATTTTGGGTAATAACCGGAGAGAAACCACTGAACATAATTGTGTTTGTTTTGGGTATTAAAGTTCCATTCTCATTTGCAATACAGTGGGCTTGTGGTAGCCCATAATGCAATTTCGGGTACATTCCTTGAAACTCTCGGGATCACTTAAAGATACCTCAAGGAGTTCACAACCACTTGATGCCATTTTTCTGACCCTTTTATGGGCGGGCCATGACTTTAAAAAGTGGGGGCTTCGTGTGCGGATTCAGATAAATCCAGGACGGGGGGTATAAGCGAAATGCTAGATTTGTTTACAAATTGGTGGTCACGAGTTGCCAACAGGGGCGTCAATCGCTTCTCAAAAGTGGGGGGGGGGGGGGGACATACCTTGATCAGAAATAATGCGAGCGCGAAGTGCGAAGCCACCAGCGTGGGGTTCGGGGCCCGCTTAACCCTAAAGGGGCCGGGGGCGGAATGCCCCCCTCAACATTTTGCATGATAGCTTCTAAAAAAAAAAATCGCGACCCGAGCTGTTATGACTTTTTAGCCTCGAGCTTTGCGCATCTTTTGATACCAAAAACATAAAAATCGGACCACGGGTTTCCGCGTAGCGAAAAATTTTCCGGCGCTACGCGCCGTGAAAACTGAATTTTTGCATACACGTCGTGTACAAAGAGCAGAATTGCCATTCGTACATTATGAATAATTAATTAGCCATAATTCCAAAACCCTTTGACCTATAGGCATGAAATTTCAACCTGGTTGAAGTCATTGAATAAGCTATTATATTCTAAGCTAAAGGCGTGGGGTTCGGGGCCTGAGGGCCCCGAAAATGGTCCCCCTGTCCCCCCAGGATTGACGCCCATGGTTGCTAACTTTCAACAACATGTTTTCTACTGCACTGCATGTACTGCATTATGCATCTCTTGGAATGTGATTTGTGTACAATTTGAGTGATGTCATTTCAGCACCAAATAGTTGCCAGTATGTTGATATTTCATCGTCGTAATTTTTTTCTTCGGTGATTCGCTGCTGTGTCAGTACATGGCAGTAAGCCAATGAGCAAACTTCTTCTCACAAACGTTTTCAATGAGCGACTTTTGGGCTTACAATTTGTACAGAAAACCCCTAAGGCCAAAAAAAGTTTCCGGTTTCTGGTATGCGCTTCGCCGTAGCCATGTGTGTCGGCAAAATGAAAAAGGTTTTTTTTTTCAATGTAAGATGATGTCTCAAAACCGCCAAATTATGGGCAGGGCGTAGGGAACATTGTATTGATTTCGTTTTTTTGTTGTTGTAAATTCGTGTTTTCTGTCATGATTTAATTTGCCATGATTCTAGCCACGCTTCAATAAAAAGTGCAACCCACTTAAGAGCCTTTTCTTTTTTTAGATTTTTACCAGGAATTAAATCTTGGATTTCCTATATCAAATTATGCGCAGGCCTCCAGTTGTGGCCTGGAGCAAGGTCAAATTATGTTTTCAAAGATTGCATTTTGTACCAATACGTTTCTAATTGAAACGTCGGATGCGGTTGCAACAATCCTACACGACTCCTCCAAACAGATCCAATTTGAGGACTTCCCATGTCAACAAGAAGTCCTTCGTTGGCTATTAAGCGACAGTGAATCATTGAAATGGACCTGATTCATGACATATGACATGGATTATTGAAGCAGGCAATTCCACAGAGGAATCGGCTTAAGACTAAAAAGAGGCTTATATGCACTCATTTCCAAAGCCGGCCCTCAGAACCCAGCAAATGAAGTTGAAATTCTGACAATACCAAGCCACTTTCTTTTCTGTCAAACCATTCGATATGGATTTATACACTGCCGGCATAATGTGCATTGGTGACACAATTTTAAGAACATCTTTCCCATACATTTTTACATGGATGTGATAAGAATATCACTTCCATTGTTTTCGTGTTGACAAAAGTGCCGTTCTTTAAACATTTAAAAATTTCCCATGCTTTTCCGAACAACTGCAGGGCGCTGTAGCTGTGATGTCATTTCAGAAAGACACTGTTCAGTTTAGGGGTTTTCTGTTGTGACCCAAATATTTGCTTGTTGAAAATTTTTGTGAGAACAGTTTGCTTTTTGGCTTACTGTCTTGTACTGAAACAACAAATCGCCAAAGAAAAAAATGCCGCAAATTATCTAAAATTCTGGCAACTTTTCGTGCTGAAAAACTATAACAAGGAGGTTTTTGCCTAAAATGACATCACACTTTTGCTCATGAATATGTACATTTGCATTAGCATAAAACCAAAAAAAGGCACTAAAATACCCTGGCAAATGGCAAAATGAAAATTGAAAACAAGGTTAAATTGGACACAATGGTGCATATTCAAGGATTTCAAAAAAAAATACATTGCATTGGCACTTTAATACTTAATTTGATTAACACATATAATCATTAGAGACCTGAATGTGTGGTCACATGGTGTTTCTATTTTCAACGTAGTGTGTTTGACTCATCACATTAATGTCTCGCTTGTTCTTCTAACGATACTGTACACAGAAGTTACTAATTATATAGTTTCTTGCAATAATGATAGTCGCACTGATTTCACAATGGCGTTTGCCATTTCGTCGACACGCTGAACGCAGCTTGACGGGGGTACAGGGTGTAAAATGACGAACTAATGGCTAACTATCTTCGCAGCTTGATTGTCAGTCGAATGCTCCTTGAATCATACAGACATCATTGTTGAAATAAAGCAATGCCACGACAAATTGCCATCGTTCAGAAAAATAACCATTAAATTGTGTTCGGTCCATTACAGATTTCATATACTTCACTTCACTTTATTACTGCTTAATCGCACTTTTATCCAGTAAGGTATGAAGAGGTATTGTTAATAATGTTTGTCTCGAGTGTTCACACGCGCTTTCCTGCCTCTCAAAAGAAGAAGAAGATGCAGCGTTAACGACTTCCTGAGGATTTGGATGAGGTACATTAAACACACAAGGCTAGCTCTTTTGATGTGAAAATTGGCACTCTGACAGCTTATCTTCAGTAAAAAAAGCACGAAACAATGTAAGGTGGAAAAGAGTAGGTAATATGTAGCTGGATATGAACGTCGCTAGTTTGTCGCTTTCCTCCTTAAAAAAACCCAATAATTCCGTTGTTCTCCTCGCTGAAAAAAAGTTCATTACAGCGGGTCAGGGTGGATGGTTATATTGGGCCTATATAGGGCCTAAAAAAATGCACAACAGAAAATCAGAATCCAACGCGCATAATATATTTTGGTTTTGTATACTCTGATTCTCCCTTTTTCGGTTTTCCACTGTCTCAGGTTTCGGACAAAATCCCCCCTCCCATAATAGTAATAGAGGCGAATGTTCGAGGTAGGTGGGTATGACTGGTGAAATGACGGTGTGCGTGTACGTTGATCTAGACAAAAATGGATAAAGTTCGAAAACAATTGATATTGTCCAGAAAACATTCTCAATTTTATTCGATAAAAAAAGGTTTCCACAATGTTATGCTATCCATGCTGAATTAAAATCTTGCTCTTCAAGGCTATATTGTTGTTACTGCTATAACAATTAAAACAAAGTTCTCAGGTGCCACAAAACGGAGTTTTCCATGGTAGATGACGTCTAGGCCTATGATTATGTACCCCTAGAACTATGGGTATTAGTTCTAGGGGTATGATGTAAATACTGATGATCCAGACAATGGATAGAGTTCGGATTGTATTTAAATTGGCGTACAATAAATGACTAGTCTTTGTACCGAGTCTGATTGTCACGTCAATGAAGTATAAGTAAAGAAACTTCTCCACCGTGAGGCAACATGATCCCGACGAATGAACGACATGGGTCATTCCACCGGGTTGGCAGGAAGCAGTGCACGATACATCCATATATTTGTGGTTATTATCAAAAGTATGAATGGATCAAAACCATTGCTTAACATAATATTTGTCTTAGGGCGTTTAAATATATACTTGAGAAAATTTGAAATCATTTGAAAGTACTTTGACAAAAATATGAGCAAAAATGTATTAATTCGGATGTAACATTGACACCGTGTCAAAAATTGTTACATCCAAATATCTTTTTTTGCCATTTTTTACACGTTTCAATGTAAAATATTAACCAAACTGACATTGCATGTTTACAACTGGACACCTAAGCACCAAGAAAAGCTTTTGTTTTGGTATAGTCAGGGTTCAAATACAGCAGAAACAATTCCTCAAGTGTGGATGAAAATCACGTACTCAATGGAAGTGTGACATTTGCGTTTTACACGTGTCAATGTTACAACCACGTACACAATCAAGCTATCATTTCTGCTCCATTGTGATGCCTGACTACCGTAACAAAAGGTTTTCTTATTGTGTTGCATGTATAGTAAGAAGTACGCAAAGTGAATTTGGGTAATGTTTCGCAGAATTTAAAAAAAACACCTAAGCACCAAGAAAAGCTTTTGTTTTGGTATAGTCAGGGTTCAAATACAGCAGAAACAATACCTCAAGTGTGGATGAAAATCACGTACTCAATGGAAGTGTGACATTTGCGTTTTACACGTGTCAATGTTACAACCACGTACACAATCAAGCTATCATTTCTGCTCCATTGTGATGCCTGACTACCGTAACAAAAGGTTTTCTTATTGTGTTGCATGTATAGTAAGAAGTACGCAAAGTGAATTTGGGTAATGTTTCGCAGAATTTAAAAAAAACACCTAAGCACCAAGAAAAGCTTTTGTTTTGGTATAGTCAGGGTTCAAATACAGCAGAAACAATACCTCAAGTGTGGATGAAAATCACGTACTCAATGGAAGTGTGACATTTGCGTTTTACACGTGTCAATGTTACAACCACGTACACAATCAAGCTATCATTTCTGCTCCATTGTGATGCCTGACTACCGTAACAAAAGGTTTTCTTATTGTGTTGCATGTATAGTAAGAAGTACGCAAAGTGAATTTGGGTAATGTTTCGCAGAATTTAAAAAAAGTGTCATATTTGGACATAACACTGACACGCGGTGTCAATGTTACGTTCAAATAATGACATTTTTTGCTCATATTTTTTTGGCAAAATACATTGAAATGATTTCAAACTTTCTGCAGTAGTGAAACACCCAACAACAAATATTATGTAGAGCAACGTACTGCTAGCAAGGAATTCATGCTTTTCTTAATGGTCATGTGTCACACATTGTTCCCCAACCCGGAACCCATATCCTCTTCGGAAATAACCGTCCACGCCTACTTTAGTCACGTGTACGTGCAGTCAGGTGATCATCACGAGGCTACGGGTCACGTGAAAACAACTGTCTCGCACTATCGCGCGATAGCCCAGCTGACTAGCTGCACTGCCGCCCTACCGCGCCGCATACCCTGCTGCTCGTGCAGTGCTACCAAAGATTTCTGTGTTTTTTTTTCTTCAGTCTTAGCAATGGCGATCGTGAAAGTTTTCCTTTTAGTCTTGGCGGTATTGCCCATAGTTCTGGCTGACACTCCGGCTAACTGCACTTATGATGATCTCGTGGGACGGTGGGTGTTTAAAGTGAGTGCCGGAGGGGGCGACAATACACTCAACTGCACCAGTCCAGGTACGTAGGAAAATGCACGGCGACATAATATAATCGGACATGTCGGATACCACAAGCACTAGCAGCACTGCGTTAGGCCATTAGGCCCAAGTCCATCAAACTCCATCAATATTTAGTCAGGCCAGGCCTTCTGGACCAAATCCATCCCCCCAAATCCACCAAAATATTAGGGGGATGGATTTTGATGAAGTTGGGGTGGTTATAGCTGGAGTTACCCAGCCCTGAGTTTTATCATTAAATGCCAACCCAATGATAAAACTCAGGGCTGGGTAACTCTAGACCCGTGAACGTGGCTTGTAAACTACGCCACGCTGTTGTGTATTTTCGAACCTGGCGAACGTGTCCCTCTGACTCCCTCCGTTACACACACTGGACGTTATTTTGCCCATGTAATAAGTACTCACATATGAAGCTGTCTTGAATTCTATTTGTACGTCAAAACTTGCATTTGACAAAAATTGAGGAAAATTCTGTCCCCGGTTCATGAAGTCCGTCCCCTACTGCTAGCTGCCATTTTCTCCCAACTGACGCATGCGCATTGCATTTTATATTCGTATGATTCAACGGCTGTTTACTGTCGCAGCTAAAACGGACATCGTTTTAGACAAGTTTCAAGTCCTTTCCTCTCTCACCGCACCGCACGCGGTCGAACGTGCGCCCGCGTGTGTGTGCGCACACGTACTGTACACGAGATGAGCCGAGCAGCCAATCGTCTGCAGGGTTTTTTTTCGGGGTTGCGACATGAAACAGCCGTCAATCTGTCCAAGCGACTCGGACGCGTCCGGGGTTATTTGTCAGGGTCAGGTTACAATCTAATTTCTACACGTTCGTATGGGTCTTTACTGATGGGCAAATTTCGTCGAAATTACACAGCCTAAACAATCGGACGGGCAAATTTAGATTTCTAGGTGAGTACTCAACACCCATACGGAATTATGTATGTCGGATCAATTTCGCCAGCTTCGAAATGACACAAGAACGTGGCGTTGTATACAACGCCACGTTCACGGGTCTAGGTAACTCCAGCTAGGGTGGTTAGGGTTACAAAAAAAATACATTGCATTGCCCTTTAACTTGTATGACATTCTACTTACTCCTCAATAAATCAATAAAACCATGGAGTGCAGTGTAAGGAATAAATGCCAGGGCAGTTGAGGATGCTTTGAGGGCTATTGGGTTAATTCATTGTCACTGTGAATTTCCTCCCTGTCATAGGACCGGTGGACCACATGGTCATTGTCGACCTCAAGTTTCCTGATGTCGCTCTAGATGTGACCTACGGCCATGAGGGATATTGGACCCTGATCTACAACCAAGGCTTTGAGGTGGTTCTCAACAACAAGAAATACTTTGCCTTCTCCAAGTATGTAAAAGAGGGCGAAAAATATAAGTAAGTACATTGTATCAAACTATAATATTATTAAACAAACAGGAAGGGTGATGTAGCTTAACAGTGGAAATAAATTTAAAACAGTGAATATGGTTACCAAAATTAAATACCCAATCTTTTGGACCTCCCTCGAAGTTCCTCATATCGGGAAATTTGGGACTCTCAATACTGTGTATGAGAGTCCCACAACTTAAGGTATAAAAACATGCAACACGAAAACAAGACATGTATACTGGCACCACAACTTGTTCCCTCAAGAACTAAATGTTTGCTGGCATTTTTGATCGAATTGTGAGGGGGGGGGGGGGGGGTTGGGGTTGGTCTAATGGTTTCCGTGTTCGACTCGTCTGCCGTGGTACATGGGTTCGAATCCTGACCGGGAACATGGTCCTTGTGCTCTTGAGCAAGGCACTTTACCATTATTGCTTCGACGTAAAGTAGTAGGTCCCGTGTGTTGTGTAATGCACGTAAATCAGTAACACTTATGGCTAAGAGAAGGGGTTTGCTCCTGTGTTTTACTGGCAGTGGCTGCAATATGCGGCACAGCACCTTGTATAACCTTTATAAAGGTGCTATATAATGGGTCTCATATTTCTCGTAAACTTCATTTATCTATCTTTTAAAAAATTGACATGATTACCAGTGCCTTGAGTACCTAATTGTTGGTAGATACGTGCGCTATATAAGACTCTGGTATTATTTTATTTTTCTTATCTTAGGAGCATGTGTGATGAGACTTTACCTGGCTGGTCCCACAACGTGGTGGGTACCGACTGGGCATGCTACGTCGGCACCAAGAATCAGACTAGAAATCGACCACGTTCAGAGACACTTGTGTAAGTTCAGAGTTCCTATTACTGGCAACCCCTTTGTAACAGTCACCCCTTCCCCTCCGTCCCCCTTCTCCCTCCCCTTCCCCTACCCCCTCCCCTTCCCCTACCCCCTTCCCTTCCCCTACCCCCTCCCTTTCTAGTGTTGGATCCTTATTGATACTAGACCCGGTGACTGAGGTGCGATAGAACTCTTTTTTTTCTTCGAATTTTGACTTTGGTCAGTCGCTCTAGGATAACTACCAAAGAATATTTCATCACAAGGTCCGGTGAAATAGGTTCCGAGTTTATCATCAAACCGTCTGTTCTTCTGGCACAAGGCAATTTAAAATGATTTCCTTTTAAAATTGATATTAAATAAAACTGTAAATGTTATTTGCCTATTAGTTACTTCGGTTATTTAAACAAAACAAAAGGGGGGGGGGACTTTTTAAACAAAGTAAACTCCACACAATAATCTAGGCATGAGTTTAGACTTTTGTCTGAATTCAAACTTTTTTGAATCTGAGAGAAAGACATGATCAGTATGGAAAGAAATACATCTTTCAGTCCTTTCATCCAATTTTCAGGCTTTTTTAATTTGACAATCTCATCCCTAGATTGATGCAGGCTAGAATGAAGACCCAACAATTTGGTCTTGGCAGCCATTGCATTAAGTGTCTTTCTGCAAAACAAAAAAAAGCTTTATTTTTTATCTATTTTGCAGGGATCCAATGAAGCAATTGTACAAAACAGACTACGAGCTCATCAATAACATTAACTCGGCTCAGAACTCCTGGACTGCCGGAGTTTATCCGGAATACGAGAAAATGACGGTAGAGGAGATGCTTCGCAGAAGGGGAGGCAGAGCATCAATGATGGCATCGTAAGTCTCAATTGGCAGAGAAATTCTTTACATGTTTTTTGTGTGGGCATTGTTTGTCTCAAAGCACCTGAAGTTTATGGGAGATGTCCACTTTGCAGTGTCAGAGTTGAAGGCAAATGACCCTTGCTTTTGCCAAGGGATCACTGAAGCACACATTGCCAATGTAGCATACGCTTGCGACTAATTTTCATTTGGATGTGTTCAAAAAGATCTGGTACATTTTGACTTTGGTCAGTCGTACTTGGCTACCAACCAAAGAATATTTCATTACAAGGTCCAGTAAAATATGTTCATTCATAAGATGGATTTTTTCTTCGGGTTGATGTAAATCAAATTAGGTTTTGCCCTTCACCGACGTATAAACACTAATTACCGGTATACAGTGTTGATACGTCAGTGAAGGGCAAAACCTAATTAAAAAATATGTTCAGTTTATTATCGAACCATCTTTTTCTTCTGGCTCGATTATCTAGACATGAGATTTTTCAGACTTCTGGTACATTTGCAACTTGGTGTGATTGGCGTGCACCTCAGTATCCTATTAAAAAAGTTTGGATTTAACAAAAATTGGATAGAAAAACCTGGTGTAAAGCGCTGAACCTTTTTTTTCTCTCTCAAGTATTGTATCGTTTGTAAATTGTGATCAGTGTTTATGAATCAATCTTAATGGCTTGATTGGTAAACAAGCGCGAGTGCACAATAAGCTCTGGCCGGGCTCCAGAAAGTCTTACTTCATATGCAAAATAAATGTGTATGCGCATCGATCGAGACAAAGGGGCGTGTTCCGAAAACTTTTGCCAAGAGTGCTTTACTGACGACGGCATTACATTTGGTCAGTTTTTGGTCAATTTTCCGGGGACAGACCGACCGACCTACCGACCAACCGACCAACCACGAAGTAACATGTAGAAGTTCCTGCCAGAGCTTAAAAACATGAGTGAAATTGAGATACTAGACTGGTCAAATATTAGGAAAGTTATCTTTCTGATGTTTACAGTCGTTAACATTTAAAAAACAATTAAAAAATTGTGCGTTTACAGTCACTCCCCAAAAAAATATCCAGGTGCATGTGCATGTAGGTTGGTGGAAAAATAATTTTATTGTGTAACTTTTTTTTAATGCTTGTCTGTTGGTCTATACCTACTTTGTTTACTTTAGGGTTGCTTTAACAGTATTCTGGCTCATTAACATGTTTTATTGTTTAATTATTAACACACAAAAAACCTCACGTGGGGAAGACTTTTTTATTTCCAAAACATTTTTTTGGCCAAATATGGCAATAAAAAGTTTGAGGTCTACAGTTTGGCTTAAAAAATCCAGGTAGGTTGGGTTAGGCCAAAAAAAAAAGTCTCCGGTTTCTGATATGCACGCGCGTCGCCGTAGCCTTGCGCGTCGGCAAAATGAAAAAGTATTTTTTTCAATGAAAGATGATGTCTCAAAACCGCCAAACTCACTGGTTTGACTGGAATCCTGCTGCTGCACAATTTTAACGTGTTTTTAGATGGGGTTATGATCGAGAATAAGCTTTATGTGGCCTCTATGGTCTCCCATAATATTTGCACTAAGTTTAGTTGGGCACAATTTGCAGTCATCAGCCGACATTTGAAGCAAAAAAAACAGGTAAAAAAAAAAAAAAAACGCGTCGCCGCACACATTTTGGGCAAGCTCCATACCAGAAACCGGAATTTTTTTTTTATTTGGCCTTAGCAATTTATGTGTGACGTTGCCCAGTTTGAGAAAATGTTTTGAATCTTCTTCTCCTCCTAGACAGTAGTTTGTGTATTGGTACCAGTTCTCAATAAGGATTAGTACATGTACTAATATTATTATTATTTCTGGTAATGAAACAAAGGATTCCTCAAAAGTGCCCTGTGTGCTGTAGCTGGCAAGCCTGAAGAAACCTGTAGAGAGAAGACAATGAGAAGCAATTACAGTTTTAGAGGTGGGAGGACAACCCCAGAAGAACATTATGGGGAAAACCCACAGAATCAGGCAGGGACTGAAAACCCAATCCACATTATTTGCCCAGGCGGGATTCGAACCCGGGTCACAGTGGTGGAAGGCGAGGAAAGTACCACTACGCTGACCTGACTCCCCTGGGAGATTGATATTTACATCCAAAAAATCAATATAATCAATACGTCATAAAAAATATTTTTTGGGGTTGTTGTTCAGGAAACCTAGTCCAGCTCCAGTCACAGAGAAGGTGAGAAAGCTAGCAGAAACACTTCCCCCATCCTTTGACTGGCGCACCATCAACGGCCAGAACTTTGTGTCGCCCGTAAGGAACCAGGGAGGCTGCGGTAGCTGCTATGCCTTTGGGTCTTTGGCCATGCATGAGGCTCGTCTACGCATCGCTTCCAACAACACCAAGCAGACGGTCTTTGCACCCCAGGAAGTCGTGTCATGCAGCGAGTATTCCCAAGGTAATTCTCTTTTCAATGTCAGATTGGGTTTTTTCATTTGTGGAGTTTTGTTAGTCTGGTTCCCTGACCGAACAGTTTGACTAGATGTCTCTTTATAGATGGTATGTCAGGTAGCCGTCGTATTCAAACATTAAAGAATATGACGCAGCAAATTTCCAACCCAGTCCGAGCATATGTTTGAAGCTCTAGGCTTAAATTGACATTGAGTTTTGCAAAGACTTTAAAACTAGTAACAAGCATGACAGGTACTTTGTTGGTAAGTGAAACTATTTTACACCTGGAAATGCCCGAGCTGTTCTAAATGTATCCGAGTGTCAGCAAATATGTAATCGGGAAATTTCAGACATTTCTTGAAATGGGCAAGATCCTGCACATTTTGGTTATGTACTGTGATGTTTACACGTCCAAAACTTTGTCACAAACAGTCGGTATCTGTTGGCCATGAAACCAGACTAGGGTTTGTAGAAGAACGGCTTTGTATACAAAAGGTTGAAGTGATAATGCTTTGCATGGTGGAGTCTTATCGTTACACTTTGTAATAACTTTGTACTTTTATTATTAAGTAAGTGTACTGTTTAAGAGAAGCATATTTAGAGCAAAGTACACTGCTGAGGTGTTTCTGTGGAATGAAGGATAGTTGGAATGAAAACAAAAGAAAGAAACTTTCACAGAAACTTCCCCCCAAAAAAGGAAACTTCTTTTTCTGTTTAAACACCCTATAATGTTAGGATGTGAGGGTGGATTTCCATATCTGATCGCCGGAAAGTACGCTGAAGATTTTGGTCTGGTCGAAGAGTCCTGCAGTCCCTATGTCGGAATGGACACGCCCTGCAAGAAGACCACCTGCAAGCGTTACTACGCAACCGACTACAAATACGTTGGGGGATTCTACGGTGGATGCAACGAAGAGTTGATGCGGATCAAGCTGGTCAAGAACGGACCAGTTGCTGTTTCCTTTGAGGTCTACCCTGATTTTCAGGCGTACAAGGGTGGCATTTACCATCACGTGTTTCGCGGCGATCGCACCGGCTTTGGGTTCAACCCCTTCGAGCTCACTAATCATGTCGTCTTAGTCGTCGGTTACGGCGCGGACCCTACGACCGGAGAACGGTTCTGGAGCGTCAAGAATAGCTGGGGGGAGGGTTGGGGGGAGCAGGGATATTTCCGTATCCGGCGTGGCACTGACGAATGCGCAATAGAGAGCATTGCCGTTGAGTCTTTCCCAATCTATCCCTAAGCATCTTTTTTTTAAGTCACAGACTGGACATGCCTGGACATCTCAGTAACTGCACTTACAACTGTAAAACCAATACAGTTTACTGTGATTTCAATGTTGCACCCATACACAAGTGACCAAGAGAGTAATCCAACATCTATTGCAAAACTTATAGCCTTTACACTCTGTTCTTGAATTTCTTGAAGGATGATTGCCTGCCAACCAGTAAGTAGTCTTGATCCAAATTCTATCCCCTATCCGATTTGTTAGTGTGACGTCACCTCCAGCACTTTCTGCACGATTGGAACCGGAAGTTAACGCAGCTCGAGCGTTTGTAGCCAATGGGCGCTAGTAATCAGTGGAGCGCGGGCGTGTATGACGTTTTTACTAACGAACCGGATTTGCAGACAGTCATGTGATCAAACGCAGGGAAGTTGCCATGGTGGTGGAGGTGTCTATCAACAAGATGAATCTAATCCAGTCTAGGCAATATTGGCAGCCCTACCTACGAAAGTCCGAGCATACCTCACGTGCATGCATTAAGTTGAATGCAGCGCGCGTGAGGTTGTGCTCGGAATCTCCTGGGTAGCGCTGCCAATATTGCCAGGACTGGATTTGATTCATCTTGATAGTGACCTCGCTCGCCACGGATTGGTTGTATCAGGAGAATAGAAAAACAGACTTGGACAAAGACTAACCAGTAATGTTGTCTTCAAGTTCATATGCCGATTAAGTAAAAAAAATGATCTTGTTAGCAGTGGCCCTTCAACAAAAGATAACTTTGTACTTACTAATCAAAGAGCTGATATGAAATGTCGGTCTTTCTGTAATTTGAGCAACTTTTGGATTTTTGTTTTACTTTTGCAAATTAAGCACTGTTGATATATTGATATTACTCGATTATTAGATAATATTTTGATATCGATATCGCGGATCGAAATTTTTTTAATCATATCGACATATCGAACATTTTGATATTAAGGAATGATATCGACGTGAAAGCCGTGGAAAATTGGGACTAATATTTTTTTTTTTAAATGAAAGTGTCATCTTTATGGTCTTTAACTTTTATATGGAACAATCGATAGGGACCTATATCAAATATTCTCGATATTGGTGCTTACTTGGCAGAATTTATTTCATTGTTAATTTTTCATTACTATATAAATTCAGCATTGAAGAATGCACCACTGTTTGAAATTAAGGGAATTAATTAATTAAGGGACTTCGGAATGCGTGTAGTCTACCAATACTATGGTCTTTTCCCTTTTTATGCAATGTTCATGTAAATATGAGTGCTTTGAATTTCCACAACTGAATCAAAAAATATAATTTTCTGGTAAAACTAAATGTCTTAGAAATGCCTGAAAAAAAATTGATAATTTTTGCAAAATGTGTCCAGACTGCCTACTGCCTTTCCAATTTAAATTTTAAGTATCTTTTTAAAAAATGAAATGTGCATTTCATTGTATGCAAAGTTAGAACTTTTGAAACATTTATGAATTTGAATTATTTTTGTGATAGAAATTTGTTGATGTTACAGTCGAGAATGAGATTGCGTCTTTTAGAATAAATTTTGCTAGTAATAGTTTGTAATTAGTATTACATGTACAAACATTTTATACTGTGGGAAATGACCTTAAAAATAATACAAGATTAGGTAAAATTTAATGTGTAAGTTTACAATCAATGATTTTGTATAATCAAAATAATTAAAGGGTGCTTTCATGCAAATTTGGCATACGTGTCCAATAAAGATGAAATATTAAGCTGCTTTTATTCTTGCAAAAAAACTAAGCTGCACGTTTAGTGTTCTTGCATGGAAGTACATGTAGTCTAAACCTTAAAAATAATACAAGATTAGGTAACATTTAATGTGTAAGTGAACAATCAATGAATAATTAGCAGGGTGCAAATTTTGTGCATTTGTCCAATAAAGATAACCATTTAAGTGGCACTTTTATTGTTCTAGGTTTGCACTGAAATACATGTAGTTTAAACTTGCTTTTTGCAATTTGCAACCACAAAGCTAACAAAACAGTTTTAAAAGTACTAGTCTCAAACTAGTCTTTATTTCATGAAATAGTTGAATAAAAAAAAAGTATGTACTTACTCCAGGTTATCTGTTTATTTTCCATAGTTGTGTTATTTTAAAGTTTAGGAATGAATCAAAGAGTTGTTTGATAGTTGCTGAATATTTGTGACTTGCAGGCTGAAGCAGGGTAATTCGCAAGTCAAAATCAAGAGATTTTGTTGAAAACGTCATAATTTGACAGGGATATATTCGTTCACTTTAAAAACAAAACCCCAAAATGTGATTTATTAAAAATGAAAGTCAATAGATATTTGTCCTTGTTGTTGCCGCATCTTCCACTCTTTACCTCTCCACCATGCAAAGATGCATCTTTGTTACTTTTCATTGTTTAAGCCATGCTAAGTATAGTCCTCTCGGCTGTGCTACCGTATAGCAGGGGCTCCTTCCAATTATTACGGATTATTTGATCGAGAAAATTTGGGGGAGTGTGGCCTAGTGGTAAGGGTTTGTGACACATGCTCAGAGAGCCTGGGGTTCGAATCCAGTTACTAGCCATATATTGTGTCCTTGGGCAAGCCACTTCACCCCACTTGCCTCTCTCCACCCAGGAAATGTGTACCGCTGTAGCGTGAATATCCAACTCCGTGAAATGTGGACTCGTTGGTAGTACTGCGCACGCGTGAGTACGATACTATGCTATTTTTAGAATTGTTTCGGAAGAGTGACCTGTCACGTGCGAGGGATCAACCAATAATAGGGAAATAGGGGTCCGATTTTCATAGGAGACGGATTTTCGTGTGACACCGGCATTAGCTGGGGAGTAACCTGCGATGGACTGGAATTCCATCCAGGGGGATAGAACTATTCTCAGCTGTACATGCTAATGTACATTCATAATTTTGGTTGTAACAAGGTAAAGTGGACATTTTAGCTTCCATCGCTTTGGTTCAAGTTAGTCACTTGAGAGTTCTTTTCCATTGTGCTTGAAATGTTGGCCTTGCTAAATTTATATCACTGCTTCTTCCCCCGTATCAGGCATATGTCGAAACCCAGCCTTTACGTACATGTACATTTATATGGTGGGTGGCGTTATTTACCAGGCCAGATTTTATGGGTAATTGCTATCCCCATATAATTTTGCTGGTATTCGTGTGTTTGTGTGTAAAAGCATTACTTCTTTTCACAGGTTTTCCTACACGAAAACACACATATAATGGAATTTGTATCCTTGTGGAGACATTTCTTTGTTCTCATGTACTAAAGTTTTTTAGTTTGAAAGTACAGTTTCAAAATGCTCTTATTTTAACCAGAATTAATTTCCTTGGCTGAAATTTGGACTTAATATCCCTTTTCTAAAACTGTACCATTTGCGACAAATCAACATACCTTGGAAATTCCTAGTTTTTGAGTAAAATCCATATATCTATTTCATGAAAACCTTGTGGAGACGTATTCATCTATAGAAATTGCCCTGTGGAGACGTATACAATCTTTTGTTCCCTGTTGTGTGCATGTCTCCAGAGGAATGTCCACACTATATGCAACGTAAACATGGGTGTGTGTGTGTGTTTGTTGGGGGGGGGGGGGGGGGGGGGAGGGATTGGCCGTGCCACACCTACACATTCCCTCCAGCCCCTGACAGCATCATCTATTCCACAACTAAATTTTCTTCCTTCTAGAAATTTCAAGTCCTCCCACTGTTTGCAGCCCAGGCATGAATGCATATTGAAATGGATATTTTTTTTCTTTTGTGTAATTTTTCAGGTTGTGAGGGTGGATTTCCATATCTGATCGCCGGCAAGTACGCTGAAGATTTTGGTCTGGTAGAAGAGTCCTGTAGTCCCTACGTCGGAATGGACACGCCTTGTAAGAAGACCACCTGCAAGCGTTACTACGGAACCGACTACAAATACGTTGGGGGATTCTACGGTGGATGCAACGAAGAGTTGATGCGGATGGAACTGGTCAAGAACGGACCCATCACTGTGGCCTTTGAGGTCTACCCCGACTTTGAGGCGTACAAGAGTGGGATTTATCACCACGTTTTTGCGGGTGACCGCTACGGCCACAGCTTTGACCCCTTTGAGCTGACCAATCATGCTGTGCTTGTGGTCGGTTATGGCGCAGATTCTACAACCGGGGAGAAGTTCTGGAGCGTCAAGAATAGCTGGGGGGCAGGTTGGGGGGAGAAGGGATATTTCCGTATCCGGCGTGGCACTGATGAATGCGCAATTGAGAGCATTGCTGTCGTGTCGTTCCCAATTTTCCCATAATTGGGTTACGATGCAATTGCTTGAGGCTGATTGTTAATCTCTGCATTTTCATCAATGCGAAAAAAAACCCAAATTCACTTAATTTTAGAAACTAGGCTTTTAACAGTTTGTACGGCTAGTACCATAATAGTGTACAGCAACTGCCAGCTTTGATCAGTACTCAGTCAAATTATGAATGGAAAAAAAAAAAGAACTGTGCCAATCAGCTCCGACAATTTTGTAAAAGTTAGGTCTTGAATAACGTTTGATGAAATGTGTACTATATAACTATTTTTAATTGAAACAATACTGATTGAAAGTAATATGAAATGGTGATTGGAGTATAATGACATGAATTAATTGATCATTTCATTTCGATTTTGGTTTGTAAATGTTCATATGCACTGATTATTTCACCTTCAGTCAATGGTGATCGTTCTTGTATCGTAAGTTTCTGAACTGAAATATGTGTATAATTATGATGGGAAAAACTTTTTATTATAAAGTTATTAGTACTTCAAGATATATGTAGGATCATTTGCTATTTGTGAACTTTTTTGAAGCAACAAAATAGCTCATAATAGTAAGTAGGGTGTATAACAATTAACCAGTTGAAGTTTTAGATCGGTGGTTACATTGTGAGAAAACATGCATATTTTAGAGCCTCATGACTGGATTCCATTTCTGATGCACTTTAAAAAAACACCCCATGTATCCGCTGCCACTCTTATTTGCAATCTCATTCAATGCAAGTTTTCATCCCAATGATTTCATTTCCGCCGGAATAATTTCACAAGGTATGATGTCAGTCCCATCTTCACTTTGTGCAAAGTTTTTATTTGTCATGAAATGGGTAGGATCGTTTAAAGGTAATAGCAAATGATTCTACGTGCCATAATAAAGAACTGTCAAATTCACTTAAGAATGTACTATTTCCTTGGAATTTGTGGGGACATTTAAGAAAGTTTGGGGAAAAATACTGCCAAAACGTTGTCAGTTTTGTGCTGAATTTGAAAATTTTAGAGAGCACTATTAGTCAATGTTTAGTTTGTCTCTGGTTAGTTTTTGAAAATTAAACAAACCGGTACAAAATTGTATCATTGCTTTAGCCAAAGGTTATAATTGTGTTAATGCCTAACAGCTGCTTTTTAGTTTTAGTACTTTTATACTGCACCTTTTGTTGTTTACAATAATCTGCTAACTTTTTACCAATACATGTAATGGGGGGGGGGGGCACAGACATCACTGTGGGGGCACGTGCATGTAGTTTAAAACTGTAGTTCTGGGAGATTCAATTTGGTGATTTTCCACTCAGTGTTTTTGCAATATATATGTCAACCTTCTTTTTTTCAAATTGTCCGCGGTAGCTACAACAGCTCAAAATTCTCAAATTTTTGTACCAAGGAATGGGGAAACCGCACCAAGGCAAATGATGGAGGGCACCAAGGCAAATTATGGAGGACACCAATGTATATGAGGACACAAAGAAGCAAAAAATAGTACCCACCTTGTCTGTACAATCCATGCTTAATAAAAAAAAAAAAAAGCCAAAAAAAACAAAAACGCGTCGCCGACTATTTTTTTTTTTGGCCTTAGCCTTGCATTTTTATAAAAATTAGGGAAAATTGGACTTTTTCTGAAAAAGCAACAATGTAAGGGGTTAGCCTTGCATTTTCATCAAAATTTGGGAAAATTTGACTTTTTCTGGAAATAAACAAATGTAAGGGGTAAGCCTTGCATTTTTATCAAAAATGGGCAAAATTGGACTTTTTCTGGAAATTAACAAATGTAAGGGATAAGCCTTGCATTTTTATCAAAAATTGGGCAAAATTTGACTTTCTGGAAATAAACAAATGTAAGGGGTAAGCCTTGCATTTTTATCAAAATTGAGCAAAATTTGACTTTTTCTGAAAAATCAACAATGTAAGGGGTTAGCCTTGCATTTTTATCAAAATTGGGCAAAATTTGACTTTTTCTGAAAAATCAACAATGTAAGGGGTAAGCCTTGCATTTTCATCAAAATTGGGCAAAATTTGACTTTTTCTGGAATATCAAAAATGTAAGGGGTAAGCCTTGCATTTTTATCAAAATTGGGCAAAATTGGACTTTTTCTGAAAAATCGAAAATGTAAGGAGTTAGCCTTGTATTTTTATCAAATTTGGGCACAATTTGACTTTTTCTGGAAATTAACAAATGTAAGGGGTTAGCCTTGCATTTTTATCAAAATTGAGCAAAATTTTATTTTTTTCTGAAAAAGCAACAATGTAAGGGGTAAGCCTTGCATTTTTATCAAAATTGAGCAAAATTTGGCTTTTTCTGAAAAAGCAACAATGTAAGGGGTTAGCCTTGCATTTTCATCAAAATTGGGCAAAATTTGACTTTTTCTGGAATATCAAAAATGTAAGGGGTAAGCCTTGCATTTTTATCAAAAATTGGGCAAAATGTGACTTTCTGGAAATGAACAAATGTAAGGGGTAAGCCTTGCATTTTTATCAAAAATAGGGCAAAATTGGACTTTTCTGGAAATTAACAAATGTAAGGGGTAAGCCTTGCATTTTTATCAAAATTGAGCAAAATTTTATTTTTTTTCTGAAAAAGCAACAATGTAAGGGGTAAGCCTTGCATTTTAATCAAAATTGGGCAAAATTGGACTTTTTCTGAAAAATCAACAATGTAAGGGGTAAGCCTTGCATTTTCATCAAAATTGGGCAAAATTTGACTTTTTCTGGAATATCAAAAATGTAAGGGGTAAGCCTTGCATTTTATCAAATTTGGGCAAAATTTTGCTATTTCTGAAAAATCAAAAATGTAAGGGGTTAGCCTTGCATTTACATCAAAATTGGGCAAAATTTGACTTTTCCTGAAAAATCAACAATGTAAGGGGTTAGCCTTGCATTTTCATCGAAATTGGGCAAAATTTGATTTTTCTGAAAAATCAAAAATGTAAGGGGTTAGCCTTGTATTTTTATCAAATTTGGGCAAAATTTGACTTTTTCTGGAATATCAAAAATGTAAGGGGTAAGCCTTGCATTTTTATCAAAAATAGGGCAAAATTGGACTTTTCTGGAAATTAACAAATGTAAGGGGTAAGCCTTGCATTTTTATCAAAATTGAGCAAAATTTTATTTTTTTTCTGAAAAAGCAACAATGTAAGGGGTAAGCCTTGCATTTTTATCAAAATTGGGCAAAATTGGACTTTTTCTGAAAAATCAACAATGTAAGGGGTAAGCCTTGCATTTTCATCAAAATTGGGCAAAATTTGACTTTTTCTGGAATATCAAAAATGTAAGGGGTAAGCCTTGCATTTTATCAAATTTGGGCAAAATTTGGCTATTTCTGAAAAATCAAAAATGTAAGGGGTTAGCCTTGCATTTACATCAAAATTGGGCAAAATTTGACTTTTCCTGAAAAATCAACAATGTAAGGGGTTAGCCTTGCATTTTCATCGAAATTGGGCAAAATTTGATTTTTCTGAAAAATCAAAAATGTAAGGGGTTAGCCTTGTATTTTTATCAAATTTGGGCAAAATTTGACTTTTTCTGGAATATCAAAAATGTAAGGGGTAAGCCTTGCATTTTATCAAAATTGGGCAAAATTTGACTTTTTCTGAAAATTACAAAAAGGTAAGGGGTTAGCCTTGCATTTTTATCAAATTTGAGCAAAATTTGACTTTTTCTGGAAATTAACAAATGTAAGGGGTAAGCCTTGCATTTTTATGAAAATTGGGCAAAATTTGACTTTTTCTGAAAAATCAAAAATGTAAGGGGTTAGCCTTGCATTTTTATCAAATTTGAGCAAAATTGGACTTTTTCTGGAAATTAACAAATGTAAGGGGTAAGCCTTGCATTTTTATCAAAAATAGGGCAAAATTGGACTTTTCTGGAAATTAACAAATGTAAGGGGTAAGCCTTGCATTTTCATCAAAATTGAGCAAAATTTTATTTTTTTTCTGAAAAAGCAATAATGTAAGGGGTTAGCCTTGCATTTTTATCAAAATTGGGCAAAATTGGACTTTTTCTGAAAAATCAACAATGTATTTTTATCAAAATTGGGCAAAATTTGACTTTTCCTGATAAATCAACAATGGAAGGGGTTAGCCTTGCATTTTTATCAAAATGGGGAAAAATTGGATTTTTTTCTGAAAAATCAAAAATGTAAGGAGTTAGCCTTGTATTTTTATCAAATTTGGGCAAAATTGGACTTTTTCTGGAAATTAACAAATGTAAGGGGTTAGCCTTGCATTTTTATCAAAATTGAGCAAAATTTTATTTTTTTCTGAAAAAGCAACAATGTAAGGGGTAAGCCTTGCATTTTTATCAAAATTGAGCAAAACTTGGCTTTTTCTGAAAAAGCAACAATGGAAGGGGTTAGCCTTGCATTTTCATCAAAATTGGGCAAAATTTGACTTTTTCTGGAATATCAAAAATGTAAGGGGTAAGCCTTGCATTTTTATCAAAAATTGGGCAAAATGTGACTTTCTGGAAATAAACAAATGTAAGGGGTAAGCCTTGCATTTTTATCAAAAATAGGGCAAAATTGGACTTTTCTGGAAATTAACAAATGTAAGGGGTAAGCCTTGCATTTTTATCAAAATTGGGCAAAATTGGACTTTTTCTGAAAAATCAACAATGTAAGGGGTAAGCCTTGCATTTTCATCAAAATTGGGCAAAATTTGACTTTTTCTGGAATATCAAAAATGTAAGGGGTAAGCCTTGCATTTTATCAAATTTGGGCAAAATTTTGCTATTTCTGAAAAATCAAAAATGTAAGGGGTTAGCCTTGCATTTACATCAAAATTGGGCAAAATTTGACTTTTCCTGAAAAATCAACAATGTAAGGGGTTAGCCTTGCATTTTCATCGAAATTGGGCAAAATTCGATTTTTCTGAAAAATCAAAAATGTAAGGGGTTAGCCTTGTATTTTTATCAAATTTGGGCAAAATTTGACTTTTTCTGGAATATCAAAAATGTAAGGGGTAAGCCTTGCATTTTATCAAAATTGGGCAAAATTGGACTTTTTTTGAAAATTAAAAAATGTAAGGGGTTAGCCTTGCATTTTTATCAAAATTGAGCAAAATTTGACTTTTTCTGGAAATTAACAAATGTAAGGGGTAAGCCTTGCATTTTTATCAAAATTGGGCAAAATTTGACTTTTTCTGAAAAATCACAAATGTAAGGGGTTAGCCTTGCATTTTTATCAAAAATAGGGCAAAATTGGACTTTTTCTGGAAATTAACAAATGTAAGGGGTAAGCCTTGCATTTTCATCAAAATTGAGCAAAATTTTATTTTTTTTCTGAAAAAGCAATAATGTAAGGGGTAAGCCTTGCATTTTTATCAAAATTGGACTTTTTCTGAAAAATCAACAATGTAAGGGGTAAGCCTTGCATTTTTATCAAAATTGGGCAAAATTTGACTTTTCCTGATAAATCAACAATGGAAGGGGTTAGCCTTGCATTTTCATCAAAATGGGGAAAAATTGGATTTTTTTCTGAAAAATCAAAAATGTAAGGGGTTAGCCTTGTATTTTTATCAAATTTGGGCAAAATTTGACTTTTTCTGGAAATTAACAAATGTAAGGGGTTAGCCTTGCATTTTTATCAAAATTGAGCAAAATTTTTTTTTTTTCTGAAAAAGCAACAATGTAAGGGGTAAGCCTTGCATTTTTATCAAAATTGGGCAAAATTTGACTTTTCCTGATAAATCAACAATGGAAGGGGTTAGCCTTGCATTTTCATCAAAATGGGGAAAAATTGGATTTTTTTCTGAAAAATCAAAAATGTAAGGGGTTAGCCTTGTATTTTTATCAAATTTGGGCAAAATTTGACTTTTTCTGGAAATTAACAAATGTAAGGGGTTAGCCTTGCATTTTTATCAAAATTGAGCAAAATTTTATTTTTTTCTGAAAAAGCAACAATGTAAGGGGTAAGCCTTGCATTTTCATCAAAATTGGGCAAAATTTGACTCTTTCTGGAATATCAAAAATGTAAGGGGTAAGCCTTGCATTTTTATCAAAAATTGGGCAAAATGTGACTTTCTGGAAATAAACAAATGTAAGGGGTAAGCCTTGCATTTTTATCAAAAATAGGGCAAAATTGGACTTTTCTGGTAATTAACAAATGTAAGGGATAAGCCTTGCATTTTTATCAAAATTGAGCAAAATTTTATTTTTTTTCTGAAAAAGCAACAATGTAAGGGTTAAGCCTTGCATTTTATCAAAATTGGGCAAAATTGGACTTTTTCTGAAAAATCAACAATGTAAGGGGTAAGCCTTGCATTTTCATCAAAATTGGGCAAAATTTGACTTTTTCTGGAATATCAAAAATGTAAGGGGTAAGCCTTGCATTTTATCAAATTTGGGCAAAATTTTGCTTTTTCTGGAATATCAAAAATGTAAGGGGTAAGCCTTGCATTTTATCAAAATTGGGCAAATTGGACTTTTTCTGAAAAATCAAAAATGTAAGGGGTAAGCCTTGCATTTTTATCAAAATTGAGCAAAATTTGACTTTTTCTGGAAATTAACATATGTAAGGGGTAAGCCTTGCATTTTTATGAAAATTGGGCAAAATTTGACTTTTTCTGAAAAATCAAAAATGTAAGGGGTTAGCCTTGCATTTTTATCAAAAATAGGGCAAAATTGGACTTTTCTGGAAATTAACAAATGTAAGGGGTAAGCCTTGCATTTTATCAAATTTGGGCAAAATTTGACTCTTTCTGGAATATCAAAAATGTAAGGGGTAAGCCTTGCATTTTTATCAAAAATAGGGCAAAATTGGACTTTTCTGGAAATTAACATATGTAAGGGGTAAGCCTTGCATTTTTATGAAAATTGGGCAAAATTTGACTCTTTCTGGAATATCAAAAATGTAAGGGGTAAGCCTTGCATTTTTATCAAAAATTGGGCAAAATGTGACTTTCTGGAAATAAACAAATGTAAGGGGTAAGCCTTGCATTTTTATCAAAAATAGGGCAAAATTGGACTTTTCTGGAAATTAACAAATGTAAGGGATAAGCCTTGCATTTTTATCAAAATTGAGCAAAATTTTATTTTTTTTCTGAAAAAGCAACAATGTAAGGGTTAAGCCTTGCATTTTATCAAAATTGGGCAAAATTGGACTTTTTCTGAAAAATCAACAATGTAAGGGGTAAGCCTTGCATTTTCATCAAAATTGGGCAAAATTTGACTTTTTCTGGAATATCAAAAATGTAAGGGGTAAGCCTTGCATTTTATCAAATTTGGGCAAAATTTTGCTTTTTCTGGAATATCAAAAATGTAAGGGGTAAGCCTTGCATTTTATCAAAATTGGGCAAATTGGACTTTTTCTGAAAAATCAAAAATGTAAGGGGTAAGCCTTGCATTTTTATCAAAATTGAGCAAAATTTGACTTTTTCTGGAAATTAACATATGTAAGGGGTAAGCCTTGCATTTTTATGAAAATTGGGCAAAATTTGACTTTTTCTGAAAAATCAAAAATGTAAGGGGTTAGCCTTGCATTTTTATCAAAAATAGGGCAAAATTGGACTTTTCTGGAAATTAACAAATGTAAGGGGTAAGCCTTGCATTTTATCAAATTTGGGCAAAATTTTGCTATTTCTGAAAAATCAAAAATGTAAGGGGTTAGCCTTGCATTTTCATCAAAATTGGGCAAAATTTGACTTTTCCTGAAAAATGAACAATGTAAGGGGTTAGCCTTGCATTTTCATCAAAATTGGGCAAAATTTGATTTTTCTGAAAAATCAAAAATGTAAGGGGTTAGCCTTGTATTTTTATCAAATTTGGGCAAAATTTGACTTTTTCTGGAATATCAAAAATGTAAGGGGTAAGCCTTGCATTTTTTCAAAATTGGGCAAAATTTGACTTTTTCTGAAAATTACAAAAAGGTAAGGGGTTAGCCTTGCATTTTTATCAAAATTGAGCAAAATTTGACTTTTTCTGGAAATTAACAAATGCAAGGGGTAAGCCTTGCATTTTTATCAAAATTGAGCAAAATTTTGCTTTTTCTGAAAAAGTAACAATGTAAGGGGTTAGCCTTGCATTTTCATCAAAATTGGGCAAAATTTGACTTTTTCTGGAATATCAAAAATGTAAGGGGTTAGGCCAAAAGTAAAAATAGTCGGTCTCTGGTCATCGCGCGCGTCGATTTTAATCATGCGTGTCAACCTTTTTTTTCCTTCAAATTGTCCGCGGTAGCTACAACAGCGCCCTCTTTTGCCGCAACTTCTTAATTTTTTGTACCAAGGAATGGGGAAACCGCACCAAGGCAAATGATCGAGGACACCGATGTATATGAGGACACAAAAAGCAAAAATTAGTACCCACCTTGTCTGTACAATTCATGCTAAATAAAAAAAAAAAGCCCCAAAAAACAAACCGAATCGCAGCATCAGTTCCGGAACTTTGGTCTGACCAGAGACCAACTACTTTTTTTTTGGCCTAACAGCAGGATTTTGATCTGTGCAATTGATGTCAAGTGTTTTTCGTGGCATTTTGAATAATGAAATGGACCAAATATTCAAATTCGGTGTAAAGGTTGTGTTTCTTCTGTTTGGAATGTTTGAATTTTAAACCAGCAGCAGTGGGTATGTATGAATTCAATGCAAAAAACAAAAATCTAAACTTTTCCATATTGCGAATACTATATTTCCAAAATATACGAAAGGACACACTAATGAAAAGATTGGGATTTTTTAAATGAACTTCTTTTATTTTTCATATATTTTACAATGAATTCTATAATATCTTCAACAACAAAATATTTCAAACAAATTCGGAGACCAGGAAAAACATCACAAGCAAGGCTTTTGATTGGACAGTCACCACGTTCAGAAAATCAGAGATATTAATTAACTAATAATATTCATGTTTAGTGCAAACATACAAAGTTGCTTTTTCTCAAATAAATTTAGATTTGACAAAAAGATGTTCCACGCTTCCATGTAAAAAACAAAAATAGTAAAATAATCAAACAATAAAAATAATCAGAACACACCTGTACCAATTTACCATGATACTGGAAAAAGCTATCTACCCTTAGAAGATACTAAAAATATACCTGTTTTTTTTCAAACAACGACTATTTTAAATTAAATAACTAAATGTATATACGGGATGATTGCACATAATGGAAGTTCAAAAAAAGTCAAGAGTACTAAGGTGATGATAAAATAAGGCTAAAGAACCATTCTCTGAATAAAATTATTAAATAAAATCACAATTTGCAAGAACATCTTGGAATGCTTTCTACCAAAGAAAAAGAAAGCTAACTTTGAAAAATTTATCTCAGCAACTTGCATGCTTTTTTTCTTAGTAAAGCTTAAACAAGATCTGCCTTCATTGTAAACAAGATAACAAATTAATAGGACAAACCTTTCTTTTTTTATCTTCAAGTTATCCCCAACATAACTCTCCTAGCAACAACAAAAAAGTTAGGAAAAATAAGTTGCCAAGAAAGTGGAAGGGATATTTTGAGGAGCCAAAATTACCATTTTCAAGGATCTGTTGGATGTCTTGACAAATTAACCCTAACCCCCTAGGCCCTCTGGCTAGGATGCAACCTCAATCCTGCAAAATCCTCCAATTGCCACCAAGAAAAAAATTTGATTCAGCCTCAATCCTCCAAAATCATCCGTTATTTCTTAAATTTGGTCCGTGGAGGGTGACCACTGCCTCAATCCTCCAAAATCTTCTGCCAATTACTGCTTATGGTTTGAGGCAGTGGGAATGGCGTTTAGAAGCAGTGCGGATGAAATTTGAGAAAAACACAGGGCAGATTTATGCATGGCTGAACGTAACCAATGCAGGATATGGCCTACTGGCTTGACGTAATGCATCCTCCACAAAAAGCGATACATCTTTGCCATTCATCCTCAATCCTCTAAAATCATCCAAAACCGGCAGGAGGATTTTGGAGGATTGAGGAGGGTTAGGGTTACACACCATATCAGAATATTCCTTTGAATAAATATGATCACATTCACTTAATATGGAATCATGTCAATAAAGTCTATGTTCAGAAAGTGCATTTAAAAAAAAGGAATCACAAAAGCTTTGTCATTTGTCAGGATGTCACAAATCTTTCACAAATCTGGTGTCTCTATTATCCTCTTCAATCATCAACTGTGCTTTAAGCACTGACTCATACTGGGGCACTTAACACTATGCAAATATGTGACATCGCAGAAAGCATTCATGCTGAAAATGCACAGAAGATGCATGCATTGTAAATCGTAACTATAAATTTTGATGCAAATGTTTTGTTGAGTCAAAGTTGCTGCACATACACGTATGTTGTTGCACATATGTGCCCACACAAAAACTTTAAGTCAAAATCATTAGCTCTATCTGACACTTGTGTACAAAAGACTGGCCAGGGTATGGACCCTGTGCACAAGGAACCCCTTACTTGTCACAAGTTTTAGAGCAAAGTGAATACAAATGGTTATGGCAGACATAACACTGAAACTTGAAAATGAACACTCGACGTGAAATCTGCTTCACTTTCACTTTTGCTTGAAGTTTAAACTCCAATGAGAATGTTTCATCAGAGGCACTAGACATTACTTTGTTTTAATATATTTTGTCAATACAGAAATTAACACAAAATTCTTGGGAAAAATTGCACGTTGACCCACTATGGGTCATTTGGAATACATTTTGAAGTTTTCATTTCTTATATATAATATATTCATTAGTTGCTTCCAGCAATTATATATAAACAATTCATCGCTCACTTTCAAAAAAATTAGATTACCAATTCTCATTCAATAAAACTTGGCTATTATTTGTAAAAGGGTATTTGCTAAATAGATTCAAATTTCGAATTACACCTCATTCATGGTAGCCATTTATGGTAACCATTTTTTTTTGCTAAGCAAAATATTGCTGTAGTAAGCAAAATTGGTGGGTTGATATTCTCTGAAATTGGCCCACTTCAATTTTTTTGCTTCCTTTAAACAACTGCTTTATGTAACTTAAATTAATTTTCTCAGTAGTATTATTACATTTCTGCCATTTTGACACAAACCCGCTTCAATCTAGAACTCCTTACTTGTATCCTGTTTTTCTGCTGATATATAATCCGTCCTGGATCAAGCCTAACGTCAACACTTATCTTTCTACTTGAAGTAATTATCTTTTTCTCAGATTCCTTTTTGCAAACTGGTACACGGTACCCTGTGGAGACATGTGCATAAAAGGGAACAAAAGATTGTACACGTCTCCACAGGGCAATTTCTATAGGTGAATACGTCTCCACAAGGTTATCACGAAATAGATATATGGATTTTACTCAAAAAGTAGGAATTTCAAAGGTGTGTTGATCCATCCCAAATTGAAGTATTTTATGTAAGGGATATTAAATCCAAATTTCAGCCCAGGAAATTAATTCTGGTTAAAATAGGAGCATTTTGAAACTACACCTTCAAACTCTAAAATTTGAGTACACGAGAACAAAGAAATGACTCCACAAGGATACAAATTCCAGTATACATGTCCCTTCTTTGTGTAGCCTTCACCCCGTGTGGCCCTTAAACAGGGCCTTGTGATGGGGGAGGGGGCACTCATTAATACATCACATCTTTTGTCTATGTTCAGCAAATTAGTGCTGTTTTAACATTACTGGGTGATGCATAGTTTCTACTCATGCAAAGTACCTTGTTTCAAGTAACCCTAAACAGAATTAATGGAAGCAACATTTTAAGATCATCCTCCCGAGTCCAACAACTTCATGCTACAACTGGCTCATTCTATACATTTGGGGTCCACTTCTTTCCCTGTCCCTGTTACATCTGACATGTTTGATTTGATAATTCTGATGCACTCCTTAATGCAGTCGTCCTAAAAGAGTTATTACGAATAGCAAATCACCTACCCAACAAATAACGGAGGAACGCTGTGGTCCAATGGTTACAGCGTTCAACTCATGTGCCGTGGCGCGTGGGTTCTAACCCTGACGGGGAAAATGGTGCTTGTGTTCTTGGGCAAGACGCTTTACTACAATTGCCTCTCTCCACCCAAGAATACATATGGGTACCTGTGAAGGTAGACACCAGAATTCGCTTTTTTTTCAATATTAAATCTCAACATAAGTAAGTCGTTTTGAGCATCACATTAAAGAAAAAAGACCAGGCTTTCCAATACTTTTTGTTTCATCTCATTTGCTTTTGTCAATCCAGAGATAACTCCAGTTTACTACGGAACACAAAAATCGAGTTTGTGCCACTTTCTGGTTGAGTGAGAACGGTGAAAGAATTAGTTAAACAAAACGTTAATCACACTTGAACAGATTTGAAATTCAAAGAGGGGATTAACTTCATAAAGAAACTTTAAAAGGTGCGAAAACAGTTACGTAATGGTGGAAATGATCTTCAGTTTCTTTTGCCAAGTTGCAATCTTTTGTGAGCTTCAAGACAGCATGGCACAGTACTCGAAACAACTCTGCCCATGCATAAAAGTGGCACAAAATCGATTTTGGTGTATCACACTAAATTGATTATATCTCTGCATTGACAAAAGCAAATAAGATCAAACAAACACTATTGGAAAGCCCAGTCTTTGTTCTTTAATATTATGCCAAGTAAGAATGACTTATTTTGAAATGTCATAGTTAACCAATTTTTTTTTCTGATTGTACCATTTTTTTTTAGACAGGCTGTATATAAAGCACCACATATTAATAAATAAAAAAAATCCTTTGAAGTCATTCTTAATGATACAAGAATGGTCAGTAACAAAAATCCGAGGTCACAAGAAAGGAAAAATGTCACACTTTGGACCCTAAATTTATAGAATGGCCAATCTTGAAATGTCCATCTAGGTATGGCTGAAATGACAGAGATGTCACATAATCTTCTGAATCGAAAGAATTGCTGATACATTACTCAACAATAACTGCTTTCTAAATCTTAAAAAGCTTAGACTCATGCAAGCTACCGTCTTCACTAAATATGTAAGTACACAGCACTGGAAATTGTTACCAAGAAGTGTTCTACATCACCTAAGGAAACAATTGACATATTTTTGGTATAACATGAAATCCTGAGCTGTGTTTGAAGTACTGGAAGTAACAATGCTAACATGGTTTGTGACATCTGTTTTAAGAGTTTCAAAAATGAATAGTACCACACTTCTGTGTACAGTCGACCAATTAACTGCAAGGGCATGTAGTCATGACAATTGAAAAACCACAGGTGAAGTGGTTTTCAGTGGTGGATCCAGGTTGGTAAAATGCAGACAGACAATTGAAAACGATGGCTGCAGCCCCTCCCCCTAATGCTAATGATTTGTTAAGTGCGCAAAATAAATACCACTTTTTAGAATCTGCCCGCCAGTTTCACCCCCCTTGAGCTGTTTCCCAGCTGTTGGTTGACACAGCGTCTATCCTTGGGGTTCAGTCCGTTCTCATGTCCCCGATCCCCTGCTTTATACAGACCCACTTTGAGCCGGGTCCGCGTTCGGTCCTTTTCGCTTTTCAGCCGACGGGCAGGGAAGGGATTGTAAGCCTGGACAGTTTTGTTCTTGGCGGACGATGGCCCTCTCTCTTCGTCGTCGTTGTTGTCGGCCGAGTCCGAGTCCGAGTCCGAGCACGTGGACGCGTTGAGCCACGGCCGGTAGGCGTTGGACTGGCCGTACATCTTAGGGTTGCCCGTGCCTTCCACGGCACTCTGACCCAGCTCTGGCTTGTAGGCCTCCGTGGCAAAGTTGAACCGTCGCTCCTGGACTAACGGGCTCACTGTACCCGTCTCTCTGGATGGGGCCGCCAATTTGGACCGCGACGGCTCATCTGCGACGCTTCTCCTACGTTCCGTGTCCATTGTTGATTCCCTCCTGTCATCTCCCGGTTTCTCTCCGTGCGACACAGAGCCATTCTGCTCAGAATGGCCGACAGCTGGATCCGCAGTATCGTCCAATGTAATGTTACAGGAATCCTCAGCAAGCTTGCATTTACCCCCACTAGCTAAATGTTGGGGACTCCCGAAGTCAATAAGTAAACCGACTGGTGGTTCAACGGACACTGTTGCTAATTCATCATCTTCATCCTTCTCTACATTATCCTCCTCCCTAGCATTTTCCTCAGCTGCACACTCTGTCTCATTCTGAGATCCAACATTCTCTTCCGGCTCCCCTTCTAGTTTTACCGGTCTTGCTTCTTCCGTCCTCGTCCCGTTGGTGTCATCATCGATGGTCTCTGTCACAGATTGGCTGCTTCCGTGCCCTCCTATACTGCTTGTGGACGGAGACTTTTGATTGGCAATCTTTGTCGGAACGCCGACTGCGACCTTGCGATTCTTTTTGCCCAGACCTGTAAACAAAGAGTGTACATTTGGTAACTGTTATTGGTATCACTGGCCCAAAAATCAGAACTGCGGGGAATTGTGGTGTTGAAAGTTTCACTGCTGTGTCAATAGCTGACATTTTTTGAGTTACTTTGTCTACTAATATACACTGTTAAAATGGGAACACACAAAAACCCACATGGTTACAATCAATAAGTTAGTTTTGCACTTGTACTCTATCTGCCCTTTTGAGTCACTCTTGATGGTCTCTTAGTATTTTTTGTTGGGGGGGGGGGTTTGCTTTTACCAAGCCAGTTTGACAAAGAACCTACTGTTACAAACTGTCTACTTGCCATGTTTCCCGATGAGTAGGTGGTTTATTGCTGATGGTGAGTCTAGGCTGGTGGAGAAGTTCCTCTTGGGTTCCTTATGCCTCCGTCCTGGGAGCAATCAAACATACCTTACATATTACAAATGGTAGCAATCGACATACCGATCCAGCAAAATGAGGCTTAAATCACTTTGTGAGTTACTCACGCCAATTTAGAACATTAAATTTGCTTTTTTTTTAAAATTGTGAAAATTTGTGAAAGCACCAGAGTTGTAGTCAAGTCAATCACAAGTAAAATCAAAAGGCAAATCAGAGGTCAAATTCACAGTCAAATTTAAAGTCAATCACAAGTCAAATCACAAGGAAAATCATATTTAAACACAACTCCATCACAAGTCCTTCTCAAGTGAAATCCCAAGTCAAATCACAGATCAACTGCTAGTCCATCACAAGTCAAATCACCAAAAAGGCCACGAGTAACAGGAGATACCGATGACAACGAAATGCCTTTGACAGAGTCAACTACCCAGTGTTTTGTAGTCGAGTCCATCACAAGTCTTCACAAATTCTCACAAGTCCATCACAAGTCCATCGCAAGTCCATCGCAAGTCCATCGCAAGTCCATCGCAAGTCCATCGCAAGTCCATCGCAAGTCCACCGCAAGTCCACCGCAAGTCCACCGCAAGTCCACCACAAGTCGTTCACAAGTCGTTCACAAGTCGTTCACAAGTCGTTCACAAGTCGTTCACAAGTCGTTCACAAGTCGTTCACAAGTCCACCACAAGTCCACCACAAGTCCACCACAAGTCCACCACAAGTCAATCACAAGTCCACCACAAGTCCACCACAAGTCCACCACAAGTCCACCACAAGTCCACCACAAGTCAATCACAAGTCCACCACAAGTCCACCACAAGTCCACCACAAGTCCACCACAAGTCCACCACAAGTCAATCACAAGTCCACCACAAGTCCACCACAAGTCCTCCAGTCTCAAGTCAAGTCACAAGCTATTCAAATGAATTGTAACCAACGCATTCCTTTGTTATCCTCCCCTGTTACAAGTACAGTGTAACGCTGCTATACCGAACGCCGCTATACCGAATGTTCCGCTATACCGAACATCATCCTAGGCTCCCGGTTTTAATGTACAAAACGTACCGAACATTGTTGTTAAAAAAAGTCAACAGATTAACAAAAATTCTACCGGTTGTACATGTATTAAACACTACTTGGGCCACTTTTAATTCCCGAACATCAAACGACCCATAGTTACATCGTGTTTGAATGTTGAAGAGTTAGATGAATATTATTCCCACAAGGAAAAGAAGGGAAAACCACTCGTGAGAAATGTCGGTTATGGTCAAAAGAGGGTACCGGCGGTCAAAATCGCTATACCAAACGATCGTTATTACGAACACTTTCTGTGGATCCAACGATGTTCATTATAGCGGTGTTCCACTGTACTTGTGATTTACTTATGTGAAAGGACTTGTGATGGACTTGTGGTGGGCTTGACTACAACACTGTGACTAGCATGGGTAAGAAAATACTCTATGGTTAATGGTTCACCATAATTCTTGCTCAAACACTAAGAACGCACTCACAGTGAACAAAAGATTCACCCATTTCTGTCCTTGGGGGTTGGGAAATGTCAGTACTTGTCTACTGTCTGGTGTTACTTTTCCCACTATGAAAATGAATGTACCTCTGTCCTCTTCCTTGTTGCCAGAGCTGTAGATGACGTGGGCCTGCTGTTGCCTTCTCTGTATGCGCCAGTACTGCTTCTTGAGGGCGTAGATGTCCGTGTTCATTCTCTCCAGCATTGCCGTGGACAGCCTCTGGCTCAGGCCGTCCTCACTGGAGCTGGCTCCGTACGCACCAGGACTGACCCGGGTGATGTCGCTGGGACTGACGGCCGACTGCTCGCCTTTCTCACCTGCAATAATTAGTCAGAATTTTTAACAATCCAGTTCATTGAGCACATGTGATTTTTTTTGTAGACATATGTCTTTTTTTAAGAAATCTGTACTGTTCTATGAAGAACAAGTTAACTCAATTGACTGAAATTTTGTTTTTGAGTGTTTTAGTTAACAGGTTTATTCAATATGACAAACTTATTCATTTCGACAAAAACTAACAATTGCTAAGCTTTTTTTTAAAAACTTACAGCACAAGACTAACATGTACAGCACACTAGTGTGAAAAGTATATAAGTAAATGTAATAAAAAATCCTTGACCATTGCTTTGAAAAAACAAAGGCTCTTGGTATCTGACTATTTGTTTTTGTATTATACTTAGGCGCAACTCAAACCTACAATTCTTAAAATTAGTCAGACTAAGCCAGCTGAGTTATTCTAGGCTTGTCCAGTTCTATTCAATCCCTTATCACTACTACACTCTGATCAGGACCCTACCCAAACCATCTGGGAGGGAGTGCTTAATAAAAAACATCAAATTTCATCGCGCAAAATAGAGTTGATTGCGGCGCTCACTGCTTTGTCAGATCTGAACCAACCAGCCCTGGGTTCGGTTACTGAGTGATTACTACACTAGTGGGCAGGAGGTCAAGGGTTCGAGTCCCACCCGAATTTTACAATCCTGTAAAAAATTTCTCTCAAGCCCTGTGACAGCACTGACAGTAATTATGAAAATACGTCAATGAAGGGCAAAACCCAATATAAGATTCTTAATTTAAGGATATCCCATACCTGCTTCCAAACGGCCCCTGGAGGGCGACGACGGTATCGGGAACAAGCTGGTGAAGCAGGTCAGCATGATCTCATCCTCGTCCAGATCACCCTCCTCGTCGCTCTTCCCTCCTTCCTTCTTACTCCCTCCGTGCCCGGTGTCCCCGCCCCTTCCTCCCCCAGCCCCGCCCCTCCCTTTGGCTCCTCCCTCGGACTTCTCGGGGAGGGAGCCCAGGGGGGCGAAGGGGGTGATGCTGAACATGTACTTCTCCCGGATCTCGTTCAGATGGGGGAAGGGAAACGGTGCCAGGGAGTAAATGGTCTGTTGAGAAATCAGATTAATAAAAAAAAAAAAAATTCTCAAAATTCTCTCTTTAACCCTCCCATGCAAACATACATTCTGTGCCAAGTTGTCCTTGTGGTCAAAATCAATCAAGTTACTGTTTTTGCCCCGTAAGAATTCCCAGCCTACATAAAGCAGGATTGACTGGCTGGGACTGATTAAGTAACTTGATACAGCTATGCTTTGACTCCAGGTGAGTGATAAAACAGCTGTGACCACAACTTGCCTGCTTTGTCTGTTGACTTAGTTTGACTAGACATAGTTAGTGCTTGCTTGACATGTGATCTGACTGCTGCTGACCAGCCTTTGTTATTAGCAGGGGAAGTGGAAGTGAATTTTGACTGTCTGTGACTGCTTAATATAGCGGGAGGGTTAATGGCAAAATATAAAATGAACTCGCTAAGTGTACAAAATAATCTCAACAAGAATGTGATACATCATAGTGCGACTATTAAAACCCGGATAAAGCTGGTCAATCTTTGACAAAGTTAAGAGGAATTCCATCTTTAACACTAATTCCATCAGAGTGATATCATACAACCATTTTGTTTTTCATGATCTTGAGGCATACAGAACTGTAAAGCCAGACAACCCCAATCCACCCTGGCCGTTACTCACTACACTGCACCAAAAACCGCCCAAGCAATACACGGTTTATGGATAAATTTATTGGTGAAAAAACACATGTACAATGTAATACAATGCAGAATAGGTGCTTGTGGGTAAACCTGTAGCAGACAGAATTTGGTGAGGCTAAACAAGTTTACAACACCTCAACCACAGATTCTGTATCTTGATTGGCCAGGAGCAAGTAATATGGTATTCGCTATTTTTGCTATCTTGCTGTGCACGGCCAAAAGTACTATATCCATAGTAACCAAAGTACTATACCTGTAGCAACCAAAGTACTATATATGCATAAATGCATGTATGGGTATGGGTGTGCGCATTGTTCCCAAGCGCTAGCGTGCGCCACGTACCTGGGTTCAACATTTTGCGAAGGGGTAGTTTGGAAAAAGTGCAGGAAAATTTTCAACCAATTTTGTATTCGAATTGAAGTACATTTTCATTATATTTAGATTAAATTACTTAGTTATTGCTTAAAATTATGCAGAATCTGTGGGAGAGGTGTTAAATTTAAACAAATATTGACGGCTTTATCTTGAAGTGTAGTAAAACTTGCCTCCCTCTGTGATCCATGGAGCATTCTATTTTCCCTCGGTTTCGCCTCGGAAAAAATAGAATGCTTCATGATTCACCTCGGGAGGCTAGTTTCACAACACCACTCAAGAGAGTCAATATTTTGTATAATATATGACCTACATACAGAGTATAACCGAAGACCTGCAGAATTCATGCAAATACTAAAGGACATTAATTTGAACATAAATTTTGAGACAAAAACAAACACACCAAATCTTCTCAATAGTGTTGAAGTTGAGTCCATCACAAGTCCTTCGGCCTCAAGTCAAGTCACAAGCTGTTCAAATGAACCGTCACAAACGAATTGTCCACCCGCTGTTGCTTGCGAATTGACTTATAAAAGGACTTTTTTTTTACCGGAATTGTGATGGACTTGTGATGGACTCTACTACAACAATGCGTTTCCAAAGTGAATTCGATGTATCCGAGCCTTTTCTCCTTTACCTGGATGAGTTCGTCTCCGTCGATGATCTCTCCCTTCAGCATCTTGTTGCCTAGGAGACCCATCGTGCTGTAGAACTCATCCGCACTCTCCACCTCCATCAGTTTACTGCAGGGGACAAAGCAATAAGAGAGATTTAAGCATGAGAATGGTTGGATGCTTGCGCACCGGATGCAGTCATCAATTTAGTGACGTCATCTAGTGACGTCACATGCAACTCACCTTCTGCTACGCGTGTACAATTTGTTATATTGCTTGCTACATGTCAGTTTGAAAATTGTCAATATTCTTCTTTTTCTGTCAATTTTTTTTCCATCATGTATGATTTGATTGAGAGAGGATGAAATGCTCAACATGTATTTAAAATCAATCTCAGCCACAGAAACGAGGCTTCCATCAGATGCTGCCACTGGTAACGGTTCCTTATAGCTAAGCGGATATTTACAAGTAGGCATACGATGCGTCAGATAAAAAACAACGAAATCGATGATAACGTATAACAAATAGCTAAACACTGCCTGTGTTAATCTGTTCGCATGCCGAATCTCTCCAATATGATTTATCCAGGGTGTTTGGGCAACAAAAGAATCTAAATGGTTCTGGAGCCAGGTTTTACAAAATGCCCCGGTGAAGCGTGGTTCTAGGCAGGATTTACACGCACAGTGGTCAAAGTGAGAAGCCTGCCAAGTGTGACAAGATCCCACAAGTCAAACTGCCTCAGAGTCTACGGAAGCCAACTGCAACAGGATACGACACTGGCATTGTTCAATGGGATTGGCTCCCAATACTGTCTCAGAATTGACAGTTTACGCACTGGTGTTGATGGCCCAGTGCAACAGGGTCCCACCAAACTGTTACGCCGGTGACACTGTGTCGCATCTGACGGGATTCAAGTTAATACTCACTCGGCCAGTTTGGCCCAGATCGCCATGGCCACCCGAAGTAGGATCTCCGAGCCTTCTAGGAAGATACTGTCCCAGACACGGAGTACCAGCGGCTTGGGAAGACAGGTAGCAAAGAGGGTCAGGAACCACTGCATGGTGAAGACGTTGGTCAGAGGGGGCTCGTAGCTACCTGGAAGATGAGAAAAAGGGAGGGCAGGAAGGTGGAATGGTGTGAGATTTCTGTATACACCAGAAACCCTACCCAACAGATACAATACCAAAGTCACAAGTGCCTTTTCTTTACATCAAAGGTGAGTCAGGTTCAATGGCGTAGCAGTACTTTCCTAGCCTTCCACTGCTGTGACCCGGGTTCGAGTCCTGCCTGTGTCGACATGTGGATTGGGTTTTCAGTCCCTACCTGATTCCATGGGTTTTCCCTAGACTATTCTTCTGGGGTTTTCCTCCCATCTCTAAAACTGTAATTGGTTCTCATTGTCTTCTCTTTACAGGTGTCTTCAGGCTTGCTAGCTACAGTGCCAAGGGAGCTTTTGAGGAATCCTTGGTGTATTTACCAGAAATAAATAATAATAGTAACAATGCTTGCTTTTTCATCTTGACTGTACTCAGAAAATGTGTGTGCTAGTATTTCAAAGAAATTTATTGCTGGATGCTTTAGGTTTTAATGAAATTCTGTGTGACCTCCGAGCAATTATTATTATGCTCGTCCAAACACTAAAATGTCGTTCTAACCGTCGTTGCTGGTCTTTTGAAGTTTGTCCAGGTGCTCGGCCAACTCTGGCAGCTTGAAATGCAGCAGCTCCCGAAACACCGCCATGTCCACGGACAGCGCCCTCAAGTTATTGGCAAAGTAGCTGTCTGGCAGAACGTGGTCTATTAGGAATATCATGACCTGTTGTTGAGAAAGTACAAAGAGAATGGGAAATGACAAAGTAATGAGAAACTTGCTGTTCCTTTCACACTGCTCTATTCAAAATACATCAAGCAGTAATTTCAAATGTTTTCCTAGCTTGCATGGGGCATCTCCATGTTAATTTGCATGCAAATTTATGCTAATTTCTGGACCACTTGGGGGCAACCAGGTTCGTTAGTAAAAACGTCATACACGCGTGCGCACCACTGTTTATTAGTGCACACCACTGATTACTAGCGCCCATTAGATCAACAATCAAGTTGCTTCAGCTTCCGGTTCCGATGGTTCCAATGCTACTTAATGGCCAGTGGGCGTGGTTTAAACTGAACTGACGTCACACTAACGAACCAGATTTCTCAGAGCTGTAACACACAGCCGCAGAAAATATCCGCTCCGTTCACAAGTACCCCCTCACCGGCAAAGGAAGTACAGTTGGGGGTGCGCGGCCACTGCGTGTACATAGAACAAATCCCCTGGTGTACGTGCGTCACACACAAGGAACGATGCGCGTCAACCAGCGAAATGTACCGCCCATGGGACGTCGTTGCTAGGTAAAAGGGCGCCCTCTTTTGGTAGCGCACAGAGCTCATAACTCAGCAGGGCCCAATTTCATGGCTCTGCTTACCATAAATGAAAAATCCCTGCTAACTGTAGTAGAAAATTAAGTGCTTACGTTTAAAGCACATTTTACAGGTTAGCGAGGAATTTTGGCTTCTGCACGTGCATACATCCCATAACTAAGGATTCTGTGCTTACAGGGAGGGTCAATAATTAACGTAATTTTCCTGGTAGCACTGTTACCACAAACTGGTGATCGTAAGCCTGGAATTCTGTGGTTAGCAAGCCATGAAATTGGGCCCAGATTTATGGACCAAGCAAAATTCAGCTGTGAACCCACAAGTCACAAGCAAAATACATTGCATAAATACATGACATTATGACCGTTAACCTGTTTGTTGGTTACCAAATATTTTCGTGCTTATCAGATTTATTCTCTCAGCAGCTCTGTCAAATCGTCCCAACGTCCCAATTTCACTGGTATGATCCCATTTTACATCCCATTTTCACTGGTCAATTTTGCATTTAGTACTTATGTGTTACTTTCTTAGAGTTTAGGCACTCTCCTGAAGACAGTCAGAGCATACTGACCAGAACGTCGAGTTTATACCTCTGGTTCTTTTCAGAACCATTCTCTTAGTTTGAGAAATTATTCGCACATGGCGTTTCCGCAAACCTTTCATTCCTTAGTACCTCCATCATGCAAAGCCTCAAATCTTACTTCACTGGTATGCTTAGCAGAAAATATTGCTCAGCAGATTCCAAGTGCCAAGCACAAATCACGTGATATGCAGAAGACTCTGTATGACAAATTTGTTGGTAACCTGTTTTTGCTGAGCAAATATTTTATGTGCTTAGCAGATGTCTGTTCTCAGCAGCACCGCGAAATTGGGCCCAGATTTTCCCTCTTTTTTTTCTGGGTAAGAACAATGTGTTCCCAATTAAACGTTAATGGTATTCCAAGTAGAACATTCCGATCACTCAGGGTGTGGAGAAATGTTGTGCGTATCACCTTTTTTTTCTAAATGGTTGTCTCAAATGTTTCTTCCAATAGACTTTACTGTATCATCCCAAAACCGGTCTACTGTTACTCTGTTATGTGTTATGTAATCGTTCTTCTAAGCAAGCAGCAGGCAGCCTTCGGTAGTTGTGGTTTTCCCTAGCGTACAGCATTTGCAAAGCCATGGTTGTGCAAGTTTCTAAATTCGGTGTCGGTAACACTTTCAGGTGTTTAGACAGAAGTTCCTCTGGAGAAACCACTTAAAAATTGTTTGGAAGTTTCAGGAAACTTCAAGAATTGACAGCCCTGTTGTAAACTTTCATGACATCAAGATTAAAAAAAAAAAAATTACTTTTTTTCATTTGAATGCTGTACAGATGGCCAACATCTGTGTTCATGTAAATGTCACTGATTACCATCAATGATCAACTTTCAATGACGCACTATTGCAGGATTCCAGCATAATGTACACTTCTTTCAAATATCTAAAGGTAATGATGCAACAAGGACAATTTCCATAAATCAATCACACACATACTTCACAACAGTGTGGACCCTTTGTGAGACAGCTGGCTTTGCAAATCTGTGTAATCTTAACCAAACAACAAAGGGAGCTCTTCACATTATCTATGTTCTAGAAAAATGTGTTCCCTAAATTTGTCAAAAAATGTAACTTTCAGGTAATCTCTAAAAATCATTATAAAACAAACAATCCAACAGCGACTTAAGCATGGTTATATATCTCTGACAAAAGAAAATTAATTAACTAAGTTAAAGATGATTCCCCGTGTTATTTACGTGTTTCAATCCCGAAAAAGTTATTCATTTTCTAAATAGCTATTTCTCTAGCAATATAAAAGTTATTCACTTTTGAATGAGACATCGACCGAAAAAAATCACCAATAATTCCGTTCTTGAGGGGGTAGGCTGGTTCCACCCTAAAATCAGTATCGCTAATGTACAAACCAGGAGTCAGTCTGCTCGCAAAGCAGATGTGTTTGTGCCCTTTCAGAGGGTTGCGGACGTCCAAAAAAGGAAGTGGAAAACAAAGAGGTTTTTCAGTGTGAATTAAACATACAAGTTTAAAAATTTATTAACAGAAAACAAAAAATCAATTTTTGTTGGAGAGCAAGGGGAACACAACTACAAACACTGAAACAATGACATCAAGCCAATATAATAGCTTGTAGTCTCTAGAGGGCGACATTTTGAGCCAATACACTGGCCGTGTCCGTATCGCTCGGCTACGGCTGGAAATAACACACCGGTCTGCGGGAAGTGGCTGCAGCCATATGTGCATGTGTATAATTTCTATCAGTAGCCAAGTAATTCTGAAACAGCCACTGTCTCGCTGTACATTGAAGTGCCTACCTTGAGAGCATCGTCCTCAACGCGCTCCATGACCTCTAGAATCAGCGCAGCGAGGACGTTGAACCCCTGGCAGTATCCGACGGCCTTGTTCCAGCGGGCGTAGGCCAGCAGGACCCGTTTGAGGACCACGCGGTCGTCCTCCGCCTCCTGCCCACAGAAGCCACTGCAGCCGGTACGGTGCAAGTCCTGCAGGGCAAAGGTGGACAGTTTTGAGCAATGTATTAACCCTGTAATCTGTCCTGAATCCTCGAAATGCTGTACAGACACTGGGCAGATCACTTACACTTCAAAGGCCCTTTCAGACCAACCAAAATTTACATTCTGGACCCGGGACAAACCCACGAGATTTTGGCAACCGCTTTCAAACTGGCAAGCTCAAACAGGGGTTTAAAGGAGGTCCTGCACTCTGCACGGTTAAAATCTAATCAGGGAGCAGGGTAGAGAGGCTCTACTTGGGTAGAAATCCAGCAACCTATGAACACACTGGTTAAATGTGATGCATGCCTTGTCAACTTGTGATCAATTGGACTTGGCTCTGCTGACAGTGGATCCAGGGTTGATCCAGCTCCTAGCTTTAACCCTAGCTATGCAGCGGTAGTGTACCGGTAGGTTTGATTAAAACATCTGTGCTGATTACCGCATCCTTGACCAAGTGGTTCTTAACCCTCCCTATATTTAAGAGGTCACCAATGGTCAAAATGTTTGTATCTCACCTCCTGGCATATTGTGTACAAACCAATGGGGGTCTTGACCAATATTGACCCAAGTAATAACCAGGCTGACAATGCATGTTTCCATAGGAGGGTTAATGAACATGATCTGTTATGAGTCCTTATAGTAGAATCCGGCAAACAGAATTGGTAGCCGTAACTGCGGTTCCAGTGTCACGTTCACGCGCGTGCTGGACACGTTCTTAAAGAAGAGGCGCGAGCGCATTTTGGTATTCCTATTGGTCAAATGAGCCCGGTGTGTGTGCCTACTCCCCGAGTGTGACTCGCACCAGCTGGGTGCCACCGCACAAAATGGCTGCCGCCGGATTTGTCTATAGATGCTCTAAGACTAGGTCATGTAAAGCACGTACCTCTACCGCACTGCTCAGATGTGCTTATGGGGTACAGGAGCAAGAGACCCCTGTGCCTATATTTTTGTAGCCCTTACCCTGATTGGCTTTAAGCCTTGTAAATAGGTGACTTCCAAGGAAAGAAAAAGAAAAGAAAAAGAAAAGACACCCACCTTGACAATCTGGACACCCAGAGTGTCATCATCAGGGTTACTGCGGTCATTGAAGGTGAATTTGACCGTCTTGGGCCAGTCCAGCTTGAGGTGTTTGATGTGTCGGTTGGCCAGGCTCAACCAGACCGACTTGCGGAATTCCTGGGGGAGGCCTTTGGGTAGTCGGCCCACGGCCCGCAGAGCGTCGTACCACTGAATTATTGATGAGGCAGAAGGAATATTAGTCAAGTTGCTTGAGGGTGATATGTGCTTCCTATACATGCTCTAGGTAGAAGAAGCCTACATGTATCTAGGCTTGCCTGTCCCAAGGGCACACAGAAATTGTATGCTCAGAATTAAAATGGCCCTCATTCATATTTTCAGGCAAATAAAAAAATGTCTTTGAATTGATAAGAAGTTATTCATCGCGCTTCAATGACGTCAAGTTGTGGGATATATACAGTAACTGACACATGATGAGGGATTAAGAGGCACTTGATAAAATGTAGGCATTTGATATTAACCGTAACGATCCTTAAGGCCAAAAAAAAAAAGGCTCCGGTTTCTGGTATGCGCGCGCGTCGCCGTAGCCATGCGCGTCGGCAAAATGAAAAAGTTTTTTTTTCAATAAAAGATGATGTCTCAAAACCGCCAAACTCACTGGTTTGACTGGAATTCTGCTGCTGCACAATTTTAACGTGTTTTTAGATGGGGTTATGATCGAGAATAAGCTTTATGTGGCCTCTCTGGACTCCCATATATTTGCACTAAGTTTAGTCGGGCACCATTTGCAGTCATCAGCCGACATTTGAAGCCAAAAAAAAAAAAACAGGTAAAAAAAAAAAAAAGCCGCGTCGCCGCACCACTTTTGGGGCAAGCTCCATACCAGAAACTGGAGACTTTTTTTTTTGGCCTAACCAGCCAAACTCCAACACCAGGGTTTGTTGGAATCTGTTAGGATGAGTACTGCACTAGTAAACTGACTGTGCTTTAGGTGGGATTAGGCATACCACAAATAAACAGAGTCCAACTGTTTACGTGCACAGTTTACCATATGGTGTTGGGATTTGCAAGGATGAAAATGGTTCCTAGTAAATCACCCTAGGGAGTTAGGGTTAATGAACAAGTACATGTCCCGTTTTGCGGACCTCTATGAAGAATGGTGAGTTTGCGAAATCTTTTGTCTTATGGACACAAATTTGTCGTTTTAAACAGTTAACAATCTTCACCCGTATTGCCAGAACTGCATGTATTACATATATTGCACAAATAAATACTAACAAAAAAGAAGTTGGCATTTCCCTCGAAAAAAAGGGGGGGGGGGGCGGAGACAAATTTTCAATTATCCATATTGGTCTAAATGCACAACTTTCAGTTTGGAATGACTTTAAATAATGCAGTGTACCTGACGAAATGCTCTCTTTCCAGGCAGTGGCTCGATGCTGAATTTAAGTCTTGCATCCACACCTTGAAAGAAGTAAAGAAGAAAGAATATAATTCACACACAAAATGGAAAGGGGAAATCTGAAAAGTGTAACGAAAAAACACTCTCTGAAGGACTATTAACGTGCTGCGCAGTAATTGTTAACCCTCCTACTTGCCTTCTGTACATCACAACCCTCCGAGTTTTGCAAAACCACTTTTGCCCTTGAGTTTAGCACCCACACTTGTGTTAAAGGGGATATACATCATTTGCTTTTGCTGTAATTTTCAGAAATGGATGGAATTGGGGGGTTGGAAATATACAGCAAATATAGTTACACTGACTTTTTTGATGTTTTGGGTTCGAAAATGCTATAAAAACCAAGAAAAACAATCATTTTCCTGTAGTCTGGTTCCCTGACTCCATATAAGAAGAAACAGAGCAGTTTACATACATTGGGGAATTGTAAGGTCAGGGAACCAGTCTAGCTGGCTTGTACCCGTTCATAGGTGTGTAATCGATTGCAAACAAGTGCGATGGTCAATTGGGGCCAGTATTTGAAAAAAAAGCCTTTTTTTTCCAATGCTGGTCGGCCGATCAGCGTTGGAAATTGATACAAAAATACCGCTTTTCTTGAAAATGACAGTATACCAGGTGCCATGATTTTACAGGATGCTTTACACTGTCATTCACTAACAGTCCAGCAAGTTATTTCAAAATGATTTGGTAGTTTTACTTTTTGATGTTTGCAAATGTTGTATTTTCCCTTTAAAGTAATTGTGTCACACAGAGAGTCAATGCACACAAAAAACAGCACTGTGGAGAGGAGTGAAGCGTGACCAATCTGCCTGCTTGCCCTGAGCTTAACCACACAAATGAATAATGCAGAGATTTCAAGCGTGTTCTGTTATCCATACTCCACAGAAGATTACCGGACAGGAATTTGAAGTGTGGGTGCCAACATGGCCAAAACTAATACGTGCAAGACTTAGAAGGGCTGTGAAAGTGTAGAAGACTGTGATGATTTAATAAAAAATGTGTATGCCATAAAAAGCGTTCAATAAAGCAGCTTTTGAGATAGCAGGCATATTGACATACATGTATTTTGAAGACGTCTGCATTTGTAAGCAGGAGGTCATGGGTTCGAAGCCCCGCCCAAGTAAGCTTTTTTTTTCACAAGTCCTTGAAAAGCACCGAGTATAAAGTGCTTATTATTTTAAACCAGTGAAGGGCAAACCCATTGTTGAATTAATATCTCCAGACGCAAAATTCAATCATATAAACAAACTTATTTGAATGCTCCTTACGTCTTTTCTGAGAGACGGCCTGCAACACTGCCGTCAGGACGTCCTGGTTCTTGTTCAGCTTGGCGATGTAGCGGTCTCGTCGCTTCAGCTGCTTGATCAGCCGGCCCGAGAGCACAGCCACAGTGTGCTGCAGATCCCTCACCATTTCTTGCAACTCGTGGATACCTTGGGGATGAACAAAAAGGGAGAAAGTTCAATTACAGGTACAGGTAAATTTGTGCACCCTTACAAGTGGGCCTCTGACTACTACATTTTTGGAATCGATTGCAATTGACCTATCGGGGTAGAATCACGTTAGAATCGCGTCAACACATCTTGTGAATTATATTATTCAATTACATGATGTACAAATGGATGCGGAACGCGCAAAATCTGAGACAAACAAAACTTAGTGTACAGAAACTCCATAGGGTTGTCTAAGGGGTGTGGCTAACTCGCAAACGGTGATAGGTCAATTCCATCCAGGAGTTAGATTCCATTCAGCATCGTCTCCATTTACCAGTACATGTACATGTACTAGCTAAAGCACAGGGAAAACCTAAACAGTGTTCTAGCCAGGGTGAAATGATAGCGTAGGGGTAATTTTGGTTCGGCGACTAATGCGAGCGCGGAGCGCGAAGCCCTTACGGCGTGGGATCCGGGGCCCGCTAAATGCCCCGAAAAAATTTGGACTCTAGATGCTCTGTGGTGCAATCTGAGGCGATTCCCTGCCACTTTCCCCGGATTTTTTTTTAGCAGAAGTGTTTAAAATTATAAGAAATTTTGTTTTATTTGTTTCAATGATTAATACCCTTGCTCCTGTACAGTTTCTTCTGTTTTCAAATTTTAGATTACGTTTACAATGTATAAGTTGTTCCAAGATCGATGCTTTCTGATGTTTAACCATTTTAAATAGTTCCTCAATGTTTTATAAAAAATTGGGATTTACTTTGTCAATATTAAGTGTGAGAACAAATCGCATGAACATTTCATATTTCAAGAAGCCTTGTGTTGTGTAGCGCTGCCGTAGTAGCAGTAGTTCCGATTTTAAATTTGTAAATAAAACCATCCGATCGGCAGGGAGAGAAATTGTAAAACCATGGAGGTCTCAGACATAAAAAGTCGTCGGCGATTGCAATTTCAATATACTACAACACAATGTGAAGGAGAAATCTCATTTTTGTTATGTTAAAAAATATAATTGTAGATAATGATGATGAGAAATAATCACCGGGAATTGCTTCCTATCTCGGCCGCGGCCGGCCCCGGCCGGCCCGGCGTGCGGGCGCGGCGCGGGCCAGCCCACACCGGCTACGCCGGCGAACTACGCGACCAAATTTCCCTCAGCATTTGAGAAAGCTACGCATTCGTGGAGCGCTAAAAAACTTGTTTTGTTGCAATACTTGCTGATTGGTTTTGTCCTAAGAACAAACAGATCCGTTTTTACTACCAAACTTATTGAACTGTTATTATCAGCAACGAGTAGTGTAGTCAAAAATCCAAATTTTCGACAGCGACATTCTTCGAGAAGAATTCTTCACGTGCGGCCATCTTTGGGGACGGATCCATTGATATCGTAGGGGTGCTTAACCTTTCTTTGGACATCGTTTCTCGAATAAATCCTTTACGAAAATTATGTTCCGACGTTGAAGGACTTATTTTCAAACAGTTATATGTTTCGGACTTGATAAAAAGTATTATTTATAATTTTAAAACAGTTGAAATGCTTGTAAATATTGACCTTAGGAAAGCACACCCGATAGCGCAAAATGGTGTGGTCCACGTACGTCCTTACGGAGCGCTGTATCTACGCAGCACAAAACAGAACGTGCTTATTGCTATCATAGCGAATGCGTGTGGCGCAGCATCACGGTAGGGGTATCGTACGGGGTACGTGCGGTGGGATCGTTGTTTATTTTTCGCTGTGTCGTACGGCCAGTGCGCAATGCTCAAAGCCGCTGCGTTTGTATACGAACAAACGGCAGATATTTTTTTTTCGCAACCAAAATTTATAGCGTAGCGGTAGCGTAGCGGCGCGATTTAAGCGTAGCGCTTATTTCCGAAAGCGTAGCGGGTGCTAGCGCTATTTGATGCCTGGCTAGAACACTGAACCTAAACAATATCAACTAGAGATCTATGTCTGTTTGCAACAGAACATAGGGCTTTTGCGCATTATGCTTTTTTTTTTTAATCAAAAACACGTCCCAGACTATGCATGTAAAACGTTTCAAAGTACATTGTATACGGTACAATAATTTTTTTATTTAGCATGTAGCGTATATTATCGTTCAATTTTAAATCAGACGTGCCAGACTACCTTCGACGCAATTTTGACCAATTTGGACTGATAGTTTTCTCAATATGAGACTATAAAAAATGCATCTTTATGATAGCGCCACATGCCTTACGATGACGTCATCTTGATAACACTTGTCAATGCACATTTTTGCATTGTGGTCTTGGTTTGTACCAAGCTTGAAGTCAATCCAATGAAAGGACGTGTTAAATTTTGGAAGCGGAATGAAATTGTAAATATTAAAAAATATATTAAAACCATGCGATGACGTCATGGCGACGTCATTTTGGATTTTGCATACCAGTACCATTATCTAGCTATCCACCTAGTTTCATGACGATCAAACCTTCCCTTATACATATATGTGTTAAAAAACCCGCATTTTTGATGACGTCACGATGACCTCACACATTTTTCAAAATTGTGTACATTTACCTATTACCTAACAGACATAATACAAAAGAATTTTTAATTTTGCATGTTGCGTTCAAGAGATAAGGCTTAAAGGTCCAGAAATTCAAAAAAATCATATAAAATCTCACGATGACGTCATCATGACATCACCTCAATTTTTACCTATAACACATCCCGGTCTACCTACATACCAAGTTTCAACCCAATCGGACTTACAGTTCTCTAGATATACGGTCTTAAAGTTTGCACATTTGTGATGACGTCATGTGACCCATGGTGACGTCATGATGACGTCACTCTTCGGGACACAACTTTGCTATAGGGACTATGCCTATGCTGACTTTGAATGATGTACGACAAAGAATAATGCCAAAAGAGGTGACAAGAAGAAGAAGAAGAAAGAAAAATCTTAACAAAAAGAAAGGTTCGCCAATAAAGTACTAAAAATGACTGTATGCTGGGTGCAAACTCTCTTTAAACCTTAACTCCCTAGCATGATTCACTAGGAACCATACCCATCCTGGCGAATTCCAACACCATGGGAACTGCACACATATATTTCTGACTTTGATTCTGGAGGTGTGCCAACCCAATGTAAAAGACTGTCAGTTTAGGGGTACAGTACCCATCCTGACAGATTCCAACGATACATGCTGTTGGGGTTTGATGGGTTGAGTTCTGTTTACCACATAAAATTTGCTATGAAGTGTCTGGAAGTACTACAAGTTTTGTTGACCGCATGTGGACACGGGTCATTCTATAAATTTGGGGTCCACATTTTTTTCCCTGTCCCTGTTACACCAGCCATCTATGATTTTGTAATTCTGATGCATTCCTTTATGCAGTCGTCCTCTAAGAAGCAAACTACATGTACCTATCCAAGTCATTCATACGGTAGCTATCCCTAACAGTCCTGAATCCTCCAATTTCAATACGATTTTGCACACCCCCTAGGGAGATAGGGTTAATGATACTTGCATGGAGTGCCATGGTAACAGGGAAGGAAAAAATGTCACACGTTAGACCCTAAATTTATAGAATGGCCCACTTGCCAGGCAAAAAAATACATCTAAACTTCAAGACTCTTGGAATCCCTAAACACTAATTTTGAAGGAAATAATACACACACTTGGAAGTTACAGGACTGTAAGTATAAACTAACTGCTCCTAAGATGCTGAGATATTTTAATCAGTGTATATGTAGAATCCTTTCATCTCAAGCCTGTCACTTTGCACTCACTCCTCACAACCAATCTACATGCATCCACGATCCTCTCAAACTGCAGTACATGTATGTCTCTACCGGTATTTGTACACTGCTAGTGCCTTTGAAAAAGTGTACCCACTTCCCAAATTTCCTACAAATCTTCATGATCTGAAATGATGAAATAAAAGCACATATAGTCTACACATTTTACCTTCGTTGAAAAACACACCCTCATCGCTGGAAGGGGAATCCGTAAAAGCCATTTTTTTTTGGCAGACCAAAAACCGGTAGTCCCTTTTCCTAACTATACAACCACACCTTGTGAAGCGGAGCCCTGTTACCGTACATGTCACTGCACCAGACATGCCAGAGTTTACCTCATGGTTTTTTTTTTCAATTAGAGCAGGAGAATTCATCGCCCACACTTCGGAAGATTTCAAAGGAAAGAAAGGCAGCTTCCCCTCCCACACAACAAAACAGAGGGGGGTAGGTCTGAATAGAGGGGGGGGGGGGGGGATCTGACCCTGCATGGAGGCTTCGATGGTCGGCATTGTAGACTATAAACCAGGGGTCTGGTGCCAATGTGATACTTGTAACACAACAAAAGCATTCCGTGAAGCCATGGGAGTGGAAAGTACAAAGGTGCAGTAGCTGATGAAAGGACTGGTAGCTTTTCAGAGTCAGATTTTGCAAAATGCTTTAATGACCTGGCCCAATTTCATGAAAATGTCAATCCAGTCTGCTAATCACCAAAGCACTGCTGCTACTACATGTACCGTAGATTACCAGTCAAAGTGCAGTGCGATGTACAGTGCGTACACTGCCTGGGAGTGGTTCCAGACTGGATTTTGCTTAGCACGTAAACTTGCTGTAAGAATATTGTCTACTAAGAAGCTTCCTGAAGTTAGGTGAAGGTATGTATACATACATGTAGAGTATGTAGGTCAGAAAGTCTAGAAACAACTTGGATAATAATACAGACTCCAACTGTGATCAACTATAAATAGGTTCTTTCACACTATCAAAAATCTCTGTGTTGGAACCGGGTCCGACACTGAGATTTCAGGAACCCCTTTTATGCTAGCAAGAATCCAACACGGCTTCTACAAATGTACATGGGTCCAGCGCTCTACACAGGTAGAATCCATCCTGGTCGGGACCAGTGTTGACAGACTGGGTAGAAAATCCAAACTCTACAGCTAACCTCTGCACCCTTTCTACCCGTGTTTGATGACTGCTGCCCCTTTCTACCAATGTGCAATGACCCCTGCACCCTGCCTACCCGTGTTCGATGACCCCTGCACCCTGCTTACCCGTGTGCGATGACCCCTGCACCCTGCCTACCCGTGTTCGATGACCCCTGCACCCTGCCTGCCCGTGTTTGATGACCGCTGCACCCTTTCTACCCATGTGCGATGACCCCTGCACCCTGCCTACCCGTGTTCGATGACCCCTGCACCCTGCTTACCTGTGTTCGATTACCCCTGCACCCTGCCTACCCGTGTTCGATGACCCCTGCACCCTGCCTACCCATGTTTGATGACCCCTGCACCCTGCCTACCCGTGTTCGATGACCCCTGCACCCTGCCTGCCCGTGTTTGATGACCGCTGCACCCTTTCTACCCATGTGCGATGACCCCTGCACCCTGCCTACCCGTGTTCGATGACCCCTGCACCCTGCCTACCTGTGTTCGATTACCCCTGCACCCTGCCTACCCGTGTTCGATGACCCCTGCACCCTGCCTACCCGTGTTCGATGACCCCTGCACCCTGCCTACCTGTGTTCGATTACCCCTGCACCCTGCCTACCCGTGTTCGATGACCCCTGCACCCTGCCTACCCGTGTTCGATGACCCCTGCACCCTGCCTACCTGTGTTTGATGACCGCTGCACCCTTTCTACCCATGTGCGATGACCCCTGCACCCTGCCTACCCATGTTTGATGACCCCTGCACCCTGCCTACACATATTCGATGGACTCTGTTCCACTTACGAAGAACCCGTGTTGATTTCAACACAGGTTGGAAAGTGTGGAAAAGCCTTTGTCACATGGCCACAATGAACTCTGAACAGACCTCCAATGACAGAGAGTGCACAATAATTAAACCACAATTCATACCAAGGTGATTGGACTGCACAGCCCAGCGAACACAGAGTTCACATGGGGGAAGGGGGGTGTGCCCTGGTTTTGTTCAATTTGTTGAAGTACATGTACAAAAGGCAAGCCACTGGTTTGCTTAACAGTACATGTTCTAGTGCTTGAGAAAATCAGTAATAAAATGGCCTTGCTATCTTAGGTTTACAAGCCAAGGAGTAAGTCTGTCTCAAACAAATTTTCATTCGGAGATCATTTATAATTAGGTTCCAATGAAACAGTCCACACTACATTTACATACCAGGACATGAGTGTGTAAATGTGACAGCTATTTCCACACCAAAAGTTGCCAGAATGTTTGATATTTTGCTGGGATCATGGATTTCTTCTTTGCTGATTAGTTGTTTACATGTACATCAGTACTAGTACATGGCCATGAGCCATCATTTTTTTTACAAATGTTTTCAATGAGCAAATTTTTGGGTTCTTAATATAAACAGAAAACCCCTAAACTGAACAATGTCTTTTTGAAATGACATCACGCAACATTGTCCAGAAAAGAATGGCTTTTTTTTTTTTTTTGAAAGAAGTGCAATGTTTACAATAAAATTTACCGAAAAAGGAGTTTCAAATACTGGTAGTTATCCCTTACTCTCTGAGGGTAGTTTACTGCATGTCAGTTGGTTATGCCAATGCCCTCCAGCTGCAGTTTATTGGAGGATACTTCTATGTAGCAGTGAAGGCTCCAATTGGCAGGAGTTGGAGGCCCTGGAGGGTGCCTGATACTGACCAGCTGGGGGCACTTGATTGTTATCAGAGGACTCTCATTGTTCTCTGTGGCATGTATTGGAATGCCTGTCCAGTTACCCTTGAAATGACATGGCAGATATTGGAGGGCCATGCAAAAAACATAGGAGATTTTCTTGAGGCACATATTGGCATGCATTGGAGGGTCAAGTAGGGTAAGGGTTATTACATTTAACAGGAGTTGAAATGTGCACAAATGGTGCATTTTGTTCGTTTGAAGCAACAAACATGCTCAAAATCTAATGAAGGGTGCTGCACAACTAACCTGATGTAGTTTCAGCTCAGTGAATGCCGTGTATTTTGAGAAAAACAAAATTTTAGGATCTCGATTTCAAATCAAAAGTTGCTGAATCATGTTTTGAATTGGCCCTGAATTCAGCTTCGGAGACACGTTCTCACTGAGCTGATTGCAGCTAGGCGATGTCGCGCACTGATCCGAAGAATTATAGCAACTGCGTGTGCGTGTGCGTTGTGTCAACACTTATGCGTGCTTCGCTGAAATAAAAAACGAACTACTAATGAAAATTTCAAACTATGTGTCTTTAATAAGAAGCATCATTGAAAATGCCTTCTTTCGTTGATTTCTTCAAAATGACAGCATGCCAGAAAGAATAATTTCACAGGGAGTTAAGTCCCCTTACTATCTTTCAACCAAGTATGTTTTTCAACAATAATTACGTCAGTTACTTTTTGGACAGCTGCAAATGATGGACTGTAGCTTTAAGCCAGATAGCCTAGCATGTTATTTTTTAGTCAGATTTAGTGCTGTGTACATGTATTTTCTACCATCCTAGTATTAAACTTGATTATTGAAACTTGGATTCAATCGAGTATTCGAATATTCAAACATTTACACTGTGGTAAATTTCTTTTAAGAATATTGTGTAGCCTACACTATATTTTTACTGACAAGCTGATATTTGACAGATTATAAGCCCCTGCTGTTTGAACAGTCACAGACAATACAAAAATCAATCCTCTTCCCTTTATACAAAGGTTAGTCACCAACAGTCACATCATACATTGCATTTCAAGTAAGCACCGCGACTAGTCAAATTCAGTCAACAGACAAAAACAGGCAAGTGGTAGGCACAGTTGGCTTAGCAATCACCTACAGTCAAAGCATAGCTGTATCAAGTTACATAAACAGTCACAGCCAGTCAATCCTGCTTTACAAGTGTGTCGGCTGGGAACTCTTAACTGTTGAAAACAGTCAGTTGATTGATTCTGATTGAGAGGACGAGTTATGGCAGCACAGAATGTATGTTTACATACAAATTTGGGCTATAAAACAACTCAACTTAATGAATAAACATCTCAAATGTTTTTTTTATCAACTTTTCGAGACGGCTGTCACTGCTCACATATTTTTTGAATATTAAATGCTATTTGCATACACGGCAGACGATCAAATGTTCAAATACCGGGCATTTTCGTACAGCTCTAGTCGGATTGTTTTCATTGACCTAGAAATTCTTGACACCTAGATGCAACACAATCCCCATGTTCAATTGTCTGGCTTACAGCAAATAATAATCAAAATCGCCTTAAAGGGAATGTACATCATTGGCTTTTGCTGTAATTTTCACAAATGAACTATTTGAGGGGTTAGTATAATAGATCAAATATTGTTACACTGACATGTTTGAAGTTTTTTGTTCGAAAATGCTGGAAAAACCAAGAAAAACAAAAATGTTCAAGTAGTCTGGTTCCCTGACTCTGACACTAAAGATAAAATGGATCAATTTCCAGATGCCGGAAAATTGTAAGGTAAGGGAACAAGTCTAGCTGGCCTACACCCGTTCATGAATATGTAACCAATAGCAAACAAAATTGAACTGAATAAAAAATGGTAAATTTGGAGCAGTAGTTGCAAAGTAGTTAGGTTTTTCCAACGGTGGTCGGCCGACCACTGGAAACGTATACAAAAATACCATTTTCTTGAAAATGACTTCACACCAGGTGCCATAACTTTACAGGATGCTTTTGACTGTCATTTACCAACATCCTAGTAAGGTATTTCGTAAAAACTTGGTAGTTTTATTTTTCGATGTTTGCAAATGTTGTATATTCCCTTTAAAGGTACAGTCCATCATTTGTAATTTGTGCATTTTGTTTGTTTGAAGCAAGAAAAGTTCTCAAAATCTAAAGAAGGGTGCTGTACTTACCTGATGAAGTTTCAGCTCAGCTTTAGCCGTATATTTTGAGAAAAACAACATTCTAGGATCTCAATTTCAAATCAAAAGCTGCTGAATCATGTTTTAAATTGGGCCTGAATTCAGCGTCAGAGACAAGTTCTCACTGAGCTGATTGCAGCTACGCGAATTCGATCCGAAGAATTATAGCAACCGCGCCCGTGTGTGCGTCGTGTCAACGCTTGCGCGAGCTTCGCCAAATAACGGAAATTTCCAAACAATGCGTCTTTTATTTTTGGAGGCATCGTTGGAAAGGCCTTCTTTCGTTGATTTCTTCAAAATAACAGCATGCCAGAAGGAAAAATCTCACAGGGAGTTTAGTTCCCTTACTATCTTTCAACTAAGTATGTTTTTCAACAATAATTACGTCAGATACTTTTTGGATAGCTGCAAATGATGGACCGCAGCTTTAGAAAAAAATAAATTGCATGCAATGTATTTTTTTTTAATGCAATCTATGTAAATTTATGCACCTTTGTTTCCTATTTCATTTCATCTTATTTTCAATTTTAGTTTGCCATTTTCAAGGATATTTTGGTGCCAAATTTTGGTTATAGCCCTAACAGTCCTGAATCCTCCAATTTCAATATGATTTTGCACACCTACTAGGGATTAGGGTTAATGATACCAATTTCCTTCGTATTATGTCATTTAAGGCAGAAACCTCAAGCTATTTCAGCACCAAAAGCTGCCAGAAGTTTGGATATTTTGCTGTTAAAAAAAAAATCTTTGGTAATTTGTTGTTGTGTCAGTAGTACATACCATACCAGTAGCAGTAAGCCAAATTTTGTTTTTCACAAATGTTTTCAAATGAGCACATTTTTTGGTTCACAATTTGCACAGAAAACCCCTAAACTAAAAAGTGTCTTTCTGAATTGACATGATTTCAACAGCGCCCTCAGTTGTTTGGAAAAGCATGGACAATTTTTTATTTTTTAACAGAAGTGCACTTTTCAATAAAATTAACCAAAAAGGGATGTCAAAAAGTTGTCATACCGGTACATGTACATTTAAGAGTAGAAAAATTGCAGAAACTGGATTTTCTATTTACTTATGGACCATTTAAAAATAACAAAAACAGCTGTATCATATACTTATCAACAAAGTACTGCAAAACAGTACACCTCCATTAATCAATGACTGAATTTTCGTAAAATACAACTTTGGGTAAACATATGGGGTGTAGTAGTTTATTGACATTGTATGGTCACAGCCTGCTCTGTAATCTGATATAATTAGACATTCTTTGTTTTTACAACCCAATATGGTAATTTGGTAATCAAATGTATGGTTCTGGTTGACGAATGCAAGCACAGCACTCTCGTCTGGACTATCAAGTGCAAATTTTGCACTCCGTACACTGTTATTTGCATAATTCACAGACGGTCCCGGAACAGTTGCTGACACTGTTTCCTGAATTCACCTATCAACACTTTTTGTGTTGTAAAACAGGTTGCATATGAAGTCACTTTATCTTGCACTTTAATTTCTTTATCTCTTGTTGGAAAGCGGTGAGAATACTTTTGGGATCGAAATAATATGGACCTCAAGGTGAAAACAACTTTTAAACTTAAAGTCATAAAGATCCAAGACAATGTTGTTTTAGCTACCGGTAGGCTATACATAGCATTAAATAGGCCTATAAGCCTTGAGAATCACTTGTAATGGACATAGGAACATTTGTAAAGTTGATTATTGGATTGCATACATAAACATTCATGTATTCATTTTTAAGGAATAACATGCCTCTGAACTATATACTCTCTTTACTTCAATATTTCAGGGGGGGGGGGGAGGGAGGAGGGAGGGTGCACTTTCCCACTATGTTCAAAAGTATTTTCATGACACCTGACAGAAGTGTTGATGTGCTGTCACTTTTGGCACTCACCTTAAGGGAATATAATGGATGTTTATATTTTTTTTATACTTAAACCCACTTGGTGCAAATATCAACTCCAAGTAGGAAAAACAAATCACATACTCTCTCTACTGGTTTAAATGTTGCACGTTCTTAAGTCTTAGACAAAAGCATACATGTACCAGGTACTTGTCCTTAAACTCAGATTCTAACCCATGAGGCCGAGCAAAAAAAACACCACTTTCTTGTCCGCGTTTTTTTTTTTTTATTGAAGGAGGCGCCCCCTCCCTTTTTCACTTAAGATGGCAGATTGATTCTTCCATTTTCTTGACTCTTTTGCCGATACAAAATTGTGTCCAAAGAAGCCGTCGCCCTTTCTACATCAAGCTACAACTTTGTTGGGAACACATTTATTTGTTTATAAGACAATACCGGTATAATGACAATAAGGCCAAAAAAAATAGTTCTGATTCTGATTACCTGGCATTCGAAAATAGGGTAGGTAGGTAGGGAATTTTTTTTTTTGGCAATTTTTTGTGTGTGTACAATCATATGGAGGCGTCTGCGTGTAGTCAAGGGTAAAAGGTATAAAGTGATGGTTTTGGGTGTTTTTCCCTCATTTTTCCAAGGGTAGGGGCTGTCAGAATAGGGTAGGTAGGGAAACCAGAAACAGAACTATTATTTTTTTGGATGTAAGTTTGCAAAACATATTGCAAATGCATGGATTTACAAAAAGGAAAAAGGGGGCTGAGGGGGAAAAAGGAAGGGGTGCGGGAACAAGAAACTGGTTTACTTTCTGGTTACACCTCTATGTTCCGACACCCCTATGTTCCGACTGCACATATTCCTATTCCTAACCCTAACCCTAACCCTAACCGGGAGTAACACAATCTAGGTTGTCGGAACATAGGGGTGTCGGAACATAGAGCAGTCACCTACTTTCTTACTTGGCCTAATCAAAAGCCTACTTCCTACTCTACCAGCACACATCATTTCCAGTATAGCTGTCCGACTTGAAACAGGACTCAACTGCAACACAAAAATACCCTCAAATCGTGTGATCACAAATGCCATCAATTCTTTTGTTATTAAAAAATGCCAATTTATGAAGGGTTGGCTTTCTGTCAATAATTAAACTGTACCAGTACATGTACAATGTGGAGAAAAATGCTGGTACATGTACGCATGTAAATTAGGAGTAATTATCATAATGATGGAATGTTCAGGGTACAGTGTACATGCAGTATGTACATGTACATGTATGCCAAGGCATTTGATCTAAAGGTGTACAAAGCGTGTGCATTGTATTAGTGTTGTGTTGGATCACGGACTAGTTCCGAAGCAAACTCTCAAATTTTCTTCCAGTGCAATAAAAGATGCAGCTCTAGATTTTTGTGCAATTTGACTGGTCAGCTCTTTTGTTATGTGTAGTATCATGGAGGTAGAATTGTGTGGGACTGAAAATGGACCGTAATTGCCTGCAGAAGTCGCGCATGAGCACCAGTTTCCCCAATTTTTTTTTTTTGGGGGGGGAAGATTTTAGGAATTGGCCTAGACGTTGTTCTGACGGGTTTGTGGGTGATATTGTGTCGTGATAGCGTGGTGGCGGGTTATTGCGGCGGCAGTTTATTGCGTATCAAACAATAACAAAGTCTAGCCCCTAGACTACATAATGATCCGTGGGTTGGATCCTGCAATACTTTCCAAAATCTCTGGACCTGTAATGTAACGCTATACATTTACACTGTTGTGCACGACAGTCAATGCTGTTGACGTGTCCATACACAACAACACACGTTTTCAAATCTACCCAGACCATAATTATGCGTGGGTTGCTATAACTGAATATCACAAGAGTCCAATGCCCAACATGTGTAGCATGCAGAATGGCGACAGATGGTGCATATAAAATGTTATGCATACACACGTCATCAAAGAAGGTCATTGAAACCATTTGGATGACACCATTTGGATGACAGGTGCCAATTTGTATGTATTTATAAACAAAAAACAAGTGAAAACAATGTCAATACTAAAATACCACCTGCCCCATGACGTCACATACCATAAATTCCCACATGGCAATCACTAGTTTAACTTCACAAAATGAACTAGCTAGAAATAAATAAAATACGTTTTGAAATTAGCCTTTCACACTGTCTGAGCAATGTACTCCGTACAGAACATTGCAATTATTATATAAAAGAAATACTCACCTTGTTCATTTTAACTTTCTATAGTTCATCATCACACATTTTTCACGAGTTTTGGTACAGTATAATACTTTGAGCAGTGAGAAAATACAAGCATTTTCTTAGAGAACACTTAGAATTGTTCAGTCCAATCTCACACAGGGTGTTGAGTGAACTTCGTATATGGACATCTTTCCAAAGGTTGTTCTTTTCCCGGAACGAATGTTGCAACCTGACCCTACTTCAATGGTTGTGTACAAAGTCTATTGAGAGTCAAGAAAATATTTAAGTATTTCCTCACAAATCTGGAAATGTTTCTCAGCCCCAGATTCATGCCTCATTATCATTTTTGCATTGACGGTCCTTCATTGAGATGATTATGAAGAAAAAAGCGGCGTCAGTTGCAACATTCTTTCCTTTTTTCCCTTTAAAACAAAACGTACAAATCAAAAATACATAATAAAAGAAAAAACTCAACTTTTTAAGAGTTTGGTGAATGGATTCTTTAAACGAGGATATTTATTTTTCTGCTGTCATGGATGTGTTTTTGTCAGTAAATATGTATGTGTAAAACCATGGAGGAATGAATAGACAAAAGAGGGGTGCATTAAAAGTTAAAACTACACGCAATTAAATTATCAGAGTGGGAAGCACAAAGTTTAATCATCTTACTTTTGGCATTGAGTATCGCCTTGGGCAGTCGGGTGGACTCCTGGAAACTGTCCCCTTTACTGCTTAGATACGCCCCTTCCGAGTTACTCGAATACTCAGTGAAACCATCGCTGTCGATGCTGTACCGCGAGTTCAGCTGACACCGGTCGTAAATTTCGCACAGCAGGCCGTCCAAAATGGACGAGTCTCTGCGCAGCGGTCCGCCTTTTGTGGGGCTGTTTGGGGACTCGCTGTTGTCACTTTCCCGACTGTCGAGGGAGAGGGTGCTCACCCGTACCCTAGGGCTCACCCTGCCGGTGCAAACCGCGTCCAGCCCGTGGGGGACGGGCTCGGAATCACTACCGTCCAACCCCGCTGACTGCGCGTGGATACCGTGTCCATGATGGATGGATCTCAGTACGTTGTTCAACGCAGCGGTGGATGTCGGTTCAATATGGTCAACTGTTTCTGGAAACGGTTCCGACTCCAGCGGTAATTCCTCCCACTCTGAGGCACTGGTTTGGCTGCCCGGGTCAGCTGGGAGAGTCGGTCTCACCTTGCCCGGAAAAGGGAGGAAGATTTCGTCCTCGAGTTCCGAGTATTCCTCCTGCGAAATGTCGGCAGATGTTGCACTACTTCGAGCAGCCATTCTGCCATGTTGGATTTATGAGCTTGTTGATACAAAACATACCGAATGAGGGCGCTCGTCAAAAATCTAGAAAAGCTCTGAGCTGAACTTTTATGCGCTTGTCAATTTCGACTGGTTTGAGTTTTCAGAACCATTCTCTTAGTCTTAGTTTGAGAAATTATTGCCCCAAAGTTTTTTTTTCATCTAAAACGTAGTTTTGATTATTAAGTTGGCTCACCAGTCATAATCGTTTTTGGTGCTACATATTTTTTTTTTTGGTGTTTGGGTTCCGTTTTTATTTTACTCGCCCCAAAATTTCAGCTAATATACGTAGGCCTCTGCAAGTTCACAATCTGGCAGAAAGGGTGATTGCTTCTTTGGACACAAAAAGAATCAGCAAAGGTTAAGAAAACGGAAGAATCCATCCACTATCTGGAAAATCCGCCACCTCGAACAAGTTTTTCCCAAAAGACTTTTTTTTTCAATCTCGTCTTACAAATGCAGCACACAAACTTCACAGAATTATCAAAGGCAACAACCATTCAAATGACGCTTTGTTTGAAAACTTTAGGGTTTTTTTTATTTCAAAGTTGAGAAGAACAGAAACCTGCAAATTTACGCTTTAGCATTATTTGTAAGTTGCTGCAGACAAAAAAAAGTGGGTCCCAATAATTACGGCGAGGGGTTCGGCTCTGTGGTGTGATCTGAGGCAATTTCTGACCACTTTAACCAATTTTTTTTTAAGGAAAAGATGGTGGTGTACGCAGTGCCTGCCTTCACTGCGGCGCCACTTAAAATTTTTTTTTAAAATGGGTGGGTGTTTTTTTTTCGGGGGGGGGGGGGGATGGCCCTCATTGCCCCCCCCCAGCCGCCCTTGGCTACATATATTACAACTCTATTTCAGAAAAAGACTTAGATTTACTGTTTTAAGAATTAACAATCAAATAATAGACTAATTTAACAGAATCTTATCACATTATATTGCCACATTTAATTTAAATTCGACTTTAGCATAGTTCATATTTTTCTTTTCAATTTATAATTGCACATAATTATTTCAAATTAAGTACCTATTGTGTGTGACATTCTCGTAAACAAACCTTTGATAATTGTTATGAATAGAAAAAGCAGAAAGCTCAAGTGAGCAGAACCATTCAACCTGTGATTTCTGGTAGGTAATTATAAATATTGCAACATAATCACTTTGAATAACAAAACAATTTCCCGGCATGAAATTAAAAGTATCATCTGGCAACCTCTATAATTTCAGAATTTTGAAAACTTTTTTTGGGACAAGAGAGGCATATCTGTTGCCTTTCCTTCTCTCTAATCAAAAGTTTTTGGTTTTCCATTTCAAGAGTGGATAGAGGGTTGGTGAGTTGCAGATTCTAAACCTCACACAAAAACCTGAAGAAAAACAATGTATATCTTCATAATTAACGGTAAAATGTGCAAAAGCATGATTTGAACAAAATTTTATCATATTGCTACTCGTTTTTGAATTTTTGTTGATGGGGGGGGGGGGGGCAGGTGTCAAATTAATAGAATATATAGAACAATATAATCACAATCTCATGAACATATCTCACTTTAAATAGAAAACACTACTACAAGTATAATGTAACAGACAAGCAAAAAGCAAAATATGGGCCATAGAACTGTGACATCGTTGATATCTTGTCCAAAAAAAAAAAATCCTTAACAACATCCTCATTGAAAACAAAAACAAGAATTTGGCAGCATGAAATTAGCTGCACTACTACTGTTAAATTGTACAAAATTGTGTATTGTTCATGAAATTTCAGGAAATAAAATCTCTAGTGCCAAATGTTTTTGGCAATCTCCATAATTTCAGAAAACATCTATTTACAGTTTCTGGACAAGATGCACTTTTAGTCATTTTCTTGTCTCCGTCACATAGACTTTGTTTTTTAATGATCGGTGGTTTCAAGATTCCGGAAAACCCCCAAAGTACCCAAAAAAATAAAAGAGAAGTTTGTCTGACATCCCTCACTTCCCCATTTCATGGGTAAAATAGGCAGTATAAGGCCAAAAAAAAAAGTCTCCTGTTTCTGGTATGGAGCTTGCCCAAAAAGTGGTGCGGCGACGTGGCTTTTTTTTTTTTTTACCTGATTTTTTTGCTTAAAATGTCGGCTGATGACTGCAAATGGTGCCCGACTAAACTTAGTGCAAATATATGAGAGTCCAGAGAGGCCACATAAAGCTTATTCTCGACCATAACCCCATCTAAAAACACGTTAAAATTGTGCAGCAGCAGGATTCCAGTCAAACCAGTGAGTTTGGCGGTTTTGAGACATCATCTTTCATTGAAAAAAAAAACTTTTTCATTTTGCCAACGCGCATGGCTCTGGCGACGCGCGCGCATACCAGAAACCGGAGACTTTTTTTTTTGGGCCTAAGCTCCCTAGGGTGTGTGAAAAATCATATTAAAATTGATGAATTGGAGACTGTTATGGTCAATGGAAAACAGCTCATTGCTTAATTTACAGGAAGTACTGATAGTTAAATACTGACGATCATATTTACTATAAACCTGCATATACACAAAGAAGCAATATCTCATTTAGGCAATGAAATAGGCTAAAGATTGGCAAAACTTTTGCATTTATCTGCCCAGGCTCAAGCGCTTTGAGGCTCAAACTGTTAAACTCGCACCAATTTAAAAATGTTTTAAAACAAATTGGCCAATGTGGGTGGAAGACTACAGCCTCAGAGGCCATGCAACAGATATACACTCACGAGAATACTGACTTTTAGTCATCCTTTATCACAAACCCCCAAAACACAAAGTACATAATGTGTTCTCATACAAAATGCTTTTAACATCAAACGATAAATAGCTTATTCTTTATATTCAACTCACTGAAATCATTAAAAGGAAGTCATAAAGTAAGTAATATCTGTCTTTAGCTTAAAACAAGCCATTACTTTATCACCAGTTTCTTTGAACCAGTTTCTTTGAACACCTAACCCACATATTCGGTATCTTAATTTGCCGAGAGCGAATATTGTGGCATTCACTATTTTTGCTATCTTGCTGTACACTGCCAAAAGTACCATACCCGTAGCAACCAAAGTACTATACCTGTAGCAACCAAAGTACAATACGCATAACTGGTATTGTGTGCAAATGCATATGGGTGAGCGCGTTGCACGCATTATTCCAAAGTGGTAGCGCAACAGCGGTTTAAACATTTCGTGAAGGGGGAGTTTTGGAAAAGTGCAAATAAAGTTTCAACTAATTTTGTATTAAAATTGTAGTACATTTTACTTGTATTTATATTAAATTAATCATTCATCACTGAAAATCAAGCAGAATCTGTGGGAGAGGTGTTATAAAACAACTCTTGACTGCTTTTATCTCGTGGCGTAGTAAAAGTAGCCTCCCTCAGTGATCCATGGAGCATTCTGTTTTCTCCCTCGGCTTCGCCTCGGGAAAATAGAATGTCCATGGATCACCTCGGAAGGCTACTTTTACTACACCACTCGAAGCAGTCAATATTTACATATTACATTCCCTCTGAATGGTATAACAGCTCATCATACCACACGCACTCCCCAGCCAATGCCAGTGCGCCTTTAAACTTGTGGTTGGAGAGAGGCAAGGCAAGGTAAAGTGGCTTGCCCAAGGACACATTATAATGGCCAGTGGCTGGGTTCAAACCGCTGACACCCTATAAATGTAAGTCACAAACCATCACTATGCCACACTTGATTTCTTTGAAAGTTGTGCTTGTTGCTAGAAATTTAATAGTTAGTCCACAAGTGATTTACGCCAGTTGCCTACAAAGGGATATTCAGCCTGATACAATGCCTGAATAAATCCCCGTCATCTGATTGGTGGGTCGTTGATCGCATGTCATTGAATAATTCGTCCCAACCCACAGCCCAGCTGCATGCATCAGCAAATACAGAAGTTCTATTTCACGATAGTGGATCTGACCAATCAGATGGTGAGGATTTATTCAGGTGTTGTGTAAAAAAACTATCCATGCAATGGAAAGAATAATTTCATTCGGTGACAGATGGAATGTTCAATTCCACTCATGGAACTTTCCCCCTGTCACCTCATGAATACTTCTCACCATTGCGCTCATAAACATTCATTATTTGTATACAATAATTCAGCCAAAACCACATTTTTATCACATCCCCTAATTTACCAAATATGGCACAACCATGTAAAGGTGATAGGTTAACAAGCAAGTAAAGGACTGGGAAAACTTCCAGCCAATGGTGCAATGACATATTTTGCATCAGCATTCTAGGTTTCTGTGAGAATCTGAAAATTTAAGCCATTTGGTTTCGGCGGGAAACTCATCGATTACAGATCAGTGGATTACTGGTGTGCGCTGCTTACAAACAACGCAAACAAGCTGTCCTCTTGCGCCAGGAGGTTCTCAGGCGTATCGTACTCGGCTATAGCGCCCTCATTGAGGACGAGGATGCGGTCTGCATCCAAGATGGTGGTCACTCGGTGCTGCAGGTAAACGAAACAATTATTCATGAGAAAGAAAGTGATCAATTCATGAAAAAGACAAAGCAAGTGATCATTCATGCAGTGTGTATTGCTCGTGACTGGTTGCCGGCTAACGTTTCGCTGAGCATAAAAAAATTGGTAAGCAATATATCCTGCTTAGCAGCATTATGACCTTTGACCCGGGTATGTACTATGGGTTGTCTGGTGCTGCTGTCTACTGAAAACAACTGGTTATTGTTGTCCTGGTGGGCCTGTGGGGACCGTTATGGTCTGGCGCAACATTGCTATTTACACATAGAAACGACATGTTTTCATATAGAAATGACATGGATTTGTTCAGCAAAGCTGTCGGACAGGAAATCCATGGCTGAGCTAAGGCGCCAGTTTAGTCTGTCTGCTGTTGACGAGGTGGTTCGTTGGGGACGCCTTCGCTGGTTTGGTTACCTCCAGCGTATGAACAAGGACAGCTGGCCAAGGAAGATCTTAGACTACCTGATCCCTGGCAGCTACGCACGTGCCATCCAAAGAAGAGGTGAAACGACAACATCAACAATGACCCGAGGTGCCTGCAGATCAATGCCAGTCTGGCATGGAACCAAGTAGAGTGGAGGAAAGCTATCTGACCAAGAGGACATGATCATCATGGAGTCCAACCCTCGAGTTCGGGGACAGACGGACTATAAACAGATGGATGGCTGGATGGATGGATTCAGCCAGCCATTTTTTTCTAGCATTTTGATGAATTAACTACAGTATTGGCTTCGGGATAACATTGCTACATATCAGGAATGACATATATTTTCAGCAAGCCATTTGTATCATTTCAATGCAATAGCTACAGATCAATGGTTCAATTGGAAAGAATGTTGCAACCTGACGCCACTTTTGTCTTCATATATCATCTCAATAAAGGTCAGTCATTGCAAAAATGTTGAAAAGACATGAATCTGGGACTGAGAAACATTGCCAAGTTTGTTAGGAAATACTTGGAAAATTTTCTTGACTCTCCATTGACTTTGTACACAACCGTTGAAGTGGTGTCTGCATACTACATTCTTTCCGTTCAATTGATTATGTAATTGAAAATAAAATACTCACAGCTATAGAAAGTATTGTTCGATCTTTGAACTCCTCGGCCACAACTCTCTGGACAATGTTGTCCTGAAAAAGACAGTACAACTTGAAATTGAAGAAGGAATTATCATGTAAATTGTGGCAGGATTGGGTTTTATAGACCTTTTATTAACAGGGGGGGGGGAAATAATATCCAAGGAATGTCTTTGACACGGTTCATTTGTATAGCTTGTGATTTATCTAAAAACTCGGTGACTTGTGACTGACTAACATAATTGTCTTGTAAAGGGCTATAGACTCTCACACAGGGTTCGACCTTAGCTCATTTTTTCAATAGCCAGCTGGGCTACTGAAACAGACTCTTAACTAACCCGCAGGCATTTTCACTAGCCCGCATGTAACTAGCCTGCGGGCACTTTCACTAGCCCACATGTTTTTCTTTTGTAGAGTATCTCATAGACAACAATGTGCACACATGTAAAACATGTATCCTGAGACAACCTTGTCAGTGTTTTTAATAAACAGATCTAACATTTTAACCCTAAACAGTTATAAAATTAGACACAAATTGATACAGGTTTGATTTCTGAATTTAATGATTTATTTCTTCCTGTCCTTTCATCTTTGCCGTAGCCCAATAATTTTTGACTCGCCAGCCTGGCTATTTAAGGAATAGTTTGACTAGCCCGCCGCTGTTTTGACTAGCATTTGGCTAGCGGGCTACCGCTAAAGTCGACCCCTGCTCTTACATACGATTTGAAGGTTTGCTTGGTGAAGTGAGCAATAAGAGTAAGTTTGCAGTTGCACCATGTAACAAATCTCTTTTGTGAGTTTGTGAGGTTCTTAAAAGGACCGGTGGTGTACAATTCTTTAAGCAACATCTAAAACAAGGCTTTCCTAGTCAGGCTGAATCCACTTGTCTCAGTTTACGCGACACGACGCGACTCCCAATCCGACCTGATCCGACCGACCTGTTGGGGGGACAGAATGAAGGCCACAAAAATAAGAAGTAAAGAGTCCAAACGCCTCGGTCTTTTGGTGCCAAATGCCTACCGTTTCCATGTCGATAGATGCTGTAGCTTCGTCCATAATCAAGATGCGAGACTTCCGCAGAACGGCCCGAGCGAGGCAGAACAGCTTTCGCTGGCCCATGCTAAAGTTCTCACCACCTTCCGAAACCTGGGACTCTGTGAGAATTGCAGAACCACATCAACACAAATTGCATAAGAAGTACCTTTAATGAACTTCACTGTGTGTGATTTGCTCCGTTGTACCAAAGATAAATATCTTTTGTTCATCTTCCCTTAACGATATTTCTTCCTCCAAAATATCCTTTTACTTACACTTTGTCATATGTTTCTTAGACCTTTGTGTTTTTTTTCCCTCAGCGGTGCTTTATTACTTAATCTTTTTTTTCTCAATTTTAAGTGTTTTTATACTGTGAAGTGAGGTATATCAGGAAATTCTTGGGTTGGGGTGCCAAAGTTCCTAAGACTTAGATTTGATTTGTCTTGTTAATAGCGCCTCTCCTTCCAGGACGGCTTGCATTAGGTAAGATCTAAATCCTGTTTTGAACCAAGGCTTGGACTCACCTAACCCTTGGCCTAGCTCAGACACTGTCGTCTTGAGCTGTGCAATCTCCAGTGCGTTCCACATTTGCTCCTCGCTACACTGATCCAGCGGGTCCAAATTGAACCTGCGAGTTGAGAATGGCAGTAAATGGTTCAGAAGCTGCAAAAAGGCTACATAGACAAGCATCTATGACATTCGCGCAGATTTGCCAATTAATTATGCAAAAAAGACACTCTGTCTTGACGTAAAGATTCTCAGTTAATGTGACCATTCAGCGGGCGCCTGGGTCTTTGGTAACTCGTTGCTATATTACAAAAACTTTGCAGCCAAATTGACCAATCAACGGCTTAGTCCACATTTCTGATCAAAGTGACTTCACAGCTTCAAAAGTATGATTGGCTGACGCGTGGGGTCGCACAAAATGTGCATACTTAAGCTATATCAGACATGGTATACGGAGAGAGAGCTCCGTTGGTTAACAGATGATACTCAGACTACATAAAGGCACACCTTGAATAATAATAATCGGCATTTAAGAACGCTCTTTTTAGTACACTAAATCACAGCGCTTACAGTATTATTATTACCCCTGATCATTGGGCCAATTTAACATTCTAAATACCATCTCTGCTCCCTGGGGAGTATACAGCAATGCAGCCTGTTAGGCGCAAGCAAGCTAAATCAATCACATAACCATCTCTGCCCATTTACCCCTGGGTGGAGAGAAGCAATGAGTAACAAAGTGCCTTGCCCAAGGGCACACGCACCATGACCCCAGGCTGGACTCGAACCCACAACCTGCAGCTTTACCCGCAGACCATGAATCAGTGCCCTTAACCACGAGGCCACAGCACTCCACTGTAAAGCGAAACTGGCATCACAAAATATTCCTTGGGTATTGGAATTGCAATTCAAGTTAATCAACTCCTTTCTGTCACTGAAAATACTCAGTAACCATGATCGGTTTGGTTATTCAACATACCTGATTGTGCCAGTGAAGAGGATAGGATCCTGTGGGATGATGGACAGTTTTTGTCGGAGATGATCCAACGGCAACGATGCAATATCCACATTGTCAATTACAATTTTGCCTTGAAAAAGAGAACATAAACATTCAATTATAACACACACAAAAAAACTCTTCCACTCTGTAGCACTACTACAGTATTCCAAACTTGCAGTGGCGTATCCAGAGGGGGCACTTTGCCTCCACCCCCACCCCCACATGCAGATTTTTTTTAACAATGTTTATTTTCAGCAATTATTTAAATAAATGGTTAGAGAGTTCTGACATCAACCCCCAAAAAAGAAAACCCGCTCAAAAACCATTACAATGCGACGTGAAAATGGGTAAAATAATTTGCAGTATGCATAAAAATGGTCAATTTTGAAGAGCGCGCCTATTTGAAAGGTGGGTACCCCCCCCCCCCATTTTGATTTTACGGAGGCCAAGTGTCTGGAGGAAAACATGTCTACATTTCGGTGCGAATGTGCGGTTGCCCCCCTGATGTTCAAAGCTGGATACGCTATTGCAAACTTGGAGTTACTTTTCACTAACACTTAAATCTAATGCTAACATAAAATGCAGCTACAACCATTATATCCAGTCTCCTGACGATGACTAGAGCAGGCTAGTTGAAACGTTGAGACCAAAGACAAGTTTTTTCAGAACTTAAAGCAGGACTGTTCTTATCAGAACAAAAACTACTTAGCGAAAGTTGATAATAAGCAGGACAAGTTCTCATCAGAACTATCTACTGAGTGACAGTAGTTATTACCACACGGTGTTACCGCAAACTGAAACGATACATGCCACCACATGACCTCATTATAATGTGCTGAATAATGTGGTAAATTTTTAATTAAAAGTCATGTAACATGTCGAAGTGAAATTATGTGGTATGCATGTATGTTTACGAATGTTTTCAATATTGGGTTTGATGTTGAACTTTTTATCTCTCTGATGCAGAATTCCATCTTGTTTGGTTGCGGTACCCACTGCTGTATCAGACCAAACCAGCCAGCCGACCCTGGCAAGCTCGATGGTCGAGTGGTAAAACCAATTACTACACCTCATAAATATTCATGATCAAATTGGAGCCCGCCATTGGCCGATTCTGCCGCGCGTCTTGGAAGTAAAAATGATACGCGCCCAGGTGACATCATCCCGGTGAGTATCCAGCTCGCTGCCGTGCGGTAGTTTTTTTCTGGTAGCACCAAAAAATCCCTCTGGAACCCGCCTCCCATACTGGTAGTCTATGGCATGTAATCTTTACGAAACCAGTCTGTTGTTGTATAAATCCTTGTAACTACTGCCATAAAAACACATTTAAGACTGTTGGCACCAGACTATTTCATACTGTGACGCGAAGAACTTGAAGTATGCTGAATAAAGATGCAAAATCTACGAAGGCTGTTAATGACAAGGCAGTAAGGCTACTAAAAAGGCAGTGAGGCTACTAAATATCTATGAGGTGTAGTAAAACATATACAGCATGGTTTATTTCATGAAAGTAGTTGGAAATACTGGTCCCTCGGTGTAGGTCAGCTTGGCTACCTCCCTCCGCTTCGCGTCGGGAGGTAGTCAAGCTGACCTACACCGAGGGGCCAGTCATTCCCACTACTTCCCCTCAAACCATGCTGTATTTGTATCATACTGATATCACATCTACCTTAAATTCTATAGACCTTATCCACGAGGCAGCCATGTTTGATCGTGTTCCCTGAATGCATTTTCTATATTGTAAACTGTTAAATGAGATGGTGCCAGACTTAATGCGTTCTAAGCCTCACTTTCATTTGTTTTTTTAAATGTGGCTTAGAACATTAGGGTATGTTTAAGTACAAATTTTAAATTATTCATCAGAGGAGACTGGTATTAATTTGTAATTAACTTTATTTCATTGCTTTCATTTCTATTCAAAAGTTCACAAAATGAAGATTTTACCTTGTTTTCAATTTAATATGGCCGACTCGTGAAAAAAAGCCTATTCTACGAATAACTGTCAATGTGACACGTGTGGTCTAGCGGTAGAGCACAGGCCTCATGATCCAGGCGTGTTGTGCCCTTGAGTAAGGTGCTTTAATAATAATAATAATAATAATAATAACACGATTTGTAGCCCGCATTTTCGCAAGTATCAATGCGCGACTAAGGACAACTCCAGAAGACAAGTTACAGATTATGTGGAGAGAACAGATCAGTTTTCAATCTGCCCTTAAAGTTGTCAAGAGAATGGATGTTGCGGATGTTGTGTGACAAGGAATTCCAACACCGGGGACCAGACACTGAGAAGGCCCTGTCCCCTGCCTTTTTGAATGTGCGTGGAACTCTAAGGTTGTTACTGGAGCGGAGGCCACTACGGCTGGGTGCATTAAGGTTGAGTGATCCCATTATGTACTGCGGCATTGTGTTATGAAGTGCTTTGTGCATGAAAACTGCTGTTTTGAAGTTGATGCGTTGTCTAACTGGTAACCAATGTAATTGTTGAAGGAGTGGAGAGGCATGTGTGTATTTGGGTTGAGATAACCTCATTTACTCCTCTCAACCCAGGTGTTAAATGGGTACCGGCATTATTCAATGCTGGGAAGGTAACAGACTCGCTGTGGAGGAGGTGTGGCGATCCCCCACAGCAGCATTTCATGGACTCAAAGTCTGGCCCAATCGCTTCGAAAGAGAGATAGGCACTCCATTCCTGTGAACACAGGTTCGTCCCTTTTCAATGTGACAAACTAAAAACAGCGTTGTGGTAGTCAGTGGTATCAAATGCGGTTGACCACCTTTTTGAAATGGGGACATTGGAATGACTTACCTTTGAAAGTATCCACAATTCTAAACAAAGCAAGAGTGAGTGAAGATTTTCCACTGCCTGTTCGGCCACATATACCAATCTGAGGAACAAATGAATCAATTTCTTACACTACAAAATCTTTGTGAAAATTGACAGTGTTGTAAGAATTCAACTGTTTTTAATTGACAGACAACATATATCGCCTATCTGCCCGAAACGGGTTTCAACATAGATTCTTTCTTCATGTGCCTTCTGGCTCTTTTCTTCTTGTTTTGCTGAAGTCTTTTGTCATTTATACTTTGACATGTATCAATTACAAGTTATCAATTACTCCACTTGTCAAGTACATTCCCACATTTGAGTGCACTTTTGCAAGTGTCTTTAAACCTGAGTTTGGGACGTCCAACTGATCTTGAGCCATACAACAATATGCATTATAACATCAGAATCCAAACATAAACAAGGAAACAGCATTCGTGAGGCATTCCGGCTAAATGAGACGGAACTGGAAACAGTGGAGAAAAATGAAAAAAACTGAACAGGAGTGATTTTTTTTTCGAATTTTGGATTTATTGATATTTATAAGGCCAAAAAAAAAAATATTCGGTCTCTGGTCAGACCAAAGTTTCGGAATTGACGCGGCCACGCGGCTTTTTTCTTTTTTTCTTTTTTTTTCTTTTTTCTTCAAGCTTGGATTGTACAGACAAGGTGTGGTACTATTTTGCTTTTTTGGTGTCCTCATGTACATTGGTGTCCTCCATAATTTGCCTTGGTGCTTTCGATCATTTGCCTTGGTGCAATTTCCCATTCAAAAAAAAATTGAGGAGGTGCGGAAATAGAGGGCGCTGTTGGAGCTACCGCGGAACATTTTGGAAAAAAATAAGATCGACGCGCATGATTAAAATCGACGCGCGCGCTGACCAGAGACCGACTTTTTTTTTTTTTTGGCCTAACTATTGATATGTCTACCACACATATTTTAAAGATATAGTATAAAAATTGCGGAATAAAAGAGTTTTTAAGGAAAACCAATTGGCATCTTTCACTTGCACTAATACAAACCTTGAAACTTTAAAGGCCTTTTTCTCAGTATTTTACTTTTTGGCATGTTGACAAGTGCAAATTTTAAACAACCATAACTTGTCAACTGAATGTCCGATTGAATTAAAAAAAAAATATTGTAAGGAGGGTTTTATTCTCTTTCTTACTATCCGCAAATCCTCCTTTCGACCTCTGCCCAGTTGTGTCTCACTTTGCCAGAATGCCTCACATTGAACCCTTTGTCACTTGTATTACATTGTACTACAATGTATTTACTCCTTGATGTATTGAACCACAGAGCATGCTGGGGTGGTTTGGGGGTATGAGGGGTAACAGGGAAGGCGCTTTCGGGCGGTACAGGATAGCACCTAGTGGGTTAAGAAACAGTTTGCCAAAACACCTGTACCTTTTGTCCCGGTTCGATGTTCAGCGATACACCCTGTAGAACAGGGTCTAGCTTCTCAGCATAGCGCACCGATATTGCATCCGCAGCAACAGCGCCCTCTTTTGGCCAGGATGGATCGGGCAGTTCTCCTGAAAGAAAACAAATAATGTTTAAGTAGTATACCTTGTGCCCCATAATAAAATGGATTTTTTTTTTTGTTCTCATATAACGAATTGTCAATATGAAAGTTTTGTTTTTAACAAAAAAAAACTACTTTAGTCCAATTTTGGGCGTCTGAAAAGGGGCTTTCATTTTGCGCTCAAAGGAACCCGCCCTGCGAGAGCTAATTTATTGTCTGGTAGCCAATAATTTGAAATTTTGTGAAGAAACAATTCAATAACTACATGTAAGTCAATTTTTTCGTTCGATGTCTCATTCAAAAACGAACAACTTTAACATTGCTGAAAATAGCAATTGAAAAAAACAAATCTACTTTTCAAGATAAAACTCCGGTGAACTGAAATATCAGGGGAACGCATCTTTACATACTAAAGCTCTTCAGGATGCTTTGGGTAATAACCCTTCTAAATGCAACAACCTTCAACACTTTTGAAAGTGTGAAGCTTGCCCTGTGTAACAACTTCGAATATCTCAAGGCCAGACTGCCCTAGAGTCTGTGGTCAACAACTGTAAAACTGGGTCGTGTTGTTTCTTATTGTTTAGCATGAATAACCAACCATAGTAAAATATTTGACCTTTATAGTTTTCCGTTGGTACCTCGCAGTAGTACTTGATACGTTCCACAGCATTCATGTGCATCTCCACGATCGCTGATGTCCGGATGAACCAGTTTAAGTAAAACGATGCCTTTGACAAAAACAATACAGCACGATTCTTCAAATTGTGGCCAACCACCCCTAACCAAGGCTGATGTCAACAGAAAGAGCTTCTTAGGTGGCAGTGTACTGTCGTAGATGAGTCCATCGCAAGTCTTGGCCAAAGCAGATAATGAGTTTTTAAAGGTAAAGTCCATCATTTGTAATTTGTGCATTTTGTTCGTTTGAAGCAACAAACGTGCATAAAATCTAAAGAAGGGTGCTGAACAACTAACCTGATGAAGTTTCAGCTCAGCTTCAGCTGTATATTCAAAGAAAAACAGCATTCTAGGATCTCAATTTCGAATCAAAAGTTGCTGAATCATGTTTTGAATTGGGCCTGAATTCAGCGTCCGAGACGTGTTCTCGATGAGCCGATTGCAGCTATGCGATGTCGTGCTCTGATCCGACGAATTATAGAAACCACGCACGCATGTGCGTCGTGCCAATGCTTGCGCGCGCTTCGCTGAATAACAAAACAAACTACTAATCTAAATTTCCTACGGTGCGTCTTAAGAAGCACCATTGGAAAGGCCTTCTTTTGTTGATTTTTTCAAAATGACAGCTTTCCAGAAAGAATAATTTCACAGGGAGTTTAGTCCCCTCACTATTTTTCAACCAAGTATGTTTTTCAACAAGAATTGCGCCAGTTACTTTTTGGATAGCTGCAAATGATGGACTCCAGCTTCAAAGGTAGAGTATATCATTTGCAGCTATCCATAAAGTAACTGACAAAATTATTGTTAAAAAGCTTACTTGGTTTAATGGCACTTTTTAATGGCACGTTTAATTTAACTGGCTGTAAAATTATTCTGTATGGTATACTGTCATTGTAAAGAAAACAATTAAAGAAGGTCATTTCCAAAGATGCGTCTAAAGACGCATGTAAAAAAATTTTTTTTTGTAGTTCGTTTTTAATTCGATGAAGCCGTGAATGGTTTGCGCAAGCGTTTACACGACACAAACGTGCGCGTTGTTACTATAATTTATCGGTTCAGTGCATGACATTGCGTAGCTGCAATCTGCTGAACGAGACCGATTCCCGGACCCTGATTACGGGCGCAATTCAAAACAAGACTGCTATGGCAATTTTGAATGGCAGCTTCTGAATTGAAATTGAGATCCTGAAACATTGTTTTTTGGGGGGGGAATATTCAGCATTCACAGAGCTAAAACTTCATTAGGTCAGTTATTAGGCACCCTTCTTCAGGTAACAGGCAGGGCACTTTGGGACGGTACAGAGACCAATGGGTTCAATTCAAGCTAACTAGCATGAGTGCATGACACAAAAGCACTGCGGTACTCACTCCTCATTCGATTTTCTGCAAAAACACGGTAAATTAAGACCGATTTTCCAAAATTTGTTCAAACATTGACGGAATTTTCCACACAGGCTTAGTAAGCCTTAAAGATCAATTTCACTGCAGTACCCACTCCTAATTCTATTTTCTGCATTTTAAAAACATGGTAAATTAAGACCGATTTTCCAAAATTTGTTCAAACATTGAGGGATTTTCCACACAGGCTTAGGAGGCCTTAAAGATCAATTTCGGACTTACAGCCAGTGCATATGATAGAGCCAGTCCCACGTAGCTTGGTGCTAGCCCTGATGATGTGACGGCTACAGTCAGGCTAGTCAACCCCGCTAGTAGAACAACCACATTGCCAATGAAATCCTGCAAAGTCAGACAAATCGGACAATGATAAAAATGCCACCATCAGCAGATATGTCATTCTAAACACAACAAAGTCCACGCTCACTGGATTGGTCATAATTTTAAATCTGATTATGATGACGTCATTTATATAGACCTTTGGGGAATTTTGTCAGCTACATTTGGATACCCCGTTTGCTACCAAAGACTGTAATTCATCCAAGATTACGGTTTATAAAAAATGATGCAGTTTAAAAAGTTTAAAATTTATACATTACCAATTTCCAACTGCGTACTCTTTAAATGCAACTTTTCAAACTGCACCCTTTTTTTATAAACTGTTATCAATGTTGGACGATTTATAGTCTTTGGTAGCAAACGGGGTATCAAGATGTAGCTACAACATTCCCCAAAGGTCTATGTAAATGACATTATCATAAGACAATCCTATTCAAAATTGACCGCATTGACCGCATTGCTTATTAGACTTGTCACCAGTCCATCTATTATCGTAACATTTTCCAAAAAGTTTTCGGGCAAAAACGATACTTTACAAGTATTTCTTTTCTTCGTTCGGTAGAAAATGGGAAATTCATAGTTTTTTAGTGGCAATTCGTATTTTCATAATTTAACAAAAAATTTGTAATAATTACAAAAAAATTCATAAAAGTTGGCAGCTATGTATTTGCTTTACTATACCTCATACATATTCAGCTGCCATTGTAATTTGTGGCATAAAATCTTCGGAGAAGCTTGTCCAGCTCATCAGAAGAATATTGCTCAGTCTTAGAAAGTTCAGTCCTTTTGCAATACAGTAACTCCTAAGACTTTCTACCACATTGTGGACAACTTTTTTTAGGAGAGGAGGCATCTTCATTGTCCTCAATATTCTCCAGTTTGGCATCATTGAGATTGGGAAAATACTGATTAAATACGTAGGCTGCCATCTTCTCATGTGTAGCTAGGGCGATGTACAACACCCATGCAATAGTTGCATGATTGCTTCATAAAGCGCATGCCTAGTGGACTACCGCACAGGTAACCTGTGCGATAGTCTACTACGCATGCGCTTTAAATACCATGTGCGTAAATACTTGCGTGCGCGCTCAGTAAACAGCAGAAATAGCGGCTGGCATGTGATGGTGAATAGACCAGTGAGAATTCGGCTCTCGATCATGAATATGTATGAGGTATAGTAATAAGAAATATGGACTGACTTAATACCAGTCTAATTCCAAGCCATCGATTGCAGGTGTTCAGGTTGAGCTCGGCAAGGATGTTCTTATCAATCGCATCCAGGATGTTCTTCTGGAATCTCTCCTCGTCTCTGAGAGTATAAGGCAAGGAAAAACTTAGTCTAGGGAAACTTAGTCTTAGTGGAGTGTCATGGCCAAGAGGGTAAGAGCACTGCACCGGACTCATGCTCTGGTGTTTCACAGGCAGCAGAATGTGGGTTCGAGTCCGGGTCTGGACTCTTGTGCCCTTAAGCAAGGCACTTAACTATTGTTGCTTTGTCCTTCGGATGGGACGTGAAGCCGTAGGTCCTGTGTGTTGTGTAATGCAATGCACGTAAAAGAACCCAGTAACACTTATCACTAAGAAAAGGGGTTAATTTGCCCCGGTGTTTCTGGCCTCCTGTTAAAACTCCCCTGCGGAGTCCTTAGGAGAAGAACCAACCAAGTACCAAGTACCAAGGACTTCTTCCGTAGTTATTCATTCTGTGAGGACTAAGCTGAACCATAGATCGACCACTTTCTCTCAAACGCAGGATGGTTAGACTACTATAGTCGACTATTAAGGAACTGGAGCCTAAGGCATGGTGCCATCACTGGTTACCAATAGCCGCGCGCATCATAATGCATAGCAGGGAGCCAGGAAGCTTCGTGAGGGCGTTTTGACCAGCGTTTGACTAGAGACGTTCGGACGTTCCTATTAATGCATAGGTGTAAATTATATGTCTTGAATCAACCACTAATCGACATGTGGTCCTAGACTGAACATGCTTGAACAGTTAATGTCACGGTGATTTATTCAAGAGAGCCATTGAAGGACATCATATGCAATGTAAAGATAGATTACTTAGGGTTACGTAAGGGTTAGGTAAGGGTAGAGTTAGGGTTAGGTTTAGGGTTAAAGTAAGGTAATGGTTGGGTTAGGGTAAGGGTCAGGATTAGCCCTAGCAGTCCTGAATCCTCCAACTTGCACACCCCTAGGGAGTTAGGGTTAAGGTTAGGGTTTTGGGTTAGGGCAACTATTGTGATGTTACCATCTCACAAAAACCTATGTTTTTCGAGATGCAAAATATGGATTGTGAAGTAAGCAGCAAGACAGGCAAGACACAACAAAGCTACATTTGTACCTGTAGGCACGGATAGTCGACAGACCACTCAAGGTCTCTGAGAAATGAGCATAGACTGGTGACTTGGTGATGCTGCTGAGTCGCTGCAATTCTCTGGGGAAAAACAAGAATGATACACCACTTACAATATTACAAATGTGCTTCTCTACTTTATATCCAGATGTGGCCTAAGCAAAAAAAAATTAATACACGATAGAACTGCTTTTAGATAATTTGGAATCTTTGGAATGTAAAACATGACCGTTCCTGGGCGGCGTAGCCAGGGTTCTCATTCTAGGGGGAGGTGAGTGGAGGGGGGGGGCTGGATGTTACAATGGAGAGGTGCACAATTTAATCCGCGCTCAAAGAAACAGGTGTTTCTTCACCAGACACCCCGCCTCCGTAAAATCAAATGGGGGGGGGGGGGGGGGGGGGAGAGGGGGGAGAGGGGGGGGGGAGGGGGGAGGGGGGGGAGGGGTTGCTGGACACCATCTTTCAATGGGGGCTCTATTCTAAACTGAATTCTTGGTCATCGTCAGACAAAAGATATCGTTATATGCATTCAATGGGACGTTAAAATAAATAGTCAATCACTAAAAAAAAGAAGAGTTTTTGCCAAAAATATAGACAATATGTGAACATAGGAACTTTATGTTCAACCCGCTAATCATAGTTTAGTGACTTTTTCTAATTGCCCAATTTCCAGTGGGGGAGGCGGGGGACGACATTTTTTCTGGGGGGCGTGTGCTCCACCATGCTCCCCTGTAGCTACCCCGCTGCTGTTACTAGATGTAACCCATTTCCATTTTCATAATATTCTCATACCAAGACACGACAGGTTTTTTTAAAGTTAGTTTCAGGTGAAAATTGGATGAACACTTTGCGCCACACAAGTCCATAAATACACATACTTATTCCAAAGGTGTGGGGTCCTCACACCAGTTGTAGGATTTGTGAGGACAAACAGCCATTGTTGGACACTCAAAAAGTCCCCACAACTTAGGTCACAATTCTCCTGAAAGTAGAAAACTTCCCCCTTGACGCAGTGCCTGCCAGGATCCATCTACACACGGGGGTGTATCCGCTCCGTTCACAAGTACCCCCTCACCGGCAAAGGAAGTACAGTTGGGGGGCGCGGCCACTGCGTGTACATAGAACAAATCCCCTGGTGTACGCGCGTCACACAAAAGGAACAGTGCGCGTCAACCAGCGAAATGTACCACCCATGGGACGTCGTTGCTAAGTAAAGGGGCGCCCTCTTTTGGTAGCGCACGGAGCTCATTGGCTCATGGCATTCACGAGTTGGCCCAATACTGTCCTCTGTAGTTTCACCCTGGAGTCCAAACGGATGCTTACCTGGAGGTTCTCAAGTAGTAATGCCGCAGCAGCATGTAGCACACAGCGACTGGTAGTATAGCCAGAATGAAGAATGGAGTTACGATTGTGTTGACGATGACTGCTGACAAGCACTTGAAGGTTGCTTCAACCAAGAAGAGAAAATCGGAAGGCAAAAGCTGGAGAAAGAAAAAGACAAAGTGGGAAGACAGGACAAATTATAAATAATCAGATTGACAATTATTAACCAGTTGGCACCGGATGACATGTATACCAGCAAACGTTTTGCGGTATTTGCAGTACCACAAACATTTTGCGGTATTGGGAACGGATGATGGATAAACATGCAGGGAGCGAGGCCGGAAAATATCTGTTGGCGACCCTCTCGCAGCTAGCGAGGCTGGAAATAAGAGTGTGCTGCCCGAGCGTGATGGCTTCAACCCGCCTGGCACGAGGTCGAGTGAGAATCCCATTGCCTTGTTCCGTTCTTTTATTTTAAGGGCTTTTAATATTCTTACAACTTACATCATCAACAGTATGGATGTCACTTGAGAATCGGTTCAAGATGCGTCCAATCGGTGTGGTGTCGTAGAAGCGCATTGGGGCTCTGGACATGACTCCCAGCATGCTCCGGTGGAGTTGGCGTGATGCCAAGAGACCGGCCACAAAACAGCTGACAGCAGAGATGAACGACAGAACGGCTGACGACATGGCTAGGGCCGTATAGCCACCGATGTAGTAAGTCTGGGTAGAGCCGATTTCTTGCTGTTAAAAGATAAATATGGAGAGTTTTGCCTCATCAAGACATGTCAAAGTGATTCAGTTATTGGGGTGGAGGAGGTACAACGACGACGTCTGCGATGAAAATCCCTTCCTTTTACAAAGTGGTTGTTCGTTGACTATGGTCTGTTTAGAGTCCCTTGCGGATGCTCTCGTGTATGGGGGCTCCGTTTAGAATAACCCCCTCAACGATAAGCACAGGAGAGTTGGGAGAGACCACTGGGACTAGGCATTCAAACGCACTGCCGATGATGTATGACGCTCACGCAAAACTAGTCGTGCGTACTTCACGCCATATGCGCACAAACCTGTGTGCCAACACAGTGTGTCTCATTATGCACTGTGCCAAAAAAATAGCCTCTCAATGTCAACCCTTTGGTTGTGCAATGTAAATCAGAATAAATATTGTCAACGACAAAGATGAAGGTTAATTTATCATGACTTGCTTATATTGGGGTTAAAGGTAATATACAACATTTGCTTTTGCTGTAATTTTCAGAAATGGATGGATTTAATAGAGGTTAGTATTTTATGGCAGAAATGGTTACACTGGCATGTTTAAAGTTGTGTGTTCATAGATGCTGGAAAAAACCAAGAAAAATGTTGCTCTTGTAGTCTGGTTCCCTGACCCTACTTCAGACAAAACTGAGCAATTTACAGATGTCAGGGAATTGTCAAGTTTAGGGAACCAGACATTCACGGATGTGAGTGGTCAAACTAAATGTAGTAAATTGGGGGCAGTATTTTCTTTTCCGCTTTTCTTGAAAATGACAGCACACCAGGTGCCACAATTTCACAGGATGCTTGAGACTGTTATTCACTTACAATCAAGTACGGTTTTTCATAATAATTTGGTAGGTTTGTTTTTTGATGCAATGTTGTATATTTCCTTTAAAATGGAGTCTGTTACACATACTAAATAATAACAGGAGGTATGGGGTATGAGGAATCAACTGGACAGTCAGTCTCGATCAATTGTAGACCTGTCCAACTAGATCCAGTGGTCCAGTTGGAATTTCGAGCACTTTATATAACAGTCTGAGGAATTTGTATTACAATGCACAAATGTATCGAAAAGACTCGGGGGACCAGACATCATTAACTCTTTTGAGTTAACTTATTACCTTCACTAGGCTAAATTGAAGAAATGTACTGCGACAATTGAGCCAATATATCGGTTTTCGTCCACACTGGGCGTCATATTGAATGATGGGTTTTCCCGGTTAATTTAAAACTTTTACATCAAACTTTATTGAAAATACACTTTGATTTCATTCCACAATACTGTTACGCTTAATTGATATTCTTAAATACCTCAGACAGTTTAGCCATTCCTATTGGTCCAGAGCCCGTCACGTGGCCGGTCTTAAACGGATGATAAAGACATGGCTAGCTGGTCTTAAACACTTTTCCAGTGTCACATAAAATGTGGACTCCTAAAAATCCAGTGCCTCTTGCCGTTTTATTGGTTGAACGTTCACAGTCCTCACGTAGGCATGCGCAACACTACCAGGGAGTCAGAATTTTATAGTTCTAAATTCAAAACGCAATGCCCCAGGTGCGTTCTGCGCGACGTCGCACAGAACGTGCCACGCACGCGTCAATCTCCATAAAAGGGTTGTTTACATCTTAATCGCCAGCTGAACACTCCATTATTTAGCTAGAGGGATGTTTAAAAAAACATGAAGTGAACTTGTTGAACAAAATCGGGATTTTTTGACCGAAATATTATATTTTTTTAACCGAAAAGGTATTTATGAATGGGAATAAATGTGTGCTTACAGTCTGGGTGCTGATAATTACCCTCGCCTCCGGCTCGGGTAATTATCAACACCCAGACTCTAAGCGGTCTTAAACAGAGTGATTAATACCTCTTGAGCACACAATTATTCCCTTAGTATAACTTTGTAATTGCACAATCTTACGTCGGTAGCATTGTCCAGTTTCAGCCGGTCCCCTGCCTCGGACCATGCCGACAGCCAGAAGTCGGTACCCACGATCATGCCGTTGTAGCCCAGCATGACAGCCAACGCCAGGAGGGCCAATGGGTACCGCATGGCCTTTATGTAGAACAGAAAGACCCGCCACGAGATGGCGCCCTTCTCGCGCTCCTCTTTGCCGATCAGGGCGCCCTCTGCTGTCGTGTCTGCAAGAGGGAAAAATGGGACCGTAAGACCAGGGCCCAATGTGATGTCATTGCACTGTTCACAGAAAACTTCGGTTGACTGTGCAAAAAAATGGGTTAATAATAAGCACTGTTTCACGTTTAACGTTTCACAGCATGGATGTGCTAATGGCATACTCAACAAGATTCAGGAACGTCACTAATTTAAGCGCTTTTCCTTCTCAGGTTAGCGTTGATGTGCTTAGGCCCAAAAAAAAAAGTCTCCGGTTTCTGGTATGCGCGCGCGTCGCCGTAGCCATGCGCGTCGGCAAAATGAAAAAGTTTTTTTTCAATGAAAGATGATGTCTCAAAACCGCCAAATTCACTGGTTTGACTGGAATCCTGCTGCTGCACAATTTTAACGTGTTTTTAGATGGGGTTATGATCGAGAATAAGCTTTATGTGGCTTCTCTGGACTCCCATGTATTTGCACTAAGTCTAGTCGGGCACCATTTGCAGTCATCAGCCGACATTTGAGGCAAAAAAATCAGGTTAAAAAAAAAAAAAGCCGCGTCGCCGCACCACTTTTTGGGCAAGCTCCATACCAGAAACCGGAGACTTATTTTTTTTGGCCTTAATGCTTACAGTCTACATGAAAAAGGCACAATCTGCATCTTAGACTACAAGCCGGAAGCACAACAGTCAGCATGGTCAAATTTCAATTTTACTTTTATCCAAACATATTTTCAGTAATAGTGTGCACGTGGAGTTTCATGGCCTCGTGGTCCGGTGCACTGAATTCGTGGTCTGCGGGTAATTCTGCAGGTTGTGGGTTCAAGTCCAGCCTGGGGTCATGGTGTGTGTGCCCTTGGGCAAGGCACTTTGTCACTCATTGCTTGTCTCCACTCAGGAGTAAATGGGTACCTGTGAATGCGGTTATTGTGATTGATTTTAGCTGCCTTGCCCCAAAATGGCAATATCGAGCTGTTTACTCCCCAGGGAGCTCAGATTGTGTTCGGAATGTTTCATGGGCCCAATGAGCAGGGTAATAATGATGTAGCGCCTTGAGCACCAATACTAGTGGATACATGCACTTTATAAATACACATTATTGTTATTAACATTATTCTTTAAACACAAACAAATCTTTTTTTTATTAAATGTTGGGCTTCAATTTAAAAAAAATAATATTTTGGGTTGCTTTTGTGCCTCTAATGCACAAAAAGATCCACCTGAATTATTGCCAGGGTTGCAAACAATTTAAAATGGGGATTTTTTTTAGGGGGGGGGGCATAAATCAGTGTGGGAGGATTGTTTTGTTTACTATCTCATTCAAAAGTGAGTAACCTTTGTGGAACTAGAAAAATAGCAAATCGAAATCTGTTTTAGTGAAGAGGAATTATTCTAAGTTAGCTGACCAAGCGCTTGTTCTTCTTTCTCCAATTCCTTCACAGCCTGTTGTAGTAGTTTCCTCTCTTCTTCCGGTTCTGAAACGTCTGACTCAGCCGTGGCGATGCGGGAGATCTTTAACTCTGGATCAGCCTTCCAGATTTCATCAGGGGTACCCTGGAGCGCGATCCGGCCGTCTTTCATCACCAGTACCTTGGGAAGAGGGTCAAAAGCATGCTGTGAATTGGTCTTTAAAGGGAATGTACATCATTGGCTTTTGCTGTAATTTTCAGAAATGAACTAGTTGAGGGGTTAGTATAATAAATCAAATATTGTTACACTGACATGTTTGGAGTTTTGTGTTCGAAAATGCTGGAAAAACCAAGAAACACACAAACGGTAGTCTGATTCCCTGACTCCACTAAAGATAAAATGGATGAATTTATAGATGCCGGAAAATTGTAAGGTAAGGGAACCAGTCTAGCTGGCCTGAACCCCTTCATGACCATGTAACCAATAGCAAACAAAATTTGGACTGAAAAAAAAATGGTGAATTTTGAGCAGTAGTTGAAAAATAGTTAGGTTTTTCCAACGCTGGTCGCCGACCAGCGTTTGAGAAAACTGGCTTTTTTTCAAAAACTGCTCGTAATTTTTCAGATTTAATTTTTCCGCATTTTCTTTGCAATTGATTACACACATGTGAAGGGGTACAAGCCTGCTAGACTGATTCTCTGACCTTACCATTCCCCAAACTCTATAAATTGCTCCGTTTTATCTAAAGTGGGGTTAGGGAACCAGACTTCAAGAACATGGTTGGTTTTCTTGGATTTTCGAGCATCTCCAAGCCCAAAACGTGAAACAAGTCAGTTTTACAATATTTGCTATAACATACTAATCCTCCAAATCCATTTACTTCTGATAATTGCAGCAAAGGCAAATGTTGTACATTCCCTTTAAGTGGGCCCTGAACCCCACGCTGTAAGGGATTTTCATGTCGTGCTCGCATTAGCTCAATCGCCAAATTCTCACTCTCAACTATTACTCAAAGTTGGCAGCACTGGGGTTGCCATCTAAGATTGTCGCATGGAGTCATAAACCAGGGGTCACTTTCATGGAGCTTCTAAGCACAGAATATAGTTGCTTAGCAAAAACCTGGGTTACCAGCCAGAACACCACATGATGTAAAGTGCTCATGACTGGTTCAGTGGTTAACTTACCAAGAAAACGTGCTTAGGGGCAATTCCAAGGTTACTCACGTTACATTTTCGTAACGTGAGTAACCGATTTTGTGCGTCTTGTTTATCATACATAACACATTTTTCTGGATGTCATCTTTGGTGCTTAGGTAGGTCTAGGTCTACTCTATCTACCATGGGGATAACAGTTATTAAACCTTTTCAGTAAGGTAATTACAGCCCAAGGAAACTCAAAAGTACATCAAAAATGTAACATGAGTAACCGTGGAATTGCCCTTAGCATAATTGTCTGCTAAGCAGCTTTTCAGGGAAAAGCTATACCCACCTTATGGGCATACTTGATGTACTGGACCTGATGGGTGACCAGTATCACGGTCCGTTGGTTTCCCAGGAGCAAGTCCAGAATTCCTTCTTCAAATAGTTTGATACCGACATGGACGTCCAGTGCCGACAATGGGTCATCCTGTAGCATACAAAGAGTATCATTCAAATAGGATCTCCGCGCTCCAAAACCAGCCAATTTGACTATCCATAATTGAAAATATGCTATAGACATGCCGGGATCGTCACCGTTTTGACGAAGTGACGCATCCCTCCAAAGCCGAGATTTTCTGAAATCTGAGATTTTTGGATATTCTAACATTTTATGATGTCCTCTACATAATTACCAAATTTCGAGGCACAACATTCCATTGTTTGTTAATTACGCTAATTGCACAAAGTGTTGAAAGTGCTACACACTAAGTTTTTTGTTTTGACGAAGTGACGAATCTCTCTGTGTCACTTCATTGATTTTACACGTGTGCTATAAATAGAAATATGAAGCCTCCACGATTTGTGTTTTGACGAAGTGACGCATCTGCGTTCTAAAATGTATACATTTTATATACGCGCACACGCTGTGTACAAACATATGCCTCATTTTTGTTAAGAAGTAGATTTTCCGTTTTGATGAAATGACGGATATCTTTAGTAATTAATATCTTCTAATTAAACATGATTTTATGAACAGAGAGAATTGTTTTTGGCTATTTAACTCCTGGGCTATTGCCTCAGTTATATATTTTTTAATTCCTGGGGGAGAAATGTACACAAAAATGCCAATTGAAAAATCCACCAACTTCAAATGCAATTTTCTCAAAACTCGGTTTTGCATCTGTGCACACAGATGTGTCACTTTGTCAAAACGGTGACGATATGTAATGGTATTACATTGGACATGGTAGTGAGGCCTGTCAATGTGGATAGTGGGCATTGATGTGTCTGTTTTATAAAACAAATTAAAATTCTTTAGCTGATAAATTTTCACAAAGAATTTTCTGACAGAAAAAAAAATGTCTGTTGCCAAGATTAAAACCCCCACACTTCTTACACGCAAGCCTCGTTTATTGACAATGATAGGTAGTCAGCCCTGGTGCAAAATACTAGAAAATGTCACAAATGTCAAGAAAAACATCCTCAGGAATGGATCTTTTCAGTAGCAACATTTTTCACATAAGATGGAAACTTTAAAAAGGGCGTTATCCACAAATCTGTTGTAGACTTATGTGTGTCTTATCTTACGTGGCATAAAATGTCAAATTTTCAATGCCGCAGGGCAATGAAAAATTTAATGTGCATAGAACTGTGCACAGGAAAATGCGTTTATTCACAAAATGCAGCATGCTACATTCATGATCATAATTTTTAAAATGTTTTGTTTGATTACGCTAAAAGCTTGCATGTATATTACGCATGAAAGTCTCTATTGGCCGGTAAAATTTTACTTCAGCCAGTTGTTGCATTTTCGAGATTTCTGAGGCTGCAAGATGACAAAAAAATGGCTCTTTTGGGCTGACATTACCAATATGACGATATCATTGTGACTGTAGACAGCTCTGGCTACGCTGACTCGTTGCTTCTGCCCACCGCTCAGGTTGATTCCCTTCTCCCCGATCTCTGTCTGATCACCGGCAGGTAGGATGTCCATATCTTGCTGCAGGGAGCACGCCGATACTACCGCTTGGTATCTGCATGGAACAGGAGGGAAGATTGTTGACTTTGTATGGCTGACAGGCTGTCAATGAGGAGTTGAGGAGGAGAATTGGAGTGGAGGGGATCAGTATCGTGTTGAGGAGGCACAGGCTGAGGTGGTATGGTTACATCGACAGAAAGGATGATGCTAGCTGGGTCAAGAAGTGTACCAAAGTAGTCGCGTGTGGGCCCACACCCGTTGGCTGACCGCGCAAGACGTGGCAGAGTTCCGTGACTGATGACATGCGACTGCTTGGAGTCAATGCGAGGGACGGGATGGACAGCGCCATGTGGAAAGGAGAGCCATAGGGAGAAAGCAGACCAACCCAGAACAGACTGGACAACAGCCTTAAAACCGATGATAATGTACAAACTTGAGGGAGATATACATAATTCTGAATGTGTACAAGGCCATAGCATCTTCCCATGAGCGTCAGGCGCCGCCGGCAATGCATTTGAATGTCCCTCACAGTGGTCTCCCCCAACTCTATCTTCGTATTCATTGAGGGGCTACTCGTCCATCAAAAGTCTTAATCAAAGTAAAATCACAACTCCATCACGAGTCAAAATCTAGTCTTTGCCCGAGATGCTGGTGATCGACAGTGGACGGTGCATAGTGCGCCCTTAATAATTGCAAAACAATTAGACTAGTGGGCTATTCGCACTAACGTCTTGGCCATTTCCTTTAACGTTTTGTTTATTTTCTCCCTAGGCTTTCCTAGGAAACCAATCAGCGATCGAGAAAAGGTTCAACGGCTCACCTGATTGGTTCTAAACATACGCGCTAAACTGAGGTGATCAAGCATGGAGCTATAAAAGGGAACTGTGTTTTTAAATTGATACAGATGGTCTTATTTGTATAAAATGGCCCCACCCCCATTGCTACGAAGTGACCAAGACGTTAGTGCGAGAAAGTAAACAAACAATTATGCAAGGGGGCCACACAACAATGCAACTATTGCTTTTGAACACTGACGTCTTGGGCCAAGACTAGTCAAAATCAAAAGTCAAGCACAAGGCAGGGGCCAATTTCACAGCGCTGCTAAGCACACAAAAAATTGCTTAGCACAAAAAAAGTCTGGCATATAAAAGCAGGTTACCAGCCAAAACCCCATGTGATGAACATTGCTCGTGATTAGTATTCGGCTGTTGTTTGCTTATCATGAAAATCACATGGAGGTCTGGCTGGAAACCTGCTTTTATAAGCCAGACTTTTTTTGTTCTAAGCACATTTTTGTGCTTAGCAGCGCCGTGAAATTGGGCCCAGGTCACAAATTACAGTGCAAACGGAATGAAATAGGAATTCCTTTGCCACAATTCATTTGTATAATAGCTTGTCTAAGTTGTCTTTGGATTTAAGAGTGGATCACTTGTTATGGTCTTGTAATTGACAACTTTAACCACTCTAGAATGTTTTCAACGAGTACTCATGAACCTTCTGAAAGTAAGTCTTTCTTCCTTAAAAAGGGTTGCATAATCAAACTGAAGACTGTAACCATACACTGTTCAATTGGATTGTTGAAAAGAATAGCCAAACAATAGTAACTGAGCAACTTAATTATTAATACGAGGCTTTGCTTCGCCCACTTCAAGGGGAAGGCAGCTTTGCAGCCTGTTGTCTGCTTCACTGGCGATCAATTCCTGAACACCTTTGCGTGTTATAGCATAGCAGTAGTCAGAATTTATGTAAGGATGTGCATGAAATTCCTACTTTTCTGATTCAAACTCCTGTCCAAAGAGAATGTTGTCCCTGAGAGAAGCGTTGAGCAGCCAGGCACGCTGGGCGGAGTAGGCCACGCCGTTCTCTGTCCTGACAAGAGAGGGCGGCATTTGACAATAATTAGTAATTATAAGGTTGGAAAGTGCCCAAATGGGGGGGGGGGGGGGGGGAAGACATCCAGCGCACTTCAACCTCAGTCAAATAAATAATCATGCTAACAACATTTTGGCTATAGCCACAGAAACTGGAATGTTGTTTGCGGTTGAGTTAATAAAATTTGCTTGAACTTTTAACTTTTCAAAGCACCTGCTTGGCAGAAAATATTGGAATTATTTTCTTGTACAAATCATGTGATAAAGGAATATGTTTTGAATCGTCTTGGAGGGTAAAGAAACTTTGGTTGCAACCTTCCAGAAAAAGTTCAAACAAATTCGCAAGAAAAATTTTCACAAAATACGGTCACTTTCAAAAATACTGCTTTTACCATGAACACTGAAACTTTCAAGATACTGGTGCACGTATATTTTGTCAAAATATTGCCCTTCTTTACTTTTGGTTTTCTTGGGGTTGGGGGGGGGGGGAAGTTAAATCGACCCCTATCCTTCTCCTGAACAATACTGTCCTTATTTACTCAACTTACTTGTTAAACTGTACAGTGCCAGAGAGTGTGTGCATTTCACCGAGTAACGCTGACAGTAACGATGACTTGCCTGTACCAACCTGGCCGACAATCATGGTCAGTCTGCCTGTATCAACACACCAAAGTAACAGAATTCTTTCAAGATGTACTGCCTATGCTCTTTCAAGGTTGTTTTTAAATTGCTGTTTCATAATTTTTGTTAGCTATTGTGCCAAACCATGGCAGGCCTCGCAAATTTTTTATAAAAAGGGGTGCTTGAAATCAGGTTTTTCATTTTCAGTTGTCCAATAAAGAACCTTTAATATTGCCCCAAAACTGAATGCCAAATCCTATGTATGACTGTTTTGGCTGTCCGACGTCCCGGGACAACCAAAATATTTTGTACTCAGCTGCTGCGCTATCTCCATTTTGCAAGTATGCGTGGCCGGCAGTGGCCGACCGTAGCTGCGTGTTTGTGTACGGTACCCGTGCTCTAATATTATTGGAAACATACGTACACACAGGATTGCATTCGCTGCCTACACACATTACGTACGCGAAACGTTACTGCATGATGTTCTGGTTGGTACCCGATATTGGTTTATGCGTAGATTACCAACATCAAATGGCAATAGCACAGCAGCGGGAGTCAAAATGTTGATATTATCATGTATGGGATTCTGGAACTTATGAAAATCCCATGGACTAACATAAAGTGCAAAAATGTGTGAGTATTGGTGAAAAAAAGTAGTTGCCCGTCGGGCTGGCAACCTCAAACTTTTGGTTGTCCGACAAAATATTTTGATTGTCAAAATATTTTGACTTCCGTCAGGCAGCTGATTTCGCTAGCTCTGCATGGACCGACTACAAAATGAAGCTTGCGATGCCTTACCTTTGGGAATCTCAATGTTAATGTCAGTCAGGGTAGTGCTGGTCCCCGAGTCCCAGGAAAACGTACAATTGGTGGCCTGAAAAAATACAAAAGATAAGAATTTCAGAAATACGGCTTGTCTGGGGCAGGTTTCATTTTGATATTACTGCAACAAACAAAGAAAACTTAGCCACAAGCCGTTGGACACTAAGCAACTTTAGCTTGGGGGACTTTGATGGATTCAGGACAGTAAGCCTATCGGTACTGCAGGATTTTGATGGATTCAGGATACCTCCATGTTGAGCAGTTGGGGGACTTTGATGGATTCAGGATCTCAACAGTTTAACTCCATGGTTATGTGTTTGGTGTGTGCGAGGTATATGTGCTACACTGGTGGATTCTGATGGACTCACTGGTGGATTCTGACGGACTCAGGACACCAACATTTTTTTGCATGACAAAATTGGTGGAGTTTGGCGGATTCAGGATACTTTCTAGTAAAAGTGCTCAAGGGGTTAGGGTTAATTGACATTGTTTTTGGATGAACAGTTTGTAATAAATGTGCAAAATCAAAAACTAAATTTGACAAAGGGTTTTATTGTGAAGTACAAACTTCTAAAAGCTTTAGACTGCAACATATAATTTTTAGCTTCAACTTTAAGTCTATATTTTTGTATCTTAATCATTAAATGAAAAACTACAGATTTTACATCTAGTCATAGTTGTTCTCATGAGCTGCTTCTAAAATAATAAAATGTTGGGTATCTAAGGTGCACTTGGAATATCAAACTGGCTTATTATCAGGTGGGGGGGGGGGGGGTAAGGACTGCTCCATATAATATTTTGCTCCAATTACAAATATTGTTTCATCATATATATGTTGTTATTATTTATCACGCTTCCAGTGGTAAAAATAAATCGGCGTATTGTAAGCATTTGTAAAAAGGACCCAGGTGACATCAATATTATGTCAGTAAAAAGACCTGGATGAGGACGATATTATTTTTGATATTGTCCTCATCTGCGTCCTCAGCCGTATCTTCATCATTTTAACAAATTTTGCCGGTTCCCGCTCAGCCAAGAGTGTAGAAACTCACAGTTGTTAAAGCTATAGTCCATCATTTGCAGCCATCCGAAAAGTAACTGGCGTAATTATTGTTGAAAAACAAACTTGGTTGAAAGATAGTAAGGGAACTAAACTCCCTGTGAAATTATTCTTTGTGGGAAGCTGTCATTTTGAAGTAATCAACGAAAGAAGGCATTTCCAACGGTGATTCTTAAGAAGCACCGTAGGAAAATTTAAATTAGTAGTTCGTTTGTTATTCAGCGCAGCGCGCACAAGTATTGGAACGACGCACACGCGCGCGCGGTTGTTGTAATTCGTCGGATCAGTGCGCGACGTCGCGTATAGCTGCAATTCAAAACAATTCAAAACATGATTCAGTAACTTTTGATTTGAAATTGAGATCTTAGAATGCTGTTTTTCTCGGAATGTACAGCTGAAGCTTAGCTGAAACTTCATCAGGTTAGTTGCTCAGTATCCTTCATTAGATTTTGAACTCTTTTGTTGCTTCAAACGAACAAAATGCACAAATTACAAATGATGGACTGTAGCTTTAAACCAGTGAATAAAGTGTAGCGGTCGCGCACGTGCATTCGGTACTGTTTTGTCAACAAACAGGGCAGCTTTGAGCGGCACGAAATTCGCTTCAGTTAATGAAGAATTCAACAAAAATTTGAGAAGTAAAGATGCCGAAAATACCTGGAAAGCAGCCAAGATGACACTAGTAAGTATTCAGTGAGCCTCTCTGCCCGAGAAGAAGCTACTGATGTATTTTGAGATGCTGGAAAAGTTTTCACTAGCGTTTATTTTGTTTGAGTTAACGTTAAGGTACTCATGGATTTTGAGACGCTGTAAAAGATTTCACTGGCGTCTATTTTGTTTGGGTTAACATTAAGGTACTGAAAAAGCGGTCAGCGATTTTTACATAACAGCGACATGAAATTGATTTCTTTCAGATTAGCTCAAGATCAGGTCAAGTCAGCCTGATATTAACCCTAACCATCCCAAATCCTCCAAAATACTTTTTGCAAATTGGAGGAATTTGCAGGATTGAGGTTACATGGAAAAAGTGCGTTACTGATTTCGGTGGACGCACTGTGTCAAGGTCTCGGGCCGGACCTTGTGCTCAGACATGAGTAAATTTAGTCCTTGATTATGTTTGAAATCCTCCATACTGCCCCAGGATGTCACTGACCAAGCCTCAACATATTGCAGGATTTTGCAGGATTCAGGCAGTGGTCACCCCTCCAAGAACCACATTCAAGAAATAATGGAGGATTTCGCAGGATTGAGGCTATATGCTATTTTTCCGTGAGGCCAATTGGAGGATTTCGCAGGATTGAGGTTACATCCTAGCAAAAATGCCTAGGGAGTTAGGGTTAATAATAATAATAACATTGGATGTCTCTTTTGTTTCTGGGGATATAAGTGTATAGAGTAGTACCTTTACTGCTATATCTTCTGGTAAGTGAGGAACGGAGGTAGGACTTTCATTGACGCGGACTTGATTGTAGTCTCCAGGTTGGACAACCTGCACCTGAACATCGGAGGGCTGGAATGCAAATGACATGATGGAAATATTAGAGAGAAACCAACCTGTAAAATGTCTTCTGTTCATGTTCTTACAGAATACACCTATTTGTGCATGAACTCCGGAAAATATTGCACACAGCAACAAATTTACCTTGCAAAACAACAATCAACTGATGACTAGCCATTTGCAAAATACAGTGTCATACAGAGTGAGTCAAAAAAACAAAACCCAAATGTTGGGACCATTGTTTTAGTGAAGTTCTGCATGTAGCACTTTCAAAATCTAGGATATGAAAGCCCAATTCATGAGCTTTCTTTTAGTACAAGAATCATTCAAATCACTCATGTACATGTACTTTTCAAGTTAAGGACTTTTAAACACAACCATCGCTTTAAAGTTCTGTCCACGGATCACAAAACGGTAAGTGTTCTTTCAGCAAAACAAAAACAAATCACATAGGGATGTGTGTGAATTGTTGGCTGTTTCGGCAACCAGCCGAAACATATGACGTCATATAAAATAAACATATTTTGAAGGCCTATATCTCCTGAACAACACCTTTTGTGTGATCCATAAAAGAACTTTAAAACGGAGGTTGTGCTTAAAAATCCATGACTTGAAAAGTACTTGAGTGATTTGAATGATTCTTGTACTAAAAAAAGCTTATGAATTGGGCTTTTATATCCTAGATTTTGAAAGTGCTACATGCAGAACTTCACTGAAACCATAGTCCTGACATTTGGGCTTCGTGTTTTTTTATTCACCCTGTACAGTGTCATATACACTCAGTAATTGTCCTTTCAGCAAAACAAAAACTATTCTCATAGGGATGTGTGTGAATTGTTTTGGTTTCGCTGAAATAACTCATACCTTTTCTGTAATCCGTGGACAGAGCTTTCAAACTGTGTTTGTGTTCAAAATGCTGTAACTTGAAAAGTACATGAGTGATTTGAATGATTCTTGTACTAAAAGAAAGCTCATTGAATGGCTTTCATATCCTAGATGTTCAAAGTGTTACAGGAAAAACTTCATCCAAAAATTGGTCCTGCCATTTGGGATGCGTTTTGTTTTACTCACCCTGTACTGTGCCGTACACATAAAATAAATACATAAATTCATGAAAGGGTACCCCCCCAAACAAACAAAATTAACTCACATCATCGGTGTCAAAACTTGAATTCAGTTCGCCATTGATTTCAGTCTTAGAGTCCTTCAGTTTCGTGTACTTCATGCTTAGCTGGTCCCCTTCCTCTTTCTGTGCTGCATGCATTGGTGTATCCTCACTGGTCTCTATCTCCTCGGCCAGGAAGAAGTGCTTGATTCGCTGGACGCTGACGTGGGCGCTGACAGCAAAGTTGGTGACTTCTGGTATCACTGTCAAATATTATATTTGAAAGCGTCACGAATGGGGTTCCCTTCCACAACTTGATTTTTGATTTGTTACACCACTTAACAATGTGCATTAACTTTAAGGCCGAAAATCCATGTCCATTTTCATTGTGCGTATTGTATTGTGTTATGGGCCATTCTGTAATTTAGGGTCCAATGTTTGGCATTTTTCCTGTCCCTGTATGTTACCTTGGTACTTTGTAATTCGCCACTCATTAAGAATGACTCCTAATGATTTTGTTATTTGTTGGGTAAGTACTTTGCTATTCATAATCACTCTTGAAGGATGACTACATTAACCCTAACGTCCCAGGCATTTTTGCTAGGTTGCAACCTCAATCCTGCAAAATCCTCCGACTGCCTCCATGTAAAAAATGGATACAGCCTCAATCCTGCAAAATCTTCCATTTTTTCTTGAATGTGGACAGTTAAAGGGTATTTTGGCACATTTTTCGTCATCAACGTTATGTTTGCGTCATAGCGATACATTTTGGAGTGTTTTCATAGAGATAATACTGAAATATGTAATTAGTCAAAGTCTAAACGAAACAAATTTGTCAAAAAAAGGCAAACAATGTGCCAACCGTGACTTCAGAGGACAGTGAAATCAGAGCATATAATATATACAACCATGGAGCTTTACGATACAACTATGCCTCTCCATAAACAATTGCATTTTGTGTTTCCGCACACTCCATAGGCCTTTTACAAAAAGACGTGACACACAGACAGACAGACATCAGACAGACTGACCGACAGACATCAGACACCATAGGATCTTTTTATATAGGATTGTAGTTTCAGGTGGGTTTACACTTAATTAGAGAAAATCTATAACGTTTCTGAAAAACAGTGTGATACTGATGTGAGATAACTTTACAGGAAACCTCCACTTACTTTGTACAGGCAGCCGCATCTGATTAATAATGGCCAGTGTGGTGAATGCTACTGCCGGTGTCAACTGCAAGCCAGTGAAACTTGAATACAAGACAAAACCCTACAAGACAACAACAAAAAGAAAGAAATGGCTAAAATAGTTACACTGAACAATCGCTGACTCAGGAGACAAGGACAGTTTTGATTTTGAAACCTCATTTTCTCAACGAGGGGTTTAGCATGGCCCCCCAAAAAAATTATTCCAAAAATTGCTGCTAACCTGATCAAATTGTTTTTTTTTCATTACCCACATCACTGTTAGGAAAAAACACTTACCAGGAGTGTGACAATAGCTGGTGTTGTAAAGGCCATGAAATCTGGAAGAGTAAAGGAAAAATCATCAATTTATCAATCGCAAAGAACTAGGAATGAATCCATCCACATCAATCTTGAAAAGACCAGGGCCCAATCACATGGCTCTGCTGCCGATCACCATTTTAAGCTAACAGCGCTAGCAGAAAAATTCTGTGCTAATGCTGTAAGCACAGAATCCTCAGTTACAGGACGTACCCGTGCGCAGACCACTGAGCTTGCAGGATCGGTTGGCTGGTTCAGATCTGATGTACATGTAGCAGCGGGTACCGCAATTAAGCTATTCACAAGATGGAATTTGCGTTGGGGTGATGTAAATCAATATTAGGTTGTTTTTATACGTCGGTAGAGGGCAAAAACCTGATATTGATTTACATCACCCCGGACACAACATTCCATCTGGTGAATCCCTTGTAAATACTTTCAGATTAGATCATGTATGCCTGTACAGGGTGATTTAAAAAAACCCAAGAAACCCAAATGTCGGGACTATTGTTTTTAGTGAAGTTCTGTATGTAGCACTTTCAAAATCTAGGATATAAAAGCCCAATTCATAAGCTTTCTTTTAGTACAAGAATCATTCAAATCACTCAAGTACTTTTCAAGTAATGGAATTTTACACACAACCACCGTTTTAAAGTTCTGTCCACGGATCACAAAACGGTAAGTGTTCTTTCAGCAAAATGAGAACAAATCACATAGTGTGTGAATTGTTTTCGTTTTGCTGAAAGAACCGCACCTTTTGTGTGATCCGTGGACAGAACTTTAAAACGGTGGATGTGTTTAAAATTCCGTAACTTGAAAAGTACATGAGTGATTTGAATGATTCTTGTATGAAAAGAAAGCTTATGAATTGTGCTTTCATATCCTAGATTTTAAAAGTGCTACATTCAGAACTTCACTAAAACAATGGTCCCGACATTTGGGTTTCGTTTTTTTTTACTCACCCTGTACTGCACTGCTCAGGTGTGCTTTTGAGGCACAGGTTCAAGCGACACATGTGCCAATCTGGTTTTATACCTTATTTACCTTAAGTGGCCTTCAGCACTTCAATGCTTATTCCCATAAAGAAAGAAATTGAAAACGTACTTGACAGTGAGTACAGTACTGCGGCTTTTGTCAGCTGTTGGATTTCCCTTCCACGGACGAGAGAGATGACGTCATAGAAGATCTTCTCCCAGCCGTACAACTTGATGAGCTTCATTCCTTGTAGCATCTCGTGTGTCTGCTTCAGGCGCTCATCGGAAATTTTCTGGAATATGGTAACAATTTTTTAAAAAAAGCTAAAAAAAGCTGATCATCAAAAAAATTAATAAAAGATGCCCTCATGGACTTAAGAAAAGAAAGAAGTTTTTGCTTTGAATATCTGATACCATTTGTGGTATAAAATTGTTTTGTTTGAATATATAGGGATTTCATAATGAAGAAATGGGGTATTTATCAACTCAGATCCAATTACACATGTACATTCAAACTTTACTGAATAAACAATCCCATTATAAGTAAAACTAGAACGGCGAAGCCGCCATGGCTCGCTGTCCAAGGCAGGAAGGGAGGCTGAAGGTAGGGTTGGGGATGGGCATGATGGAAGGGGATCAGGATTCTTGTTGATGTGCCTAGGTGTAGGGGTCAGTTTTTAAATGTCAACATAAAAAGTTAACAGATTACCTAATAAATACATGTGTATATAGGTTAGCCGTCACTGTATTATGGGGGAGTTTTCCATTGTTAGGGTAATTAGGACCCAGTTGTGGATTTTTGCAGCCCCAACAGTGTCTTCTGCTCCCCATACTTGTATTACCATGGGAAAACTCTTGTGTAGTCGCCACAAATGCAGAACAAGAATGGGTACATACATGTACATGTAGACACAGCACCATCACCACCTCCCCAAACCTTACCCCATCCCAAAACCTTACCCCCTCCCCCACCCAACCCCCTACCCACACCCATTCCATCCTCCCCTAACCATCCCCACCCTATCACCTACACATCCCAACCCCACCCAAACTCCAATCCCTATCTCCTTCCCCCTCCCCTGACCCGTACCCTCCCCTACCCCAACCCCCTACACCCACCTACCCTATCTTCCCTTATCTGTCCTTACCCACCCTACACATCCCCACCCTAACCCTTACTCGAATTCCAATATCCCGCCCACCCCATCCCCCCACCCATACATCCCCACCTGACCCCATGCAACCCCTACATACTGCCCCCTCCCCTTATCCAACCCCTACAACAACCCACCCCTACCCATCCCTACACATCCCCAACCCAACCCCTACTCCGATCCTATATCCCGCCCCCTGCCCAACCCCCTCCTAACCCAACCCCTACATCCATGCCCATCCTCTCCCTACCTGTCTCCCCCTACCTGTCTCTCCCTACCTGTTCCCACCCCACCCCTACAAATCCCCACCCTACCCAAACCCAGTATTCCAACCCCTCTCCCCACCCCACCCCACCCATCCTAGCTCCCCTACTCATCCTACTCACACAAACCCTAACTCCAACCCTATCCCCCAACCCACCCCACCCCACCCTCCCCTACCCCATCCCTACTCCAACCCAATAAACTAAAAGATCAAACCAGAAGCTCATGCACATCCCCAAAATGCAAAGTGTACATGTACATGTTATACCGGTATACACACGAGTACAGTACATGTTATACCAGTATACATGTACATGTAACAATTAAAAACTTTAACATTTCCTTGAATTAAAGTTCCTCAATAAATCATAAAATTTACTGCAATGATATGAACCTAACTGAAGTTATAAAGATGATACATGACAACTGCATTTAATTTTTTTCCCCAAGTTAGCTAGAACCAAAAACTTAAACATTTTTATCTGAACGCGGACGGCCGGACGGACGGACGGACGGACGGACGGACGGACGGACGGACGGACGGACGGACGGACGGACGGGCGCCCGGACAGACGGACGGAAATTGGTATTACATAGGCTCGCATCTGCTTCGCAGCTCGCCAACAATAGTTAAAGGGAATATACATCATTGGCTTTTGCTGTAATTTTCAGAAATGAACCATTTGAGGGGTTACTAATAGATCAAACATTGTTACACTGACATGTTTGAAGTTTTGTGTTTGAAAATGCTGGAAAAACCAAGAAACACACAAACGGTGGTCGCCCGACCACCGTCGGAAATTACACAAAAATACCATTTTCTTGAAAATGACTTCACACCAGGTGCCATAATTTTACAGGGTGCTTTAGACTGTCATTTACCAACATCCTAGTGAGATATTTTGTTAAAACTTGGTAGTTGTATTTTCGATGTTTGCAAATGTTGTATATTCCCTTATATTCAAAATGAACCATGTGTGGCCTATATTTTGACCATGCTAGGTCTATCCATGCGCCCATGCTCATTTATGTTCCTCTTAAGATTGAGCACATCACAATTAAACATGGATCATGCGACTACATCTCACCATGCACATACAACCTGGAGCGCACATATCACAGTATCGTCCCTATGTCAAAACTTAACCATTGAGAGTTGAGGAAAATGAATGCCGTCTGGTTGAAACATGAATAATTTAGCAACTCACCAGGGCGTGTTTCTTCACAACGGCCTGTATCTTGGCCAGTTTGTATTGAATGGGAGCCCCGATGATGAAACAACAGGACGCCACCAACGCGGCCACGCCCAGGTTGAGATACAACATGACAAGCAAGACAACGATCTGCAGGAAAAACAAAGAGAATAACGCTTTAATGTCCATGCTATTTTCCAGTTTTACCCCGAAAAATAGATTACTTTTTCACGTTTGAATTCAATACAAATATAGAATTTGAAACTGTGTTAACCTCTTGCCTACTGCATGCTTTTATTAATCAGGGGTGTGAGTGACGACTGATGTGAGTGACGTGGGGTGCTGGGGTCCAATGGTTACGGTGTTCGATTTGTGTGCCGTGGTACATGGGTTCGAATCCTGACCAGGGGAACATGGTACTTGTGCTCTTGAGCAAGGCACTTTACCATTATTGCTTCGTCCTTCGGATGGGACGTAAGGCTGTAGGTCTTGTGTAATGCACATTAAAGAACCCAGTAACACTTATCGCTAAGGGGTTTGCCCCGGTGTTTCTGGCAGTGGCTGCAATATGCGCCGCAGCACCTTGTCAACCATTATAAGGTGCTACATAATGGGTCTCATATTTCTCATATACTTTATTTACCTTTCTTTAATAATGGACATAATTTCCAGCGCCTTGAGTACCTAATTGTTGGTAGATATGTGCACTATATAAGACTCCGTTATTATTATTATTGTGATAAAAATAGCTGAAAACAGCTGAAAACTGTGTAACAAAGCTGAACTTTGGAAATGACCTGTACTTTAGTACACAGCGAGTGAGGGAGAAAAGTCAGAACAAAAAAAGCTGAAATCAGCTTTAAAGCTGAGATTTAAATGTCAACTAGAGGTTGTAGGAACAACCACACGGTGTTGGGCTATCTGTTTGAGTTGGTGGCAAGAAAGTTATCAAACGTTTGCTAAAGACACTGACAGTCTAGAATGACAGAGAATTGTCAAAGGCAAGTCGATGCCCGTAAAAAGCAAAATCAGATCTCTCACAATTGATTTGATATTGATTTTCAAAGATTAATTTTCTGGTCTCAGCATGTATGCACACCTATGCTGCTGCATTAAGGTCATCAAAAAAACTCATCATATTAATTTTGAAGTGAGTACCACAAATTTCGCCACACACATCAATGGAAAATGCGTTTTTAACATTTTGTAACCTGCTGCTAGAGGGTGATCGAACATCTCATGATGTCACCGATAATTTTTTTGTGAAGTTCAACATTGGCAGAGACTAACATCGTTGAAAGCAAGTTCACATCTGTTTCCAATTTCAAATTATTAGGCACTTCCTAAGGAAGGATCACGTGATTTGACGCGCACAAAATAAAATGAAGATCATGTATTATCATATCAATTGGATCATATCAATCCTATCCATATCAAGCAGAAGGGCTCTCTCAAGTGACAAATGGCCCTATTTGCCAGTGAGAAACTTCAGGTCACTGCCGGGGGGCAGACGACCCTTACTCCCTCCCCTGGATCCACCACTGAGTGTTAAAGCCAAGTCCATCGCAAATTCATCACAAGTCATCCCGTCTCAAGTCAAGTCACAGGTCATTGAAATACACTGTGACAAAGGAGGGCTGACAAAGGCACTCCGTTGTCATCGTTCATCCCCGGGTACCTCTGACTAAACTTGTGAAGAGACTTGTGATTTACTTGTGGCCGGACTTAATTGAGACCAGACATGTGAAGGCATCAACGACAACACTGGTAACACCTCACCTGGAGAGGTACAGAGTAGGCGTAGTGCACAAACTCATACATGGTCTTAATGTTATCGGCATCGACGGACATAAAGTTAGTAATCTGGCCCGTGGTCATCTCCCCACTGGTCAGTGTGTAACTTGACAGACGGAGGGTTTTGTCATATACGGCTACCTGGAGTTGCAAAACAAAAAACCAAAAACTTGTGAATACCTCCGAGAGTTTGTCAAAACATTTACGAAGGAAGCATCTCTTTAGAGAGACAAAAGACTTTGTTGATTGCAGCCGAGATGTAGATGGACACAAGGGACATATTTTGATCAACTGTTTGTACTATATCTTGACATAAACAGCTGTTATGTATTGTGGTATAGGTCTCTCTCAAATGATGTCACTTCCTACATGCATCGCATTTTGGGCGTCAAATTTTCAGGACCATATCATCGGCTGTGCCGTATTTTGAAGAAAATGCGAGCAACACGCGCACATGTTTAGAACATTTTGCACACTGCGCACACACGCACCTGATGGCGTTGAACACATAGTTGTAACTTTCTTGCGAAGATGGCGTCCTCTGAGAGGGATCGATTGAAAAGCAGGATTGAACATAGAACTGAAAAAGTGACTGTAAGTCCAGGTCCACACTAATGTCTTCAACTGTTGCACATCAATGACAAAACCAAAGCTTTATCCAAATTATCTTGATTCTGACACTACTTAAACTGAGTGGGCTCCAGCGCGAACAAGACAAGATTTTTTTTCCACTTTCCAGAGCCCCGCATAGACGGGACACAATTACGCATTCACTGGATCACGTGCTTATAGCGCGAAGTGCACGCGACTTCTGAATGTGCCCAAAACCATAGCATCTTTGTGTGAACGTCGGGTCGGCAATGCTTTATATGCTTTATACAGAAATACAAAACTTGGCGTCGCCTCGTTGAATGGAACATTTTATCTTTCGACTCATGCAAATATTCTCACCACTGCACTCATAAACATTCATTATCTGTATTCTAAGCTGTACACTAACTCCATACAAAATGCCACGCAATCTTCACATCATAATGTTGGCTAGTTAAGAGAATGACCCCTAGCTGCCCCTTGACCCCTGACCTGCAGGCCGGCTCTGAGATGGATGCTGGCCACGATGGTCACATGGTAGTAGCTCTGCAGGATGACAATGCGGGTAACGCTGGCCAGGAAGATGATGGTCATGAGCACGAAACCGTTGCCGAAGTACTCGCTGACCGTCACATACTCTGGAAACTGCAATGTAAAGAGATTAGCTGCTCAACAAATGCAAGTTTCTTTTCTCCTAAGTTAAAAAAATAAAAAAATACAAAAACCCCCAGCCTTGTTCTATTTTGAATTTCTGTAACCCTCGGGAAAAAAGGCACTTTTTGGGGATGGTACTACAGGTGCCACCTAAAGGTCTCTCTCAAAGACTGCCATCTCTGTATGAGAACTGCAACTGCGTATTTTACGCAATCAAGCACGCATTGCGCAGTGTTGAAAATGTTCCAAACACACGCGCTTGTTGCTCAAAATGTGATCGCAATACGATGCAGCCGATGCGCGTTATGCAATAAGACATGTGAATAAGACATGCTAGAGTCTCATCTTGGCCCAACATTTTTCGAAATAGGATTTCCCTGTTATGCTGATGACTATGCTAAAACGGGACCATTGTGTAGGCCACACACATGCAAAGACTTTCAGTGCGTAGCCCTCCTGGATCAATGGAACAGGATTTTGTACACTCTGGGACCAGCTTTACTGTGCTTTTCTTGTCATGTTGGGTTGCTTTTGTGCCTCTAACAGAAAAAAGATCTCCCTGAAATAAGCTGCAGCTAACCTGGCTGGGCCAGCCACGGTAGCGATCGGGCTAAATAAAAAAGCCAGGTGTGCTTTCCAGTGCGGTCACGTGGCCACCCCTAGGAGCCAGCGATTGGACAGCCGGTGTGTGCTAGCTGCATTTGAACCAGCATTAGCGATCAGGCTAGCTGAGAGCCAGGATTTGTTGTGGTTACCGGCTGGAGTCAAATCTCAATGGCATCATGTATTTGCATCCACGAATAATTCAAAGCAATCATTCCATAACTAAATGTGGATTTTTTGTTGTTGTTGGGGGATGTCCCATTCAAAAGTGAATAATTTCTTAATAATTAACCCTTACTGCCCTGAATCCTTTAAAATCCTCTTTGCCAAAGTGGAGGAATTTGGAGGATTACTGATTTCGTAGGATGCACTTTGTCAAGGTCTTGGGCCGGACCTTGTGTTGTTTTTTGCTCAGCCATACATTAATATAGGCCTGGTTTATGCTTGAAATCCTCCGTACTGCTCCAGGATGTCACTGGCCAAGCCTCAACATATTGACAGTCACTGCCGCAGGATTTTGCAGTTTTGCAATTCCTCCATAATAATGGAGGAATTTGCAGGATTGAGACTATATGCTATTTTGTCATGAGGCCAATTGGAGGATTTTGCAGGATTGAGGCTACATCCCAGGAAATTTTACAGGTGGAAAATAATTGAAATAACGTACCATGGTGTCTGTTTCTTGTGTTCCATAATACACGTCACTGGCATACGTGACAATTCCGTTGATGGTGAGCGGTGGCACAAAGTTTAAGGAATCTGCTACCACTTTCATTACTACAGCTAGGCTCTGCCACTTGATGTAGGCCTTTGCCATGACGCGGTACAGGGAAAATTGGTTGACGTCACCGAGCTTTGCTGCTCTGTCCTATAGAAAAGAATTCATCCAATAAATCTACAGTGTAGTTGTGCACTGACCACGTTATTTCGTCACCGGTTTCACGAGGGACGTGCATGTGGATTTAGAAGAAAAACAGTTTTCGAGATAATCGCAAAAGAAGTTTCTCCGTTTTTAAAACAGCAAAAACTACTTCTTTGCAACAATTTTATGCAATAAGAAAACCTTGACGTAATTCAACTTTAATTTGAACCCAGTAAATATAATTAATACAGTGGTTAATTAGCCAAAATTAGTTAGTAAAGATGCCCGTCCCTTCGTGAAAACGAAAATCCAACTGTTCCACATTTAAGTAAGCCCTTCTTGTTTAACGTGATTTCCATAGGGAAGGGCGCGCGTGTTCGATTACGCGCACAGCTGAGAATGTATCAAAGATGTCCGTCCCATCGTGAAAACGAAAATCTCCATTGACCTACTTTCACCGCCTTTCCGTGCAATATGATTTGCACGTGTTCACGGGGGCAGGCATGTTCGCGTCTCTTCGTGAAATCGCAAAATGCAATTATCGAGATGCCTGCCACTGATGTCATTAATGTTATTCAGGAATAAATGATGTTTGGCTTACGGAAACATGTCAGAATGCTCAAGTACCATGTTTTATAGCAAAATAGCAAAAAAACTCAAAATCGAAAAAATTGTCAATTTTGACATGCCCGTCCCTTCGTGAAAACGGTGACGATTTATAGGACAGAACGCACATCAGTGTTGTCCGAAAAAAAGATCGCAAGCTTACACGGGTGAGACTCGAACCACAAGCTCTTCCTTACCTGCAGATATATTACCACTCGACCACCGAGCTCACAGTGATCAGCAGGCTGGTTCGAGTCTGATCAAGCAAGGGGTACCGTGAGTAATTTATTTTTCATTTGTTTATTTTTTTTGCAAGACAAAATGTTACCATGCTGTTCAAGTGGGTTCTCAAAATAAGGCATCTGCAAGTTAAAGTTGAATAAAATCTGGAACGCTGACTTAAGCCAATGCTTTGCACGTTTTAACTTCGCATTCTCCCGACCAAAGAGACTGTTACTATATCACGTGATTGCCTTATGCTAGCAACCCCCAGCTCTGGCATGGTCTGGTGTCTTTGTGCCATTCTCACCCATTTAAACAATGTATTGATGCTGAGCGTCTCTTATGTACATGTAACTACGCAAGAGCTTGCCCCGAATCATGTGATTAGCAACAGTGTCTTTGGTTAAAAACGTGCCAAGCATTCTGAGCAAGTCAGTGTACCAGATGTTTTTCAAATTTAAATCCCAAAGGGTATAGGTCACTTGCAAATGGCTTATTAAGTGGGCTCTAAAAATGAAGTGTGTTCTACAAATTATCCCCCCTCCCCCAAATTAAATATTTACCTTTTCTTGTTGCAGGCATCTCTCAAAGATATTCCTGTTCCGGCGGGAGGTACTCATTCTGGGCAAGTCTCCTAGGTCACTGATTTCCAGAGGGCGTTGGTAACCTAACTTCATCAGCCATCCCAGCCACTTAAATACCACCAGCGAAGGCAAACTCACGAATCTAACAACAAGAAAAAAAAAGTCATGACTTACCGAACATGAATGCAATGAAGCTTTTGGGGGGGGGGGAAGGGGTGTTCTTGTTTTTTTTTTGGTTTTCTATTTAAATCACTACTCGTGAATCTTTACAAATGTTGAATTATTTTGATATGGCAAAGGTTAACCACTCGGTTCCCTACACACTTTACCTGTATGTACAAATCGTTTAAAACAAATTTTAATTGTGATATTTTTCATATAAACTATGGAAATTTTTTTTTTTCATTGTACACAAATTTCCTCTCTTTTTGTAAAATCATAAGTAAAATTTCCTTCTGTGAGTCATGACTTACATGTACCAGACATGAATATGCAATGAAGCCTTTTTTTTGGGGGGGGGGTGTTCTTTTTTTAGCCCTAACTCCCTAGCATCTTTTACTAGGAACTGGACAAATTCCATCAAAATCCATCAATCTCTGTGCGTCCAATACAAAACTGTATTATGGAATCCACCACTGACGCACTGGTTGACATTCATGGACTTGCTCCACATGGCTTTTATCACAATAGCAGTACAGGAAGCTAGGCAAAATCAATCGGATACCCCTAGCACTGCTTCAGGCCATTAGGCCCAAATCCATCATATTCCATCAATATTTAGTCATGCCAGGCCTTCTGGACCAAGTCCCCCAAAATCCACCAAAATGTCGGGATGGATTTTGATGGAGTTGGGGTGGTTATAGTGAGGTACCTTAGTGAAAAAAATCGTGACACATTGGATAAAAGCACATTTTTTTCACCAAAGCATCTCCATGGTATACCTTTTCGAAAAAAAGACGGACGCAAAAAATTGGGTGATGGGAAGGGCATGTATGACGTCATTATGACGTCATCAGCTAATTATTAAATGAAAAAAATATAAATTGATAATAATCTTCAGAACTACAAGCATTACAACAAAAAATGTGGTATCAAATTAAAGGGGACAGCAAGGTCTTTCATTTGAGTGGTATGTCATGGGGAGGGAATATAGTTAAGGGTGATTTTGGTATAATTGGTTTGAACATTCTACCTTTTTATTACTTATGTGAACTGTTACTATCGTATTTCAGGACAGTCATCATGGATTGGACTGCTTGCATTATCTACATGCAAACTACACCAGAAAAACTATGTTGTCCACAAAAAGGTTTAAATTGTAACGCCGGAGAAGTATATGCTCAATTCCTGGCTAATGTTGAAGGGTTTAGGGCAATAAATGCATTGCCAGTTGATGTAGAATACGGAGCCGAAGGGACAGTAGAAACTTTTGTGGAAAATAATGCCTCGTGGCATCATTCCTGAGGTAATCATTTATGAGATAATCATGACGTAAGACATTGCATTTTAACGAATCATTGATCACAACAGGGGATAGGAGCGAGGGTCAAATGTACATGTACATACATGTTTAATTTAATACATTAAATTAGAAAACATCCCTCATTTTATCAAACTATTTGTATTTAAATCTTTTAAAGAACTAAGAACAAAATTGGCAACTGCACTGATTTCCTTGATCTCAGAAACGTATATTAAATGTAAAAAAACGGTCCATGGCTTATTCCTAACTAATATCTCAATTTTAATGTATAAGTGTGTAATAATTAGCCGATGACGTCATAATGATGTAATAAATGGCCCTTCCCATCATCCAATTTTTGTATCCTACCTTGTTTTCGAAAAGGTAAACAATGGAGATGCTTTGGTGTGAAAATGGTGCTTTTGTCCACCCGTGTCTCGATTTTATCACTAAGGTACCTCACTTTTCCGCTTATCTTTGGAACAAGTTTAAACATTTAAGATACTAATAATCAATTACAAAAACTCTTTTGGCATAGAATTTGAGCCTTTCTCTCTGACTTAAAAACAACATCTCACAATACCACATACTGTTTGCATGTTAAAACAAGGTGTCAAAGTGACTACCCAAAATCCATGATTTTAGCCGAAAAAACAGGTCTTTTGACCAAAAAGTTTTTTTTGACCCACAAAATCACCCTCAACTATATTCCATCCCAATGACATACCCCTCAAATGAAAGATCTTATTGTCCCCTTTAATTTGATACCAAATTTGTTGTTGAGATGCTTGCAGTTCTGAAGATTATTATTAATTTATATTTTTTCATGTAATAATTAGCTGATGACGTCATAATGACGTCATACATGCCCTTTCCATCATCCAATTTTTTGCGTCCGTCTTTTTTTCGAAAAGGTATACCATGGAGATGCTTTGGTGAAAAAATGGTGCTTTTGTCCACCGTGTAACGATCCTTAGCATTTTTGTTACTAATGTACCTCACTATTAGGGTTAAATCAGGGTTCTCAGCCACTCAAGATTTGAGGCTAAATAGTAACAAACAAATGTAGTTTGTTTTTGAGTCACAATTACCTCATGTAGTATTTCATAGAAGAATTTTGCAGATCCTCTGGCAAACTGCTTTCCATCTGACCGATATGCCCCAAAACCTATGAGCAAAAATAGGACACTGCAAAGGGATTCACTGGTGACCCAAGAAACCAAACAGGAGATCTGATTGTGCCAGCAACCAAGCCTATTAGGAACTTACGAGTAAACAATCAATTCCTCGAAGAACGCAAGTCACATAGTCCACAAATTTGGGACTCTCAATGCTGCGTATGAGAGTCCCAAAAACATGTATTGAAAACATGCAACACAAGTAAATAGACTGGCACATGAAACAACTAGTCCAACATCCATTTAGTACTGGATGAATCAAACTGTGTCAAAAAAAACCAAACGATACAGGTCTATTTCCACACATCTCTCCATAGTCTGCCACCAGACCACTGAATCAAGGGTCAATCTCAACAGTTGGACATGTACCAGTCTAGTCTTAGGCTTCAAACTGAAATAACTTGGCTTCACTTTAACGAAAAGTCTCCTTTGAAAACTGAATTGAGACTTCAAACTTCAAACTGGTGAAATACTGAGGACCTTGTCTTTGCCTAATGAACTTTTTTTTTGAGAATTTCGTCAGCTAAAGTGCGAGTAAAACTGGCCTGAATTAGTTCGCCAAGTTTTTCTGCACTCGAGGTCCCAGTTTGAAGTCACAGATCTTCCAACTCAATTCCTACTTGAATTGAATCAATTTCCAAATGACTCAATCTCAAATTGCTCACTGGTCACTGCGGAGAGCAACTCAACTCACTTGAGTTCCTCCTTCAACAAACAAAGATAATGCTGTGACTAAACGTTGTCACTTCCCTGATCTGGCGTGCTGTTACCTTAGCCAGTAAAGTTAAAACCTCCAGTAGAACAAAGACGGAATAAAATACAATCATAGCGATCATCGCGTCAAAGCGTACAATCCTAGCATCCACTAGGGAGACATCTGCGATCCAGCTAGCCAGTCTGTAACTTTCTCCCATCAAAGCGAGCAGCCAGTAAGGCAGCATCAGCCATCCGAAGCCTGGCCGTAGCCACGCCTCCATGTGGTGAAAGTACACGCCCATCATCACCGCGGCGACGCATCCGCAAACGGACGGGAGGTACAGGTTGGGTTGGGACAGTGCGCTCGGCGACTTCAAGTCTGACAGGATGCCTTCTAAGATGAAGAGGATGTTAGCGAGGACGAGGCAGGACAGCAGGAGCCAGCGGAGATGGTGGAAGGTGGAGTGGAGGGTGTAGGGTGTCTTGGTCCGTCTCAGTCCGGGAAGACATCCGTACACAAGGAGGAGGACGGATGACAGGAAGACGAAGCCAAGATGTGGGATGCAGCTCACATAGTCGGCAATGCAAATGGCGTCCCATACCATAGTGGAGTTGGCCGAGTCGCACCGTATGCATGAAGCATACATGATGGCCAGCGTGCAGAATGGCTGTGGGGCATGTAGAACTCGAGTCAGGCCTCAAGGCAGCAGCATCTGTTGAGAAAATAAGCGTACGGTTAAAAATCCATACTGGATCACTACTTTACCTGCCGCCAAGCACATCAATTTTCACCTCACCTTGTGATTTCACCCAAGAGGAATCTAGGAAGCTGTGTAAATGTGAAAAAATTGTGTTTTTAGAGCCCATTTTGGGTGCACATGTCGTGCAGAACTAAGCTGAAGCAGCCGGTCAAAACTGATTGAAGTGCATCGTACACGGAATAAACCACACCACCGTCGGATTTGTAACAATGTCGAGTGCAATTTGAGTCCCCCGCGCAAGTTTAAACTTGCGCACGGCATGCAAGTTTAAACTCCATGCGCAAGTTTAAACTTGCGCGAGGGACTCACGAAGCACGCAAATTGCACTGCGCCATTTTAATTTGCGTGCGCACATTACAACCTGCACAAAGGCGATCGCAATTTGAGAACCTTGCGGGCGGGATTTTCATTGATTAAGAAAAAAATGTTCAAAACACAAATACATGGAGAAATTAATTAATAAATAATGGAATAAATTAATGAACAAAGTAATAAATAAAAAGGGGAATTCAATTAGCGTCAATGAAAAAAAACATTGAGATTTAGCAGTGCTTATCAGAGAAGTTTTTGAGGGGGCGGGGGCGGGGAAGGGACCAGGGGAGGGACTAGCGGTGATTGCTTGGAAAGTATACTGAAGTTGATCAATTAAAAAAATACTAATTTGATTAATTTAGCAATTAATTAATTGGATGATACAATCATTCATATTGTTTTAAAAAATACTTTGCATAACATTTTGAACGCTGTGTACACTTCAAAAATGCATAATTTGAAAAAATTAATTAACTCATTACTATTTTAATTAACTAATTTAATTTATTACTTTAACAATTATTTCATTTGCAGGCTCAATAATTCATTATTAATGTTTACATGCTTTAACTTAAATCGCTATGCATATAAGATGGTAATTATTTTTTAAAAGTAGCCTAGTTATTAATGATTAGTTAATTAATTCAATGTTTTAATTTAATTAATTAATTAGACTTAATAAAAAAAAGGTCGTTTATTTATTAAACAAAAATCCCACTGAGCCATAACAATAAAATACACATCATGATAAAAAGTGCATTGTTCGCATACTGAGTCAATATGCCATTGCCAGTACTTACGTACAGTCTTTACCGGCAGAACATTTTCATTTTTTCAAACCTCTAAACTCTCCTTCCACACATTGTTTGGCTCCAGTATTTCACAGGCATTATTTTGACATGGTTAGGTACCTGTAGGGTGGGTTCAAATTTCTGAAAGTCAAACAAAAATGAGAAATTTACCAGAATTTCGCTCACCAAGATTCACAGAAAGTTTACTCTGCTGTCTCGTTAGCTGTCAACTGAGGGCGCTGTGCTCACAGACAGCTGATCAGCCAGCACTAGATATGCTAGAGCGAAGTTCTCTGTGATCTTGGTGAGCGAAATTCTGGTAAATTTCACGTTTTTGTTTGACTTTTCAGAGATTTGAACCCCTTAGATGTACCTAACCCTGTCAAAATAATACCTGCGAAATACTGGGGCCAAACATTCTGTGACAGGAGAGTTTGGAGGTTTGAAATAATTGAGAATTTTGGTTTGTAAACGTGGACCGAAAATTAGCTACATTTTGTTATTTGTAGCCTGCAGGCCTAGCCGAAGACTTTCTCACTCAATGGTTGAGACAGGAATTTCTCAGAACTGTGGGGTTTTTTTTGCTTTTTTTCTCCGGGGGGGGGGGGGGGGGGCAGTAATTTGATGGATTGCCACAAAAGTGAATGCAATTAGGCAAGAGATAGGCCCTGGTTTTTATTTTATTTCCTTGTATCAGTTAAATTTTGCGGGAAAATTTCTGTTAACGTAAACAAACCTATAAAAATTTTACAACTTTTGAGAATACTTTCTTGTTTCTGTCATGATATGTACCCAAGGCAAGAAACTTCAAAGTTTTAACAATAATGGTTGCCATGGAAACTGTTATCATTAACGTTTTTGCCTGTATATTTAATGCATTTTCAACCATTTTTGTTAAAAAATTAACTAGGCCTATTCAGCTTCTTGTGACCGTTTTCAGCGAATACTACTCCAATGATTAGGTTCGTTTTATTTGATTCATTATTTTTATTTGATCAACTGTTGTTTACATAATTTACCACAGAAGTAAACAAACCATAGATAGATTAAACATGTTAATTAAGAGATATATATACTTTTTATATGTAAGTTTAAATAATTTGCTGCCTGTAAGTTGTTGGAAAGTATTTTTGTTGGATATGTCCGAAAAGTTCATTTGCCATGGTGACCAAAACAAAATGAACACTGTATCCAAGGAGTATAAGCACATTTCCCCAGCTAATTTAATGTACGAGAATACTACAAATTACTTTTTCAATGCACAATGTGGCATATGTGCACGCGGCACAGCCAGTGGTGGTGCTACCGGGGAGGGGGGGGGGGGGGGGGGGGGGGGGCATGAGGGGCATTTGCCCCCAAGTTTTGTCCTTCCCCCGCAGTTTGTCCCCCCCCCCCCCATTTTCCTTGAAAACTTTATCTACCAATTTTTTAAATTATATTGATTTTCTTCAGTGATTTATACAATTTGGGGCCAATGAAAGCATTAAAACATCGTTACTTAAGACATGCATTTATAGAGCCGTAGACAGTGCGCAGCCAACGTCTGTACATTTGTTATACATTTGTTATACGTTCTTAACATTCTCAGATGACATCCTCTGTAGGGAAAATACAACATTTGCAAACACCGAAAAATAAAACTACCAAGTCTAAAGCAACCTGTAAAATAATGGCACCAGGTGCGAAGTCATTTCCAAGAATAATGGTACTTTTGTGTACATTTCCAAGGGTGGTCAGCCGACCACTGTTGGAAAAACCAAAATATTTTGCGACAAATTTACCGTGTTTTTTTTTTAAGTCCAAATTTTGTTTGCTATTGGTTCCATGTTCATGAATGGGTTCAGGCCATAGAATAGTTTCCTTACACCTTACAATTTTCCTTACAGTTTTTCTTGGTTTTTCCAGCATTTTCGAACACAAAACTTCAAACATGTCAGTTTAACAATATTTGATCTACATGTATATTAACCCCCCAAATAGTTCATTTCTGAAAATTACAGCAAAAGCCAATGATGTACATTCCATTTAATCAATCAGGAGTGTACACCACCATAAAAGGGCCCAAGCCACATCTCCTGCCACTTCAGGTTGCTGCACACACGTTAAGTGTCACCACAGAGATTGTCCTTATTGCCTAGTAATGCCCACCCACCCACCCTCTTATGACTGATGTGTGGTCTCCTTTGTGCGATATTTTTCCTTTCTTCGTTCTTTTTATTTTTCCTTTACCCGGCCTGACAAATCCTGAAAATGCTACTCAAGCAGAATGCGAGGCCACTGGTCTGGAACATGTCCATTCGCCCAAGTTAGCGGTCAATCCTCTCAGTTCACCAGACCAAGAGCCACAGCCAGTCCAGCCATGGGTTACTTCAACAGGTTCCACGTCCCTGTCTCGCAAAGAGCCCTGTCCCCCATTGACGGAGCCAGCACAATGTCCGCCAAAGGTGCATCAAGTGTTTTAGGGTCAGCAACCATCAGTTCAAGTCCCCAACTCCCAGCGGGATCATCCTAGAAAGCCGCAAAAAGTTAGAAGACAAGTTTGGCGATGTATTTCAGTAATGCTCTTATAAATCCTATACTTCCAAAGAATTAGAATCAGACGCTATGTTGGTGAAATGACGATTAAAACAACACCTGAAATTCTGGTGAAAGATCGGATCTCCACAAATGATACTATCTGTTTTAAGTAATGGTTACATGATTCTGTTTACAGAGTACCCTCTTCCTATGTTATGCCATAATAATCAACCTGCTATCAGTGATGCTAGATTTGTCACTGAATCAGTCCTAGATATCCTTGTTTCTGGCAGAATAAAAGAGAAATCCCATCCATCCTATATCTTGAGCCCCTTATCAGTGGCCACCCAGGCATCTAGCAAGAACAGATTAATCTTGAATCAGAGTAAACTCATTAAGTATGTCAGGAAAAAACATTTTAAGATGGACAAGTATCGAAGGACAGATATATCCAGCGAGATATTAATGAGTGCCTGTCAATCTCTAAATCAGTTTTGTCCTAAGGTATAAAGAAAGTTGTAAAAGTCCCTGTTTGTAATGCCTGCTTGAATAAATTATGCGCAGATATTCTTCACTTAATATTGTGCACCGTATTTAATCGCTAGGAGTAAATAATCAAGAATTGAAGAAGTCAATGTGTGTATATATGTGGGAGTTACCGATTTTGATCTAGAAAGAAGGGAAATTGTGAATTTTTGAGTATTTATGCCTTTTTCCGAGTCATGTCTTCTCAGATAAATTTTGCATGCAGACTTATTAAGAGCCAGAGACTAAACATGTTACATTCACATACAGAGTATACCTGCTTAATGTGGTTATTGTGTTGTTCTAACCAAAATTTGTAGGCTGTAGTTTTTAAGATTGTTAAGTTCGTAATACTTGATCAAGAATTGAAGAAGACAAAAAAAGTGTTTATATTTTCATTATCATTTTCTTTGCCTGAGAAATACAAAAAGTGTGAATGTGCAGTATTTTATGCCCGTTCATAAATTAAGTGTTCCAGATTTTGTTTTTTCTTGTGGATTAATTTAGATCCGCAAAGGTTAATATTTTGTTGTTATTAATAATATAAAACAGAGAAAGTACTCTTAATATTATCGAGATGAGTGAAAGTGCAAAGCCGATTCCTACAAGGCCAGTAACGATATAACTATATTTGTATATTTTTAGTATTTGATCATAGCAGTTCGATTAACATATAAGTTATAGAGAATTGAGCAAAAAAAGAAATGGTGTTTATTTTGTTTGATCAGGCTGAGTGCTGAACAGTATTGAGGTGGAAGAGTTGTTACCAGGCCACGTCCTGAAGAGCCTAAAGGGCTTGAGCAAATTGCAGCATTCTCGCAGACCAAAGTACTTTTTTTACGATTTACTGTATTACTTCGACCATTACTATTACATTAACATTATTATTAATTCAATCCAAAAGAATACACTTTAAATTATATGCAACTGAAGATTATATTTCAAAGACAAACATTCCGATTTATCTAAGTAACTGCTCACTTTTAAATTGTAATGAATTATTTGTCTTAAGACAAAATTCTGATGATCTTAATTTGTTGTAACCTATTTTTTTTAGAAAACAGCTTATTTTAATTTTCAAGAAAAGAAATACGATATAACTATATCATTTAGTTATTACTTTAGAAGGAGCTTTATTTAGAAAGTATATTAATGAGTAAAATGTTGTTTTTTGGCTAACAAACACTTAACGTCATAGTGCAAGACCTACACCCATGCTGCCAATAAATTAATCCAACCTTATCTTATTGTGTCCTCTTTCTCTGGTCTCTCATACAATTAATCTACAATTAAAAAGGTTTTAATTGACCTAAAAAGTAATAAAAACTTTATAATTGAAAATTCCACCCTGGGATTGAACCCGCAACCTCCAGATTTAGAGTCAGAAGTCCATACCACTGGACTAAGCACAATTTCACACTTTAGTGGTTACAAAATTAACTTTAAAGATGCAATTGACCTAAAAAGTAATAAAATTTTCAAATCTAAAATTCCCAGCCTAGGATTAAACCTGCAATCTCCAGATTTAGAATCAGCAGTTTATACCACTGGACTAAGCACCATTTCACACTTTTTAGTGGTTATGAAATTAAATATAAAGTTGCAATTCACCTAAAAAATAATAAAATTTTAAAATTTAAAATTCCCAGCCTGGGATTGAACCCGCAACCTCCAGATTTAGAGTCTGCAGTCCGTACCACATGACTAAGCACAATTTCACACTTTTTAGAGGTTAAAAAATTAACTAGAAAGTTTCAATTGACCCTAAAAAGTAATACAATTTTAAAATTTAAAATTCCCAGCTAGGGATTGAACCCGCAACCTCCTGATTAAGAATCAGCAGTCTATACCACTGGACTAAGCACCATTTCACACTTTTTAGTGGATTAGAAATTAAATATAAAGTTTCAATTGACCTAAAAAATAATAAAATTTTGAAATCTAAAATTCCCAGCCTGGGATTGAACCCGCAACCTCCAGATTTAGAATCAGCAGTTTATACCACTGGACTAAGCATCATTTCACACTTTTTAGAGGTTAAGAAATTCAATATAAAGTTTGAATTGACCCAAAAAATAATAAAACTTTGAAATCTAAAATTCCCAGCCTGGGATTGAACCAACAACCTCCAGATTTAAAATCAGCAGTTTATACCACTGGACTAAGCACCATTTCACACTTTTTTAGTGGTTAAGAAATTAAATATAAAGTTGCAATTGAATTAAAAAATAATAAAATTTTGAAATCTAAAATTCCCAGCCTGGGATTGAACCCGCAACCTCCAGATTTAGAATCAGCAGTCTATACCACTGGACTAAGCACCATTTCACACTTTTCAGTGGTTAAGAAATTCAATATAAAGTTTCAATTGACCCAAAAACTAATAAAACTTTGAAATCTAAAATTCCCAGTCTGGGATTGAACCTGCAACCTCCAGATTAAGAATCAGCAGTTTATACCACTGGACTAAGCACCATTTCACACTTTTTTGAGGTTAAGAAATTCAATATAAAGTTTGAATTGACCCAAAAAATAATAAAACTTTGAAATCTAAAATTCCCAGCCTGGGATTGAACCTGCAACCTCCAGATTTAGAATCAGCAGTCTATACCACTGGACTAAGGACCATTTCACACTTTTTAGAGGTTAAGAAATTCAATATAAAGTTTCAATTGACCTAAAAAATAATAAAATTTTAAAATCTAAAATTCCCAGCTTGGGATTGAACCCACAACCTCCAGATTTAGAATCAGCAGTTTATACCACTGGACTAAGCACCGTTTCACACTTTTTAGAGGTTAAGAAATTCAATATAAAGTTTCAATTGACCTAAAAAATATTAAAATTTTGAAATCTAAAATTCCCAGTCTGGGATTGAACCTGCAACCTCCAGATTAAGAATCAGCAGTTTATACCACTGGACTAAGCACCATTTCACACTTTTTAGTGGTTATGAAATTAAATATAAAGTTTCACTTGACCTAAAAAATAATAAAACTTTGAAATCTAAAATTCCCAGCCTGGGATTGAACCCGCAACCTCCAGATTTAGAATCAGCAGTTTATACCACTGGACTAAGCACCATTTCACACTTTTTAGTGGTTATGAAATTAAATATAAAGTTTCACTTGACCTAAAAAATAATAAAACTTTGAAATCTAAAATTCCCAGCCTGGGATTGAACCCGCAACCTCCAGATTTAGAATCAGCAGTTTATACCACTGGACTAAGCACCATTTCACACTTTTTAGTGGTTAAGAAATTCAATATAAAGTTTCAATTGACCTAAAAAATAATAAAACTTTGAAATCTAAAATTCCCAGCCTGGAATTGAACCCGCAACCTCCAGATTTAGAGACTGCAGTCCGTACCACTGGACAAAGCACCATTTTACACTTTTTAGTGGTGATGAAATTAAATATAAAGTTTCAATTGACCTAAAAAATAATAAAACTTTGAAATCTAAAATTCCCAGCCTGGGATTGAACCCGCAACCTCCAGATTTAGAATCAGCAGTTTATACCACTGGACTAAGCACCATTTCACACTTTTTAGAGGTTAAGAAATTCAATATAAAGTTTGAATTGACCCAAAAAATAATAAAACTTTGAAATCTAAAATTCCCAGCCTGGGATTGAACCTGCAACCTCCAGATTTAGAATCAGCAGTCTATACCACTGGACTAAGGACCATTTCACACTTTTTAGAGGTTAAGAAATTCAATATAAAGTTTCAATTGACCTAAAAAATAATAAAATTTTAAAATCTAAAATTCCCAGCTTGGGATTGAACCCACAACCTCCAGATTTAGAATCAGCAGTTTATACCACTGGACTAAGCACCATTTCACACTTTTTAGTGGTTAAGAAATTCAATATAAAGTTTCAATTGACATAAACAATAATAAAATTTTGAAATCTAAAATTCCCAGCCTGGGATTGAACCGGCAACCTCCAGATTTAAAATCAGCAGTTTATACCACTGGACTAAGCACCATTTCACAATTTTTAGAGGATAAGAAATTCAATATAAAGTTTCAATTGACCCCAAAAATAATAAAACTTTGAAATCTAAAATTCCCAGCCTGGGATTGAACCCGCAACCTCCAGATTGAGTATGAGCAGTTTATACCACTGGACTAAGCACCATTTCACACTTTTTAGTGGTTAAGAAATTAAATATAAAGTTTCAATTGACCTAAAAAATAATAAAACTTTGAAATCCCCAGCCTGGAATTGAACCCACAACCTCCAGATTCAGATTCAGCAGTTTATACCACTGGACTAAGCACCATTTCACACTTTTTAGTGGTTAAGAAATTCAATATAAAGTTTCAATTGACTTAAAAAATAATAAAACTTTGAAATCTAAAATTCCCAGCCTGGAATTGAACCCGAAAGCTCCAGATTTAGAATCAGCAGTTTATACCACTGGACTAAGAACCATTTCACACATTTTAGTGGTTAAGAAATTCAATATAAAGTTTCAATTGACCTAAAAAATAATAAAACTTTGAAATCTAAAATTCCCAGCCTGGAATTGAACCCGCAACCTCCAGATTTAGAGACTGCAGTCTGTACCACTGGACAAAGCACCATTTTACACTTTTTAGTGGTTATGAAATTAAATATAAAGTTTCAATTGACCTAAAAAATAATAAAATTTTGAAATCTATAATTCCCAGCCTGGGATTGAACCCGCAACCTCCATATTTAGAATCAGCAGTTTATACCACTGGACTAAGCACCATTTCACACTTTTTAGAGGTTAAGAAATTCAATATAAAGTTTCATTGACCTAAAAAATAATAAAATTTTGAAATCTAAAATTCCCAGCCTGGGATTGAACCTGCAACCTCCAGATTTAGAATCAGCAGTTTATACCACTGGACTAAGCACCATTTCACACTTTTTAGAGGTTAAGAAATTCAATATAAAGTTTCAATTGACCTAAAAAATAATAAAACTTTGAATTTTTTTTTTAAATTCCCAGCCTGGGATTGAACCCACAACCTCCAGATTAAGAATCAGTAGTTTATACCACTGAACCAGGCAAATTTCACGCTTTTTAGGGGTTAAGAAATTCAATATAAAGTATGAATTGACCCAAAAATAATAAAACTTTGAAATCTCAAATTCCCAGCCTGGGATTGAACCTGCAACCTCCAGATTTAGAATCAGCAGTCTATACCACTGGACTAAGGACCATTTCACACTTTTTAGAGGTTAAGAAATTCAATATAAAGTTTGAATTGACCTAAACAATAATAAAACTTTGAAATCTAAAATTCCCAGCCAGGGATTGAACCCGCAACCTCCAGATTTAGAATCAGCAGTTTATACCACTGGACTAAGCACCATTTCACACTTTTTAGTGGTTAAGAAATTCAATATAAAATTTCAATTGACCTAAAAAATAATAAAACTTTGAAATCTAAAATTCCCAGCCTGGAATTGAACCACCAACCTCCAGATTTAGAATCAGCAGTTTATACCACTGGACTAAGCACCATTTCACACTTTCTAGAGGTTAAGAAATTCAATATAAAGTTTCAATTGACCTAAAAAATAATAAAATTTTGAAATCTAAAATTCCCAGTCTGGGATTGAACCTGCAACCTCCAGATTAAGAATCAGCAGTTTATACCACTGGACTAAGCACCATTTCACACTTTTTAGTGGTTATGAAATTAAACATAAAGTTTCACTTGACCTAAAAAATAATAAAACTTTGAAATCTAAAATTCCCAGCCTGGGATTGAACCCGCAACCTCCAGATTTAGAATCAGCAGTTTATACCACTGGACTAAGCACCATTTCACACTTTTTAGTGGTTATGAAATTAAATATAAAGTTTCACTTGTCCTAAAAAATAATAAAACTTTGAAATCTAAAATTCCCAGCCTGGGATTGAACCCGCAACCTCCAGATTTAGAATCAGCAGTTTATACCACTGGACTAAGCACCATTTCACACTTTTTAGTGGTTATGAAATTAAATATAAAGTTTCAATTGACCTAAAAAATAATAAAATTTTGAAATCTAAAATTCCCAGCCTGGGATTGACCCCGCAACCTCCAGATTTAAAATCAGCAGTTTATACCACTGGACTAAGCACCGTTTCACACTTTTTAGAGGTTAAGAAATTAAATATAAAGTTTCAATTGACCTAAAAAATAATAAAATTTTGAAATCTAAAATTCCCTGCCTGGGATTGAACCTGCAACCTCCAGATTAAGAATCAGCAGTCTATACCACTGAACCAGGCAAATTTCACACTTTTTAGTGGTTAAGAAATTAAATATAAAGTTTCAATTGACCTAAAAAATAATAAAATTTTGAAATCTAAAATTCCCTGCCTGGGATTGAACCCGCAACCTCCAGATTTAGAATCAGCAGTCTATACCACTGGACTAAGCACATTTCACACTTTTTAGAGGTCAAGAAATTAAATATAAAGTTTCAATTGACCTAAAAAATAATAAAATTTTGAAATCTAAAATTTCCAGCCTGGGATTGAACCCACAACCTCCAGATTTAGAGACTGTAGTCTGTACCACTGGACAAAGCACCATTTTACACTTTTTAGTGGTTATGAAATTAAATATAAAGTTTCAATTGACCTAAAAAATAATAAAATTTTGAAATCTATAATTCCCAGCCTGGGATTGAACCCGCAACCTCCAGATTTAGAATCAGCAGTTTATACCACTGGACTACGCACCATTTCACACTTTCTAGAGGTTAAGAAATTCAATATAAAGTTTCATTGACCTAAAAAATAATAAAATTTTGAAATCTAAAATTCCCAGCCTGGGATTGAACCCACAACCTCCAGATTTAGAATCAGCAGTTTATACCACTGGACTAAGCACCGTTTCACACTTTTTAGAGGTTAAGAAATTCAATATAAAGTTTCAATTGACCTAAAAAATAATAAAACTTTGAATTTTTTTTTTAAAATTCCCAGCCTGGGATTGAACCCACAACCTCCAGATTAAGAATCAGTAGTCTATACCACTGAACCAGGCAAATTTCACGCTTTTTAGGGGTTAAGAAATTCAATATAAAGTATGAATTGACCCAAAAAATAATAAAACTTTGAAATCTAAAATTCCCAGCCTGGGATTGAACCTGCAACCTCCAGATTTAGAATCAGCAGTCTATACCACTGGACTAAGCACCATTTCACACTTTTTAGAGGTTAAGAAATTCAATATAAAGTTTCAATTGACCTAAAAAATAATAAAATTTTAAAATCTAAAATTCCGAGCCTGGGATTGAACCCGCAACCTCCAGATTTAGAGACTGCAGTCCATACCACTGGACAAAGCACCATTTCACACTTTTTAGTGGTTATGAAATTAAATATAAAGTTTCACTTGACCTAAAAAATAATAAAACTTTGAAATCTAAAATTCCCAGCCTGGGATTGAACCCGCAACCTCCAGATTTAGAATCAGCAGTTTATACCACTGGACTAAGCACCATTTCACACTTTTTTAGTGGTTAAGAAATTCAATATAAAGTTTCAATTGACCTAAAAAATAATAAAACTTTGAAATCTAAAATTCCCAGCCTGGAATTGAACCCGCAACCTCCAGATTTAGAATCAGCAGTCTATACCACTGGACTAAGGACCATTTCACACTTTTTAGAGGTTAAGAAATTCAATATAAAGTTTCAATTGACCTAAAAAATAATAAAATTTTAAAATCTAAAATTCCCAGCCTGGGATTGAACCCACAACCTCCAGATTTAGAATCAGCAGTTTATACCACTGGACTAAGCACCATTTCACACTTTTTTGTGGTTAAGAAATTCAATATAAAGTTTCAATTGACCTAAAAAATGATAAAACTTTGAAATCTAAAATTCCCAGCCTGGAATTGAACCCACAACCTCCAGATTTAGAATCAGCAGTTTATACCACTGGACTAAGCACCATTTCACACTTTTTAGTGGTTAAGAAATTCAATATAAAGTTTCAATTGACTTAAAAAATAATAAAACTTTGAAATCTAAAATTCCCAGCCTGGAATTGAACCGGCAACCTCCAGATTTAAAATCAGCAGTTGATACCACTGGACTAAGCACCGTTTCACACTTTTTTAGAGGTTAAGAAATTCAATATAAAGTTTGAATTGACCCAAAAAATTATAAAACTTTGAAATCTAAAATTCCCAGCCTGGGATTGAACCCACAACCTCCAGATTTAGAATCAGCAGTTTATACCACTGGACTAAGCACCATTTCACACTTTTTAGTGGTTAAGAAATTCAATATAAAGTTTCAATTGACCTAAAAAATAATAAAACTTTGAAATCTAAAATTCCCAGCCTGGAATTGAACCCACAACCTCCAGATTTAGAATCAGCAGTTTATACCACTGGACTAAGCACCATTTCACACTTTTTAGTGGTTAAGAAATTCAATATAAAGTTTCAATTGACTTAAAAAATAATAAAACTTTGAAATCTAAAATTCCCAGCCTGGAATTGAACCCGCAACCTCCAGATTTAGAATCAGCAGTTTATACCACTGGACTAAGCACCATTTCACACTTTTTAGTGGTTAAGAAATTCAATATAAAGTTTCGATTGACCTAAAAAATAATAAACCTTTGAAATCTAAAATTCCCAGCCTGGAATTGAACCCGCAACCTCCAGATTTAGAGACTGCAGTCTGTACCACTGGACAAAGCACCATTTTACACTTTTTAGTGGTTATGAAATTAAATATAAAGTTTCAATTGACCTAAAAAATAATAAAATTTTGAAATCTATAATTCCCAGCCTGGGATTGAACCCGCAACCTCCAGATTTAGAATCAGCAGTTTATACCACTGGACAAAGCACCGTTTCACACTGTTTAGAGGTTAAGAAATTCAATATAAAGTTTCATTGACCTAAAAAATAATAAAATTTTGAAATCTAAAATTCCCAGCCTGGGATTGAACCCGCAACCTCCAGATTTAGAATCAGCAGTTTATACCACTGGACTAAGGACCATTTCACACTTTTTAGAGGTTAAGAAATTCAATATAAAGTTTCAATTGACCTAAAAAATAATAAAATTTTAAAATCTAAAATTCCCAGGCTGGGATTGAACCCACAACCTCCAGATTTAGAATCAGCAGTTTATACCACTGGACTAAGCACCATTTCACACTTTTTAGTGGTTAAGAAATTCAATATAAAGTTTCAATTGACCTAAACAATTAAAAAATTGTTGAAATCTAAAATTCCCAGCCTGGGATTGAACCGGCAACCTCCAGATTTAAAATCAGCAGTTTATACTACTGGACTAAGCACCGTTTCACACTTTTTTAGAGTTTAAGAAATTCAATATAAAGTTTGAATTGACCAAAAAATAATAAAACTTTGAAATCTAAAATTCCCAGCCTGGGATTGAACCCACAACCTCCAGATTTAGAATCAGCAGTTTATACCACTGGACTAAGCACCATTTCACACTTTTTAGTGGTTAAGAAATTCAATATAAAGTTTCAATTGACCTAAAAAATAATAAAACTTTGAAATCTAAAATTCCCAGCCTGGAATTGAACCCACAACCTCCAGATTTAGAATCAGCAGTTTATACCACTGGACTAAGCACCATTTCACACTTTTTAGTGGTTAAGAAATTCAATATAAAGTTTCAATTGACTTAAAAAATAATAAAACTTTGAAATCTAAAATTCCCAGCCTGGGATTGAACCCGCAACCTCCAGATTTAGAATCAGCAGTTTATACCACTGGACTAAGCACCATTTCACACTTTTTAGTGGTTAAGAAATTCAATATAAAGTTTCGATTGACCTAAAAAATAATAAACCTTTGAAATCTAAAATTCCCAGCCTGGAATTGAACCCGCAACCTCCAGATTTAGAGACTGCAGTCTGTACCACTGGACAAAGCACCATTTTACACTTTTTAGTGGTTATGAAATTAAATATAAAGTTTCCATTGACCTAAAAAATAATAAAACTTTGAAATCTAAAATTCCCAGCCTGGAATTGAACCCACAACCTCCAGATTTAGAATCAGCAGTCTATACCACTGGACTAAGGACCATTTCACACTTTTTAGTGGTTAAGAAATTCAATATAAAGTTTCAATTGACTTAAAAAATAATAAAACTTTGAAATCTAAAATTCCCAGCCTGGGATTGAACCCGCAACCTCCAGATTTAGAATCAGCAGTTTATACCACTGGACTAAGCACCATTTCACACTTTTTAGTGGTTAAGAAATTCAATATAAAGTTTCAATTGACCTAAAAAATAATAAAACTTTGAAATCTAAAATTCCCAGCCTGGAATTGAACCGGCAACCTCCAGATTTAGAGACTGCAGTCTGTACCACTGGACAAAGCACCATTTTACACTTTTTAGTGGTTATGAAATTAAATATAAAGTTTCAATTGACCTAAAAAATAATACAATTTTGAAATCTATAATTCCCAGCCTGGGATTGAACCCGCAACCTCCATATTTAGAATCAGCAGTTTATACCACTGGACTAAGCACCATTTCACACTTTTTAGAGGTTAAGAAATTCAATATAAAGTTTCATTGACCTAAAAAATAATAAAATTTTGAAATCTAAAATTCCCAGCCTGGGATTGAACCGGCAACCTCCAGATTTAGAGACTGCAGTCTGTACCACTGGACAAAGCACCATTTTACACTTTTTAGTGGTTATGAAATTAAATATAAAGTTTCAATTGACCTAAAAAATAATAAAATTTTGAAATCTATAATTCCCAGCCTGGGATTGAACCCGCAACCTCCATATTTAGAATCAGCAGTTTATACCACTGGACTAAGCACCATTTCACACTTTTTAGTGGTTAAGAAATTCAATATAAAGTTTCAATTGACTTAAAAAATAATAAAACTTTGAAATCTAAAATTCCCAGCCTGGGATTGAACCCGCAACCTCCAGATTTAGAATCAGCAGTTTATACCACTGGACTAAGCACCATTTCACACTTTTTAGTGGTTAAGAAATTCAATATAAAGTTTCGATTGACCTAAAAAATAATAAACTTTGAAATCTAAAATTCCCAGCCTGGAATTGAACCCGCAACCTCCAGATTTAGAGACTGCAGTCTGTACCACTGGACAAAGCACCATTTTACACTTTTTAGTGGTTATGAAATTAAATATAAAGTTTCAATTGACCTAAAAAATAATAAAATTTTGAAATCTATAATTCCCAGCCTGGGATTGAACCCACAACCTCCAGATTTAGAATCAGCAGTTTATACCACTGGACAAAGCACCGTTTCACACTGTTTAGAGGTTAAGAAATTCAATATAAAGTTTCAATTGACTTAAAAAATAATAAAACTTTGAAATCTAAAATTCCCAGCCTGGGATTGAACCCGCAACCTCCAGATTTAGAATCAGCAGTTTATACCACTGGACTAAGCACCATTTCACACTTTTTAGTGGTTAAGAAATTCAATATAAAGTTTCAATTGACCTAAAAAATAATAAAATTTTGAAATCTATAATTCCCAGCCTGGGATTGAACCCACAACCTCCAGATTTAGAATCAGCAGTTTATACCACTGGACAAAGCACCGTTTCACACTGTTTAGAGGTTAAGAAATTCAATATAAAGTTTCATTGACCTAAAAAATAATAAAATTTTGAAATCTAAAATTCCCAGCCTGGAATTGAACCCACAACCTCCAGATTTAGAATCAGCAGTCTATACCACTGGACTAAGGACCATTTCACACTTTTTAGTGGTTAAGAAATTCAATATAAAGTTTCAATTGACTTAAAAAATAATAAAACTTTGAAATCTAAAATTCCCAGCCTGGGATTGAACCCGCAACCTCCAGATTTAGAATCAGCAGTTTATACCACTGGACTAAGCACCATTTCACACTTTTTAGTGGTTAAGAAATTCAATATAAAGTTTCAATTGACCTAAAAAATAATAAAACTTTGAAATCTAAAATTCCCAGCCTGGAATTGAACCGGCAACCTCCAGATTTAGAGACTGCAGTCTGTACCACTGGACAAAGCACCATTTTACACTTTTTAGTGGTTATGAAATTAAATATAAAGTTTCAATTGACCTAAAAAATAATACAATTTTGAAATCTATAATTCCCAGCCTGGGATTGAACCCGCAACCTCCATATTTAGAATCAGCAGTTTATACCACTGGACTAAGCACCATTTCACACTTTTTAGAGGTTAAGAAATTCAATATAAAGTTTCATTGACCTAAAAAATAATAAAATTTTGAAATCTAAAATTCCCAGCCTGGGATTGAACCCGCAACCTCCAGATTTAGAGACTGCAGTCTGTACCACTGGACAAAGCACCATTTTACACTTTTTAGTGGTTATGAAATTAAATATAAAGTTTCAATTGACCTAAAAAATAATAAAATTTTGAAATCTATAATTCCCAGCCTGGGATTGAACCCGCAACCTCCATATTTAGAATCAGCAGTTTATACCACTGGACTAAGCACCATTTCACACTTTTTAGTGGTTAAGAAATTCAATATAAAGTTTCAATTGACTTAAAAAATAATAAAACTTTGAAATCTAAAATTCCCAGCCTGGGATTGAACCCGCAACCTCCAGATTTAGAATCAGCAGTTTATACCACTGGACTAAGCACCATTTCACACTTTTTAGTGGTTAAGAAATTCAATATAAAGTTTCGATTGACCTAAAAAATAATAAACCTTTGAAATCTAAAATTCCCAGCCTGGAATTGAACCCGCAACCTCCAGATTTAGAGACTGCAGTCTGTACCACTGGACAAAGCACCATTTTACACTTTTTAGTGGTTATGAAATTAAATATAAAGTTTCAATTGACCTAAAAAATAATAAAATTTTGAAATCTATAATTCCCAGCCTGGGATTGAACCCACAACCTCCAGATTTAGAATCAGCAGTTTATACCACTGGACAAAGCACCGTTTCACACTGTTTAGAGGTTAAGAAATTCAATATAAAGTTTCATTGACCTAAAAAATAATAAAATTTTGAAATCTAAAATTCCCAGCCTGGGATTGAACCCGCAACCTCCAGATTTAGAATCAGCAGTTAATACCACTGGACTAAGCACCGTTTCACACTTTTTAGAGGTTAAGAAATTCAATACAAAGTTTCAATTGACCTAAAAAATGATAAAACTTTGAATTTTTTTAAAAATTCCCAGCCTGGGATTGAACCCTCAACCTCCAGATTAAGAATCAGTAGTCTATACCACTGAACCAGGCAAATTTCACACTTTTTAGGGGTTAAGAAATTAAATATAAAGTTTCAATTGACCTAAAAAATAATAAAACTTTGAAATCTAAAATTCCCAGCCTGGAATTGAACCCACAACCTCCACATTTAGAATCAGCAGTTTATACCACTGGACTAAGCACCATTTCACACTTTTTAGAGGTTAAGAAATTCAATATAAAGTTTCAATTGACCTAAAAAATAATAAAATTTTGAAATCTAAAATTCCCAGTCTGGGATTGAACCCGCAACCTCCAGATTTAGAATCAGCAGTTTATACCACTGGACTAAGCACCATTTCACACTTTTTAGTGGTTAAGAAATTCAATATAAAGTTTCAATTGACCTAAAAAATAATAAAACTTTGAAATCTAAAATTCCCAGCCTGGAATTGAACCCACAACCTCCAGATTTAGAGACTGCAATCTGTACCACTGGACAAAGCACGATTTTACACTTTTTAGTGGTTATGAAATTAAATATAAAGTTTCCATTGACCTAAAAAATAATACAATTTTGAAATCTAAAATTCCCAGCCTGGGATTGAACCCGCAACCTCCAGATTTAGAATCAGCAGTTTATACCACTGGACTAAGCACCATTTCACAGTTTTTTAGTGGTTAAGAAATTCAATATAAAGTTTCAATTGACCTAAAAAATAATAAAACTTTGAAATCTAAAATTCCCAGCCTGGAATTGAACCCACAACCTCCAGATTTAGAATCAGCAGTTTATACCACTGGACTAAGCACCATTTCACACTTTTTAGAGGTTAAGAAATTCAATATAAAGTTTCAATTGACTTAAAAAATAATAAAACTTTGAAATCTAAAATTCCCAGCCTGGGATTGAACCCGCAACCTCCAGATTTAGAATCAGCAGTTTATACCACTGGACTAAGCACCATTTCACACTTTTTAGTGGTTAAGAAATTCAATATAAAGTTTCAATTGACCTAAAAAATAATAAAACTTTGAAATCTAAAATTCCCAGCCTGGAATTGAACCCGCAACCTCCAGATTTAGAGACTGCAGTCTGTACCACTGGACAAAGCACCATTTTACACTTTTTAGTGGTTATGAAATTAAATATAAAGTTTCAATTGACCTAAAAAATAATAAAATTTTGAAATCTATAATTCCCAGCCTGGGATTGAACCCGCAACCTCCATATTTAGAATCAGCAGTTTATACCACTGGACTAAGCACCATTTCACACTTTTTAGAGGTTAAGAAATTCAATATAAAGTTTCATTGACCTAAAAAATAATAAAATTTTGAAATCTAAAATTCCCAGCCTGGGATTGAACCCGCAACCTCCAGATTTAGAATCAGCAGTTTATACCACTGGACTAAGCACCGTTTCACACTTTTTAGAGGTTAAGAAATTCAATATAAAGTTTCAATTGACCTAAAAAATAATAAAACTTTGAATTTTTTTTTTTAAATTCCCAGTCTGGGATTGAACCCGCAACCTCCAGATTTAGAATCAGCAGTTTATACCACTGGACTAAGCACCATTTCACAGTTTTTAGAGGTTAAGAAATTCAATATAAAGTTTCAATTGACCTAAAAAATAATAAAATTTTGAAATCTAAAATTCCCAGCCTGGAATTGAACCCGCAACCTCCAGATTTAGAGACTGCAATCTGTACCACTGGACAAAGCACCATTTTACACTTTTTAGTGGTTATGAAATTAAATATAAAGTTTCCATTGACCTAAAAAATAATACAATTTTGAAATCTAAAATTCCCAGCCTGGGATTGAACCCGCAACCTCCAGATTTAGAATCAGCAGTTTATACCACTGGACTAAGCACCATTTCACAGTTTTTTTAGTGGTTAAGAAATTCAATATAAAGTTTGAATTGACCTAAAAAATAATAAAACTTTGAAATCTAAAATTCCCAGCCTGGAATTGAACCCACAACCTCCAGATTTAGAATCAGCAGTCTATACCACTGGACTAAGGACCATTTCACACTTTTTAGTGGTTAAGAAATTCAATATAAAGTTTCAATTGACTTAAAAAATAATAAAACTTTGAAATCTAAAATTCCCAGCCTGGGATTGAACCCGCAACCTCCAGATTTAGAATCAGCAGTTTATACCACTGGACTAAGCACCATTTCACACTTTTTAGTGGTTAAGAAATTCAATATAAAGTTTCAATTGACCTAAAAAATAATAAAACTTTGAAATCTAAAATTCCCAGCCTGGAATTGAACCGGCAACCTCCAGATTTAGAGACTGCAGTCTGTACCACTGGACAAAGCACCATTTTACACTTTTTAGTGGTTATGAAATTAAATATAAAGTTTCAATTGACCTAAAAAATAATACAATTTTGAAATCTATAATTCCCAGCCTGGGATTGAACCCGCAACCTCCATATTTAGAATCAGCAGTTTATACCACTGGACTAAGCACCATTTCACACTTTTTAGAGGTTAAGAAATTCAATATAAAGTTTCATTGACCTAAAAAATAATAAAATTTTGAAATCTAAAATTCCCAGCCTGGGATTGAACCCGCAACCTCCAGATTTAGAATCAGCAGTTTATACCACTGGACTAAGCACCGTTTCACACTTTTTAGAGGTTAAGAAATTCAATATAAAGTTTCAATTGACCTAAAAAATAATAAAATTTTGAAATCTATAATTCCCAGCCTGGGATTGAACCCGCAACCTCCATATTTAGAATCAGCAGTTTATACCACTGGACTAAGCACCATTTCACACTTTCTAGAGGTTAAGAAATTCAATATAAAGTTTCATTGACCTAAAAAATAATAAAATTTTGAAATCTAAAATTCCCAGCCTGGGATTGAACCCGCAACCTCCAGATTTAGAATCAGCAGTTTATACCACTGGACTAAGCACCGTTTCACACTTTTAAGAGGTTAAGAAATTCAATATAAAGTTTCAATTGACCTAAAAAATAATAAAACTTTGAATTTTTTTTTAAAATTCCCAGTCTGGGATTGAACCCGCAACCTCCAGATTTAGAATCAGCAGTTTATACCACTGGACTAAGCACCATTTCACAGTTTTTAGAGGTTAAGAAATTCAATATAAAGTTTCAATTGACCTAAAAAATAATAAAATTTTGAAATCTAAAATTCCCAGCCAGGGATTGAACCCGCAACCTCCAGATTGAGAATCAGCAGTTTATACCACTGGACTAAGCACCATTTCACACTTTTTAGTGGTTAAGAAATTCAATTCAAAGTTTCAATTGACCTAAAAAATAATAAAACTTTGAAATCTAAAATTCCCAGCCTGGAATTGAACCTGCAACCTCCAGATTTAGAGACTGCAATCTGTACCACTGGACAAAGCACCATTTTACACTTTTTAGTGGTTATGAAATTAAATATAAAGTTTCCATTGACCTAAAAAATAATACAATTTTGAAATCTAAAATTCCCAGCCTGGGATTGAACCCGCAACCTCCAGATTTAGAATCAGCAGTCTATACCACTGGACTTAGCACCATTTCACACTTTTTAGAGGTTAAGAAATTCAAAATAAAGTTTCAATTGACCTAAAAAATAATAAAATTTGGAAATCTAAAATTCCCAGCCTGGGATTGAACCCACAACCTCCAGATTTAAAATCAGCAGTCTATACCACTGGACTAAGCACCATTTTACACTTTTTAGAGGTTAAGAAATTCAATATAAAGTTTCAATTGACCTAAAAAATAATAAAATTTTGAAATCTAAAATTCCCAGCCTGGGATTGAACCCGCAACCTCCAGATTTAGAATCAGCAGTTAATACCACTGGACTAAGCACCGTTTCACACTTTTTAGAGGTTAAGAAATTCAATACAAAGTTTCAATTGACCTAAAAAATGATAAAACTTTGAATTTTTTTTAAAAATTCCCAGCCTGGGATTGAACCCTCAACCTCCAGATTAAGAATCAGTAGTCTATACCACTGAACCAGGCAAATTTCACGCTTTTTAGGGGTTAAGAAATTAAATATAAAGTTTCAATTGACCTAAAAAATAATAAAACTTTGAAATCTAAAATTCCCAGCCTGGAATTGAACCCACAACCTCCAGATTTAGAATCAGCAGTTTATACCACTGGACTAAGCACCATTTCACACTTTTTAGAGGTTAAGAAATTCAATATAAAGTTTCAATTGACCTAAAAAATAATAAAATTTTGAAATCTAAAATTCCCAGTCTGGGATTGAACCCGCAACCTCCAGATTTAGAATCAGCAGTTTATACCACTGGACTAAGCACCATTTCACACTTTTTAGTGGTTAAGAAATTCAATATAAAGTTTCAATTGACCTAAAAAATAATAAAACTTTGAAATCTAAAATTCCCAGCCTGGAATTGAACCCGCAACCTCCAGATTTAGAGACTGCAATCTGTACCACTGGACAAAGCACGATTTTACACTTTTTAGTGGTTATGAAATTAAATATAAAGTTTCCATTGACCTAAAAAATAATACAATTTTGAAATCTAAAATTCCCAGCCTGGGATTGAACCCGCAACCTCCAGATTTAGAATCAGCAGTTTATACCACTGGACTAAGCACCATTTCACAGTTTTTTTAGTGGTTAAGAAATTCAATATAAAGTTTCAATTGACCTAAAAAATAATAAAACTTTGAAATCTAAAATTCCCAGCCTGGAATTGAACCCACAACCTCCAGATTTAGAATCAGCAGTTTATACCACTGGACTAAGCACCATTTCACACTTTTTAGAGGTTAAGAAATTCAATATAAAGTTTCAATTGACTTAAAAATAATAAAACTTTGAAATCTAAAATTCCCAGCCTGGGATTGAACCCGCAACCTCCAGATTTAGAATCAGCAGTTTATACCACTGGACTAAGCACCATTTCACACTTTTTAGTGGTTAAGAAATTCAATATAAAGTTTCAATTGACCTAAAAAATAATAAAACTTTGAAATCTAAAATTCCCAGCCTGGAATTGAACCCGCAACCTCCAGATTTAGAGACTGCAGTCTGTACCACTGGACAAAGCACCATTTTACACTTTTTAGTGGTTATGAAATTAAATATAAAGTTTCAATTGACCTAAAAAATAATAAAATTTTGAAATCTATAATTCCCAGCCTGGGATTGAACCCGCAACCTCCATATTTAGAATCAGCAGTTTATACCACTGGACTAAGCACCATTTCACACTTTTTAGAGGTTAAGAAATTCAATATAAAGTTTCATTGACCTAAAAAATAATAAAATTTTGAAATCTAAAATTCCCAGCCTGGGATTGAACCCGCAACCTCCAGATTTAGAATCAGCAGTTTATACCACTGGACTAAGCACCGTTTCACACTTTTTAGAGGTTAAGAAATTCAATATAAAGTTTCAATTGACCTAAAAAATAATAAAACTTTGAATTTTTTTTTTTAAATTCCCAGTCTGGGATTGAACCCGCAACCTCCAGATTTAGAATCAGCAGTTTATACCACTGGACTAAGCACCATTTCACAGTTTTTAGAGGTTAAGAAATTAAATATAAAGTTTCAATTGACCTAAAAAATAATAAAATTTTGAAATCTAAAATTCCCAGCCTGGAATTGAACCCGCAACCTCCAGATTTAGAGACTGCAATCTGTACCACTGGACAAAGCACCATTTTACACTTTTTAGTGGTTATGAAATTAAATATAAAGTTTCCATTGACCTAAAAAATAATACAATTTTGAAATCTAAAATTCCCAGCCTGGGATTGAACCCGCAACCTCCAGATTTAGAATCAGCAGTTTATACCACTGGACTAAGCACCATTTCACAGTTTTTTTAGTGGTTAAGAAATTCAATATAAAGTTTGAATTGACCTAAAAAATAATAAAACTTTGAAATCTAAAATTCCCAGCCTGGAATTGAACCCACAACCTCCAGATTTAGAATCAGCAGTCTATACCACTGGACTAAGGACCATTTCACACTTTTTAGTGGTTAAGAAATTCAATATAAAGTTTCAATTGACTTAAAAAATAATAAAACTTTGAAATCTAAAATTCCCAGCCTGGGATTGAACCCGCAACCTCCAGATTTAGAATCAGCAGTTTATACCACTGGACTAAGCACCATTTCACACTTTTTAGTGGTTAAGAAATTCAATATAAAGTTTCAATTGACCTAAAAAATAATAAAACTTTGAAATCTAAAATTCCCAGCCTGGAATTGAACCGGCAACCTCCAGATTTAGAGACTGCAGTCTGTACCACTGGACAAAGCACCATTTTACACTTTTTAGTGGTTATGAAATTAAATATAAAGTTTCAATTGACCTAAAAAATAATACAATTTTGAAATCTATAATTCCCAGCCTGGGATTGAACCCGCAACCTCCATATTTAGAATCAGCAGTTTATACCACTGGACTAAGCACCATTTCACACTTTTTAGAGGTTAAGAAATTCAATATAAAGTTTCATTGACCTAAAAAATAATAAAATTTTGAAATCTAAAATTCCCAGCCTGGGATTGAACCCGCAACCTCCAGATTTAGAATCAGCAGTTTATACCACTGGACTAAGCACCGTTTCACACTTTTTAGAGGTTAAGAAATTCAATATAAAGTTTCAATTGACCTAAAAAATAATAAAATTTTGAAATCTATAATTCCCAGCCTGGGATTGAACCCGCAACCTCCATATTTAGAATCAGCAGTTTATACCACTGGACTAAGCACCATTTCACACTTTCTAGAGGTTAAGAAATTCAATATAAAGTTTCATTGACCTAAAAAATAATAAAATTTTGAAATCTAAAATTCCCAGCCTGGGATTGAACCCGCAACCTCCAGATTTAGAATCAGCAGTTTATACCACTGGACTAAGCACCGTTTCACACTTTTTAGAGGTTAAGAAATTCAATATAAAGTTTCAATTGACCTAAAAAATAATAAAACTTTGAATTTTTTTTTTAAAATTCCCAGTCTGGGATTGAACCCGCAACCTCCAGATTTAGAATCAGCAGTTTATACCACTGGACTAAGCACCATTTCACAGTTTTTAGAGGTTAAGAAATTCAATATAAAGTTTCAATTGACCTAAAAAATAATAAAATTTTGAAATCTAAAATTCCCAGCCAGGGATTGAACCCGCAACCTCCAGATTGAGAATCAGCAGTTTATACCACTGGACTAAGCACCATTTCACACTTTTTAGTGGTTAAGAAATTCAATTCAAAGTTTCAATTGACCTAAAAAATAATAAAACTTTGAAATCTAAAATTCCCAGCCTGGAATTGAACCTGCAACCTCCAGATTTAGAGACTGCAATCTGTACCACTGGACAAAGCACCATTTTACACTTTTTAGTGGTTATGAAATTAAATATAAAGTTTCCATTGACCTAAAAAATAATACAATTTTGAAATCTAAAATTCCCAGCCTGGGATTGAACCCGCAACCTCCAGATTTAGAATCAGCAGTCTATACCACTGGACTTAGCACCATTTCACACTTTTTAGAGGTTAAGAAATTCAAAATAAAGTTTCAATTGACCTAAAAAATAATAAAATTTGGAAATCTAAAATTCCCAGCCTGGGATTGAACCCACAACCTCCAGATTTAAAATCAGCAGTCTATACCACTGGACTAAGCACCATTTTACACTTTTTAGAGGTTAAGAAATTCAATATAAAGTTTCAATTGACCTAAAAAATAATAAAATTTTGAAATCTAAAATTCCCAGCCTGGGATTGAACCCGCAACCTCCAGATTTAAAATCAGCAGTTTATACCACTGGACTAAGCACCGTTTCACACTTTTTAGAGGTTAAGAAATTAAATATAAAGTTTCAATTGACCTAAAAAATAATAAAACTTTAATTTTTTTTATTTAAATTCCCAGCCTGGGATTGAACCCACAACCTCCAGATTAAGAATCAGTAGTCTATACCACTGAACCAGGCAAATTTCACACTTTTTAGTGGTTAAGAAATTCTATATAAAGTTTCAATTGACCTAAAAAATAATAAAACTTTGAAATCTAACATTCCCAGCCTGGGATTGAACCCCCAACCTCCAGATTTAGAATCAGCAGTCCATACCACTGGACTAAGCAGAATTTCACACAATTTAGTGGTTACAAAATTAACTTTAAAGTTTCAATTGGACTTAAAAGTAATACAATTTTAAAATCTAAAATTCCCACCCCTGGAATTGAACCCGCAACCTCTAGATTTACAATCGGCAGTCTATACCACTGGACTAAGCACCATTTCACACTTTTTAGTGGTTAAGATATTCAATATAAAGTTTCAATTGACCTAAAAAGTAATAAAATTTTCAAATCTAAAATTCCCAGCCTGGGATTGAACCCGCAACCTCCAGATTTAGAATCAGCAGTTTATACCACTGGACTAAGCACCGTTTCACACTTTTTCGAGGTTAAGAAATTAAATATAAAGTTTCAATTGACCTAAAAAATAATAAAATTTTGAATTTTTTTTTTTAATTTCCCAGCCTGGGATTGAACCCCCAACCTCCAGATTAAGAATCAGCAGTCTATACCACTGGACTAAGCACCATTTCACACTTTTTTAGTGGTTAAAACATTAAATATAAAGTTTCAATTGACCTAAAAAGTAATAAAATTTTGAAATCTAAAATTCCCAGCCTGGGATTGAACCCGCAACCTCCAGATTTAGAATCAGCAGTTTATACCACTGGACTAAGCACCGTTTCACACTTTTTAGAGGTTAAGAAATTCAATATAAAGTTTCAATTGACCTAAAAAATAATAAAACTTTGAATTTTTTTTTTAAAATTCCCAGTCTGGGATTGAACCCGCAACCTCCAGATTTAGAATCAGCAGTTTATACCACTGGACTAAGCACCATTTCACAGTTTTTAGAGGTTAAGAAATTCAATATAAAGTTTCAATTGACCTAAAAAATAATAAAATTTTGAAATCTAAAATTCCCAGCCAGGGATTGAACCCGCAACCTCCAGATTGAGAATCAGCAGTTTATACCACTGGACTAAGCACCATTTCACACTTTTTAGTGGTTAAGAAATTCAATTTAAAGTTTCAATTGACCTAAAAAATAATAAAACTTTGAAATCTAAAATTCCCAGCCTGGGATTGAACCCGCAACCTCCAGATTTAGAATCAGCAGTTTATACCACTGGACTAAGCACCATTTCACACTTTTTAGTGGTTAAGAAATTCAATATAAAGTTTCAATTGACCTAAAAAATAATAAAACTTTGAAATCTAAAATTCCCAGCCTGGAATTGAACCCGCAACCTCCAGATTTAGAGACTGCAATCTGTACCACTGGACAAAGCACCATTTTACACTTTTTAGAGGTTAAGAAATTCAAAATAAAGTTTCAATTGACCTAAAAAATAATAAAATTTGGAAATCTAAAATTCCCAGCCTGGGATTGAACCCACAACCTCCAGATTTAAAATCAGCAGTCTATACCACTGGACTAAGCACCATTTTACACTTTTTAGAGGTTAAGAAATTCAATATAAAGTTTCAATTGACCTAAAAAATAATAAAATTTTGAAATCTAAAATTCCCAGCCTGGGATTGAACCCGCAACCTCCAGATTTAAAATCAGCAGTTTATACCACTGGACTAAGCACCGTTTCACACTTTTTAGAGGTTAAGAAATTAAATATAAAGTTTCAATTGACCTAAAAAATAATAAAACTTTAATTTTTTTTATTTAAATTCCCAGCCTGGGATTGAACCCACAACCTCCAGATTAAGAATCAGTAGTCTATACCACTGAACCAGGCAAATTTCACACTTTTTAGTGGTTAAGAAATTCTATATAAAGTTTCAATTGACCTAAAAAATAATAAAACTTTGAAATCTAACATTCCCAGCCTGGGATTGAACCCCCAACCTCCAGATTTAGAATCAGCAGTCCATACCACTGGACTAAGCAGAATTTCACACAATTTAGTGGTTACAAAATTAACTTTAAAGTTTCAATTGGACTTAAAAGTAATACAATTTTAAAATCTAAAATTCCCACCCCTGGAATTGAACCCACAACCTCTAGATTTACAATCGGCAGTCTATACCACTGGACTAAGCACCATTTCACACTTTTTAGTGGTTAAGATATTCAATATAAAGTTTCAATTGACCTAAAAAGTAATAAAATTTTCAAATCTAAAATTCCCAGCCTGGGATTGAACCCGCAACCTCCAGATTTAGAATCAGCAGTTTATACCACTGGACTAAGCACCGTTTCACACTTTTTCGAGGTTAAGAAATTAAATATAAAGTTTCAATTGACCTAAAAAATAATAAAATTTTGAATTTTTTTTTTTAATTTCCCAGCCTGGGATTGAACCCCAACCTCCAGATTAAGAATCAGCAGTCTATACCACTGGACTAAGCACCATTTCACACTTTTTTAGTGGTTAAAACATTAAATATAAAGTTTCAATTGACCTAAAAAGTAATAAAATTTTGAAATCTAAAATTCCCAGCCTGGGATTGAACCCGCAACCTCCAGATTTAGAATCAGCAGTTTATACCACTGGACTAAGCACCGTTTCACACTTTTTAGAGGTTAAGAAATTCAATATAAAGTTTCATTTGACCTAAAAAATAATAAAACTTTGAATTTTTTTTTTAAATTCCCAGTCTGGGATTGAACCCGCAACCTCCAGATTGAGAATCAGCAGTTTATACCACTGGACTAAGCACCATTTCACAGTTTTTAGAGGTTAAGAAATTCAATATAAAGTTTCAATTGACCTAAAAAATAATAAAATTTTGAAATCTAAAATTCCCAGCCAGGGATTGAACCCGCAACCTCCAGATTGAGAATCAGCAGTTTATACCACTGGACTAAGCACCATTTCACACTTTTTAGTGGTTAAGAAATTCAATTTAAAGTTTCAATTGACCTAAAAAATAATAAAACTTTGAAATCTAAAATTCCCAGCCTGGGATTGAACCCGCAACCTCCAGATTTAGAATCAGCAGTTTATACCACTGGACTAAGCACCATTTCACACTTTTTAGTGGTTAAGAAATTCAATATAAAGTTTCAATTGACCTAAAAAATAATAAAACTTTGAAATCTAAAATTCCCAGCCTGGAATTGAACCCGCAACCTCCAGATTTAGAGACTGCAATCTGTACCACTGGACAAAGCACCATTTTACACTTTTTAGTGGTTATGAAATTAAATATAAAGTTTCCATTGACCTAAAAAATAATACAATTTTGAAATCTAAAATTCCCAGCCTGGGATTGAACCCGCAACCTCCAGATTTAGAATCAGCAGTCTATACCACTGGACTTAGCACCATTTCACACTTTTTAGAGGTTAAGAAATTCAAAATAAAGTTTCAATTGACCTAAAAAATAATAAAATTTGGAAATCTAAAATTCCCAGCCTGGGATTGAACCCACAACCTCCAGATTTAAAATCAGCAGTCTATACCACTGGACTAAGCACCATTTTACACTTTTTAGAGGTTAAGAAATTCAATATAAAGTTTCAATTGACCTAAAAAATAATAAAATTTTGAAATCTAAAATTCCCAGCCTGGGATTGAACCCGCAACCTCCAGATTTAAAATCAGCAGTTTATACCACTGGACTAAGCACCGTTTCACACTTTTTAGAGGTTAAGAAATTAAATATAAAGTTTCAATTGACCTAAAAAATAATAAAACTTTAATTTTTTTTATTTAAATTCCCAGCCTGGGATTGAACCCACAACCTCCAGATTAAGAATCAGTAGTCTATACCACTGAACCAGGCAAATTTCACACTTTTTAGTGGTTAAGAAATTCTATATAAAGTTTCAATTGACCTAAAAAATAATAAAACTTTGAAATCTAACATTCCCAGCCTGGGATTGAACCCCCAACCTCCAGATTTAGAATCAGCAGTCCATACCACTGGACTAAGCAGAATTTCACACAATTTAGTGGTTACAAAATTAACTTTAAAGTTTCAATTGGACTTAAAAGTAATACAATTTTAAAATCTAAAATTCCCACCCCTGGAATTGAACCCGCAACCTCTAGATTTACAATCGGCAGTCTATACCACTGGACTAAGCACCATTTCACACTTTTTAGTGGTTAAGATATTCAATATAAAGTTTCAATTGACCTAAAAAGTAATAAAATTTTCAAATCTAAAATTCCCAGCCTGGGATTGAACCCGCAACCTCCAGATTTAGAATCAGCAGTTTATACCACTGGACTAAGCACCGTTTCACACTTTTTCGAGGTTAAGAAATTAAATATAAAGTTTCAATTGACCTAAAAAATAATAAAATTTTGAATTTTTTTTTTTAATTTCCCAGCCTGGGATTGAACCCCCAACCTCCAGATTAAGAATCAGCAGTCTATACCACTGGACTAAGCACCATTTCACACTTTTTTAGTGGTTAAAACATTAAATATAAAGTTTCAATTGACCTAAAAAGTAATAAAATTTTGAAATCTAAAATTCCCAGCCTGGGATTGAACCCGCAACCTCCAGATTTAGAATCAGCAGTCTACACAACTGGACTAAGCACCATTTCACACTTTTTAGTGGTGAAGAAATTAACTTTAAAGTTGTAATTGACCTAAAAAGTAATAAAATTTTAAAACCTAAAATTCCAAACCTGGGATTGAACCCGCAACCTTCAGATTTAGAGTCAGCCATCTGAACCATTGAACTAAGCACAATTTCACACAATTTAGTGGTTATTAAATCAACTATAAAGTTTCAATCGACCTTAAAAATAATAAAATTTTGAAATCTAAAATTCCCGCCTTGGGATTGAATCCACAACCTCCAGATTTAGAGTCGGCAGTCTATACCGCTGGACTAAGCACCATTTCACACTTTATTTTTTAGTGGTTATGAAATTAACTATAAAGTTTCAATTGACCTAAACAGTAATAAAATTTGAAAATCTAAAATGTATTGATTCTCATTGCGAAACGTCTGAATGTCATATTGAATACACGCTGCGTGCTATGTGCAGAGAGTCTGTCCCAAAATTAGAGGCTCTCGACGGGTGTCAGCTGACCGACTTCGATGGCATCACTGTCGTCATGGTAGATATGGATGACAATGTGGTCCGCTCAATTCTGTCCTGATATGGTTTGGTGTAAGGGGACGTTTCTGCAACTTTCCGCATGAGCCCACTGTCTTCAAAGGAAACCATCGGTGTATAATGAGGATCACATGGAACATCCCTTCGGTCATCACAATAGGAGATCGCAATGCCTGTGCCCGATGTGGTACCATTGGCCGTTTGAAAGTCTGAAAGTCATTTGGAATTCTCGATGTGCAATTTCGCTTTATTGACTCCAAAAGTTGATATCCTGCTAAGATTCAAAAGTAGCCTGAAGTGTTTCATTTGCTTTGAAGGACACAGAATAGAAGATAACAATTTCAAGATGCTGTATCCTAAGAATAACGCCATTTGCAAAATGGTTGAGAACAATTGGTTTGCTGATTGAACTGCTTTGTTTTGCATTATTTTCGCTGATTGAAGTTTATTCAAGATTTTTGTAATAGTTTGAGATCCATGTGAATCTCGGTCAATTACTAGTTCATACGTTGTAATATTTGTACTTTACATTTTTTTTTTATTTCTGTTCTTTTTGGGGGGTTTCCCTCACTATTTATGCTCTTATCATAATTTCAAAACATTTTAGGATACGTAGAAGTACAATGTACATATTTAATTCTTTCGCATGATTCAGTTTGTTTAATTTCCCTGCTCATTATTTTCTCTGTTTACAAATTTCTTGTTATATAAGTTTCTTCTTCGGAATTGCTAATTTACCTTGACATTTGCCTTTGAATAAAAGAGTTTTCCTCAACTAGTACAGAGGCAAAATAGGACAGTCCGTACAACTTGTCCACTAACAACTTCACACTTCTCTTGTTTCAAATTTAATGATAACATTCACTGGGAACGTGCTTCTTTCTTAACGACTGTAATAGAATTCTTGGTTTGGGAAGAACGTAAGTAACACTACTGCATTGATTCTCATTGCGAAACATCTGAATGCCATATGGAATACACACTGCATCATTTCGAACAATATAGACTCTAATGTTGACATCCTGCTTAGATTAATAAGTAACCTGAAGTGTTTGATCTGCTCAGAAAGAAACAGAAGTGAAGTAAAAATGCACTCTGTATTAAGATTGTTGAGACCAAACGTTGCCCAAACGTTGCTTTCCTTAGTGACCTGCTTTGTGTTCTGCATTCTCTTAGTTTTGTTTCACTGATTGTCCGAGTATGGCTTGGAATTTTGTATATTTAATTTTGCAAGATTCCTGAAAATCTTGGTAAATTCTTCAAGTTGCACACACTTTGTAAATACATGTACTTAAATTGTACAGTTACGGTGCCTGGCAACCGTTTCGGTGTCAAGTTCAAGTCGTCAAGTTCAAGACTGTGTTCCAAAATTAGAGGCTCTCAACGGGTGTCAACTGACTGACTTTGATGGCATCACTGTCGTCACAATGAAATATGTATGTTTAGATATGGACGACAATGTGTCCCCGCTCAATTCTGTCCTGATATGGTCAGGTTTACAGAGGGACGTTTCAGCAACTTTCAGCATGAGCCCACTGTCTTCAAAGGAAATTCCCATCGGTGTAGAATGAGGATCACATGGAACATCCCTTTGGTCATCAGAATAGGAGATCGCAATGCCTGGATTTCGCAGCCGGGCCAGGTACGCACCTGTGCCCGATGTGGTGCCATTGGCCGTTTGGCAAAAGAATGCAAATTTAAGCATTGAAGTGCCTAAAGTGTTTACAGGTTGGACACTTGTCCATTGATCCGACATTATCGGATGATTGGTGGTGCTTTTCAACTGAAGACGTTCACTCTATTTTAAAAAGGGGCACTCGTGAAAAAAGGCCTCTTGAAACAGGTCTAAAAAATTTCCAGTATTGGGGGGGGGGACAAAGAATGAGGATCGCATGGAACATCCCTTCGGTCATCAGAATAGGAGATTGCAATGCCTGGATTTCTCAGTCGGGCCAGGTACGCACCTGTGCCTGATGTGGTACCATTAGCCGTTTGGCCTAAAGTGTTTGTGAAAAAAGGCCTCTTGAAACAGGTCTAATAAATTTCCAGGTTTTTTTTTGGGGGGGGGGGGGGACAAAGGTAATAAAATTTGCATTCTCTTCCACATAAAATCCTATCAAACAAATGGCTACAGGGTATTACCAAGCCAAGTACATTGCCATTAGTTTGATTCATTTGGCAAGATGAAAGATCCCTGCACAAGCTCAGTAATTGCACCTTCTCCATCGGGCAGGTATACCATACCAAGCTCCATTGATGTGCTACCCATTCAGTGGTATTCATGCAGAGTCAAAACAGATTAATCCGTCATATTATACCTAGCTGTATCGACAAGCAATTATGACAAGTTCCTTGCACCCTTTTTGCAAGTTCTCCAGTTATCCAGGGTATCTACGTGACATGGGATCATATCACTCTGTTCCTCATTGGTGTTTGTCAGCAAAATATATTGTACAGTTGTAAAATGCACCAAGAACTCATGAGCTGTAAATTACAAGGTAGTTTCCCTGCTTAAAGGGCCACACGTGTAGAACTTTGCTACACAAGAAAGTAATTATTTCAAAGGATTATATTTTCAGGTTCTGCAAAAAACAAATTGGCAATGCAGAGCCAAACATAAAGTATTCTGCACACAATCAAACACTGGTGAAAACTTATCAAAATAACACAGCATTGTTGGCTTAATGGTGCAGCGTCACCTTTTGTTTACCGTGGGATACATGTGTTGGCCCTGTCATGATATTAATTCCAGGATTCAATGGCAAGAGCAGTCTATATATCTTCTCAAAGAATATGAGATGCATAGGATTGTAGGCAACTGGGAATCATCAATAGCCAGTTTTACTCTGTCAGAGATTCTGTATCAGAGGCTTTCCTCAAGATGTTTGCAAATGTGTTGAAGTTAATGACAGCAAAGAAAATACAAGAGGCAAGGTGAAAGATATAATAAAGGGTTCAACTGCACTTCCTCGGAATCAGAATATAAACCAGCCAAGAATATCAATAAGAGTGTCTCTATAATCTTTCATGATGGTCAAGTGGACAAGATTTCTTTGGCCAAGAGTACACTTACAGTTTGCCATGGAATCATTCATTATAAACAACGGAACGTTAAATATATTTAAGACTATTTCTGTACCCGTCAGCACCTATTACGCGAACGACCTTAAAAATTGCAGGGGGCAATATTCAACGGATGCGAAAGGTAATCAAAAGGTAATATGGATTGAATGATGAAGACCTGTTTTATGACTTTGATAGTTTGTCATTGTGGGTATATGTACATGTACATGTACATGTACGCCAGTGCTTTCTAAGAGCTTGGTAGGAAACAAAATCACAAGCTCGCTCAGTGAACCCATGACCTCCTGTTTATATTCAAATATAATTAGCTCAAATAATTAGGATTTTTTATTCGCCCAAAAAGCCATTGTTAAAAGGCAAAATACCTCATGTTAAAACTTACAGAACACGAAAGTTCATCTAAGAAAATGGCATCAGCTGACTTAGTTTGTATTTATAAAAGAAAATGACATTATTTTATGCATTCCCTCCTGGTCAAAGTTTTAAATAAATGCTAATTTCATCAGCACTTGTACTACATTGTGTTTTTCCCCCGGATTAATGTAAAGAATCAATAAAACCATGGAGTGCATTGGCTGTTTCAGGTGCTACATAGTACAGTGACTTTGGCATAACAGTTTTGCACATAGTGCTTATGAAAGGGTTGGATATTTAATTTTTCAAAAAGGCTAGTCCTTCTAATGAATGTAAACCCCATTCACACTCTATAAATTGCTAGACTCTGACAGTAGAAAACTAACATTAACTTTATAAGCCCTTGAACTCATTACTGTAACGAGTGAGGTACATGGTCAGAACAATATGGCTTTATTTTGCATTCAAATAAGGTACCAGTACATGTATAGCTTTAATAAGCAACAAATGAAAAGCACATTGTAAATGAAGAGTTAAAATGGTCATATTATCTAATACAGCTAGGGCTCCTAACTGTTCAAAGTATTTAGGGTTATTTGCGCCATCACCGACAGCTGGAGATACCCCCAGTGTCACCCTGATGTTGGGTTATTCCGAGGATTAGACGCCTATTCCTTATTTCCACATACCACACAAAAATGTCAAAGAAAATGTCATCGCACTCATGGAAAACATATTCACAGGCAACAAAAACCACACTGGCATGATGAACTTTCATGTTCAATTCCACTTAAATACGAAAAATTTCACTATGACGTTATGTCTTTCTGTGTTCTTTCAATAGTTTGTAGCCAACACATGGCCTTGGCATTATGGTTGGGCTGTACAACAAACTAGCACCTATGCTTGTGTTTGCCACTAAAACTGAAAAATCATTTGAAAAAAAAAATTGTTATCAAGCATCAATCCCAGGTACATGTAGGTTGGCAGGCACAAGTGCATTGATTAACTTAATAAACAAAAATTAGGGTATATATGTACATGTATGAATGTAATCAGTAGCGTATATCTTTTCGTAGGGGGGGGGGGGCAATGTCTGAAGCATCTTAAAAACTCTTAAAAAGACTTTTTAATATTTTTTTTTGACACCGTCAAATGCTGCCAGGGGGCTGCCTCCCCCCTACCACCACCCAGCTTAATATATGCCACTGTAATGCATCTAATTAGTTTTTACAATAGGCTTTTGGTCTGAACACCTACATGTATTTACATGTAAGCCAAAATTTTGCCCTCCACTGCGAAGGACAAATTCCAGCAAAAAACAATGTTAACCCTCCTATGCAAACATACATTCTTTTTAAAAGTTGTCCTTTCAGTCAAAATCAATCAAGTGACTGTTTTCAACAGTTTAGAGCTCCCAGCCTACATAAAGCAGGATTGACTGGCTGTGTCTGTTTACAAAATGTATGTAACTTGATCAAGCTATTGCTTTGACTGTAGATGATATTTAAAGACAGCTGTACCTACTTCTTGCCTGCTGACTAAATTTGACTAGTCATGTGCTAGCTTGCATGAAATACGATCTGACTGTTGGTGACTAGATTGTGTAAAAAGCATGGCAGGGGAAGAGGATTCTTTTTTTTACTGTCTGTGTTTGTTGAACCAGCAGGAGGGTTAAAATTACCATGTCATTACAGAAAACTTTACATAAACATTACACCAACCTGACGCAATTTCCATCAAAAGTCACTACTATGTAAAGTATCCATTAAAAAGAATTCATCACAATGAAAAGTGAGCACAAATAATTGCTAAAATTATAACAGCTTAAATGCTTTGGTTCAATGAAGTATAAACAGCAATAATTTTACATGCTGCAGGATCAAATATATAAGCCCAGGATGAATTATGCATATCATGTAAAACTTCATTCCTGAACGAGAGTAGAGGATTACGCCTTTACCGACAGCAGGATACTGATACCCCGCCATCACCCTGATGTTGGGTTATTCCAAGGATCAGGCACCTCCTCTTTTAAACTCTGTGCTAATTATAAGCAGCTCGTCTTTATGCCACGTACCACTGCATTGTTTAAGGATCTCGATCTAGCTGAGTCTCTGTAGTGCCGAAGAGCTCATCAGAAAACATCACTATCTGAGCTGAGTCCTTGATTATCTACGCCAAGTCCGGCAGCAAAGTTTCAGGTTCGGCGGATTTCTGCAGAGTGACCCATGGCTCAAACTAACCCAGGACATACACAAAGCTTCTGTATCAGATGTCCCACTGCAATGTTGGAGGTTATTGAGTGGAGTCACTGCCATGCATTGAGCTCAGAAAATGTCATCAGAACTAAATCCAACACCATCGACATGCATGTATGCCATGTTCTGCTGCAAACTTTACAGTGAGTTTTGTCTCTGCAACGTCTCCACAGCTCAGGAAAACATGCGCATGTACAGTTTCTACTGAGCCACTTCAATGGCAGAATCTTTGAAGTACAAGCACACTCAGATTAACATCATCTCTGGCTTTGCAGTATCCTAAGATACAGACATCTTGAAACAGCCCAACTAGCTGCTTATCTGTTTCACCGTTAGTGGAGTTCGGCAGGATTACCAATGTGACAGCTCAGGGAAAAACAACCATCTCACTAGGTGTATGTACATTTACCCATTTAGCTGTGTAAGCAAGGGGCAGCTTGTACTACTTGCAATCATTTCAGGCCTAGTTGAGGCTGCAGGTGTTTATGCCAACTTTCTTGCATGTCTTCCAGTAAGGCTTATCCTGGATTTCTAATACTGCAGGTGTTCTTCTGCATAATACTAGTAGAAGTGGACCAGGATCTGATGAGCTGTCACTGTCATTTCCCTGCTAACTTAAACTGTACGTGAAGAGCTCTGCCGTGTTTCTTTAGAGACAAATATTCCACCGTGCATCAATGCCTCCTGTTGATCAGTGATGGCACAAAGTTCAGCTTTGATTGTTTCCACTGCACTGTAAACTTGTCACTGTGAGATCGAGACCCTTTGGTTGCCACTGACAGGGTCCAAACTCCCTGAAGAAGCAATTGCAATGACACAGCTGCATACACTGCTATTACATTATTCTTTAGAATCCTTGCCAGATCATACATCTCATTTGCATTTATTTATCAATACATTTGGCTTTAACCCAGGTGAAGTTTTCACTTTACACCAAAATAAAAGCACATTCATATCATGTCTTGGCACCAAGATGCAGTAAAGTAGTGGCCTACATGTATCTATAGGCATAAAACCATCTTGTCAATAAATGGCATTGCACATCAATAATGTGTAATAACTGTATCTTGCACTCACTGAGGAGACCAATGCCATCTTCACTTTTATGCAATGTACCCTGCTTTGATCATGGTACATAACCATGTACATTACAAGCAGTGAATGGGCAGATGGCCTCTGGTACAAAATTGGATCAATATTGTAAGACTCCCATGGTGTGGGGCATGGTGTTTTACAAGACCAAGTGCTCCATGGTACCTTCAGTTGTGTGTTCTTGAGTGCCATGTACATGTACATCTTGAGCAATGAACGCCCCACATCAGTAAATACACTGTATATGCCATTGACCTGCTTAGCCTTATAATTGGCCAATAATATATATAGTTTTGTCGTTAACTTTTTGTCCTGTAAAAATGACACCAGGAATGCTGGTGCAATCCACTTCCAAGTGCAACATACCCAAGGGCTGTTACAAGTACAAGACCATACTCTTACACCAAGCCACTACAATTGCAAACATGTGGCTCTCTTTCCATTCATCATTAGAAAAATTACACTTTGTCAGTATTTGACTTTTGATGGAATTTGCATCAGAATAATTTCCTACTATAATTACGGGCACTGTATAATCAGTGCTTTTCAACAGACAAATGATAAATTAAAATCAATAGCAAAAGCTGTCTTGAGAGGAAAATAATATCATTTGCAATTACAGAAATGTAAATAAAATTTAAAAAAATATAAATATAAAATATATAATATACAAATATTGGCTGCTTGAGTGGTGTAGTAAAATTAGCCTCCCGAGGTGATCCATTTTTCCAGAGGCAAAGCCGAGGGAAAATAGAATGCTCCATGGATCACCGAGGGGGGCTTGTTTTACTACACCACGAGATAAAGCAGTCAATATTTGTTTTATAACACTTCACCCACAGATTCTGCTTGGTTTTAATGTTTTAAATTATTTAAATCTGAACACATGCAGTTACAATAAACTTCAATTCCAATATAAAATTGGTGGGAAATGTATTTCTCTCTTCCAAACCAACCCTTCACTAAGTGTTTGAACCCAACTCTGTGGCACACACCAGCATGCATTTGCACACACATGCCGCACCATGGGTATAGTACTTTGGTTGCTAATGGTATAGTACTTTGGTTGCTACGGGTATAGTACTTTTGGCCTTGCACAGATAGATAGCAAAAATAGAAATTATCATGTGACTCGCCCTCGGCCAATCAAGACACAGAATCTGTGGGTGACATGTTATAAAATAAAATAAAAAGACCATGTACACAATTTGTGCCTTTATTTAACAGATATTTTGGAAAGCAAATTTTTGAGTAATTGCAAATAATCACATAAAGTGAAGTTACCTCCAAACTACATGTACCGGTAGGCCAATGAGGTCTTTACTTTTGAAAGACGTGCCAGGCCTGTACAGAGGATTTTCAAATGAGTGTCATCATGTAAAAGATCGTTTCTATCGGGGAGTGTTCATATCAAGTTGTAAAGACTATTCATATGATGGAATTTGCGTCAATATTAGGTTTTGCCCTTCATCAACGTATAGACTCTGTATATTCAGTGTGTTACACCCTGAGTGAAAGTCAGCAAAAGCACTCGGGTGGGAATCGAACCCACAACCTTCTGCTGTGTTGAGCAGACGTCTTACCACTCGACCACCGAGCACGTGAGATTGTTTAACTTTCACTTGGGAGGTAACACACTGAGTAGACAGTGTTTATATGTCGGTGATGGGCAAAACCTAATATTGCAAGCTGCAAAAAGACTTAGACTGTGCAAGCAAAATGTATGCAAGCCAGAAATCATACAACAAAAAGATAATTTAGCTGTACAAATGACACTTTTCAAAGGTACATGTATTAGCACCCATCCTCGGTACAGGCCTGCATATTTATTTCAACTTTATAGTCACTGTAGCACCCAAAACTGCCCTGCCTATTACTCACTGTAGCACCAAAACTGTCCTATAGCACTCTAAGATCTTAGGGTAAGTTCAAGTACAATGTAGCTCACCCGGATCGATGTCTCAGGTTAGCCCCTTGCCGTTCAATTCGCTCTGACGTCATTCTAGGGGCTCACTCGAGTCAGCCACCACAGAAACTGCTCAAGGAGCAGAGTCAGTGGTGGAAACAGGTCACATGCATACATGCGTTGTTCATTTCAAGAAACAAACAAATTTGGCGGCTGGACAGCGGAAATCTCGAGCGGACCCAAAAATCAACTTATTTCAAGTAAAAGGGTCATTATTTACTTAGTTAATTTCAACTTTAGAGGCTATAATTCCAGCCCAACATTTTTTACTGTTGCAACTTACTGAAAAGCAGTAAATCTCAAACTTAAGACCCAGTCTGCATCGGGCATTTTGTACAGACATCATGAGGTTAGGATTGTGATGGCCCATGGTTGAATGTTTGATTAGTCCGGCTGTCATAGCTGACGTCTCCCTTTACAGAGCTGATCCTAGTGAGCTACTTGAAGGCACCCTATGACTTATTATTCAGTGAATAAATAATTAAAACAGTATAACAACTGTTTCTTAAACTTAATTTTTGGCTTTATTGTGTTCTGAAATTCAGTTTAAGTAAACAGAGTGCCCCCTAAAAATGCACCATTTCTGATTTTAGGAAACTGAAATGGGATTGTAGGAAAACGTAATATTGTCATGATAAATTTGGTATTGCAAGGCGCGCTAGGGCATTAGCTTTAATATGACACCAATTGTAAGTTGATCCTTTTCCGGATGCCTGAGTATTCATTGTTTGATTAAAGTAGTCGGAAATGCCCACTACTGCACTTTAGAAGCATTGGTTATCTGGATTTCACATCTAACATAAAAATCAATAAGCTGCTTCCAACAGAAACAACAAATCGATTGAATCTTAACTTTTACCACTCTTTAAAAATGTCTAAAGAAGACAGACTTCATGACACTGCCTCATATCAACAGTTATTTGGAAGTCTCTTTGCCTATACTCCAAATCCTTCCACATGTCCAAATGCGGCAATTTTCATTTTATCGTACATCAGTTCAAAAAAGATTGCTCAGCCAACCGGAAAGAACATAACTTGCAATTGGTATCCAATCAAAGCTTATGGTCAAATGCACTATACACTACCAAAGTTTATATCGTCAAAGTTTCTTGATTGTTAGTTTTTGTAACTGATGCGTTTTTTGAGGGACACCCTATAACAACTGTTGAAACTGCTTTTGGGCAGCCAGGGGAGAGTAGGATTCTCAAAGGGAAGACAATGGCGTACATGTATCGCATGTTGGAAATATACTCTTCATATGTTCATACATCACACAACGAGCATTTCATATTACAACGTTAGCTTGGAAAAAATCCCACTAATTGGAAATTAGATCTTCATCATTCAAACCTAACTATGAGGTGTTTCACGCGAAAAATGGGGGGGAGGGGGACTTCTCATAATGACTTTTTTTATCAACCGGTATTAACATTTTCTTTCATTTTGTTTTTGAGTTGTGCTCCATGTTACACAATTGTTAAAACCCAGTTAAATGAAAAACTATTTTCTTTTTACATTCTTGAAGTTGCAGTTGTAAAGAGAAGAGAAATAATCCACAGCAAAATCACTATCTGATAATGCTTGTCCAGTAGCTTCACAGAAAATTTAGCTGCCGACCAATAAGGATTTGGTCATTAAGGGAAGCCACAGCTTTAAGAAATTGATCTTGGAGTATGTACACTGTATGCCTAACAGCAACAGTGACATCTTCCCTTGAGAAATCAATTGTCATATTTGGTCATATTGCCTCATTTTCGTCATTTTGTCAGGCAACACAACCTACATAATGACACACTAGCACGGCAAATTCATCAAGGCAACAGAATGGGACACAGGAGAAAAAAATGTGGCCTTAAGGAATCAAAGAAGACCAAGCTATCGGTGAAAGATTTATTCAAACAGGAAAGAGGTACAGCGTATAAGGGCAGCCAGCCTCCAGACTGTTACGATGGAAAAGAACCCATGTTTGTACTGTTTCCAGACATGCCAACTTAGTTGGCAGGAAAATGAGCCAACATAGACATTGACTAGATGCGTATTATGATTTGCAATGTTTCAAAGTCACAAAGACAATTAATCCACATGACAAGAACAACTTTGCATGAGGGGATTCAAAAGTAGAGGCCAACAATCGCTGTGTTATTCAGTTTTCACCAAGGGAATTTCACATTTTTCTTCAGAGATATTTTCTCTTCACAACGAACAAAAAGTGTGGCACAGTCTTACCTTTAAAGTGAAACCAGCAACTGGGGCAAGCTCATGTTTCCATGCTCCTGGTCTCCATTCTGTGCATCATCAGAGACAAGAGATGCTAATGAGACGAGAGAAGCTGGTGCTATCCTTGAGGGCTGGATGACTCCTGACTCCTTGGCTATGGAGATGCTCCTCACAGAGTACAGTCAATCATAACTGCTCCTCCAGTGAAGGTCAATGAAGTCCCTGGGCCCAACACAGGAGTAGGATGCCATGGGTATAGAAGACCCGTAGGCTTGCTAAAGTGGGGAAACATTGCTATGGGTGCCGAGTCCTTGGGTATAGGTGACCCATCGGACTTGTCCAGTGAGGATGGGCTAAAACATGTCACCATCAGGAAGTCGATATCTTGGCAGTGGTTCTGCCATTTGTAGGAACCAGATCTTTATTCCCGGAGTCTCGTAGGTGATGTCTTGCACTCCACCACATTCGCAGCAGATTCTCCAAGTCTGCACTTCAGGTTCTGCTTGTCCTTGTGGGATTGTAAAAGGCTGTGAATACTGATAAGTGTGCATGTATAAAATAGCATAGTGAACCACCAAACAACTGGCCAGTGGTAAGGTGGTCTTTCAACTGACATTCAATGTGGCACAATGCAGAAGTTTAATTGGAGTCAACATTGATTTTAATTTGTTGACTCTCAAGCAATTTGATCGTCAGAGAAAGCAAACCCCAACTTAAGTATCCTACATGTATATTTTAAGACCTGTTTTGTATACCAATTGATACTCTGGTACAGTAAAATGCCATTTTGAATATACATTTTCAAAGAGTGTGGTGGCATATTTTTGTTCTTTTAATTCATGCTCACAGTAACGTTAATCCTTCATCATTGCCTTCAGTATTATTCCCATGAAGCATTCACATGCAACTAAACTTTCAAAGTTAAGCTGATGAGTATAAAGTATTGATTCAGACATATTCAAGTTGAGAACTGTAAACCAGGCCGTCGGGACACATGCTATGAATCATCAATAACATATGTGTACGTGTGTATGTGTACGAGTAAAAACTGTTCTGAAATCACTTGAGTATTACGTTATTCAAACATTTCCAGATTTTTTTTATTTAAAAGAATAATTTCACATTTTACTGGTATTTTCAACTGTTTTTGATATTCATTGAAAAAAGTAAACTATCTATGGTTAGAAAGTTGGCACAACATCCATATGACACAACAATTAGATTACCATTTTTATTTGTCGAAGTAGGCCTATATCGTGTTTAAATTAAGTTAATTAGAAAGCAGTTTCCAAATTACATTTTGATGAAACACGGAGGCACAGGATGATGGTGGCATTAATGTTTAATCTATTTTTGCAGTAACATTAACCCTTCATTGCCAAAGGAATTATTCAGACAACATTTTTCACATCCATTTGCAAAGTTAAGCTGGTGAGTATAGAGTATGGATTCTGACATATTAGAGTTGACAACTATGAAGCGTTTGAAGTGCTGCTATGAAGCGCGTCACCTGATCAGTTTGGTAGTGCACGATGATTGAGGGCGAACATGCGCGAAGAAAAGGCGTTGCGCATCAGTCTGTTGCTAGCCAGGGAACAGAGCGCTGCATAGATTCAAATTGGGGTAATAGCACACCAGACCCGTCATTTTTAATCCTTGTTTTGTTCTTTAAGTATATTCTACTTTTTTGAGAAAGTGTTTTTTTGGTGATGTGAACATGTTTTTTCCTGTTTTGTTTTGTCTCATAGTGCAATATTTTGGTACATGTATCTTCTGTGCATAATTCTTATAATTTACTGTATTACTGTTTTTGATGTCTTTTATACATGTATTTGTAACCGGTGAAATATTTGAAGCATATTTCAATCATATCTTTTTGGCACCTTTGCTTTTCCTATCTCTTTTGAAAGTTTTATTAATATTTTATATCCCAATAGTCGGTACGCGGGATTGCTTTTTCACAAGTTTTGGATTGTTTTCATGTTTTCAAAGTATTGAAATTATTATTATCTTCATTGTTTTATGTGCATGTTATATTTTTTGTTCACCACTGTGAGCATGAGTGAGAAAATCTGTCCTTTAGCCCTGGGTGGGTCAACCACACATTCCAGGTTTCTGGGAAAGTAATCAACTCCAGGCAGGAGGCCTGACTACATGTACCTCATTATTATTCATTAGATAGACTCTAGTTTTTTTTACACTAGTTACTCTGTTTTATCACCCCCTTAATAGCTCTGTTTATTCATAATCCCTATGTGGTTTGCCCAGGAATGTGAGGCACTGGCCATCATCCTGTGGTTTAGCTAGCTTTGTTCAGTCTTTTATTAGCCACCAACGAGAGCACACCCATGTTATAAAAGTCGTTTAATTTAAAGAAGATTTTACAGCGCCGGCTGCGCTTTGCTGCCATGCGGCCACTGAGGAATAAAATCAGTAATATTTCCACATCTCAACTTGAAGATCCTGTGTTCCCCTGGTCACAAGCGTCGTAGACAGGATCAAGTTTTACTGTTTTTCAGTGGCTAGCTGGCACTGTGGCCAGTGCTGCAGTGATGGAGAAATGTCAGGGACATGATCATTGATAAAGCACCGTCGAGACTTGCATGAAGCATAGGGACCACTACAGAGAGAAACCAAGTGCTGGAAGTGGAAGAGAGGCAGAAATTCATCATCATGATTGAGGAAGAGATGCAGCAGAAAGCTGGATGGAGAGCGACGCTCAGTGCAGTGGGGACAAGTGTGGATGTCTGGAACTATCTACACGGAGGGTGCATTGAAGCTGAACCAGCCTGTCAAGGGATTCAGCTTTTGCAGCCGTGTAGCTTGGGTCTACCTGAGAAGTAGTTCGGGGCCCAGACATCGCCATGTGATGCAGCATGCGTCATCCTGCCCCCCATTGTTTGGACAGCAACCTGGCTCAGAACGTCGATAGAGAGTTCCAAGCACAACTGCAGCAAGCGGTGATGAGGCAGCTAGGTACGGTTAGTGTTGGGAACCATCTACATGGGGGTGCACCTAAAGGTTGAACTGACCCGTCAAGGGATCAACTTTTGCAGTCATGTAGCTTGGGTCGACCTGAGAGGTACTTCAGGGCCCCAACATCTCCAAAATTCCCTCTTTGGGAAGCTGAACGTCCGTGTATACTCGCCATAGGATAAGAGAGAGAGAGAACTGAGAGGTGCGCTGTTAAATTATGTTACCCATCTTGATGTTCGCTGCTATATACCCCCTGTTTCTGATGCATGATCCAGCCCAGTCTTCAGCACAACCCAGGACACTCACAAGCAGTGGAGACCCCATCCCCATCACCCATGGAGGAACCCCATTATTAGTCACCAACGAGAGCACACCCATGTTATAAAAGTCGTTTAATTTAAAGAAGATTTTACAGCGCCGGCTGCGCTTTGCTGCCATGCGGCCACTGAGGAATAAAATCAGTAATATTTCCACATCTCAACTTGAAGATCCTGTGTTCCCCTGGTCACATATATATATTTTTTTTATTGTTACTTGTTAGTGTCACTAGCTACAGCTCCCTATGGTTGGGAGTCCTGGGCCATGACAAGGGCTGACCAGCGTAGAGTGGATGCCTTTGAGATCTGGGCATACAGACATGTTCTTCGAGTGTCATGGATGGAGAGGAGGACAAACCGCTGGGTATTGGATACCATAGGGAGTGAGTTGATGCTGAGACAACAGATGGCTGTGCGAAAGATGCATTTCTTTGGCCACGTCATGCGCTGCGGAGGATTCGACAAAGAAATTACCCAGGGGTTGGTCAATGGAAAGAGAAGGAGAGGTCGTCCAACAACATCATGGAGGAACGACAAAGCAGTGGACCGGACAGGGACTTGCAGCTGCATCAAGATCAGCAGTGGATCAAGATTGTTGGTGTGGACTAGTGATGGCCAATGCAGCGCAAATTGCGCCATCGGACTGAAGAGAGAGGGAGGTACTACATGTTTCTCATTCAAGTGTTCCTCTTTTTCGATAAGTCTTGTATTTGACCGTGATTCATTTCGTGTGGTGTCCCCATTAACTACTATAGTGGCCTGGTGGCAGCATTAGAAACATTTCCACGCACTTTTCAGCTGACACGTAACTGGTTGTCACAACTAGCCACTGCATTTGAGCACCATATTCAGACTACTGATCAGTTCAGCAAGATGTCCAAACTTAGCTAGACCAAGACAAGCAAGAGCAAGAGCAAGTCCAGCCAGCCGCCGCCATCTCCATCTAGCTACACCACATCCAGCATTCCCTGCGGGCAACAGCCCCCATCGGCACCCCAAGCGACGATGATTCACTTCTTCTGTCCCTTGAATTAGATTCTGGCCAATCCACATCAAAAACCACACTGACAACAGTCTCGCACCGACTACCGGACGAAAAATTCAAACAGGTGAAGCTCCTGGCAGAAACTTGACGTCTGTCAGAAGTCACATCACCTGCCAAACACAGCTCCTTTCCCGGTCAATCTAGACTACCACACCACCATACATCGAAGTAAAGCTATGGCCACCATGCCCACACCGAACTCTGAAATTTCAGAAATCATTCCAGGAACGCTGGAGCAATCTCCAAAAAAGAACATCGTTGCTATTCACAAAGGTTAACGCTATAAGAATACGAGCACCAGCTCAATTTCACCGAGACCCAGCTGACCAAAGCCAGATGCTCAGCTCAAGAACAACTTGCTGAAGATTTCCAGGGTCAAAACCATCACAACACTCAGCAACTTCTGAATTTCTTCACAAGACTCCGGCAACCATGAGAGGCATCTCCAAACCATAAAACCAAACGGTCCTTTTTAGGACTACCACATCTTCTCAAAAGAAATATTGTGCAATTCAGCTTTTATCATAAGATTATTATAATAAATAACCCCACCTCTGGAATATAACCCATTCTACCTTATCTGTTATATTCAAACCACAAACTTTTTAACTACCATGACAAGAAGGAAACTCAACAAAGAAACCAACAGATCACTAAGTCAACAGAAATCTAAAGACTACACTTACAAATGCAAATCGAAAACAAAACAATTCAACTCCAATTTTGCGCTCATAAGCAGAACAATGTCAATCCTTCATAACCAACCTATCCAAAGCAACACTATCGCAAACTGAAATAATTGCTTTAGGAAAAGGCCTACATTTCATACCTACTCCTGCTAAACCAAGCCACAATTGAAATCACTTGTAAGAGACATAAATCAAAGACCGTTTCAATGTGTAACAAACGCTCCAAAAACCATCCCTTCAAATTACTAATTATGTTGTTGTTCTCACTGCGAGGAGACTGGGAACCAAAATAAGCAAGAGCTCACAATCCACCCATTAGGCTGATGGATCCTCCCCCTTAGTCGTCTCAGGACAAACCGACTTCACACTCTCACGCGATGGACTTGACTTTGAATTTGAGGGACTAGTGGTGGAAAAATCTTGATGTCAAGATTCTTGCATGGACCCCTTTATGGAGACTAATGACACTGCAATCCGTCCCGCAAAATGTCAGGTCATGCTGGGAGACAGTACCGGTACCAGCACATATACATATGGGTCATCCCATGAACTGTCTCTTATACCGAGCTGATACTAGCTCCATGGATATATCGGGTGATAATTTACTGCCCGCATCAAACTTTGCCTAGAACTCCTGGAAGATATAAAAGACCATATCGACACACCATGAAGATTGCAAGATTTTGGTGCATTCTTGAAGCAAAATGGCGACAAGTTTTCCAGGCCAGATTTACATTGCACGAACTTGTTATTTCCCTGCAACTTCTCTTGGACACCACGGAAAGGGCCTACAAATTTCTTCAGGATGTTTAGTTCTTACCGATAAAGTATTTCTAGGAATGCATGCTTAGGCATTGAAACGCCATAACAAGATTGAGATATTACTTGTAATGTACCTTGTCAAAACATTGCATTAACTGTGCAACACATGTATTCTTGAAACATTAATATTGTTATTACTCGATACAAATGCCAACGGGGATGTGGGATCGGTGCAGTTCCCTTGCTAGTTCAGGATGGGAAAGAAAGAGTTATCGCCTATGTAAGTCTGGCATTGTCCAAACCGGGTGCACACCTATGTTCCACAATACATGTTCCCCAACCCTAACCCTTAAGCATCTAACCCTAAGCATCTAACCCTAAGCATCAATAAACCTTAATCATCTAACCTTTAATAAGCATCTAAACCCTAAGCATCTAACCTTAAGCATCTAACCCTAAGCATCTAACCCTAAGTATCAATAAACCTTAATCATCTAACCCTAATCATCTAACCTTAAGCCTCTAACCCTAAGCATCTAACCCTAAGCATCTAACCCTAACCCTAATCATCTAACCCTAAGCCTAAGCCTAACCCTAAAGGACCTTGAGGAACATAGGTAGTGGGGAACATCGGGTAGACCCCATCCAAACCGAAACCTAATTACTGAGTAACAAGGCGTACATTGCTGACTGTTGTCCACTTCCTCAAGCATTGCAAGCAATACCTCTATGGGAGTAAGATTATAATCCGGACGGATCATGGCTTCCTATCATCGCTCACAAACTTCCGTAATCCAGAAGGGCAGTTAGCATGATGGTTAAGACTACACCATCATTCACCGACCTGGGAAGAAGTATGAAAATGCTTTCCCGTCAACCACGACGTCAATGTGGAATGGCTTTGGAGGAAGGTATATCCGAAGATGCTGATACTGTATCTGAGTCACCTGTAGAAGAAGCCATGCAGGCACGATCTCTACATGCAGAGCCACTCGAAACAAGTGAGGCCCTAGCTAAGGGTGGACCAACTAAAGAACAACACCATAACCTGGGTTCTGAAGGAGAAAGGGCAGTGGTCGCCCAGACTGGAGTGCCGTATCAATAAATGGTCCAGCATCGAAAACTATGTCCAACTGGGACCACTTCCAGAGAGCTGGTGCCATACATCGACCTTGAGGAGACATTGAGAGGGACTGCTACCAAGGTGACGTAAACATTCATCGTCAGCAAGTTTCAGGCCGGTATCGCAACCAAGGAACAAAGAGGATGTCAGTGTTTCACGTCATCTTTGATGCCAAGCTTAAAGAAGAAATGAACTGTTGAGTCCCAAATTATTCTTTTTGAGTACTGCTCCCAATAGAGACATTCCATAGTTTAAAAGATTTATTAAAGTGCTCTTAAATTGTTCTTAAATTATTTCTAACTTGTTAGGAAAAAGTTCTTAAATGGTTCATAAATTGTTCTGAAAATGTTCTTTAAGTATTCCCTTAATATGTGCTCATGAGTAAAACAACGTTCTACAAAATTGTAGGACACTTCCAGTACCAAAATTATGAAGACGTACCTATGTACATTGGCAAAATTGTAATTTTTTGTTAATGTAATTTGTGAGTTATTGTGTTTAAGCTTTCAGGTCGGGACGCCCTGGCTTAAAGAGGGGCAATTGTAAACGCAAATAACATCGCGGCTAGTGTTGCTACGAAGCATGTCACATGAGCAGTTGTGTAGTGCGCTTTCACTGCAAGCAAGGGCATGGAGCACATGAACAATAGCATAGTGCGCTTTCATTAAGGGCATATTTGTGTGAAGAGGCGCAGTACATCAGTCTGTTGCTAACCAGGGCACAGAGCACACGAATAGTTCACCCGACGGTAAGCATATGGTACGCTATGATAGGCATACGCTGTACTGCGTAAAGCTGGAGGTCCAGACTGCACCGCCATATTGGTGTGACGGGCCGGCATGCTTATTGGTCAGGCCTGTGAGTATGCATGTACATTATTTAATGCGTGGCTTGGATGCGCTGCATAGCGAGTGCTGCATTGACTCAAACTGGGGTAGTAGCTCATACTGTTGGAGGCATGAAATCAGCGTGCAAGTCCAATGCCTACCCAGGCTGAAGGATTTCATCTTTGGTTTTTTTTTTAACGTTACTTTATTAAAAAATGTGTTGAATCTAGTAACTGCCATCATTGTCTCTTTATTCTGTCCACTGACTCATTCAGTTGTTTTGCCTATAGATGGGGATATGTTTTCTCCAAACGGTGAGAATTACTGGTGACCAACTTAAAAATACTAGTTTCCTAATTCGTGTAACTGGAGGAATACAGGGAGCAAATTACCAGTTTAGGAATATTTTTCTAGCGAAATAATCAATTGAAATGTTATAACATTGAACTGAATCATATTTAAACATTTTTAAAAAGCCTTCTGAAAAAAACTTTGAAAAATGAATAAAATGTGTGTGCCTCAGTGTTTTATCAAAATATAATTTGGAAACTTTTTTTCTAAATACTTTTTTGTTCGCATGCTGTTTTCAGGCATGCAACTGGGACTTTAGAAGAAAAAAAAGGAAACTCCAAACCACACAAGACTTTGTGCTGTATTTTCAATTTGTACTAAGCATTCACAAAAAAAATTGAAAACAAGGAAATCAGCAGATCAGAGGAAAAGTTGCATGCCTGCGTTTTGACTTTTAGAAAGTAAAAAGTGCTGACAATTATTTAATTTCGGTCATTACTGTTAAGTAGACTTAAACGTTATCTTTTGCTTGATTGGTCACAGAAAGTCACAAATTTAATTCTTTTCCCCTGCCATGCTTTTTTACACAGGCTACTCCCCAACAGTCAGATCATGTTTCTTATAGGCATTGTGGCAGTCCTTTCCATCAACAGACAAAAGTAGGAGATTGGAAAGGCGTTCAAGGCACAGTCGGCTATAAATCAATATACTACAGTGAAAGCATAGCTGTATCAAGTTAAATAAATAGTCACAGCAAGTCAATCCTGCTTTATGAAGACAGGGAACACTAAACTGTTAAAAACAGTCAGTTGATTTATTTTGACTGCTGGGCTGGACTTGCTGAAATTGCCACCATACGAGGGAGGGTTCACTTAGCATATATTCATAAAAAAAATCATGGCATTCTAAAAAATATATACTTTTTTACAAAATTGATGGAGATTGAGAAACAAAATGATCTTATTTAAATCAAAAATCATTTCTTTTTTTCTACTTTTATGCCCTTGCACTTGCTACATGGACCAAGCCCAAAGTTTCGACCAACTTTTACTAATTGAGTAAGCCTACTTGAGGCAACACTTACACTCAGTTAACAAGCTAGGGAAAAAGGCATAATCCTTCTTACATGTAGTTGGGTTTGCTTTCTCTGACCCCAAATTCTTAAACATTCAAGAAATGTCACTTGTAAAAAGACACCAGCAAAATAAATTAAAAAGTTATCAGAAATAGACTGTAACACAAATTTGAAGTTATTTAAAACTGAATGTATTTAAAACTAAAATTAATTTTTTATTAAGTATCAAAGATTTAAAAGTGTTGCCATGCCGAGTCACAAAGTCATTGGTAAAGACCAGTGGGGGGAGGGGAGTTTCATAGTCCTTTTTTTATTTGTTTCCAACAGTTTCTGTTTAAAAATCTCTGGTAAACATGCTTTTCAAAGGAAGTGACAAATTAAGTGGTTACTCACCATACGTTTGCATGAGCATTACTTGTGTGGCCGTCCACATGAAAGGCAACTGGTGCCAATGGTTTGGCTTTGCATGGTTTACCTAATGTGGATGATGACCTGCTTGCAACAGTAATACTAGCATCCAGTACAATTAATTGAAATAAACAATGTATTAAGGGCTGTGGCTTTCAGTGTGAACTTTTACCTAATTTTCTTTATTATGACTACAAAAATTAGAGGGATACCTTTGAATACATCTTGAAGGCAACTAATCGAGGAAAGAACGTAGCATTGTGTGTCTAGAATGGGAGTGTACATGGCAAGAAGGGTTGATGCATGGCAGCTTGGACTGGAACATTTTTCACGTATGACAGTATAAGTAAGGAGGGACATTTAATTATGGCAAGAATATTGGCACTTAATTTAATTATGGCAAGAATACTGACATTTTAAACAAGAATTCTGGCACTTGAAGCAAGAATTTTGGCACTTGCAGCAAGAATTTTGGCACTTGAGGTAAGATTGTTGGCATTTTAAGCAAGAATATTGGCAATTTATTTCAGAATTGGCACTTTAAGCAAGAATATTGGCAGACAAGACTGGGCAATTAACATAAGGCAAGAAAGGCATTATAGACAAGACTGGGCAAGGATTTTGGCAAAATTTCAGAATTGGCACTTTAAGCAAGAATATTGGCAATTTATTTCAGAATTGGCACTTTAAGCAAGAATACTTGCAGACAAGAATGGGCAATTAACATAAGGCAAGAAAGGCATTATAGACAAGACTGGGCAAGGATATTGGCAAAATTTCAGAATTGGCATTTTAAGCAAGAATACTTGCAGACAAGAATGGGCAATTAACATAAGGCAAGAAAGGCATTATAGACAAGACTGGGCAAGGATATTGGCAAAATTTCAGAATTGGCATTTTAAGCAAGAATACTGGCAGACAAGAATGGGCAATTAACATAAGGCAAGAAAGGCATTATAGACAAGACTGGGCAACTAACCTAAGGCAAGAAAGGGCAACTTTTGTTCACTATAGAATGTCAAATGAGTACATGTAACTTACAGAGCAGAGTACAGACACCCACATAAAAACTAAAAGGGGAACTAGATGTATTGGTGGAGTGAGTATTGGAGGCCTGTGGAATATTGAGCTGCTAGCACAGCAAAGGACTCCAGATATCACTGATAATGAAACTGATGTCCTGCAGAAAAATCCTGTGCCAGACATCCAAGGCCTTTCAGACTCGGCAAGGATTGTGGCACTCAATACTTACGATGAGGTGGTACCCATTGGTGAAATGCCGAATTATCACAAATTCCCAGTAATCTCCTCAAAGAACCATGCGCTTTGTGTTCATGAGTCCAGCACTAAGTTCCTCACCGATGTACCCAATGCAGACCTTTCTGTATTCACAGGTGTCACATCAGGTTAGGTCTCAGAGTCTTACTCATCCTTGTAGGCTATTGCAGATCATGTTGGGCATGGAAAACCTAGATGCCAGTGTCATCCGGGAAGGACTAAATGCAATAAGAGCTGCCTATGAAGGGAAGTGTATTGGACAAGATGAACCTGATGGGTAGACCTCGAGTATACGAAACACTTCAGTCGGTGAAAGACTTCGGATCAAGTGTCTCAACTTGATGTGCCCCAAATCGGTTATGTTGGAGTGTTGCCTTGACATAGCAAAGTTGTCGCAGGAAAGGATCGTGGTCAACGATGAAGGATTGCCAGACAATGGTGCCAATGACTGATGAATAGATCCCAAGGCACTGGAAAGATTGATTGTGGAGATGCCTATCAATGTGTGTGGCTCTCTGATGGACAAAAAGGCTGAGGGTACTACCAGACTGCCTGGAGACCTCAATATCCAGGAAGAAGATTCGATCCAAGGTGAGCCAGATGCTGCTGTGTGTGAACCAGTTGAAGTGTCTCAGGAACTGCTGGAGGTACTGTGCTGTGTGATAAGACGATGAAAGTGTCATCCACAAACTGAAGATAAACTAGTTGCTCTCAAATCCACGAAAGCAGTACAAAACTACATGATGATATTGGCCAGAACTGGAGATGGGGTTAATCCTGTGGATGTTCCAGCTGACTGCTTGAAGAATTGACCTGTCCACTGGATGAAGGACGGCAGGATGTAGATGGGTAGGAGATCACAAACCTAATCCAGAGAGAGGGCTTCACACTCACGCAGCTTGTCTTCATGAAGGTTTCCTGACCGAGACCGTGAGACATGCCTCCCCCATGGGATTGGTGATGAATACCTGGAGTCTCCACTGAAGCTGCACATGGCTTTGTTGGGATCACAAGTGGTGTTCGCAGCAGCAGCAGCAGCAGCAGCAGCAGCAGCAGCAGCAGCAGCAGCAGCAGCATGATGGTGATGGTGATGGTGGTGGTGGTGAGGGTGAGGGGGTGGTGGTGGTGAGGGTGAGGGGGTGGTGGTGGTGAGGGTGAGGGGGGTGGTGGCGGCCGCCGGTGGGGGGGGGGGTGGTGAGGGTGAAGGTGAAGGTGATGGTGGGGGTGATGATCCCAATGACACCATGAGCGCAACCTCACAGTGTTCCCAACGACACCATGGTCAACCCCGATGAAGGCTACCAGATATTCACTGCCATCCCCACAGGCTAAGCATGCCTCGGTGCCAAGGGGGACTCCGACTTGACTACGCCCTGCAGAAATATGAATCCCCACACTCCAAACCAGGTTCATGATCTCCGACCCACCTACATCCTGCTGTCTTTCTTCCAGTGAACAGCCAGTTGTCCAAGCAGCCTTCTGGAACTTCCACAGGATCAACTCTATCCCCAGTTTTAGTCAATGCCTTCATATAGGAGTACTGCCTTCGTAGATCTGAGACCAAGAGTTTGTCTTCAGTACACGGATGAGACTCTCATCGCTTCATCATGCAGCATGGGACCTCCAGCAGGTCCTGAAAGACTTCAACTGGATATACAGCAGCATCTGGTGCAGCAAGGATCAGGCGCCTCGTGAATCTCATCCCTGGATGCTAAGGTCTCAAAACAGTCTGACAACACCCTCGACCCCTGAGTCTATTAGAGATGACCGACAGACATTGACTGGCAACATCGACAACCAATCCTTCCTGCACCCGGAAATCCAAACATCAGTCAAAGAGCTACCTTGTCTGGGAAGCCTGCATCGGCAACCACAATCCTGGCCGGCAACAACTTTACCGTGTCAAGACGGCACTACAACACAACAGATTCAAGGCTCATCAAGTCAAGACGCAAGATCCAAAGTCTTTTACCTACCAAAGGGTCCCCTACACCCAAGGTCGAACCCACTAAGCTCACCCCGCCTATTACACAGCCCAACAAAGGCAGTTCTCATCACATCCAGTACTTCCTAAATGACAAAGGTATCCGGGCTTTCCACACCCACAAGATCCACAATAGCCCACAGGACAAGCAAGCCTCCAAGACCGAACCTGATGCATCCCCTGCGAATGCAGAAGGTGTACACTGGGTACACCAGCAAGAGAACTCAACGCCAGACAGCACAAACACAGAGCACATGGCAGATGGGGAGAATTACAGGAAATCAGTGAAAGTCCAGCACTCACCAAAAGGGACACCATCATCATGAGTATCAAGCAGCTACATCCATGCTCTGTCCGTCAAGCAATGAAGGTCAGCAAACAGACGATAGTTCCACAAAACTTCAGCATCACCATCAGAGACATCTGTTACCCTCTACATGTACGTAGTAGCTCAAACATCCACAGACCTCCGATTCCCTTCCTCCTCCAATTTCGTAGACCTCCTCCTCCAATGTCTTCTAAGGACGTGACATTTTATTTCCAAAAATGTTTAGCAAATTTTAAGAACCACTTCAATCAATGTTTAGCCATTTCACAAAGACTGACGACTGCCCATTGTACAGACCAACGTGGTCGACACAATAAAAAAGAGTAACACAATAAAAAGAGGGCCGTCATTGAAATCATTAAAAAGATCAACTTTTTTTTGTAGCCTGAATGTAATCAAGTACTGTTTTGGAAAAATTTGCAGATGGATTTAGAATTTTTTATCATTTTAAAAGTTTAAAAGTGTAAATTTGGTCACATCAATTTCCTCACTCCACCAATACATAGTTCCCCTTTTGCCTGTGGATTTCAGTTTAATATAGACACTCAGCCTGCAAAGGATGAAATAACTTTTTTGATATCAAATTTTTTTTTATATTTATTGAATTTGTTAAAAGCACAAGTAAATTAATGTGCAAAGTTTAATTGGCTAAATTACATTTACGATAACATCTTTTGTCAAAGAGGATTTTTGTTTGTTTTCACCTCTGCTTCTTGTTTCAGCTTACTTTCAATAATTCATTGTACCCATTGACACCCCATAGTGAACAGCACTTTCATTGATTATTTATTTGAAACCATCTTTAATGAAGGTAACCCATCCAGCAGAAGCTGACCATTTGGGGCCCTCACAAAATATAAACAAAGACAAGACAAAAAAAACAACAAAAAGAATAAGTTATAAAAAAAAACAAGTTTTAAAAATTCACTAAAACTAAAAAAACAAACATCCAAGCTGATCATATAAAAGCATGATAAAAAAAAAACAAGACAAAAAGGGAGTGGAAATTGAAAGTGATAAAATTAACATATCAGAACAACTGGCCATTGCATCAACCTTACTAAAATCATTTGTGGGTTTATTTTTATCCAGAATCCTGGAAATGTTTATCCTGAATTTGTTCCTGCATGTACACTCCATTCGAGTTCTTATTAAATATATGGCCACAACTGAAAAATACTTCAGACGGCCTAGGAAGCATTCCTTATTTTAAAAGATAACAGGTTCCACGTTGGCCTGCAACTCTTCTTATTTGTCAATTGATGTAAAAACATGAAGCGAATCAAATAATCAGGAATTATAGCTTTGTTGGTATCAGTGTTGACTCCCTACCTTAGGCCTATTCTTCAAACTTTGAAATTAAAAAATGATGGACATGTTGTCTCAACTATGCAATAACACATCATCCATAAAAAAAATATGTCTTAAACAAAACCAGGTTTCCTCAATAGAGAGAATTTTTTTTTTTTCTTCCATAAAATTAACATGTCTTGTTATAATCTTTTCATGATAGTGGAGAAGAATTCAAACCAAGGATGTTTTTTTCAGTGGAGGTTTTATATGAACCATCAATATTTCCTAGGGCCCTATTAAAAAACAAGGAAACCCAGCATTATTTCCTTTAGACATTATTTCACCCTCCCTATAGAGACTAACATTACAGAGAGAGATATGTTGCAAGTAAGTCCATGAAAGCCATCAGCCCTATTTTTGGTATAATAATTGTTCAATTATCAGATTAATCTTTGATCAGGCCATTAAATATGTTGGAGATTCAACATTCATGAATAAAATGCACTTATTGTGTCGTATGTGAGTAACCACTTGCAAGTCACTTCCTCAACATGCTCAACATCCAAAATGTTTAAACACCTATATAGCCTTAAGTTTGGAAATCTTAGATCTACAGTTAATGGCGATTGCGTATCTATGGGCCCAGTTCCTAAGGGAACAAAACCCACTTAAAATTTTTGACCTACCAAACTAGTCATGCTAGTTGGCGACATTAAAAATATATGTACAGGTACGTCATAGATAGAGGGCAGGGTTTTGAATTTTCGAGGGAAATTTTGAGGTAAAATGACTATGACGACAAAAATGCAGATGGCGATCACCATGTGATATATTGTGAATGCACCAGTCGCGCTGCATGGCCCCAACCGGACAGTAAACTACGTAGGAAAATCATAATTGCTACCCCAAGAAACTGTTTAAAAATATCAAAATGGTGTCATTGCATTTGAGAGAAGTCTGCTTTAGGCTGACATAAACAATGTCAGTTTTGAGTAACAAAAAAAAATCTTGAATCTAATTTGATAGAAACAAACAGGGGCCCTACACTACACCTTATGAATACACGATCGCCCAGTTTACGCAACAGGATTGGTAATGCCTTGCATGCAATTGAGAATACCGGGCTTTGTGAATTCACATCACCATGATCACAACCTTGGTCATGTCGGTATACGATTCTTTTCCTCAGTGCTAAATACTCACGACCGGCTTGCAGTTTTTAAGGTTTTTAAAACTGGGTCGACGGCGGACATAACCACCTCACCGGTCAGCAGAAAACAACCATGACAACAGCTCCAGCGACAGTGCACGTACGGCGAGACAACTTTAAAAAATGGCGGGCTTCAGCTCAGCATGATATTCCATTGTAATCGTAATCTGTTGGTAGCGCAGATCCCATTCATTTCGCATGCCTCTCACAAAACAGCAACACCTGTGCGCGTGTGGGCAGTGGACAGTGATGCGCATACATGTGCCTTTGGATTTTTTGCAAACATCGGATTCGTTTGAAATGAGGCTTCCACTTCCATTGATGGTATTTGTCACTTTCGCGATATACAGGTATGGGTCTTTGTTCTGCTTTGAATACATTAAATATTTGTTGACAGTCCAAATGTTACAGTTGCTATGCTTGGATTGGATGTGTAATTAGCTGTCGAAATGATTACAGTCATAACTCCGAGCCGAGGCTAGCCCGAAATTTCAGAAACGCCACTTTTTAGAGGGCGCTGTTAAAGTGACAGGTGTAGCGTGGATTTTCGACTCCATGAAATTATGGACTCGGTATCATATTATGCTATTTTAAGGATGATATTGAGAGAGTGACCTGTCACATGCAATTGATTAACAAAAAAAAAAGGGGGGAAAAAGGAGTGCGATTTTCATAGGAGTCGGATTTTTATATGACACCGGCACAAAATTTCTGTTGTCGTTTATAGCTGTCAACTGAGGGCGCTAGTCCTATGCCACACAGAGTAAACTTTCTGCGATCTTGCTTCTTGGCATGCTTGGTGAGCGAAATTCTAGTAAATTTCACGTTTTTGTTTGACATTTCAGAGATCTGAACCCCGTAGATGTACCTAACCATGTCAAAATAATGCCTGTGAAATACTGGGGCCAAACATTTTGTGGGAGGAGAGTCTGGAGGTTTGAAATAATTGAGAATTTTCTCCCAATGCAATGGTAGCGCCCTTGGCTTGATTATAACTCCAGCTGATGCATTATCATATCAGACGGCGTTTATATAAATGTTATGCTTTGAAGTTTGAGTGAACAGCACACTCACCCTGACCAGTCCCTTACAGTTGGACCATGGATTACCATGTACAAGTCTAGTCTTTAGCCTCATTTTGAAATCACTTGACTTCCCTCTCATGTGCAAGCCACTGCCAAATATTGAAAAATGTCTCCTTTAAAAATAGAATTGAGTCTTCAAACTTGGTTGATGAAATACTGAGGCCCTTTTCTTTGCCCAGTGAAACTTTTGGAGAAATAAAAGAGTGAGTAAAGTTGGCCTGATTGGAGTAATTGCAGAATACCCCACCACTCGGAACACCCCTAAATTTTCTCGCTATGAGGTTGGAATCACTGGAAATTAAGCGATTCAAGTCCGTATGCCAGCTACGTGGATACTGAATTGGGGTCCATTACATGTATTTGAGAACCAAGCAACACAAAAGGAATGGGAGTTGCTGAAAAATTGTAAGTCCAAACCAACCACCCTGTTGGCGGCTACGCGGATACAGAGTGGGAGTCCCCTTGATATGCTTGAGAATGAAGCAACACAAAAGGAATGGGAGTTGCTGAAAAAATTCTAAGTCCAAACCAACTACCCTGTTGGCGGCTACGCGGCTTATGAGTGGGAGTCCCCTTGAATATGCTTGAGAACGAAGCAACACAAAAGGAATGGGAGTTGCTGAAAAAATTCTAAGTCCAAACCAACCACCCTGTTGGCGGCTACGAGGCTACGGAACCAACTACCCTGTTGGCGGCTACGCGGCTACGGAGTGGGAGTCCCCTTGAATATGCTTGAGAACGAAGCAACACAAAAGGAATGGGAGTTGCTGAAAAAATTCTAAGTCCAAACCAACTACCCTGTTGGCGGCTACGCGGCTACGGAGTGGGAGTGCAGTGGAGCAGGACGCATAGTACATGCAAGTAGCGCTGAGAAGGTTTATTGAGGGCAATCAACCGTGACCTCGTAGCCGGCTACGAGGTGCATAGATTGAGTGGCTGGGTATTCTGCAATTGTGCCACCTGATCTTCTTTTGCATCATTTAAGCACTTAAGATCCCAGGCTGCTAGGATCCGTAAGATCAGAAAATAAGTGTTAAAGATGATCAGGAAGAGGGGCCGTAACTTCACAGCACAAGCCCCCCCCCCCCTCCCCCCCCCCCCCCCCCCCCCCAGCATCCATTACAAATCTGAATGGTTTTGATTGAACTCATCGCAACTTCTTTACAGATTTGAGTAGCAATTATGACAGACGTGGACGTCAAGCATTGTATCATCAGTTGACATCCAATGCTCAGCCATGAAGAAACAACAGGTGCTAAATTGCAGCTTCTCTGCCTGGTACCCCATCTTCAAACACCTCACTATCGACAGGTAAAAACACCAGCATCCAAATTAATTCAATTTCAGAGCAATTTTTAAAAGAGAATATAGAATTTAGAAAGGGGAAATTGGTTTTCTCATTTTCCCCTTCATTTTAGAGGTGAAAATGTTTGGACTTGGTCCTTAACCACTTCGTGCTGGAATTATTTTCACATTGACTGGACCCAGCCGCAGGATTGGTTTTCACGAACCTCGATGCCAGGCGGGTTCAGGCCATCATCTGCGGGTAGCACACCCTGATGTTTCCGACCTCGCTCGTTATCCGTCATCCGTAACTTATACCGCAAAACCTTTGCGTGTACACACGTCATCCAACATGAACTGGTTAAAAGTGGAAAATTGATGTTGGTATCAAAAATTTTGTTAATGTTTTTGGTGTTAATTTTGGAGTGTGTTTCATCAATTAGGGTACAAGGCATTTTAATTTTACCGCTTAAAATTATTTTCAACACTGACATTTATAAGTTGACTCTTTTTCAAAAATAGTTATGACAATGATCTGTGTGATTTATTGCAGTATGTAGATTTTCACACCTTGACCCTGTCATAATCTGGCCTGATTTGTTGTTTATTTGTTTCTCAAATACAGCATTGTCATCCCACTTTCGAAGGGTTTCTTGGAGTACTTAGATGCAGATGGAATATACCTCCCAGCAAGGTATAACTAATGAACTCCTGTAGTCTTAAACCTCCCAAACGTTTTTAACCTAAATTGACATCTCGTGTAAGAATTGAATAGGCCTTTTCACAATTTCAACTGCGTGACTTATAACGGGTGTGTTCGAGTAGCTCATCCGGATCGACTCAGCTAAAGGCAGATGGGTTAGCCAGGCTAATTGAACGCTCATTTGCGGGCCATCAACATCCTCACGTGATGTCCGTAGCCACTGACAAAACGCCCGTTTCGGATTGGGTCTTAGTTTGAGATTTACTGCTTTTCAGTCATTTGCAAAACTCGAAAAAGTTGGGCTGGAATTATAGCCTCTAAAGTTGCAATGAACTCAAGAAATAATTACCTTTTGACTTCAAATAAAGTTGATTTTTGGGTCCACTTGAGACTTCTGCTGTCCAGCAGCCATATTTGTCCGTTTCTGGAAATAAACAACGTATGCGTGTGACGTATTTCCACCACTGACTCTGCTCCACGAGCAGAGTCAGTGGTGGCTGACCCGGGTGAGCCCTGAGAATGATGCAGAGCTAAGCGAACGGCACGGGGCTAACCCAAGTCGCTCCAGGTGAGCTAATTGAATGCACCCAAAGAGAGGAAAACAAAGCAGATGAGTACAAGTCAAGGGGGGGGGGGGTACGTGGTTACTGAATCTGCATTCTGCAATGTTTCATCTAATCAAAAAGAAGATAGAACCTTTTGTCCAACAAAAGTTGGAGCATATAAAACATCTTAAACCATGGTGCTGTACGTACAAAAGTATCAACATTTCGCATTTACTTCAAAACAAGAACTTTTCTTTGATTTCGTTGGCACCCCGCTATTATTTTGCACAGGTGTGGCGAATTGTTTATCTCTCGAAACTAATGCATTGAATCACAATATGCGCACACGCGTTGAAATTGCGAAAAGGCTTATTGTGGGACAGACATTTGGATGAACAAACCCACGTCATCCTCATCCTGTCAGCTTGCCATCTATCTTGTCTATAGACCTTCATCGTGCTGCCCCCATGTCAGTCATGTTCCCTGTATCCAATAACAGTACTGAATGATAATTTTTTTTTTTGAAATTAGGTTTTGCCCTTCACCGACGTATAAACACTGTATACTCAAATGTGTTACCTCCTGAGTGAAAGTTGGGAAAAATCACTCGGGTGGGACTCGAACCCACGACCTCCTGCTTTCTAGTGCAGATGTCTTACCACTCGACCACCGAGCTAACGGGATCGGTTGGCTGGTTCGAATCTAATGTACATAGCAGCGGGTACTGCATTAACTATTAATAAGATGGGATTTTGTGTCGGGGTGATGTAAATCAAATTAGGTTTTGCCCTTCAGTGTTTATATGTCGGTGAAGGGCAAAACCTAATTTGTATGGTGGCCCTGAAGGGACATCGCATATCGCAAACGTGTGCGCATACGTATGCGATGTCGCGAAATTTATCGCGAATGTGTGCGCACACGTATGCAATGTCGTGAAACAATTCGCGAATATGTGCGCACACGTATGCAATGTCGTAAAACAATTCGCGAATATGTGCGCACACGTATGCGATGTTGCAAAATTTATCGCGAATATGTGCGCACACGTATGCGATGTCGCAAAATTTATCGCGAATATGTGCGCACACGTATGCGATGTCGCGAAATTTATCGCGAATATGTGCGCACACGTATGCGATGTTGCGAAATTTATCGCGAATATATGCGCACACGTATGCGATGTCGTGAAATTTATCGCGAATATGTGCGCACACGTATGCGAATTTGTTTGCAATGTCGTGAATTTTATTGCATACCTTGTCGCATACCTTTCAGTAAAATTCCTAATGAACTGGGGAGTTGTAGCAGCTAGTCTGGAATCTAGACGTACTGTTAGATATAAATAGGGTCTGACTAATAAACCTGTCTGGCACAAACTTGCTACTTGCGCAACTTTGAAATTTGCGCGCGCAAGTTTGAAACTCACGTGGTGTCATATTTCAGCCAATAAATATGCGCACGCAAATTTAAATTGCCATGATTTGCAGGTGTTGCGATCAATTTGTACATGAACTGCACGTTCTATTAATGATAAATGAACTGCTGCGAACTGCTAATAATACCACCTAGATAAAATTACTTGATCTTCCCAGTAGATGGATGAAATGGATTATGCAATAAAAATTCAAATTTATAAAACTATGTTGGGTACATTTTGTTTTAAAGGGGTGTTATAGGTCAGCAGCACTCCCTTTTGTGCACTTTTAGAGTGGAAAATGGAGACTCCTGATTAGGGCCTTAATTAACAGCTAATTAGTGGACCGAATTGGCCCCCTCCAAAATTTGATCTTCCCAGTAGATGGATGAAATGGATTATGCAATAAAAATTCAAATTTATAAAACTATGTGGGGTACATTTTGTTTTAAAGGGGTGTTATAGGTCATCAGCATTCAGTTTTGTGCACTTTTAGAGTGGAAAATGGAGACTCCTCGATAGGGCCTTAAATAACAGCTAATTAGTGGACCGAATTGGCCCCCTCCAAAATTTGATCTTCCCAGTAGATGGATGAAATGGATTATGCAATAAAAATTCAAATTTATAAAACTATGTGGGGTACATTTTGTTTTAAAGGGGTGTTATAGGTCAGCAGCATTCCCTTTTGTGCACTTTTAGAGTGGAAAATGGAGACTCCTCATTAGGGCCTTAATTAACAGCTAATTAGTGGACCGAATTGGCCCCCTCCAAAATATGATGTGCCCAATAGAAGGTTCGGTTAGATGAAAGCATAAAAAATAGTACATTTATTGTATAACTTTAACATTTCGTTGGGAAAGTCCAAGAAATCCTTTCACTACAAACAGAGAGGCAACCACCTTTTACTCTATGTGTTTGAGATTTTGATACCGCGGTTGAGAACGCGGCTAAGAACGCGGCTAAGAACGCGGCTAGGTTTTGGGCCCATAACGCGGCTAAGTTTAGTTTGGTATGACCTTGGCCACGCTGAAATGTAACTGCCTGGTACCCAAGCTCCTGCCTTGAAGTATCTTGGGTATACAAAATGGGACCAGGGCCACTTGCGTACTCCCTAGGTCACTAACAAATTGCCCGCAAAAATGACATCACCCCAAAGGTATGCGACAAAGGTATGCAATAAAATTCACGACATTGCAAACAAAATCGCATACGTGTGCGCACATATTCGCGAATTGTTTCACGACATCGCGTACGTGTGCGCATATATTCACGATAAATTTCACGACATCGCATACGTGTGCGCACATATTCGCGATAAATTTCGCGACATCGCATACGTGTGCGCACATATTCGCGAATTGTTTCACGACATTGCATACGTGTGCGCACATATTCGCGATAAATTTCACGACATCGCATACGTGTGCGCACATATTTGCGATAAATTTCACGACATCGCATACGTGTGCGCACATATTCGCGATAAATTTCACGACATCGCATACGTGTGTGCACATATTCGCGATAAATTTCGCGACATCGCATTCGTGTGCGCACATATTCGCGAATTGTTTCACGACATTGCATACGTGTGCGCACACATTCGCGATAAATTTTGCGACATCGCACACGTGTGCGCACACGTTTGCGATATGCGATGTCCCTTCAGGGCCACCATAAATTTGATATATATCACCCCAACGCAAAACTCCCATCTTATTAACTGATGGCCACAAGATGATAATGGTCTATTGGACTAGGACCGCATGACGTGTTTTAAATCTAAGAAACCTGCATTAATTAAGGAGAAGTGAGGGAGTGAATTATCATCTTGGCTCATTTACCCCTGGTGGAGGAACCACATGTAGCTCATTTCACAAAGCAGGTTTTCTTTTTTTTATACAACCTCAGTCCCACAGATGAAACCAGCGACATCATTGATGAAGATGATGAAGATGCGCAGAGTAGGATACCCTCCTTCCCAGGGCTGGAAGAGTCCATCAGGACGGCCATTCACAACCTCGGCGGCAGGGTTTTCCCCAAGCTCAACTGGAGCGCACCTAGGGTGAGGCACAAGGTTGAAATTGTCCTCAGAAAAAAGAAATGAGTGGACTCTCTCCTGATATGTGGACTAAAAGTTCTTTTGTAGAGCCACTGATTTTCCATTTCCAAGAGTCTGTTAATGTGCAATGCCAGCTTTTAGTACTGCCCATGACAGCTTTTAAGACCTCAGTGAATATACCTGAAAATTATTTTTCAAATCTTGTACATCCATCATCTAGTAATGGTCAAGGCGATTACAGACTAGGAGTTTTGGATCATTGCTCTGAATCATTCATTAGAATCAGCACTTGGCTCTGTCATGGAGGGTCAGCCTAGTGAACATATCTCACTGACTTACTGACTGTTACTTGTGACTTAGACTGCTTGTAGGCTGGTGAAGAGCGCCGGGCAGTGCTATTGTATAGGATAACCAATGGGCTGAATCTGGCCCATTGCGTAGACCATATGCATGAAAAGACTTCCAGTGAATAGCCATTCTAAATAGAACTTAGACTATATTATCTGGGACCAGGGCCCATTTTCATGGCTCTGCTTATTTACCATTAGCGAAAAATCCCTGCTTACTGTAGCAGAAAATTCTGTGCTTACAAGTAATTGTATTTCACAGGTTAGCGAGGAATTTTGGCTCTTGCACATGGGTACATCTGCAACTATAAGGATTCTGTGCTTACAGGGTTAGCACAGAATGTTTCTGCTAGTGCGTTTAGCACAAAATGGTGATTGTAAGTGCGGAATTCTCTGGTTAGCAGCGTTTTGAAATGGGGCCCAGCTTTACTATGGGCTCCGTTCACAAATACCCCATCAAAGGCCAGAAAAGGAGAGTTGGGGGAGACCTAGACTGGTTCCCGGTCCATCCACTGCATACTTCCAATGGTCCTAAGTTATTGGGGGCGGGGATTAGTCTGGGAGACCATCGCAAATTAAATTTGAATGTATTCACGCGCCGACGACGCCTGACGCTCACGCGCAAGACGCTATGGCTTTCCTCTCTGCACATTCAGGATGTATAAGTCGTGTGTACTTTGCACGCGATAACGCACACGTGGTGTCCCGTCCAAGGGCTCTCAAAAGTGAAAAAACAAGCCCTCTTTTGTAGGCACACGGAGCCCATAGGCTTGCGTACTCTTGTAATTTGTTATCTGGTTTGATTTTTTGTCGTCAGGATGCATCCTGGATGGCCTGTGGAAACACCTTACAGTGTTCCTGTGTCAATGACATCTTTCTGTTACTCAAGAGTTCCGATTTCGTCACGCACGACCTCACATCGCCGTGAGTAACAACATTGCAGACGAGTCCATCCCGTGTCTAATCACAAGTAAAGCTGTGTCCGAAACGGGCTTCCAGAGCTGCGGCTACGTCTATTGTCATCGCGTCACTGCATGTTTTCAATGGGCGCAGACCTAGACCTAGCTCTTAACAGCTGATTCGGATGCAGCCTTACTCTCAAAGTCAATTCACAAGTCTAGTCACAAGTAATAGGGGATGAACAATAACAGAAAGGAATGCATTTGTCACAGTTCATTGGAATAGCTTGTGACTGGGATTTAGACTGGATGATTTGTGACTGACTTGTGAGGACTTGTGAAGATTTGTGGTGAACAGTTTTTAACAATTGAACTTACTCCAGATAATGTGAGACCATCGAAATTAAGTCAAGGTAAAACACTTGATATTTCGGAGAGAAATTATTTAGAGTCATGCCTAGAATTAAAGGTAAAGTACATCATTTGCAGCTATCCAAAAAGTAACTAACAAAGTTATTGTTGAAAAGCTTACTTGGTGTAAAGATAGTAATGGGACTAAACTCCCTGTGAAATTATTCTTTCTGGCATGCCGTCATTTTGAAGAAAACAATAAAAGAAGGCAATTTCCAAAGATGCTTCAAGTGACACATTTTTGGAAATTTCCATTTGTAGTTGATTTGTAATTCGGTGAATCCGTGAGCAGGTGCGCACACAAGCAATGACTCAACACACGCGCGCACGGTTGCTATTATTCGTCGGATCTGTGCTTGACATCTCGTCGCTGCAATCCGCTGAATGAGAACAAGTCCCAGACGCTGATTTTTGGGCACAATTCAAAACATGACTCTGCAACTTTTGAATTGAAATTGAGATGCTAAAATATTGTTTTCTCAGAATGCACAGCATTCACAGAGCTGAAACTTCACCAGGTTAGTTGTTGAGCACCCATCTTTAGATTTTGAGCACTTTTGTTGCTTCCAAAGAAAAAAATGCACAAATGGCAAATGATCTACCCTACCTTTAAAAGATTTCATCATGTAACTCTGACAAGCTTCAATGCAATGTGACCAATTTTTTTCTCTTTTCAAAAGATTTGAACACTGCACAGACTGTGAACAGGGCCCACAAGACACATTATATGAGGTATGAATTGTACACTGGTTGTCTTAAATATTGCGTGTATCTTCAATTTTCACCATTATTGATACCTTATTCAAAACATCTTTTCAATATGTTTTTTAATTTTCTTTTCAGCTTGTTTTAAGAAGGTGGTGCGATATATCTGAAGCCACAGAGTTCCGTGTCTTTGTCAAGAACGATGACATCATTGGTAAATTCTTGAAGTTGTTATTTTTTTTGTAAGAGTGAAAAGTATATTTCAAACTCATGTGTGATCCTCCAGCACAAAAGCAGTTGGAAGTCGCTTGGCCGTAACTTTTTTTAGATACAGCCTATAATACATTGTACAAGCAAAAATAATTGTAATTCAGATTTGAAGCTGGAATAATGAACAAATTTCACTTTCAATGAAGTTAGGTTGTAACTTTTCTAAGGAGTTCATTGGGGAAACTTTAATGACAATCTCTTGAATGTTTTTAAAAATTTCCGAGGCTCAAAAGTGGGAACTGAAAATTCCTCTTACTCAGATTTTGTCCAATTCCCAATGAAAGCTGATACTCAACGTCCTTTCCAATGAGCCCAAAGCACCCACGAGTTTTTGACTATTTGTCAAGAGTATTACTGGACAACATGTAGTAAATCCTTTGACCTGTTCCTTTGACAATGTCTGGGGATTTTGGTAGTGAATTACATTTGTTGAAATCATATAAGCCTATATAGTATGAACTAATCCCAATGATTGATCTTGTCAACCTCTTTCCCAGGTATATCACAGCGAGACCACACCAACTTCTTCCCAGACCTGGGACCCCTGGCAGAGCAAATCCACAACGAGATTGAGGACTTTCACGACAGGCACATAGCTGGTAACTTTCTGGACCATGATTGTGAGTAACTCAGCGCTTTGCTTTTTTTGATTCACAAATAAACTGCAGTATATAAAGTTGTGATGTGATTGCAATTATTTTGAGGCTCTTTTTTTATGTAGTTTGGTAGACAAATTGTACATGTACAAATGTTGTACCCATCCTACCCAATGTTGTGCAAACCCATCCCGAAACCAAAACTGACCCCGACCCTTAACCTACTCGGGGTCGGGTCGGATCAATTTGTACATCATTTCAGTCGGGTCAGTTTTGATTTTGCATTACAGATTTTCGGGTGGGGTCGCGTTGGTTAAGTCATTTTGGGAAATCCAAATATACCGAAAAAAATGGAACAGTTGGGAAATTCACACAGTGCAATATTGATTGCAGAGTCACTGTCCAAATGTGGCTTAAGCCTATCATGCACGGTCTATAACATGTAGGCCCACCAGTAGGTCATGTTGTGAGTACCGTACGGTATGATTCAGTTAATACTAAGAGAAAAGTATTTTCAGTAAGTTCAGGCATAAAAAGCAGACACAGTTGCCCCTGCCAGATATTTAGGGTATTTTTCGGGTCGGTTCAGTTTCGGGTAGGTTTCCTTTCATTTTTGTTGGGTTGAGGTGGGTCAGTTTTAGGAAGTTTTGATCAATTTTTGGTACAGATTCAGTTTATAACTATGATGTTTCGGGTCGGTTGGCCTGGTCAACCTGACCCGATGTACAACATTGCCATAAATGACCTTTATTGATGTGCATGAAATTGGAGTGCGAGATTGTTTTGGGAAATTAATGAAATCCTATGAAAAAAAAAATTGGAATATAATAGTGCTTAATTGGTTTTCGTTTTACTTGAAATAAAATTGGAAAATCAAATTTGAACTTAAAAGAACCAAAACCTCCCTATTCAATAAGTTGTTAAAAATGTTGTTCTTATTTATCTTTTTATCACATTGTAATTACGCTTGCTCTTTCAGATGTGTACGACATCTACAGACAGGATAAGGTAGTGTTTCAGTTTCTTCTTTTAATTCTCTAGAGTTTTTTTCTAGGTTTTCATTTTTAAGGCATGTAGTAATTCATTAATTAAAATAAATTGCAATTACCCAAAAACGAAAGCTACCGATTTGACGAAGAAACCCTAGCTAAAAGTGAAGATAGAACTGGTACCAAATACCCTGTGAAATTATTCCGCCTGAAATGGTATCATTCAGAAGAAGGTGGTTTAAGAAAGTCTGCCCGAGTGCACAGTTGCTTACGAGACCCCCAAAATTGTGCATATCTTTTCTGTTTTCTCAAAATGTATAGTATCCATGTTGCTGAAACGTCAACAAGTTCGTTGTTATGCATCCTTAAGATTTTGAGCAATTTTGTTGCTTAATTTTTTTTTTACAATTCACAAAAAACAAATGATGTTATGTACCTTTAAATCAAAGATGGTGTAAAAGTTCCCGGTATTTTCAAAACCCATTCCCTTCTTGAAGGTATCATTTAACCGCAACTGTCCTGAATCCTTCAAAATCCTCTTTGCCAAAGTGGAGGAATTTGGAGGATTGAGGTTACATGGCAAAAGTGCGTTACTGATTTCGTAGGATGCACTTTGTCAAGGTCTTGGGCCGCACCTTGTCTTGTCTTTGCTCAGCCATGCATCAATATAGGCCTGGATTATGCTTGAAATCCTCCGTACTGCTCCAGGATGTCACTGGCCAAGCCTCAACATATTGACAGTCACTGCCGAAGGATTTTGCAAGATTCAGGCAGTGGTCACCTTTCCACGGACCATACTCAAGAAATAATGGAGGAATTTGCAGGATTGAGGCTATATGCTATTTTTCCATGAGGCAAATTGAAAGATTTTGCAAGATTGAGCCTACATCCTAGCAAAAAGGCCTAGGGAGTTAGGGTTAATAAATTAGGCCCTGTACCACCAAAAAGTGCCCTGCCTGTAGGAAAAAAACCGAACATTCTGCCTCAAATTGCCCGAGCACTTGGTGATTTTCATAGATTCGGCAGGGATTTAAAATACAATATAATACAGGTTCTAATGGGTTAAGGGAAGATGGATAAATTTATTCCTTGTCCTTCATCTCCAACAGAGGAAGTTCCTCCTGATCGACTTCAATCCGTTTGGTGAGACCACCGATCCATTGCTGTTTGATTGGGAAGATTTGAATGACCTCGATGTCACCAGGACAGACAGCCAATCCTGGGTGAGTATGGCAAACGTTACTCGGAGATGTCCAATCAAGACTAAGTAATCATTTGAACTTTCCCTCCCCAAAAACAAACACTCTCTGGTTTTTTCCCAGATTATATTTTGCCAGCAAACCTGTCCTCATTTAACAGGATTGGGAGGTGCCAATAATTTGAAATTGATTCCAATTTCATCCGGGAGTTAAGTTCACAATTGACTCCAAATTTAAGACAAAAAGTATATTACAGAAACCCCCATTAAATTATTAACCTTCCTACTGTTTGAACAGTCACAGACAGTCAAAAAGTCCATCCACTTCCCTGCCATGCCTTTTACACAGGCTAGTCACAAACAGTCAGATCCTATTTCAAGCAAGCACTCTGACTAGTCAAATTCAATCAACAGACAAAAGCAGGCAACTTGTAGGCAATGCTTGCTTGTCAATCGCCTACAGTCGAAGCATAGCTGTATCAAGTTTCATAAATAGTCACAGCCCGTCAATCCTGCTTTTTGTAGTCTGGGAGCTCTTAACTGTTGGAAACAATCACTTGATTGCTTTTGACTGTAAGGACAACTTAGCACAGAATGTATGTTTCCGTAGGAGTGTTGTGAAATGCTAGCATGAAGCCATCAAAAATTAAAACCTCTTGCTAAAAATGCTATTTTTCATTGCCTGGAATCAAATCTCCATGAACAAGGAGTCAATTCCTCCAAAAGAAGAGTCACAATTCCCATTTTCAGTTCCGCACTAAATTCAGTTCAATTCCTGCATGGAGCTACCCAAGCCAATTTCCCAACTTTCAACCCACCGCATCCTATAGATTCCTTGCACAATACCCCCTCACTTTGTTACAAAGGGAGAGTTGGGAGACCACTGGAAGTGACTGGAACGCATTGAGGCATACACCTGGCACTTGCACAAAGACTCTGTTTTGCGCACATTCAGAATCATACAGTCGTGTTTTACTATACTCTCGAGGACAATGCTTTGTGTTTCCCTTTGTCCCTGTAATATAACACTCTCCCATTGGCTAAGCACAAAAACTTACTACAGAGGATCAGTTCCAACAATGACCCAACTCCCGAGGACTGAAAGGATCTGTTGTTCTCCCTTTGTGTGTTGGTCCTCGGGGGTTATGTAGAACACGTACAAAGTAATCATGCCCCATCGCCCCATCCGCTCCATTCACAAGTACCCCCTCACCGGCAAAGACAGTACAGTTGGGGGTGACCGACTGACACCATCTTGCCTGACAGCAATTCATTTGCCGCAAAGCGCGGCCACTGCGTGCACATAGTACAAATCCCCTGGTGTACTTGCGTCCCACACAAGGAACGGTGTGCGTCAACCAGCGAAATGTCCCGCCCATGGGACTTCGTTGCTAGGTAAAAGGGCGCCCTCTTTCGTCGGCACACGGAGCCCATACATGCATGAAGCAGTGCCCACAGTGTTCCCTTCTACGGAGCTCTCACGAGTATTTACAATAGGTACCCAAAAAATTACGCTTGGCTCCGACATAAAACCAACATAATCCGCTTATTTGTTATTGATCCCATATGAATTTTTGTTCTTCAGGAGACATTCCGCTATGTACGCAGTGCCTCGGGCATCCAGCCAAGCCAGTTCTTAAGCTATCGGTACCCAGTGGACATCCTCCATCTTACAACGGGCGCGGATGCCGACAAACTAGCCGACTTTCTCAGAATGGTAAGGATTTTGAATGGGGGCTTGATTTCAAGTATTGTTCATTCCTACAACTTAATAATAATAATTAAATGTAGTGCTTCCCTTCTCTGCTAAACCTAAAAGGGCTTGGTTATTTTGACCATCTCTCAGCTGGGGGAGCGGGGGATTCCACCCACCTAAGATCTCGGCCATCGAGTGACGAAAAATTTTGAAACTCGGTACATGCATAGAACAACTCATCATGAACATACCCAAGAATTGTCATGACTATATGTCCAAGGGTTTTGGAATTATGGCTAATTAATTATTCATAATGTACAAATGGTAATTGTGCTCTGTGTACACGACGTATATGGGAAAGTTCAGTTTTCACGGCATGAAGTGCCGGAAAATTTGTCACTGCGCAGCAACCTGTGGTCTGATTTTTATGTTTTTGGTATCAAAACATGTGCAAGGCTCGAGGCTAAAAGGTCATAACAGCTCGGGTCGTGGAAAAAGTTGAGGGGGGGGGGGGCAGATTCCTTTAGGGTTAAAGTGTTCAAACATGCAAATTTTCATGTCTATCGTATTCGTGTCCTGTGTTCGACCGTGTTCCGTCCATTTGGAATGACATCTTCATTATAAATTATCACCATGAGGTTTGGCTCTGAAAGCTGTGGAGAAAAGGGTTTAACCCTTTTAGTCACTGAAGCGCCTGAAACCATCCTGCCTATTACTCCCTGTAGCGCCCAAGGAGCACTCTATGGTTTTATTGAATTTTCAGTGAATAAATACAATGTAATACAATGAAATTCAGGTGCACATTTATTCTCCTTGGTGGTGGAGAGAGGCACTTGCAGTAAAGTGTCTTGCCCAAGAACACAAGCACCATGTTCCCAACCAGGGTTTGATCCCAAGTACCATTGGACCACAGCACTCCTTGTTCTTTTTGGTTTCATTTCCCACAAAGGTTCTTTTGTCACATTTATTTTCACTGAATATCTTTGTTTTTATTTATTTATTTAATTTTTTTGTGAATCAGGAAATGCAGAAGCCGGATCAGCAAGAAGCGACGTCATCTTCGCAGGAGGGCAGCAGTAACGTGCAATACGAGGATGAGCCAGAGAAATGAATGGACGATACTGGGAAACAAGACAGACTTTTTGTCGACACTAAAAGAGACAAGGACGCAAACAGGACTCGAAGTCAAAAAACTTGATTCAACTCTATCAAATTAAGAGTCTGATTGGCAAGCTTGTTGAGGCGGGTCTTCTCCTTGACGATGACGGGTCAACTTGATTTAAATATTTACACACACAGCCAATGGGGTCTGTGTAACTATGTGGTCTGCTGATATGTATACTTGAGATCTAGGCCAATACATGGATGGTAGCATTGTCATAGTGCATAGCAACTATACAGTTATAAGACACTGTTCGGGCAATTGCCTGTCTTTCAAACCACGAAGTCAGAACTCCAGTTTAAACTTTTTTTAAGGGTATGTTCAGACAGAGGGCAGTTCTGGAGCTAGCTCTTTTCTGATTATTGAACTCAACGGGGGTTCTGTGCAGCTAGTGATAAACCTGAACTGTGCTCACGTTCATACAATTATGGTAACTCCAGAGCTGGTGTTACAGTGGAGCTAAAAGGTCACCAAATGGGTTGCGTAATATTGGTCAGACAAATAAACGACGACTGAATGCGTCAGTGTGGAGCTACGGCAACTGCGTCCAAATGACAAATAACGGTGGAGTCAGGTTGTAAAAAGAAGCCTGCTGAGCTGAAAGTGGAACTAGCCCCACAAATGTTTGGGGCTAGATAGCTACAGTTATCTCCAGAGGCGGAGTTCAGTTGCATCCAAACGACAACTATTTTGGTGGAGCTAGCTAGCTTCGGAGCTATCTCCGGAGATAGCCCCCGTCTGAACCACCCCAAAGTATTTTATACTGAAAACCGCTCGGGGGAAATTATTCGCAGTCAATTAACCTGTGCAGTGGATGTCTCATACAGTAGGCGTCATGAGATTTTGTCTCATTACTTTATACTCCACACATCCCACAAGGACTATGTCAAAGTTTCTTTGTCGTTACCCAAACAAAGTTACTTCACTCGGAAACCTACCTAAAGTGGGCACCGGCAAAAGTACGACATTTTTTACCATCTACCACCAACAGGCTGTGAAGTTGCACGTGTTGATTGTGTACTACAGCATGACAAGTACATTGCTGGACTGTTTTGATTTTCCTGTTGTGGTATTTTCCTTCATTTCTTATAAAAAAAAATAGGTCAACTTTAAAACCTGTTTTTATGGCAGTATAATTGAATAGCTATGGGAAAAAAACACAACTTCACATCCGAAAAGCAGGAATACATCAAGTATTGTAGTTGAAAGATGATGATGTACTCTTTCTAAACTTTTGCAACTTTGAAGCCTGTTAGTCGTGGACAGCGACAGTTACCTCAATGAATCAAGAAAATCACATCTTAGAAGATTCTCTACTTGTGCGTTTTTTTATTGCATAAAATGTCGAGTTGTGGTTTTTAACTACAAATATAATCTATATCTATGAATAAAAAAATGAGAGATTTTAAGTACCTTGCAAAAGAGTCACTTTGAGGTCTGTGGTTGGTCTTTTAGAGTTACGCATATTCAATATGAACCAATGTTGTGCTTAAACACTTAACATTAAACTCTTTTAGAAAGACTCTAAGATATATTTACAATGAAATATTCATTTCAAAGAGTGGACGTGTGTTTCATCAAATGATTGTGAAGTGTGAAAGTACTGTAGACATAGAATTTCTTAACCCTTCAGTCACTGAACCACCCCAAACCGCCCTGCCTATGGACTGATCCAGTAAGCACCGCCCCATGGTATTCTGACCAATCACAGCCGTGATTTATGTCCGACATTGTGTGTACAAAAGTCCGACATGCGCGCAGAAGGAAAATGTAGCGTGGCATTGGAAAAGAGCAAGTGTTAATTTGCCCACGTGCGCACTGGGCGGAGCTTATTGGATCGGTCCATTACTGAAGTGCCTGACACCCCCCGAGCACTCTATGGTTTTATAGAATCATCGGTGAATCAACTATGGCTGTGCATCAGAACCGGGTACCCAAGTACCCGACCGCTGATGTCAGGAACTGGTTCCAGATTATGGGATCGGGTACCCGTGGCATAACTTTACAAAAGAAACAAGAAAGGTTTGAATGTCACTTATGGGAAATTTTTTAAATAAAAACTAGGCTGATGGCAAAACAAAACATATTTCACGTTTTTGGTGCTTGAGGAAGTTGCAGTTTACACAGTAAAGCTTAAAAGCTGACTGCACATCCACTTGCATATTGCCGTACTGAGGCACTGATGTAGTATTACTAGTAGTATTATCGTGGACCTTTATGAACAATCTGAACAGCAACTTCTGGGATTTGAGGTTTGGGGTTGGGTTTCTTTAACGGTTGCCTGTGTTTTTTATTTATCAGGTACCCTTAAATGCACACTCCTAGAATAAACACAATGTAATACAATGTAGTACACAAAGTACAGGTAAGAATGAGTTAAACTTGCCCCGAAAAAACCCCAACCATTTTCACAAATGTTACGGACAATCTCTAAACTTGGAACACTTAAAACACCAGCAAATCTGGTTAGAAGCAACAGCTTCTGAAAATCAGTTCAAGAGAAATTGGGGTGCCCAGCCCCTGAGAATGCTCTTAGATCAAATTTGAGGACTCCAAAACAAACACCACTACTAGTTTGAGACACTTCCTACAGGAAAAACTACATTTATCTTCTGCAAGTTGAATCTCAAATTGCTACAGAAGTGCATCGCTACTGTTGATACCCTGTGATAGTTAAATTCACAATTCATTACTTGGCACACTTTGCTTGTTTCATAAAAATACTAACAACTTCTTAAATTTCAGCTAAAAAAATACCTCTAATATAAAACATACCTAACTTTTAAAAACAATAAAATGTCTCATCTCCTTTTATTTTAATTACTAAAGCTTTAGCTATTTTTTAAAGTTCTTTTTTTTTTTAAATTAATGATTCTTTCTGCAATAGCTCATATTTCTATACAAATTTACAACAAGATTTAATCAAACCTTTGCATTTGCATAATTTGTGAAATTTCAAAAACTAGCATTTACTAATATAAAGCTGGGAAAGCTAAGATTTTCTAAATTCACACAAAATAAAAATTTTAAAATGGAAACAATTACGACTGCAATTTCATTATTAGAAACTTATGAAGTGACCGAAACAAGAAACTTTAAATGAACCATTACATGACGCAAGTTGGTCTACCCTGCAAAGCCTCAACGTAAAACTTGGTGTTCCCAAGATTTACAAATATTTACTGATAAAATATTGTATTCGTAAAACAAATCGTCAGTTGCACTTTAGGAGTTGTCCAACCTGAAAATAAAACACTTGTTAAGTTGTAACTAATAAATAAACTTAAACTGAATAACTAAACACAAAAAAATCAAAAATATCTAGTGCGTACTGTAAATAAATAACATTAGATTCTGTGAAAACTATACTGCATATATTTATAAATGTGTATACAAATGCACGTATAAAAGAAGGTATTGTGCAAAAGGTACCACCTTTAGTTTAGATAAAAACGGAAAGCTGTCAAAATGACTGGGCAATTATGCCTAAAATCAACAATAACCAAGACTTGAGCAGTAATATGGGAATAAATATGTGCTTGGCCAGTTTCTAAACAAGTACTTCTCAAAGTGAGTCTTGAATATTAAACGAGGTCAGGAAATAAATTTTTATAGAAACCAAGTCAAAAAAAGCTTCATTAGCCCTACCCTATTTAGTGACAAAAATAACATGAAATTTTAAAACTTTTGCATAAACAGTGAACTTTACCAATCTGTGGATATTTGTTTAAACTGGCTTCATCTGCACACTGATTGTAATCTAATGTGAATTTATCAAATCAAAATTGTCAATTTTTCACTCGAGTTTCAACTGAAATTAGGGTGATATTCCTCTAACTTGCCTGGTCCCTATAGTTTCACTCTTTGGACTGTTGGAAACTAGAATGTCCTACATTTAATGTTGGCCAATAACAGAGGTTTGTTTGTTGGCAATCAGCTGTGTCTAATTAGGAAGCTGTGCTTTGATCACTCTTTGTTGTCTGGTCGCTCTTGACAACTTGCACGCTGTTCAACTCCAGGGCTGGCTTTTCCACAGCTTGTTCAGGACTTCAAAAGAAGAGAGGAAAAACCAGATGATATTAAATACAGATTTTGATAGGGCAATCATACTGATTGGTGAACTTATTAAAAATGTATTGGGGGATCTAGCTTTGATATTTGAGTGAAGGCATGGAAAAGTGCGTAAAGACAATAGCTCCAAGACAAAATGGCGTCACGCTTTGTTTGCACTTTCCAAAAAGGAGCTTGGTAGCTCTACAGTCCCCACCTGGCTCCCATAATTATAATTCTGTTTTAGCCTCTGAAGAAGAACTTGCTAAGTTCGCAACGTCAGGCCACACTAATTTTTAGATTTTTAATTATATGAAAGCGCACTTGTAAACAAAGCGTGACATCATTGTGACGTCTCAAGTCGATTCAGATTGGACACATGCTGAATTCAAAGTCTTGGGGATGCATTCTTAAGTTAATATATTGGTAAATACTGGGTCACTACTGCATCTATGGACAAATCCAGTTATTCAAAATACAAAATATGTTAAGTAAATTTGGGTAAATACTTTCAAGTTTATCCACTTGCTCCTTCCTACTTTGTTCGCCATGTCTCCAAAAATACTTGAGAACAATTTAATCAACAAAAATGGAGATCAAGATGAATGCCTGTGCAGAACTATATTGTCACAAATGTTCATGACGTTGTAGTGTACAAATCTGACCATGGATACATTCTATTGCATGATGTTTCACTTATACTTACCAACATGTACAGTGCCAACAGCTTTGAATACCTTTTAATGATGCGGAAAATGGAATTAAACTCCTTGAACAAACCCAGTGGCAGATCTATAGGGGAGGATTTACAGAGTCTACCCCTCCTCCCCGAGACCTTTTTCAAATACTGCCCCCAATTTAGAGAATTTAGCTAGTCCATATTTTGTTTGCAATCGGTTACACATCTGTGAACAGGTGCAAACCAGCTAGTCTGGTTCCCAGACCTGACAATTCCCCAACGTCTATAAATTGCTTCATTTCGTCCAAAGTAGGGTGAGAGAACCAGACTACAAGAACAAGAACAGCCTTTTTCTTGGTTTTTCCAGCATCTATGAACACAAACTATAAACAGGTCAGTGTAACAATATTTGCTATAAAATACTAACCCCCAAATCCATCCATTATCCGGTACTGAAAACAACAGCAAAAGCAAATGTTATATATTACCTTTAAGCCCCCTCCCCTTCTTGATAGCTCCCCCCAGTCAAAAATGGATTCATCCCTTAAATCCATCAATTGAAAACAGATTTGAAATCTTTTTCCCAAAGCAAAACTTGTTCATCTTTCAATGATTCACTCTTCTACTCGGGAAATTGAATTTTTGTGTGTGGAAATTTCATACTTCAAAATGTTTTTATTTATTACAAAGAACCTTATTCCAGTAGATATTTATGCTTAAAGAATGATTATTACAAATAATTTAGTTGTTTTTATTTATTTCGGTGGGGGGGGGGGGGGGGGGGGGGAAGGGAGACAGACAGTTGCCTCCAATGGATACTTATCTTACCAGCAATAAGATTGCATAAAACATTATCTGTAACATTAAGGTATGTAATTGACTCTTGACAATTTTTGCCTGAAATTTGAGTTGTACAGGTATCCGCTCCGTTCACAAGCACCCCCTCACCGACAAAGGAAGTACAGTTGGGGGTGACCGACTGACGCCATCTTGCCTGACTGCAATTCATTTGCCGCGAAGCGCGGCCACTGCGTATAAATAGAACAAATCCCCTGGTGTATGTGCGCCACACGCAAGGAACAGTGCGTGTCAACCAGTGAAATGTACCGCCCATGGGGCGTCGTTGTTAGGTAAAAGGGCGCCTTCTTTCGGTAGCGCACGGAGCTCATACATACACAAACACGTATGCTGCCAATATGTTATTTACAAATTAAAAAAAAAACCACATGTCCTGAAATCAGGTAATTGCTGGAGGACTAATACTTCCACAAAAGTGTGCTGCATTTACATGTATATACAACTTCTATAATGTTAAACATATTATCACAAAATGTATTTGTTTCCAACTAAATTCTGTTGAAAATGAAGATGTAATTGTGAACCATTTCCCATTTTCACTTATTATGCTATTTTCAAGTTTCACCCAGAAAAGTCGATTTTATTTGTAAGTGTAAACTGCTATTTTTCTAGCAATACAAACTTTCTTTTTTTTCTTTGAATGAGATATTGGCAGAAAAAAAAATATATCCCAAATTCACCAAGGCCAAAAAAAAAAAGTCTCCGTTTTCTGGTATGGAGCTTGCCCAAAAAGTGGTGCGCCGAGGCTTTTTTTTTTTACCTGATTTTTTTTGCCTCAAATGTCGGCTGATGACTGCAAATGTAGCTCGACTAAACTTAGTGCAAATATATGGGAGTCCAGAGAGGCCACATAAAGCTTATTCTCGATCATAACCCCATCCAAAAACACGTTAAAATTGTGCAGCAGCAGGATTCCAGTCAAACCAGTGAGTTTGGCGGTTTTGAGACATCATCTTTCATTGAAAAAAACTTTTTCATTTTGCCGACGCGCATGGCTACGGCGACGCGCGCGCATACCAGAAACCGGAGACTTTTTTTTTGGCCTAATGGAATAATTTACCCGGCAATAAGTCAACACACATGGGGAACACTGGTTCCCACCCCACTTTTAGAATCAATAATGTATGGACCGGAAACCAGACTATTTGCAGGGCAGACATTTGTGTGCAATGAAAAAAAAAAGGAAAAGAAACACATTTTTTTTCCAGAGGGTTGCAGATGCTCCAAATAGAAAAAAAACAAACATTTTTTTTTGGTTAGAACCAAACACTCAAAAGGTCAAAATCTGTTAGGAAAAAACAGCACAAAACGTAACTGTTGAAAACTACCAACTCCTGAAAGCCTTTCTGTTGACTTATTCCAGGCTAAGTGTACAAATATCTCTTTTTGACTTTCTCAATAAGAATTAGCCTTATAACATTTTAAGGAAAAATGAGTAAAAACCAAACAATATGGAAGAGCCTACAAAGTTTACAGTTGGACATGTGGGCTTGATTCAAGTCTGAATTTCTGTGTCGTCATTTATATTTACATGCCGTAAGGGCGTCCCTTTTTAATTCTATGGTTCTCATTTCTGACCTACCCTTTTTTGCTCCAAACGAAGGAAAAAAACTGTGATGTTTCGATGACAGTGTCTAGTTCACGGGGCTTTACTTCATAATAAAAATAGCTCCATCTGATTGGACCACATTGTATGAATAGGCAATAGAGCATGCGCTGTGTGTTGTTTACTTAGATACGTGACGTACATGTATTGCAGCACCGATCCAATCTGTGAGTGCGTGCCTACAGCGTGTGCTCAAAAACTGTTTACAATGTAACAAAGTTGTCCCACACGCGTATGTACGTACACATGGCACATAAAGCTTGCAATGCACAAAGTGCAACACACAACTTTTTTTTCAAAGCTGTTTTTCTCGAAATGAGGTTGTCGTAGTTCAGCAACGCACCACTGACTTTCCCATGGCATATCTTTGGAAGTGAATGAGCTACAGAAATAAATCTGGTATCATTTCAAAGCTAAAGTGTTGTTCTTTTACATGGTATATAAAACTTAAAAAAATCAAGGATGGTGGTTATTCCTCATTATGCTATAGCAAGTCACAGGTAAGGATAATCTGTCCAATTTCGCACGGAAAAAATGCCAAAGTAATGTCCAATATTTTGAAATAAAAGCTAATTCAGAACAGTCACATATTCAACAGTTTGCATCATTTTATTTAGCCTTAATTACGCATTCAACATGTACTTTTTTCAACCCAGATTTTTTTTTTTTCGACCAACCGACCCTCCTTCAAGGCCAACTTGAGAACCATAGAATTAAAAAGGGACGCCCTATGGAGGAAACCAGCATACAACTGATTCATGCATGTGTAGAGAGGGTTGAGGCCGACTCACCGAGCATACTTTGGTGTGACTTGAGTCAAGCCTAGCAGTCATGGTGCTTTTGACCTAAGGCCACAGCCATTTCTAAAATGTTGGCTTCAATCCCAGCTTCGGCTTCATCTTATAATATCCAATGTTTGAGGAGCAAAGAATGGCCAAGTCTCAAAATGGCAGGGATCTACATTCACGTAGCTGGGAACCAAAGCTGGAGATGAACACTGGATTTGAGAAATGGCTGATATATGTTTCTATACTTCTCTCTCAAATGACGTCTTTTCCTCCAGACCAGCCACGTGCATCAGCATTTTGAGCATCAACTTGCATAACGCGCATCGGCTGCGTTGTATTTCGAACACATTTCGAGCAACAAGCCCGCGTGTTTGGAACATTTTCAACACTGCGTAATGCATGCTTGATTGCGTAAAATACGCAGTTGCAGTTCTCCTACAGAGATGGCCGTCATTGAGAGAGACCTGATAAGAGACATTGCCTCATGTAGTGCTGGTTTAAAGTTTATGCAAAAGCTTCATGCATGTAACTTCTAGCCAACAGCCAGTTTCTTACATTATTACTTTGATGCTGTATTAGAAGCTCTAATGCCAATACATGCAATTTACAATAAATAACAATACCTCATATCAATTTAACAGTTCATAAATTAACTTGATAAGGAAATGGTGCACATTTACAAAATGAAATATTACACAACAATGCTTGAGAATTCTCCTCTGAAAAGATAATGGCTGCATCCAGTTTAACTGGAGAAATACACTGGTGTCAAGTAAAGACAAGGATGGTACTAATCAGCTACAAGGGGGTGGTCACGAAGAAGGAATGATGGGCAGACGGTGGATGAACCTACAAAAGTTGAAAACAGACAGAAGGAAAATGATGTCACAAGAAAAGAAAAGCATACACTAATCGTATTGGGTTAATATTGGGTCGGGGTGGGAGGTCATAACAGGGTCATGATGAGGTCATTACTGGGTCATGATGAGGTCATTACTGGGTCATGATGAGGTCATAACAGGATAATGATGAGGTCATTACTGGGCCATGAAGGGGTTGTGGCATGACTACATGTATGATGGGTTGTGACAAATGTGCTGGTTATTGTCATGAACTGAACAACAATCATGATACTAATGAGGTTAACCCCAGGTCATACAGGGGTCATAATAAGGTCATGACAAGTGATGATGGGGTCATTAAGAGGTCATAATGAGGTCATAGCATGGCTACGATGTGTTAAAGTACATAGACATGTTATGTTTCATAGAAGCCGGGATGATAATTATGTACAGGTAATCGGGTCATTGTAAGGTCAACCCTACGCCATTCTGGGGGCATTCGAGTAGCTAACCCGGATCGAATCGGCTTTAAAATAGCCCCATGACGTTCCATTATATCTCTGACATCATTCTCGGGGCTCACCTGGGTCAGCCACCACAGACCCTGCTCATGGATCAGTGGTGGAAATACCTCACACACATGCGTTGTTCATTCCAAGAAACGGACAAATATGGCGGCCTGACAGCAGAAATCTTAAGTGGACCACAAATTCAACATTATTCGAAAGCTAAAGGTAATTATTTCTTCAGTTCACTGCAACTTTAGAGGCTATAATTCCAGCCCAACTTGATTGAGTTTTGCAGAATGAAAAGCAGTAAGTATCAAACTACGACCCAGTCCGAAACGGGCATTTTGTCAGTGGCTACAGCAGCATGAGAATCGTGATGGCCCACGGTTGAGCGTTTGATTAGCCCAGCTGTCGTGGCTAACCCATCTGCCGAGTCGATCCGGATGAGTTACTCGATGAATCAAAACGTCAAAACGGCTGGTGATGGAATTTTAAAAGGTCATGGTAGAGAGATCTCCAGTCCCTCTCGGTCGATAACAGAATATTATCAGCAGCTGTTTTGTCACTTTTGAATTTCATTATTTTATTACATGTAGTTGTGCTTGTAACTGATGGTCCTTTCGTAAGGTAGCTGTTCCTCCCTTTAAGAAGAATTATAATGCTTGTTTTAAACAAACTTCATTCCTCATGCAAAAGTTGCAAACCTGCCTCTGGGTTTCGATACGAAGCAAACTTGAACAACATCAAACTTCCATCGGTATCTGAACATAGGCCTACCAATTTTCTATTGCTAGCATCGGTCTGGGACATATCAAAACCTAATGATAAAAGTTAAACTGATTTAACCTAGTGATATCACAATTCAGGCAGCACAGAAGAATCGTTGAACTTCTGCTGTTAACTCTGTGTTAAGTTTTAAGGTAATTAACAGATTAATTGCCATGCAAGCAATCAAAGTATTGTGTTACTGCGTTACAAAGTGTGTAATACTGTGAGAGAAAATGTTACCCAATTAATATAGGCTGCAATTTAACAATTTAGCAAACACATGCACAGCAATAGACATTAAATAATCAGTTTCCCATTTATCATGAAGAGCAAAATAATAGTTGTAAGCAATGCGGGACAATGGTGCAAAACCTGATGTGAAAAGCATTAGTAGTCAAGGCAAGCTGATGTGTGTAGCAACAATGCAAACTGCAAATCAATATGTTAACAAGCATTGCTAGTTACAGCAAAATATAACAGTGCCAAATATATACTGGGTGTATCAAAAAGAAAAGATACATGTAATCCAAAAATAATGGGTAAATATGTAAAAGTTATGAACTTGAACACTGTCAAAGTGGCTTCATCGTAAAGGGTAGTTCATTAGCTTTTCATTGATATGTTATTTGTATCTCTTCAGTCACGGATGACCGAGCACCATTGATTTCAAAACAAAGGCCAAAAAAAATATGTTTCTTGAAGTTTGACAAATTTATTCCCATTCAATAATACCTTTTCGGTCAAAAATCAAAACTTTTCGGTCCAAAAGTCTACATAATTCAAAAATAAAAGATTCCAACGATTTTGTTCAACAACTTCACTTCATGTTTTTTGAAACACCCCTATGGCTATTTAATGGAGCGTCCAGCTCGCGAGTAAGACATAAACAACTTCTTTTATGGAGATTGGTGCGCGCGTCGCACGTACTGCGCGATGTCGCGCAGATGCAGCTGTGGCGAGTGCATTGTGAAGTAAGGGCTATGAAATACTGACTCACTGGTAGCACTGCGCATGCCTACATGAGGCTTGTGAACGTTCAACGAATAAAATGGTAAAAGGCACTGGATTTCATAGGATTCCAAATTTCATGTGACACTGGAAAAGTATTTAAGACCAGCCACCCATGTCTTTATCATCCATTTAAGACCGGCCATGTGACAGGCTCTCGACCAATGGGAATGGATAAACTGTATTAGGTATGTATGAATAAGAAGTATGAAAGACAAAATCCTTGGAATGATTTATTATTCATGGACAACATGATGTACCATGTTAAAGCAACATCTTCAACATACCCCTTTTAACGCACTTTCACAGTGATAGCGCATTCTTCGGACAGCTTAACTCACCACTTATTCAGCGAACTTGGAAAAAGAGATATTTTGGCCATTGTTTTGCAATTAATGGTGCTCAATCATCTGTGACTAAAGAGATGCTAATAATGTATCAAGTGAAAGCTAATCTAATCATCCTTTAAGATAAAGCCACTTTGATAGTGAACAATTTCCCAACTTTGACATATGATCCCATTGTTTCGGGATTTACCTTTCTTTTGATACACCCTGTATATCTGCATCACTGAGGCAAGTCACAAGCATAAAAAAAACATTAATGCTGTACCGGTATGTATACATTGTACCGGGTACATGCAAAATGCAAAACGGAAGCACTCTGTTCACTCTGTGTGTAAAACTGCCACCACCTCAACTAAGGCATAAATATTTCTGTACCAACCTCAAGCAATCAAGGATATTGAAAGCCTTGCAATAGGTAATCATCTAGCAGCATTAAAAAAAAAAAATAATAATAATAATAATTAGAAGAGCATTTTATGGTTTTGGGTAAGTCCCTCGTTTATGTCCCTCAGCAGGATATTTTGCAGTGATTGCTTCTATCCCATGGGGAGCAACTTGGTACAGCTAAGGGAAGCGATGGCACATGTAATTATGAGGTGGCAATTTCAAGCAGTATAAAACAGTGGCTTGGAGTATACCGGTACATGTTTGAACTCAAACAGGATTCTGGTTCTATTTGGCTTGTGTGATATTGGATTTTGAGAGTTCACGATATACCGTCATAACAATATCACAGTATTCGGTAGTACAGGTCTGTATATCGGTAGCTATTTTGCTGGGGAAGACTATTAATGTCATCAAAACACAACGTTGTGATAGGGAAACTGCAAACAGGCAGCATGGGCAGAACTTCAAAGACCCTGCTGGATGCACAATTTTCACCTTTTCTAAATACCGTGACTACAAGGAATTTAAACATTTAGCCACGTAGTGCAGATCTTGCCAACTTGTTTCCGTCACTTTTGTTCCCCCTTTTATAGGACTTTTGCACGGACCATCTTTAAGAATGACATTACCAGTTTAAAAATCCATACCAAGGTCGTCGATATTTTGGTAATATAGTCCAAGCCGACGTTCTATAAGTGCTTGCATGCGCACAGATCAGGGATACATTTGCATTATCATCAAGAGCACTGTCACCGAGAGCATGCCATGGACAAAATAATCTGTTTTACATCAGCAATTCAAACGCATCTTTTTTTGGCAAAAGAAAGGGTTATGGAACATGAAAGAACGTAAATGTTAGAACTCTATTAAAGGTAGAGTAGACAATTTGCATCTATCCAAAAAGTAACCGACCAAATTATGGTTAAAAAGCTTACTTAGGTTAAAGAATGGCACTGAAATCCCTGTGAAATTATCCATTCTGGCATGCTGTCATTTTGAAGAAAACAATAAAAGAATGCCATTCCCAAAGATGCGTCAAGTGACACATTTTTGGAAATTTCCATTGGCATTTCATATGCAATTGGGCAAATCTGTGAATTAGGGCAAGCGTGTCGACACGACGCACACATGCGCTCGGTTGTTATTATTAGCAAGAATCGTCGGTTCAAGGTGGTACATCATGTAGCAACAATCGGCTGCATGAGAATTACGTCTCGTATGCTGATTTCGGGATTGCGTCATGACTCGGCAACTTCTGAATTGAAATCGAGATTTAGAATGTTGTTTTCTCAAAGTATACAGCATTCACAGAGCTAACGCCTCATCGGGTTTGTTGTTAAACACCAGGCGTTAGATTTTGAGCACTTTTGTTGCTTCAAATGACAAAAAAAAATGCACCAATGGTTTACTCTACCTTTAAGTTTAGAACAATTACCCACATTTTTTTTCCCCATGGACTTAAACGATTTGGCCACCGTCCTTTCGCACGCTATATGAAAAGTGTATAAAATGATGGGATAGGTGGATTATGGAAGTGCTGGAGATTAAAGACTTTCAATATGTTCGGGCACATGTGTACACAATGTGGCTTTGAATTTTACATATCTAAAAAACAAAATTCATAGAAGCAATGTTTCTTTCAGAACAAAATCAAACTTGGAGCTGGAGATGCAGTAAAGTCAATCACATGTCAATCACATGTCAATCACGAGTCAATCACAGTACTATCACGTCAATCACAGTACTATCACATGTCAATCACAGTACTATCACATGTCAATCACATGTCAATCACAGTACTATCACAAGTCAATCACAGTACTATCACATGTCAATCACATGTCAGTCACAAGTCAATCACAAGTCCATACACATGTCAATCACATGTGATAAACTTGATTATAACTCTGGCTTCAAACCAATTGACGCTAGCAGACTAGCTATATACATACATGTTGGTGGTTATTCACAGTAGAAAATAATAGTTAGGCCCTGGGTAATGTGTTTATCTTTTCTTGTTCTTGTTTTCTTGTCTTTTTCCAGAGAGGTCATTTTCCTTTCAGCAAGTGTGATTTAATTGGAAAAAAAACTTCAAGTGGAGGTGATCACTACACTGTCTTATAGACGGCTCATAGTACGTGCTGAGGAATTGTGACCTATACTCAGTGTGTCTAGGGTTCAAATTCAGCTGCTTGGCCACAAGATATGTCCTTGGGCAAGCCACTTTGCCCCATTTGCCTCTATCCACCAAGGATTATAACTGGGTACCGGCATGATCTTGGGAGTAACCTGAAATGAACCCTATCCTAGGGAATAGAAATATTCTCAGTCGTTTTCCCGCCAAGAACACTTGAGATAAGCACTGGTCTGATGAGCCATACCAGACAAACTTGACTTTACGATAAAACTCCATGAACGTACACGACATTAAGCCCCCAAAAAGTGACATTACCACTTTAAATTATTCTTAAAACAGTGAAAATGTACTCACTAGGCCTTTATTTGCTTGTCCGCCTCCTCCTGCTCTTTGACCTTGAAGTGGGTGTAAGCTACGATGCCGCTCAGCGTCATGGAAACACCTAGCAACTGATTAAACTGTACTTTTTCCCCAAATAGAAGGAAACCCCCTATCAACGTCAGGCAAAATTTAAGATGGCCGACCATGTTATAGCTGAGGATATTATGACGAGTTAAAGAAAACCAAGTGAACTATTTGTAAAAAAAAAGAACAATGAAAAGACATGGTCAAGATGTGAATAAATAGGGCACTCTGTAAATTTATCAAAGATTACTTTCAAAGATAAAATGAGTACATACCACACTGTAAAGAACAGTGCAATCGATGCATCAAATGTCTCAGAAGTGAGTGCATTCTATAAGGTTTTTTTATAACACATGTAATACTATACAACGGCTGAAAGGACTATAATCCTTTCGGCTGTTGTATAATATACAAATATTGAGTAGCTCAGAGTGGAATGGGAGGAATATTATCGCAAGGTAAAATCTGGACTTTTCTATTTCACGAGGCGAAGCCGAGTGAACTGGAAAAGTCAAGGTTTTATCGAGCGATAATATTCCTCTCTTTAAAGCCACTCAATATTTGTTTTATATAACTGACATATAGATTCTTGTCATTTGATATATTTGAACTTTTATTTCAATACAAAACTGGAGGAAAATGTATTTCTCTCTCCAAACCACCCCTTCACGAAAATGTTTGAACCCAACGCTGTAGCGCTGGCTCTTTGAAACAATACGCGCTACGCGCAACGCTGAATGCGCACACCAGCATGCATTTGCACACAAATACCGCGTCATGATCCTAACTGTTGAATAGTATTTCCCATTCCCCATGGGCGGATAGTACTTTTTGAGCAGCAGTGTGAATGGGAGCAATAACGAATGCCACGTGATGTGAGTTCCACCAATCAAATGACAAGGATCTGTATGTCGGTTATATAATATACAAATATTGAGTAGCTCAGAGTGATCCCATTTCACTCTGAGCCACCCATTTGGAATATTATCGCAAGGTAAAATCTGGACTTTTTTATTAAAATGGAAAAGTCCAGATTTTACCGAGCGATAATACTCCTCCCATTTCACACTATAAAGCCACTCAATACTTGTTCTATATAACTGACTTATAGATCCTTGTCATTTGATTTACAGTTAAAATGAACTTCTATTTCAGTACGAAATTGGTGGGAAATGTATTTCTCTCTTCCAAACCACCCCTTCAGGAAATGTTTGAACTCAGCTCTGTAGCTATATAACTGGTTCTTGGGAACAATACGCGCTACACGCAACGCTCAACATGTACGCCAGCACGCATTTGTACACAAATACCACATCATGGAACAAGGATGATCCTAACTATTGAATAGTAAATCCCATTCAACATAGGCAAATGGGACTTTTTGAGCCCCGGCGTGAATGGGAGCAAAAATGAATGTCACGTGATGTGAGTTCCACTAATCAAATGACAAGGATATCTGTATGTCAGTTATATAATATTGCATATAGTATTATTTCAGCAGTTGAACTTTACAACTGCTGAAAAAAATCAATGATATATGCATAGAAACAGGTGGTCTGTATGCACATGCATGCATGTACGGCTGTGTGTGGTGCACCAATGAGTTGAGTTCAATCATTTTATGAAGGGTAGTTTCAGGCGCAGTTCTAGAACCAATATTTTGGGGGGGCTAGCACGGTGGATCCAGAATTTTTTCAGGGAGGCGTGCTGAAATGTAGACCGGACACTTAGGCCAGACACTTAGGCCTCCAAAAATCAATAAGGGGGGGGGGGATGCCATATTTTCAATGGGGAGCGCCAATAAAATCCTAAAATCATTCACACTATATTAACTAATGCACCCTTGTCACGGCTATTTCTTCTCTAGGGGCAGACCGTTCGCATGTCAACAAAATCCTTCTTTTTGCTAATGCAATTTTTTTTTTTACGGAATTTATTTTGGGGGGGCTAGACAAAAAAATTGGGGGGGGGGGGGGCTACAGCCCCCCTAGACCCCCCGTAGAACCGCGCCTGGGTAGTTTGGAAAAGTGCAAGTAAATAAAAGTACATTTTTTTTATTGGATTCTGTTTACCCATCAAAATCAAGTGAAATAGGTGGGTAAGGCATTACATGTACAACAAATATTTAATACTTTGACTCACGCCAGTGTGGTAAAACTGGCCTCCCACAGTGTTCCATGGAGCATTCCGTTTCCCTGGGCTTTGCCTTGAGAAAACAGAACGCTCCATTGATCACTTCAGGAGGCAAGTTTTACCACACCAAACGGTGCCATCAGTATTTCAACAAATGAAAGTCAAATTTGAAGTCATGGTTCAGTGAATTTATAGTAGTTTCTTTAATGCGTTTTTTTTTAAAGGATACGTAACAGGTGACGTGTTGCCAATAATCCAGTATATTGATAAATTGACAGAGAAGGCAGCACAACCCGAGGCTAGAACAAAATACTGAAATGGAACAAAACAGAGAAAAAACGAGTGTTAGAAGACATTCAATCCTTGGCCTCTGTGAAAAAAATGCAACAGAGGTAATAAGACCAAGTTTGAACACCTAATTTTTTTTATATACAAGCATGTCTCATGGTCAACCTGTTATTTGCAGAATAACTGACAATCTGCTTTAATTTTTTTCACATTTTTGGTAATGATTTTTATAACTAAAAACCTTAGGTTGTTCGGCTCCCTCAGTAAATTTGCAGAAATTGAGGTCTATATAAAACCAATTTCTGAGATGAGTCAATTCATTTATCGTTTTTAGAGACCTTCATTCTCAAACTCCTATGCTCTTACAATAAAAAAAAAATCTAAAAAAAGTTTCCTTTTCCTAGTAGTTGGAATTACAAAGCTGCACAGCATCCATAAAAGGATACTAGAATAAAAACACATGGCTGGGGCTATATGTGGGATTCATACTGAGGCCAAAGTTTGATAACTCAACAATTTTGTTTGAGCATCAGGGCACTATATCATATAGTGCATACCTTGCTCTATGCATAGTGTACAATAGCAAGTCAGTCAATGTACATGTGTATTCAAGGTATAATGTACAATGTCTGTATACATAAAGACTGTGTTCTATGTACACAGCAAGAGAGGAAAGGGCACCACAGCCAAGCAATGCTGATGTGGCAGTCGTAGCTAACAACATTTTGATTTTGAGAAAAATTTAAAAATAGCAGACAATCTGCGTGTGCATGGTACACAATATCGTTCAAAAGGGGATGGTAAGAAAGGTTACATTTAAAGGACTATCAGCTGAACCTAGGTATATTTAACTTTTTAACCCTTGGATAAATACAAAAATTAGCATTTCAAGGTAATATACGACATTTACTTTTGCTGTAATTTTCAGAAATGGATGGATTTGGGGGTTAGTATTTTATAGCAAATATTGTTACACTGACCTATTTAAAGATTTGTGTTCATATATGCTGTGAAAACCAAGGAAAAAAATGCTGTTCTTCTAGTTTGGTTCCCTGACCGTACGAAATGGAGCAATCTGTAGACGTCTGGGAATTGTCAGGTCAGGGAACCAGACTAGCTGGGTCGCATCCATTCATGGATGGGTAACTGATTGCAAACAAAATAAGGACTTGAACTAAATTTGGTAAATTGGCGGCAGTATTAAAAAAAGTCAGTGTTTTCCAGTTGGAAATTGATACAAAAATGCCAGTTTTCTTGAAAATGCCAGCAACTTTTCAATAAGCATTTCGTTGTTTGATATTTGCAAATGTTGTATGCATTTTGGCTAGGGCCGGCTGAGTTTGGATTTCAGGAGTCAAAAGTTCTGTAAATGGTCTAAAAGTTCGAAAATTAAAAATTAGGAAAATTCCAATTTTTTCCCCTACGTGTAAACCTAGTGTGGACCCGGCCCCCCTAAAGATATTGTGCAGCTGTTTGATTTATAACCTAAACTTGTTTTCAGGTCTATGTGTGGTTGTACATTTTTGTGAGCACAGTTTAAAATGGACTAAACTATTGTCAATTTACTCTGGCTCTGAATATAAAGTATGGCGACGCTTTATGGGCAAACTAGAGTAAAATTCGGTGGGGGATTCCTCCAACAAGGATAACGTGGTTTCCAAGCAACCTTCGTTAAGAACCATTGACTGTGTGCCTCCACCCCTCTCAGTACACACTTCTCTAACTGAAAGTGTTTACTTAGCCCTTGCTTGGGGAGATGGGGATTAAGAAGAGATTTTGAAAGAAAAATCAACAAAGGATTACGCAGATGTTCAAACTCTGAACTAAAGTGTTGACTTGCTGTACAAATGATTATTCTTTGTCAAATGTTCTCTTCAATCGGAAGTGACTAGCTGTGAACGGACTAGAGGCAAGGGAGTTTGACTTTTGGGGTTAAGGGCGAAAGAAGGCATCACACTAAAACTCAGTGAAATCAACGAAAATCATGAAGTCTGTGAAATCAACGAAACCAACAAAATCAACTGAATGAACAAAATCACCAAATTCAACCAAATCAATAAAATCATCAGAATCAATGAAATCATAAAAATCAATGAAATCAACGAAACCAATGAAATCAATGAAATCCACCAAATCAATACAATCAATGAAAAAAATGAAAATAAATAAATAATTACAATCAATGTAATCACTGAAATCAAAGGAAATGGGAATATGCTCCGCGTTCCTAAATTTTGAGTGTTACCTGAGTCACGAGATTTCATTAGTATTACCAAACATACTCACTATTGCATAGGCATCCCATGAGCTAAGCACACCATTTTCACCGAAGACTGGCTCAAAGAAGGGGACGATGAGTGCCAGAATGCAGGCAGAGAGAGGGGCTTGGTAGTACAGAAGCTGCATAGAGTTGACTTGAAACTCACGCTGCTTTGCACCTACCCACTGGAATAACAATTGCCAACAAAGAGTTGAGTTTCTCAAAGTTTAAGTTACAGACTAAAGCCCGGTTCATACTTCATGCGAATGCGAAGCGAATTTGACGTCATGAAACATTCGCTGCGAAATTCGCCCGAGTTGAAATGTGTTCAACTTTTGCAAATTCGCAGCGTGAATACTTGCCATGACGTCACAGATTGGCATTCGCTTTCGCTTTTGCGCCGACCATGAACCGGGCTTTAGGCACACACAAAAATAGTTCTGCTCCCGATTACATGGCATTTGAAAATAGGTTAGGTAGGTAGGGAACATTTTGGGGGCGCACTTTTTTCGTGTACGATTATATGGAGGTGTCTGCTTGTAGTCAAGGGTAAAAAAGTAGTAATTTTGAAGTTTTTCCCCTCATTTTTCCCACAAAAAAATTATGGTAGGGGCTGTCGAAATTACCCTTAGATAGGGTAACCAGAAGCAGAACTATTATTTTTTTTTGGCCTAAGGCCCACGCTAGACGCCGTGCTGCTGCCGCGCCAAACTTACTTGAAATGAGTGCGGCAATAGCTCGTCTACAGCACGGCAGTTGCTCTAAACGCCAAACTTATGCCGAACTTAATAGTCAAACCTTAATGCATCTGGAGCAGCTGGCCAGGTCAAAGCAGTTCATGCAGTTCAATGAACTTTCAGTGCGATCAAAATATATACACGCCAATTTCAATTCCCGTAATGCGGACGCTAGAGGGGTATTGTGAGCATGCGCATTCCTAAATGTTTGCCCCAACTTCAAACTGAATTGAGTTCGGCACGGCAATGGCATGGCGTTTAGAACACTGCCGTGAAACTGCCGTTCAGAACGATGATAGCCCCATATGTTGAGCCAAAGGATGGTGCCCTGGCGAACTCAAATTGCCGAGCCCAATGGCTCTAAATGCAGTGCTATCGCTGTGCCGAACTTTAAAAAGTCAAATTAGTTGAGTTCGGTACAGCAGTAGCACAACGCATAGAATGGGCCTTATCCACTGAACACAATTAGATTAACAAGCATTACTAAAACAGAACTGAGTGGGCTCCAACACTTTTGAAGGAAATCTGATATAAGTATACACACAAGGTGCCAATAGTTATGTACAATTTCACAAAGCCTGAATGCCAACTGATGCCAATCATCTTAATATTGTCGCAGTTACACTCAGGTCGCAAAAAAATCAGCGACTAATCTGTTCCTGATGATCGTAGCTCAGGCACAGCTTAATCTTGAAAAGTCAGTCACCGACAATTATGCGAGGTCGCAAAGTCGGCCTGCAACACCCCCGCAACAAGACATTGACAAAAGGGGAACTGCCAACATAGGGCTGGATAGCTCAGTTGGTACAGCACCAGAATTGTAATTCAGTGGTTGCAGGTTCAAACCCTGCTGCACTCAATTTCTTTGGTTCAACTTTAAAATTAATAAAAATTAAACACTCTGAACTTACCACTTGGTAGAGGGACGTAACTAAAAAGCCTACTACTGCATAGATAGTTCCTTGGACATTGAACTTGACATCATAATATGAATTTGTTATAACTCCTAAAGTGATCGGAACCTGAAAAGGACAAGACAAATGGGGAGCATTTTATGAATAATATTTTCTGCCATTTAAAAAACCCACATTTTATCAACAATTCAACATGCAATGTAAATTCTCAAGCACGCACAGGACTGGACTACTGATGCACTTTGGTCCATTTTATAGTTGACATTTGCTTGTCTAGGGGGAATGTGATCATTTTTTGAAAAAGCGGCCCCCCTTTTGTTCCTTCCATTAGTTCGTTAAAATGTTTAAAAGGCATGGAGGATATCGCACCAAGCAAAACAATAAACCACTTTCTCGACCCCACCCACTTCCTTTTTTCCCGGGCCGCCTCCTTTTTTTTTGTTCATTATGTTTTAAATCATACATTTGCAATGTATTTTGTCTGCTGTGTGCTTCCAGCAGTAGTTATGTACGCAAGTTATAATCTGGTAGATATGGTAATGGCTCCATTGGACACAAAAGTAACAGAAACGAGAGTCAAGAAGATGAAAGAATCCATCTTGGAAAATCCTCCCTCTTGCCCCCCCCCCCCCCCAAAAGGCCACCTCCTCCCTTTTCTCAAAAAGCCTGGAAATGAAACTATATTTTGTTTTACTTTTTTGTTTTTCTTATTACTGAAAGCAGCTCTGATGCATTACTGCTCTCATTGCATTAAAAATACGTAGTGGCTATCGTTACGGCAGCCGTAACACGATTTTCAACTGCTGACATTACGGTATTGCAAAATCACCATTGCGATTCGATATCACATTTATAACTACCTGTCCAACCAGAACGCTTCAGCAGCTGATTGGTTACACGTTTGACACTGTGCCTGGGATCCAGGTTCGAAACAGCTGCCGCCCTACTCAATTAAACAATTTTTTTTAAAATAATTTCTATACTTTCGTGTTTTCAATCAAATCTTTTTTTTTATTAACCCTAACCCACCTCACTCCTCCAAAATCCTCCTGGCGGTTTTGGAGGATTCTGGAGGATTGAGGATGAATGGTGATTGAATCAAATGAGGATTCTGGAGGATTGAGGATGAATGGTGATTGAAGCATATGAGGATTTTGGAGGATTGAGGATGAATGGTGATTGAAGCACATGAGGATTTTGGAGGATTGAGGATGAATGCATTTTGAGGCAGGACTGTCGGATGATTTTGAAGGATTTGGCGTTGGTTATCCTTCATTTAAATACGAGTGCAAAATTTTGGGATGAGGAGGATTTTGGAGGATTGACGATGATTGCATTTTGAGGCAGGACTGTCTGACAATTTTGAAAAATGTTGGCGGAGTTGAAAAATTTTGGAGGATTTTGGAGGATTGAGGATGGTTCTTAGCAAAAAGGGCCTAGGGGGTTAGGGTTAAAGTACATTTAATTTTCTTCTTCGTCATCAGTGGCTTTGGAGGATTTTATTTAAAAGGGAAATAAAGTCCAACAACCATTCGGTTGAATTAATAGTCTGGTTCCAACAGCAAAAGATCCTGACGTTGAATACTATTAGGTCAGGGAAACAGATGGTTGATATAGATTCGCAACGGTGTTTTTGCAATGCCGTAATGATTGAGCAGTTGAACATTGCGTTACGGCTGCCTTAACAATAGCCACTACGAAAAAATATTGTCGATTGGAGCAAGTTTCCCCGCCCCTCCCCGCCCTCTTGGGTACACCGCTGGTTCACAAACACTTACCAATGTCAGTTTAATCTTGGTGGAGAAAGACTTATTGTAGAAGACAGTCTGAATGATCAAGATGCAGGGCGTGGTCATGGACTTGGCCAATTGGTAGGTCCCCACCGTGTTGCTCTGCAGCGACAAATTGGTGAACACCACGAACCCACAGAAGGTCAGGCTGAGAGGCAGCATGCTGCGGAAGGGAAGACTCTTGGGGTTGAAGATGTTGCACCACTGACAGACCCACAGCCCCAGGGTGGTGGTCAGGAAGTGGATGCAGGTCAGACTGAGGTTGGGGAAGCTGTAGCGGGTGTAGATCCACTTGTTTAAGAAGACGATGGTAATGGACGAGATCAGGTTCCAGACCAGGCAGACGGCGATCCGGACACTACCCGCTAGTGGTGGGAGAAATCAGATTTTTCAAAAATTGGGTTATCCTACTTTTTGGTAATCCGAATAAACGGTTATCCGATTTCACCGGAACTTGCCATCCAGCTCAAAGTCATGCCAACAATAGGTGCTGCATGCGATGCCCTCACAATGACTGGGTATAGTTTGCAGGATTCAATGACCACTGGGCCTTTACAAAAACACTCCAGAGCTGTAATGTTGGAAACATGGATGGGAACCCTCTGATAAGTCGAATGGGCAGGCTATTCATATGCCAAGAAGACCAGTAGCAAGTGAATGCCGCACAATCACAGACCATGGAGCAAATTTGGGGATGTTCCAGTTGTTTTCTTTAGCCTGTGTCACACAAACATGGAAGGCTTTTGTTCAAGGTTGGTTTCGAATCTGGTTTCCAAAATTGAAACCAAACAATGAAATTCAAACCAAATTTTAAAAAATCTGGATTTTAATCCTCCAACTACTGACTACCTTACCCCTGGACTCAGCCATGTTTTTGTTGTTGGTGGAACGTAACAAGCAGGATGGGCAATGAGTTGCTGGATGGATGTTGTAACAGATCAATGGATGACTACTCCCATGTTATAGTTTTAGAGACGAAAATTCTGTAATGAAGGAGAGAGGCATAAGGCTTCAAGTCAATATTTTTCAAAAATAAAAAAGGTCAATCCGAATATTTCTGTGAATGAAATCGGGCGATTCACAATGCAGTGCGCCACCAAGAGTTTGCCACGGAGAGTTAATTTTTTCCCAGTGCATTGTGGGAGATGGTCGGCAAATTCACAGTGCGGGACATTTGACATTGTTTGTTTTTCCGGTCAGTAGTTTCGTAACGGTATGATTCAAGTATCTGTTTGCCCTTTTCTTTTCTTTGTACCAATCTGGTGTTTTTTTGTAAGGTGGCAGAATGCTATGCCCAAATCTACAACAAATTAGCTCAAGTTGTCTGCTGACACTCATTCAAATGGGCCATGTTTTGTCGACCGTAAACTTGAAAAATTGACTCTCGTGTATGGCAAACTCTTGGTGGAGCACAGTGCATTGTGAATCGCCCGAATTGAATGAATGGAAAACATCCAGGCCTAATCCCTCTTGGGTAATTTTGTTTGAACACTATTGGCTAGTATTACGGCAGTCGATCGTCTGGTTCCCTGACCCGACAATAATGAACGTCAGAATCTTTGGTTCTGGGAACCAGACTTTCAACCAAATGGTTCTCCGACCAAATGGTTCTCCCTTTAGAAAAAAAATCCTTCAAGCCATGGATCACTAAGAACAAAATGAAATCTTCTTCAATAAACAATATGATTTAATTAAAAACATAACAAAAAGAAAACTCTTAAAAGAACCCCCAACAAATGTTATAATATAGGTTACATTAAAAAAAAAAGGAAAAAATGTTGCAACCTGACACCACTTCCGCGATTGTGTACAAAGTCTACGGCAAGTCATAAAAAGTTTCTAAGTATTTCCTAACAAAATTGGAAATGTTTCACAGTCCCAGATTCACGTCTATCATCACTTCTGCAATGAATGACCTTCATTGTGATGATATGAAGAAAAAAGTGGCGTCAGGTTGCAATATTTTTTCAAAAAAAGAAAGAAAACAAAATATTAAGAGTTAATGAAAAACACTGAAAAACTGTGGGTGAATTGAATCATGGATCCTGAGCTTGTGTACAAAGTGTACGGAACGGTTTGTCTAGAGGCATGATAACGGCCTGTGCGCGAACATACAATGCGCGTGCGTGCGCAAGACTCAGCTTGCGCGCCTAGCCCCATAAATGTGGCCAATTTACTGGACTACCGCCGTAAATAAAGGCCACACTTCCACCATGTACAAAAACATGTCAAACTTTGTCAAATTTTGATTTTCACATTTAGGCTTAGTTTGTAGTTTACTTTTGCTTTAGAAGCATACAGGTACTCACCCTCTTTATAGGCTTATCAGAAAGTGCTGCCTTTTTTCAGATGTCTATTTTTCGTGAAATTTCCAGATTCGTTTGCACACGTTTGCGTATCCAAATTTCAACATGAAATTTCACGAAAATTAGACATCTGAAAAAGGCAGCACTTTCTGATTAGCCTGTAAAGAGGGTGAGCATGCTTCTAAAGCAAAAACAAACTACAAACTAAGCCTAAATGTGAAAATCAAAATTTGACAAAGTTCGACAGGATTTTGTACATGTTCCAAGTGTGGCCTTGCAGATAGACTGGCCCGGAGGTTTAATATATTATAAATTCCCCGCTTGGTAAGTGCGAGCTGGTAGCGCAGTCGGTACAAGAAATCTAACCACGGGAGACTTGACAGGAATTTAACTGCAGTCGCGTGCCGAATCTAGTCTCGCGCACGCGCATTGTATGTTCTATATATATAGGCCTAGCAGTATATTACTCCTAGAACTATGACTGAGGCTCCTACGTGGAGCCTCATAGTTCTAGGAGTAGCCGTATATGCCGTTATCACGCCTCCAACCAGAAATTTTGGAAACTTGTCATTTAACGTTGTGTAGAGGATCCGTAATTGAATGAATGGAAAACATCCATCCAACCTCCAAGCCACGGAGTAGGAGTAAGAACAAAATGAAATTTTCAATAAAAACTAGGATTTTATTAAACATGTTAAAGGGAAGATACAACATTTGCAAACATCAAAAAACGAAAAGATCAAATTATCACGAAATACCTTACTGAATTGTTAGGGACTGACAGTCCAAATCATCCTTTAAAATCGTGGCTCCTGGTGTGCTGACATTTTCAAGAAAAACTGTATTTTTCCAACGCTGGACAATGGTCGGCCGACCAGCGTTGGAGAAAACTGGCTTTTTTTCAAAAACCGTTCCTAAGTTTTCATATTTCATGTATTTAGTTATTCTGACTTTTCTTTGCAATTGATTGCACACCTGTGATGAAGGGGTAGGCCTACAAGCCTGCTAGACTGATTCTCTGAGCCTACAATTCCCAAAGTGTATTAATTGCTCTGTTTCATTTTAAGTGGGGTCAGCCACTGGCTACCGGTCAGGGAACCAGACTAAACGAACATCATAGGTTTTCTTGGTTTTTCCAGCGTCTACAAGCCCAAAACGTGAAACAAGTCAGTTTAACAATATTTTCTACAACATACTAATCCTCCAAATCCATTTATTTCTGAAAATTACAGCAAAAGCAAATGTTGTACATTCCCTTTAAAAACATATGCATGATTTGTGAATACAGAAAAGTCTTAAAAGAACCCCAAAAAAGGGGGGCCTATATAAAATATAAGATTATCACCCACTGACTGGAGCACTAGATCTCTTTTTTTTCTCAAATTTTGGATCTGGTTTGTCGTTCTTCTAGCATGACAGACAATATCCCAAATTAGTTGTTGGAATGTTTGTTTAATCAAAATCCAAATAAAAAATCTTACCACCACTCCACCAGCAGACCAGTCCAAGTTGGATGTAGTAGGCCTATCAATTACTGGATCTGTCGAATCACCTCAGATAATTAAAACAAAAAATTAATTCAGCACTGACTGATGAAATGATGCCACTCGATCCGCCCACCCACTGGCTGAGCCGCAATTTGTGTGACTAAAACAAAAATTACAAAATACAGCCAGGCAATGCCGTCTTCGTAGTACTAGTAGGCTACTCCAGATCAGGGTGCAGGTGGGGAGTGGGGCTCACTGGTCATTGCTATGGCCATGGAGTGATATGCGGGTACCTGCACACATTATTGTGTAAATATGGCACGTGTCACATGCACAGGTGTCCTGAATGAACGGTCATGCATGACGGTCACTGTACGACTCGACTACAATTTCGTGAAATTTTCACAAAAACACCGCGACAATGAATAGCGCCCTCATTTGTTTACCGTACCCGTCGTCTTCACGGAATTGCACTCGTGGGAAAAACAACACGGAGGTTTAAATTATTTTTCAATTCCCGGCTCGGTAAGTGCATAGAGCTAGGACCTAGCTCTATGGTAAGTGCGAGCCAGTACCGGCCCCAGTTTGTAGAGTGCCGTTCGCAAATCATCAATCTTAGGGTTAGAGGTTCGAGCCCCAGGCAGTCACCACGACATTTTTTTTTCGTCAGAGTTGTTGGGGAGGACTGACGACGACACGTACGTGACTTTTGAATTGAAGTCACCACATCCGTTGCAACCGGAGGACGGGGGTGCAAATATATTTTAAATTCCCGGCTCAGTAAGAGCGAGCCAATAGTCCAGTCGGTAGTTCTCAAATCATCAATCTTGGGTTGGAGGTTCGAGCCCCATGCAGCCAACGACATTCACTCTTTTTTTTTCGTCAGATAATCGGTTGAGGGGGTTTGGGGCGGACTGACGACGACACGTGACTTTTGAGGTCGCCACATCCGTTGCATTCGGAGGTGTATATTTTGAATTCCCGGCTCGATAAGACTAAGAGCGAGCTAATAACCCAGTCATCAACGACATTTAGTTTTTTTCCGTCAAAGTTAAGGGGTTGGGGAGCTAGGAAAGACGACGACACGTGACTTTTGACGAAACCCCCTTTTGCATTATAAATTCCCGGATCGGCAAATGCAAGCCGGTAGGCAGTCGGTAGAGTGCTGTTCTCAAATCATCAATCTTGCCGGGGTTGGAGGTTCGAGCCCCAGGTAATCACCAACGACATTAATTTTTTTTCGTCACAGTTGAGGGGGTTTTGGGAGGACGGACGACGACACGTGACTTTTGACGAACCCCCCCCCCTCCCCCCCCCCTTTTGCAACCGGAGGTGTAAATATATTATAAATTCCCGGATCGGCAAGTGCAAGCCGGTAGGCAGTCGGTAGAGTGCTGTTCTCAAATCATCAATCTTGGGGTTGGAGGTTCGAGGCCAAGGAAGTCACCATCGACATTTATTTTTATCGTGTGGGTTGGGGGAACACTGACGACGACACTTGACTTTTGACGTCACCATCCTTTGCAACCGGAGGTGTAAATATTTTTTAAATTCCTGGCTCGGTATAAGTGTGATCCGGTAGCCCAGTCGGTAGAGTGGTGCTCTCTGATCATCAATCTCGGGGTTGGGGGTTTGAGCCCCAGGTTGTCACCAACAACATCTATTTTTTTTTTCGTCAGAGTGGGGCCGAGAGGCGACTGACGACGACACGTGACTTTTGACGTCACCACCCTTTGCAACCGGAGGTTTACATAATAAATTCCTGGCTTGATAAGTGCGAGCCGGTATCCCAGTCGGCAGAGTGGCGCTCTCTGATCATCGATCTTGGGGTTGGGGGTTCGAGCCCCAGGTTGTCACCAACAACATTTTTTTTTTCTCGTCAGAGCAGGGGGGGGGGGGGGGGGGGTTGAGAGGCGACTGACGAAGACACGTGACTTTTGACGTCACCACCCTTTGCAACCGGAGGTTTATAATTATATATTATAAATTCCCGGCTTAATAGGTAGTGCGTGCCGGTAGCCCAGTCGGTAGAGTTGCACTCTCTGATCGTCAATCTCGGGGTTGGGGGTTCGAGCCCCAGGGTGTCACCAACAACGTTTAATTTTTTTCGTCAGAGCAGGGGGGTATTGAGAGGCGACTGACGACGACACGTGACTTTTGACGTGACCACCCTTTGCAACCGGAGGTTTATAAATGCCCGGCTTGGTAAGTGCGAGCCTGTAGCCAAACGGTCGATCGGTAGAAGGCCGTTCTCAATACTTTCAAAATTCATCTTTCACATGATTCAATTTGTTTTATTTCCATGCTCATTTATTTACTCTGTTTACAGATTTTTTATTATAATGTTCAAACTTGGGGTTTGAGGTTCGAGCCCTAGGTTGTCACCAGCGACTTTTATTTTTGTTGGCAGGGGGTGGGGGAGGTACTGACGAAGACACCTGACTTTTGACGTCACCACCCTTTCAACCGGATGTTTATAAATTCCCGCCTTGGCAAGCGCGAGCCGGTATCCCAGTCGGTAGAGAGCCGTTCTCAAATTATCAATCTTGCGGGTTGGAGGTTCAAGCCCTAGGTTGTCACCAGCGACGTTAATTTTTTTTTTTTCGTCACCAGAGCGCAGGGGATGAGAGAGGTACTGACGACGACACGTGACTTTTGACGTCAGCATCCTTTGTAACCGGAGTTTTATATGTATTTTAAATTGGTGTTCTCAGATCATCAATCATGGGGTTGGAGGTTGCGAGCTCCAGGTTGTCACCAACGACCTTCATTCATCGGAGCGCGCGGGTGGGGGAGGTACAGACGCGGCGACACGTGACTTTTGACGTCGGCACCCTTTGCAACTAGGTTTAGAAATCCCCGGATTGGTAAACTGTGCGAGTCGGTAGCCCACAGTCTTTTCAGGACTTTTCATGATTTTTCAAATATTCAAGTTCAAGTTTTCCAAAACTTGCAATTTTCCCGGCTCACCTTGTCTGCTGAAAGGTATATATATCGTCTCTATTTTTACATAAATCCTTAATGGTTCTCATTAAGGAAATCCTTGAAGCCGTGCAGAAGACTGCGAGCTCGTATTTCTGAGAAAGTGTGGATGTTGGTTAGGCCCTAAAATTGCAATTTTTGCATTGGAGCGCAGGCGTCCATCATGGCGATGGGCTTTTAGGGGTGATCATCTTTGGATGATTTCTCCCAAAAGTCATTGGTTAACCCCCCAAAAATTGAACAGAAAATGAAAGATGATGAAATAAGCTTTTATTTGATGTACGTCTTGAACACCTCAGAGAGTTGTGAGTATTTTTCCTGAATTTCTGAAGTGGGGGCATTTATCATTGGCCAGGGGTCTATAGAAATGTATTCACTGGTCTGCAACCATAAAACTTCGCACCGTGTAAAGTGAATGGCGCCCCCTAATCGTCAACCACTACTGCAGTAGACTTGTCTCAGTGAATTTTGTTTCCAAATTCCGGGGCCAGAGTGATTTAAGAAATCACTGCTGCGTCGGCCTAATCGTCTTTAATCAGTTTGAACTTTTCAGGGAATATATCAGACTTTATTCATGTGATGTTTTAGTCAAACATGAACGCTGAATATAAAAGTTGAGATCATTGTAAAAACCATTCCCGCCTACCGTACCTAGCCCCTAGGCGTCGCGTCTAGCCCAGGTTGGACGAAGTCTTCATTGCATTACGACTGAACGTACGTAGGGAGGAAAGGGAGTACACCTGGGCTAGCGTCGCGTCGTACTTTTGCACGGCCACACCATCGTCGGATTATTTTTTAATGTGAATGAAAGCAAGAGTTTTACAACACAAAAGGGAGTGCCCACAAAAGACAGGACCTTTATCACACAACAAATCAACTGGTTGTGTGCTACTGCTAGTGCTACGAATCAAACCTCGAAAACTTGATGCGTCGAAAACAGGCTGACGATCATGGTCTGATGGGAGTGATGGTCAAACCCAAACTGGGTGAACAGTCGGTTACAAAGCAGGCAAGTTGTGGTCACAGCTGTTATATCACTCTCCACTCTTGCTGTCCTGCAGTGGGTTCCCTCCATGGCCATGATGGCTGGTATCTAGCCCCATAAATGTGGCCAATTTACTGGACTTGGGGCCTACCTCCTTAAATAAAGGCCACCCTTGGAACATGTACAAAAACATGTAGAACTTTGTCAAATAATAATACGCGGATACGGGGATACGGGGTGGCACACGCGTGTGGTTTTGGTTGAGCATCCAAGCGTGACTCCGTATCCGCGTATCCGGATACGAGGTGGGATAGTGGCGGGGTATTCTGCAATTGTGCCCAAATGTTGATTTTCACATTTAGGCTTAGTTTGTAGTTTATTTTTGCTTTAGAAGCATACTCGCCCTCTTTATTAGCCCCATAAATGTGGCCAATTTACTGGACTACCTCCGTAAATAAAGGCCACACTTCCACCATGTGCAAAAACATGTCAAACTTTGTCAAATCAGAAAGTGCTGCCTTTTTCAGACATCTATTTTTCGTGAAATTTCCAGATTCATTTGCACACGTTTGCATACATCAAAATTTCAACATGAAATTTCACGAAAAGTAAACAGCTGAAAAAGGCAGCACTTTCTGATTAGCCTATATTGTTGATGTACCCTAACGTGGCGCGGCCCCTAACGTGGCGCACTTTGATTTTTCGCCTGTAGCGCCTAGCTAGAGCAAAAGTTTTAACTGAAATTTCACAGAAAGTGAAATTTCATCAAGTTCTAAACACTCCCGTTGATAAATCACGAGTTTATTTACCCGTTACAAAGTTAAAAGAAAAAATAATTTTGGCGTGATTTTCCGATTTTATTTTCAAGTGCAAAGTGAACCCTTTGAAAATGCCCCGAAAAATAAAAAAATAATTTTCTGACAAACATCTGGCTGGGTTTGTAAGTTAAAATAATAATGATTTATCAGAATTTATCAAGTTTACAGAAATTCCTAAATGTTAATTTGGAATTTGCCGAGATTTATTCAAGTGCGCCACGTTAGGGAACACTCCGCCAATTTGTGCCCAATTTCCGGACGCGACCGTTTTTGCATTTCGGATGAAATTTTGTGAAACCGAAATTGTTCACAGAGGTTAAATAGCAAGCATTAAAAAGGTAAAAGTACCAGTATTTCACTGCATGAATTTGAGGTTTATCAACAAAGAGATTTGGCAACACTACACAAGGAAAGTTGGGTAAGCTTCGAAGTGCGCCATGTTAGGGAACATGACTATAATTAAAAAGTATAAAGAGGGGGAGTATGATTCTAAGGCAAAAATAAACTACAAACTAAGCCTAAATGTGAAAATCAACATTTGACAAAGTTCTACATATTTTTGTACATGTTCCAAGTGTGGCCTTTATTTACGGAGGTAGTCCAGTAAATTGGCCATATTTATGGGGCTAGCTGGTATCAAGTTACTAAGCTTACAGTATTAGCAGTCCAAGAGCTAGCAAAGTAGCATGGCTAGCTTGAGTAACTCCAGCTGACTAGACCCTCAGGTCTACCAGCTGACTAGCCCAGGTGGACTCCCTTTCCTCCCTACGTAACGGAGGGAGTCCAGGGTATGAAGTGCTCAAAACCGGGCGAAAAAATTTATGACCAATATTTTCAATATTTTTACCTTGATGGAGAAGCCAATTTTTACGTCGTAGTATTCTATGTGTCCTTATCTATTGGGCCGCTGGGTTCAGGAATTCCATTTGCGATGCTGACCGACCTTAATCAGGAAATTAAACTCTAAAGCAACGTTAAACTTGTACGTGTTTGTAGACTCTTTTCATCAGTTTCTCACCGCCGAGTCTATTCTAGTCGTACATGACGTACGTCCGTGCAGCGTGTAGTCTGGTTCCCTAGACCTGACAATTATTCTCGGCGCACATATCACGTCTGGTCTGGGAGCCAGACTATGCAGCGTGAATATGCAGTGCGCACGCGCGATTTGCTTAGTAACCACCCTCATACGCACGCGCACTTACTTGAAGGCGGGGTCGCTAATCCAATGACCGAGCGTGTTTCGTGCCAGTTACCAGAAACATGTTTCGGCTTTGGTCATTGGTTGAGCGTTTTCGTGACGTCGGTTAGCTGAAGTGACGTCACTGTTCCAACCAAAACTAAACAAATGAGGGCGCTAGCGTGCGTGCGTGCTTTCGTGCGCACGTACATGACGTACGACTCGGGAATAAAACTGATGAAAAGAGACTACAAACGCGTACAAGTTTAACGTTGCTTTAGAGTTTATTTTCCTGATTAATGTCGGTCAGCATCACATATGGAATTTCTGAACCCCTGGATCAATAGAGAAGGACACATAGAAAATGTAGGCGTGAAATAAGCTTCCGTAACGAGGTAAAACGTAACAAAAATCTGGTCCAAATTTTGGGTGGTCTTATGTAGAGCATTCTCATCCTGGACGTCAGTCGTAATGCAATGAAGACTTCGTCCAACCTGGGCTACCAGCTGACATGCTCATCAGGAATTGCTGAGCATGTCCGCTGGAGTTACTCCCTAGATCAACATGACCAACAATATGACCAAGGCAGTCAATCCTGCTTATGAGTTGACATGGTTGAAAACAGCCACTTAAGTGATTTTGACTGCAAGGACAACTTGGCACAGAATGTACGTTTGCATACATGTAATGTAAAATGTACATTTTAATATGTGTGAATGCATACATACACGCACGGGGTATCTACGTCCGGAATCAGTCATGCATGCTTCAGTGTGAATGGTAATCTTTTTAAGAGCTAATATTTCATAATTGAATCCACACAGGCTGGCTGGATTACTTGCTGACTATTGATGTGTTACTGATTGTCGATCTGTGTGTGACAACTGTGGCCTGGTGTGTTTAGAGCAAAGAGCAAGGACCAGAGCTGCATGGTTTTAAAGCGAGGCCTGATCCAGATGCAAATAATTTCAACGAACCAGCCCCGTGGAATTTATTGCCCAATAGGAAATACGTGTATTCTCGGCCTGGTGAATGTGCAGTCTGCATCTACCACTTTGGACTCTGCAGTGGATGTGGTTGTGACGGTAATTTGTTTGTTTGTCAATATCAGTTCAGTTATGTAGGCCTACATAAACTGGATGATTTTGAGTGTTTTAACTTTGCAAGTTTGCATTTATGAGTTGGGCCTAACAATTTTGTTTATAGGCTAAAAAAACTTTGTAAGCCTATTTTATACCTACATGTAGCTCCTACTTGTGCTATGTAAATGTACAGTTGTTTTCCAAGTTCCGGATGGCAAACATCATGCAGGCTGCTTTCGGCTCAAATACTCCACGAATCCAAGTGACATTGGGTAATAGGTTTAACTTGAATGATAGAGATACTACAAAATAATTTTCCACATTAAGCTCTTTTAATTTGACTTTGCGACCTAAAAAGTACCCATGCCACTTTAACTAGTTCTGGATCGGTTTAATCAGTTCAGAATCGATCAAAAACCGCTTCGCACGAAAAAACAAATCACGTGAGAAAATCCATTTTTCAGACCGAACCACTCCGAATCAAGCACATTTTCTGATAAAGTATTACTAAATTAAAAACAGTTCATTCGAGAGAATTCCAGTAAATTTTAAAAAGAGAATTAGCGTAAATGATTTTGAAACTTACGTCTGCAGCGCGACGGCACGAACACGCACAGACTGAAAACCTTTGACCCATCACAGAATACGTCACATAAAATTGACTAACGAGTAGTAGTTGGGTCCTACATGCAAGTGCAATCCGGAATGAGGCAAAAACAAGTTAGAGACTCTACAACTTAATTTGATTCAACAAACATTCGATGCAAGAATTTATACGACTGTAGAGGACGAACAAAATATTTGAAATCACAAGGTCGGAGTGGTTTATCGAGGAGAAAATTATCGTTGATTCGCGGCTCCTGTGATTTCTACAAACCGTCCAAACATGTCAAAGTGCGAGTCAGAAATCTGGCCAAAATTCCTTTTCTAGAGAATTTATCATAACCCTAACCCACCTCACTCCTCCAAAATCCTCCTGGCGGTTTTGGAGGATTCTAGAGGATTGAGGATGAATGGTGATTGAATCAAATGAGGATTCTGGAGGATTGAGGATGAATGGTGATTGAAGCACATGAGGATTTTGGAGGATTGAGGATGAATGGTGATTGAAGCACATGAGGATTTTGGAGGATTGAGGATGAATGGTGATTGAAGCACGAGGATTTTGGAGGATTGAGGGTGAATGCATTTTGAGGCAGGACTGTCGGATGATTTTGAAGGATTTGGCGTTGGTTATCCTTCATTTAAACACGAGTGCAAAATTATGGGTTGAGGAGGATTTTGGAGGATTGACGATGAATGCATTTTGAGGCAGGACTGTCTGACAATTTTGAAAAATGTAGGCGGAGTTGAAAATTTTGGAGGATTTTGGAGGACTGAGGATGGTTCTTAGCAAAAAGGGCCTAGGGGGTAGGTCTTAGTGTATCAAGAAGCTTACATTTTCCTTGTTAAAATGCACTTCAAAAAAAAAAGTATTGGAGACCAATTCATAAGAGGTAGGTTATTATTCGAAGTGATCCGGAACTAGGAAAAATCCACAAGTAGGAAAACAACTGTACTTTACTAGGCCTAATTTTATTTTCCTTATTTATAAAGCATGCGCAGTTCAAATGAGCAAATTCATAAGATATTGCACTCAGGAATAAAACAATAAATTTGCATGAGGTCCACATTTGCGCTGAACCATGATATTGATTTGTAAACTAGCCTTCTCCATTAAGACTTCAATTCAAATATTTAAGTTGCAGTTTAATTTGCGGTCACAGTAGAATCATTGCATTGTGTTGGTTTTGTAAGACCCATCCATAGTGTATCTCAAATACTGGTATTCCTCCTCAGCTACAGCCACAGTCATGTGTGCTGTATATTTCCTTTCAAAAGTTAAAATTGTGCTCCCTGAATTTGAAATTTGACTGTTTTTCCACTATGGAAGCCACTTACCTGGTTAAAAAAAACCATAAAAATCAAATTCCAAAAATCCTTCATTCATTCTGGAAAGAAACAAATTCTCCAAATTTCCCCTGAAAATTGACCAATCACCGTTTGCGAGTTAGCCATGCCCCTTAGACAACCCTATGGAAGTTTTGTACACTATGTTTTGTTTGTCTCAGAGTTTGCGCGTTCCGCGTCCATTTTTATATCATGTAATTAGACAATATTTCACAAGCTGCGTTGATGCGATTCTAATGCGATTCTACCACGATAGGTCAATTACGGGATAACCGGGTGTCACTGAATACATTTGTCAAATTTGAGGTTTTTTGTTTTCATCTGGCCCTGTTCATAGAACTTTTGACGCAATGTTTCTATGTTTTTCCCTTCTGGGACAACTGTAATTAGTATAGGCTGTTATGTACTTTTGCATTTTTTTTTGCTAAAGAAGGAATTTTTGTCATATTTGGTTTGAGTTTACCTTCCTAAGCCAGAAATCCATTGGTAACATTTTTTTCCATCTACCATGTGGCGGCCATCTTGAATTTCAAAATGGCCGCCATTTCGAACCTAATGTGTATCATAACTTCGGACCTGATTGTCATATGAAGTCCATTTTGGTGACAAACCCTATGTTTTTAATGCCAAGGAACACACATAAATCATTGTTGATGGGAAACTCCAAATGGATGGCAGCCATCTTGGATATTTCAAAATGGCCGCCATTTCGGACCTAATTTGTATCATAACTTCAGACCTGATTGTCATATGAAGTCCATTTTGGTGGCAAACCCCATGTTTTTGATGCAAAGGAACCCACGTAAATCATTGTTGATGGGATACTCCCAATGGATGGCAGCCATTTTGGATATTTCAAAATGGCCGCCATTTAGTACCTAATTTGTATCATAACTTCGGACCTGATTGTCATATGAAGTTAATTTTGGTGGCAAACCCCATGTTTTTGATACAAAGGAACCCAAGTAAATCAGTGTTGACAGGGTACTCCCAATGGAGGGCAGCATCTTGGATATTTCAAAATAGCCGCCATCTAGAGTTTCATTCAAATAATAATGTTGCACCTGACTGTGGTACGAAGTCCATTTTGGTGGCAAACGTCATATTTTTTATACCTAGGAACCCAAGTAAATCATTGTTGACGGAATACTCGCAATGGATGGCAGCCATCTTGGATATTGTGGTGGCACACCCCATAAATTTGATATCAAGGAATCTACACATTGTTACCCCGATGGAAGGCAGGTTTCTCTGGGAAGAATGTTTCAAACCACTTGGAACAATAGTTGGAGTGTTATTACCTCATTATGATCAACGGCACGATAATAATGACTGCTAGATATGATTGGACTGACTGTAACCTGACTGTACAGATCAGAAGCAACCCATGCAGACTTGGTCTAAACCACTGTGTTCAACCGTTTTCCCAGGCACCTGATAGCACTGAAATTGGTGTGAATCAGAGTTGTAAAGAGCCACAAATGTTTGTGACTCGAGTCGAGTCGAGTCGAGCCAAGTCATTTTAAAGAAGTGAGTTGAGTCCAGTCGAGTCATCAGTTTAAGAAATTTGAGTCGAGTCGGGTTGAGTCAAATATTTACCTCGAGTCAATTCGAGTTACGAATATTTGAAAACCACATAACAAAGACAAGAGGGAAAGTCATTAGTATCACTAACAGTTAACAAGAAGTGAAACTTCGATCTTATCAAGGCTATCTGGTTTGGCTTCGGGTCTTGATTTTATTTCGCTGATACGCTGACATCAAAACCAAATTGCAATACAAAACTGTTTCTGATTATTTAAAAAGTCGGTATGTTTCTGTTTAATTTTTTAAAAGGAGGGCATCAATTTAGCCGGCGTTTGAATCCAAGAACTTCATAAGAAACCGCCCAAAGCCAATGATGAAACAACAAATTGGAAAATGTGTTCAAAATCCGTCTTCTCGGTGGATAGTATTTTGTGCGTTCCATAATGATGATATGATGTAGTATGGGAGTCTGTGACACGTGGACATTACAAGCGGCCGCTGTAACTGTATTCGCAAAGCGGCATGAACATAAATGTTGCACTGTACGTCATTGCAATTATTTTTCGCAAACTTTTGCTTATATTTTTGAGACTCGAGCCTAATTATCCTTCGCTTGAATCGATTCGAGTCTTCTGATGAGGACTCGAGTCGAGTCGATTCATTTGCTCGCCGTGACTCGAGTCCAGTCATTTACCCTTAGGGACTTGAGTCGAGTCGAGTCACCAAAAGTTGTGACTCTCCTTTCATATCTAGCCTAGCCACGACAGGACCAGGGTTGTCTGGGCATGTGATGCAGTTGATGCAGAGAGCCACTTACGAACAAAAAGAAACCCAGGCATACAAACAACCTGAAGTGGACTTATTGCTAACTATAGACAGCATTCACACGTACTTGTAGTGGAGCGGCATAGCCCCAATAATACCAAGAATTGTGCAATCTGTGATACAATTATGAATTAAACTTCGCATGTTGGTTTTTCATGCCTTGAATAACATTTTTTAAATATAAGAGGCATTTCATATTTGACTTCTGGTGACCTTTGAGAGTCAAGAACCTTTAACAATTATTCTTCAAAGCTTCACTTTCCTATGTCCCAAGTCTACGTCATAGGTCTTCATGCAATGCAATTAATGATCAGATTTGGGAACAACTCATGTCTGACCTTCAGTGACCTTTGAAAGTCCAATGACCTTCGTAAACCTTAATTATAGCCATTTGTAAGGTTTACTATTTAAACCTCAACTTTTTCACGATCTAAGTCAAAATTTTATGCTATGAAAAGAAATTATTCATATATACATGTAAGACTATTCATATTTAACCTCTGGTTACCTTTCGAGAGGTCATGACATATCTTTAGATATTTATAAGATTATCTCGGGTAAATGCCACTTTTTTCACGATGTGAGGGCATCATATCTGACGTCTGATACCTTGGAGAGGTCAACGAACTTTGTATACCTTATTTGTCGATATCTATCATATTTATTCCATAGTCATGTATTGAATTCAGACCCCATGCACAAACAATTTTGAGGTGACCTCTGAACTCAATTTTCTTTTCTTTTTTTTAAATTAATGACAGACTCAACATGCCCCAATTGGAATGCAATGGAATATATATACAAATGTCAAGCAGTATTCATTATTGTGTTCTTATTACACTCTGTTATATCCAGATGGACTTGAGTAACCACATTTTTAACCTTTTTACAGAGTGTAATGCTTGTCCAATGTACCTCTTATATTCTTAAAGCAGGAAAATGGAGATCAGAAGTCATGACAAAATTGTCTTTGGGTCTGAATCATTACACACTATAGAATAATTGTTAGAAAACACTTCTTTTTCACTATTTAGACGCAGGTAATGAAAAGTGGCATTTGGAAGATTATATGAATAGTGGCAATTAGGGTATACAAAGTTCATTGGGAAAAGATGTTGCATCTTGACATCAATTTTTTTCATAATATATCATTTCCAATTTTGTTAAGAAAATACTTTAAAAACTTTCTTGACTCTCCATAGACTTTGTACACAACCGCTGAAGTGGCATGTGGATTCTACATTCTTCCCCTTCATTGACCCTTCACAAAGGTCACCAGGGGTCAGATATAAAATGCTTCCATTTCTCAAAAATTCTCGTCAAGGCATGAAGACGTGATATGCCAAATTTAACCACAAAACTGAACTGCAAAATGGCGCTCATTCTGAAATATCCAAGATGGCTGCCATCCATCGAGGATATACTTCATCAATAATGTATTTTTTTAGATTCCTTGGTATCAAATTAATGGGGTTTGCCACCAAAATGGACTTCATACGAACGTTCAGGTGCAACGTAAGTTATTATTTAAATGAAATCCAAGATGGCGGTTATTTTTAAGTGGCCATGATGGCTGCCATCCATTGGGACTACCCCGTCAAATTTGATTTACTTGGATTCCTTGGTATCGAAAACATAGGGTTTGCCACCAAAATGGACTTCATATGACAATCAGGTCCGAAGTTATGATACAAATTATGTACTAAATGGCGGCCATTTTGAAAAATCCAAGATGGCTGCCATCAATTGGGAGTATCCCATCAACAATGATTTACTTGGATTCCTTGGTATCAAAAACATAGGGTTTGCCACCAAAATGGACTTCATATGACAATCAGGTCCGAAGTTATGATACAAATTAGGTACTAAATGGCGGCCATTTTGAAAAATCCAAGATGGCTGCCATCCATTGGGAGTATCCCATCAACAATGATTTACTTGGATTCCTTGGTATCAAAACCATAGGGTTTGCCACCAAAATGGACTTCATATGACAATCAGGTCTGAAGTTATGATACAAATTAGGTACTAAATGGCGGCCATTTTGAAATATCCAAGATGGCTGCCATCCATTGGGAGTACCCCTTCAACAATGATTTTCGTGGGTTCCTTGGTATCAAAACCATAGGGTTTGCCACCAAAATGGACTTCATGTGACAGTCAGGTCCGAAGTTATGATACAAATTAGGTCCGAAATGGACGCCATTTTGAAATCCAAGATGGCCGCCACATGGTACATGGAAAAAAATGTTACCAATGGATTTCTGGCTGAGGAAGGTAAACTCTATCCAAAAATGACAAAAATTCCTTCTTTAGCCAAAAAAAATGCAAAGGTCAAAAATACGACATAATATACTATACTAAATGGTGTTACGTCGCTAATTCTTAAAGTTGATATTCTTGCTCGCAGCATAATGCCTACCCTTGAAGGAGATTCCGAAGCCCGCTACTGGCCAGTTCTTCTGGTCAGCTTTGTGGCTACCAGTTTGACGCATGGCTTGGCCAGTTCCATGGGGGTGTTCTACATAGAGTGGCATAAAGAGTTCCCGCAGAGCTCGGCGTTGGTTGGCTGGCTATCCACCTCAATGCTGGCTATGCTTCTTTGCTCATGTAAGTAGACAGAAAAAAACCCAGACTGGGACCTTGTGGGCAGAAAAACATGCAAAACCAAAATCAAGCCAACTTTACTCACTCTTTAGCTTACAACATTTTCTAAAAATTTTCATGAGGCAAAGACAAGATCCTCTGCATTTCACAAGCCAAGTTTGAGCACAGAGCAAGTTCCTTGCTCTATCTGTGGTTTGAGGTCTCAATTCAATTTTCAAATGCTACGTTTCTTCAGCATTTTGCACCTGAGAGAGAAGCCAAGTGATTTCAATTTGAAGCCTAAGACTAGACTGGTACATGTCCAACTTTGCGAAAAGATTGACCCTTCAGTAGTCAGGTGGCATGACTATAGAGAATGTGTACAAATAGAGACTAGGTACCAGATGTTTCTTTTGACACAGTCGATTGATGCAGTACGGGTGTTGGACTGGTTGTTTCAGGTGCCAGTCTATTTTCTTGTGTTGCATGTTTTTACTACATTCGTATCTCAAGATTTGTGACTCTCAAACGCAGTATTGAGAGTCCCAAATTTTCAAACTCAGAAACACCAAGACAAAAAAAATCCACAGTTTGGGAACCTTTGGGTGCACCATCTGAGCACATTGCTAACGGCATCTGAAGATCTAAGGGGTTTGTGTACTAAAAATTGGTCTTTCTGTACTTTGCGCCATACTCACATGAACTGGTGTCTTCCCCACTCCACTTCAGTATATCCATGGGCCTTATTCACGAGACGGCCATTTTCGTTGAGTTCCCTGAATGTATTTCATTAATTGTTAAATTAAATGTGATGGCACCAGGCTATTTATGCAGGCACAATGCAGCCTTATTTTACTGTCATTTTTTTTTTTAAATATGGCTTTAAACATTAGGGAATGTGTAATTACAAATTGTACATTATTCATTGAAGCAGACCGGAATTTATTATAAATTAACTTGCTTTCATTTCTCTTCGCAAGTTCCAAAATATTTACGATTTTCCCCAACTTTCAATTCAATATGGCCGACTCTTGAATAAGGCCAATATATTCTTTTGGTTGGAAAAATGTTTCCTTAATTTTTGACCCCTTTTAAAGGGTCACTGCGCACTTCAAAATAAATTGGAAAAGTCACTGCAAACAAACTTTTCACTCGTAACATTACTCCAGTTCAGAAAACTCAAGTTGTATGAAATTTGAAGAACACTTCTTCCTTGGCCAGACTCTAGAGGAGAAAAATCACAGTTTGCAAATTAGGGAAGGCACTACATTAAACCTCTTGACGCCGGCTGACAGCTATAGCTCACCCGGAAAGCTGTGGTCAGCCGTGGAATTTCATCTGTTGGCAGCTGCTAGGCATGTGTGATGCCGCTACTGTGCAGAGGCTCTATGCAATGATGCATGTACGCATGTGCAGTGAGGCTTAAAAACCGCCGGCAAGTGGTTAAGGGACGAAACACATACAATTCGTCACCGACACCACGAAGTAACACTCTACCGTGTTAAAGCATATTTTTTTCAATTTTCAGTTTTTTTGATTTTTAAACATTATTCATCAAGGCCTACCATTGCACGAAGTTTCAAAGCTTCAAGAGCTTTACTTTAATAATTACGCTAAGTATCCATGGCAACTTTTGCGCAAAAGTGACAATTTTCGTTTTCACGAAGTAACACTCAAGTTCCATTTTCCATTGCAATGCATGGCGCGCACTCTACTCATAAGTGAGCAAAAACGTTTTCACGAAGTAACACTCTTCTTGTAACAAGTTGTATGAGCGCGCGCGCGCTGACCTGAAGTTGCACTTTCCTCATGTTAAATACATTGAAGAGTGTTACATGTACTTCGTGAAAACGAAAATTTACAGTTTCGCAGCTTTTTCGGTTTCACGAACTAACACTCATCTTTTTTCTCTTATTTCTTGTTTATTTAATACACAAACGAGTGAAAAACAGCAGATTTAATAAATTCAATTCATCAAGTGTCCACAACGAGAAACCCAACTGAAAATACTCTGTCGTTTTGACGCAAAGTGTTGTTTTAGAAGGCGTTCAACTTAAGTTGCCGTTTTCTCCGATTGCTAGTTTTTACTGGTATGTAGATGGGTGTTACTTCGTGGTGTCGGTGACGAATTATGGATAAGTATTGTTTCAGTTATTTTTAGCCACGTTTCTGTTTTCAATCTCTTCAGCGCCTGTCGGTGGAGCTCTGGTCAACTACTTTGGAGTTCGTCGGACGGTGGTAGCTGGCAGCGTCCTGTCTTTTGCAGGTCTCCTGAGTGCGTCATTTGCCCAGCAAATCTTCGTCCTGTTTATTACGATCCCGTTTATGGCAGGTACGTGACGTTAACAGCTGTTTGCTGACCCTGCAGATTTTGTGGTTGAAATTTTTTTCCCCAAAAACTCCACTTCATAAAGTATTGTGGTACGTGTAAGTGTGCAAATTTAGACATTTTCTTGAACTTTCTTGGATGCCTCAGTTAATATTCCCGTGATATTTAACAAAAGTTTCTTTTCCCATGAAACACCCCAAATTTTCCTTATTTTGCCCCTAAAGCTTTACAATTTTGCACTTTTCAAAATCTAAGTCGTCCAAAATTGCACCTTGGTCCCGAAAAGGTGGTTGACTGATGTTTTTGTCCCCCCCCCCCAAAAAAAAACCCTTAAATAGTACAAAGATGACATTGAGAAATGGTTTAATTTCTGTTTTCTGCAGGCATTGGTTTTGGGTTGACATACACAGGTGTGATGGTCGTAATAAGTGAATGTTTCCACAAGCATCACGCCATGGCTACTGGTGTATCCATGTCGGGGGCCAGCGCCGGCATGGTGGTACTGCCAATCTTCTTCCGCTTCCTGATCGACCAGTACGGATGGCAGAGGGCGCTGTTGGTCACCAGCGCGTTGCACGCCAACGTGTTGGTGTGCGCAGTGGTCATGAGGCCCCCCAAGCATTCACACCTAAAGAGGGCAAATAGAAACTCGAGCATTAGGAGTGTGACGGTGAGTCAAAGAACTCGGTATCGCTTGGAGAGGCAGGCTTCGACCAATGGCGACCAGTTTGAAGATGCAGCATGCAGTGATGCATTAAATCGGAACATTAGCAAAGTTTCCTTCAGAGCTGGGAATGACGACGAAGGCACGGTTTTCATTGAACAATCGCTGAGTGGCAACCAGTTTGAAGATGCAGCATGCAGTGATGCATTAAATCGGAACATTAGCAAAGTTTCCTTCAGAGCTGGGAATGACGACGAAGGCACGGTTTTCATTGAACAATCGCCGAGTCAGAATTGCGAGTCAGAGATGAAGCCAACTTGCTGGGAGAGAGTCCAGGAATTCTTGCATCACTCCGGGCTCTCCCTGTTCTGGACTAACCGTGTCTTCAGCAGCTTCATGGTGTCAGTCGTGGCTTGTGCGTCAATTTATGGTATCACCTTGCCTTACATCGCGGCCCGCGCAAAGTCCGTCGGCATTCCTGAGTTCGAAGCCTCGTTGTTGGTCTCTGTCAACGGTATTGGCAACCTCTTGAGTAGACCCACGCACGGCAGACTTTTGGATGCTAACTTGATGCAGCCAGCCTATGTGTATGCCGCGTTCGTTGCCTTATCAACCATAGCCGCTCCAATCATTGCGTCGGTCGAGAGCTACGCTTGGTTGGTGGTCAGCACGGTGTTGATTGGCATGTCGGCTGGTGCCTACATCCCCATGCAGGCAGCCATCATCCGTCGCATTGTAGGTAAAGAGAGATACCCCGGTGGGTTTGGTGTGGGACTGGTGTGCGTTTCCATGGGCAACATGGCATCGGCAGTCATTGCAGGTAAGCTTACTGACAAAGTTCTAAAAAATAACAATAAAAAACTGAAATTTCATGTGCCATAAAAGATGTTTAAAAAGTACTTGTCTTTGAGAACCTGGTTATTAAAAAACAAGCTCGATCAGAGAGTGTTGTGTTCGAGTACTTTTTCATGACTACGAGTACTTTTTAAAGAGTACGTGTATTGCAGAGTAAAACTGGAACAAGTGGGAGCCATGGAACAGTTTGATATTTTTGTACTTTATTTATTAGACAGGTATGACTGGAGTCACGCTTTCAATAACAAATGTTTCAGTACAAGCGTGAGATAAGATTCAAAGTAATATGATTTAGTAATGGTTGGTGATTTAGCCTTGGTCAAGGCTTTCGTCATTATTCGTCCGTACGCGGTAAACTATCGGCGGCATATGCTCGCTATGCAGTGCATTAATTAAAAATACAGTGCGAACAGCCACCTCATGCGACCACTATTTTAGGCAAATCATTTGGATCCAGACAAATGCCTTGGTCCAATCGTCCGCAAAAGGTTTTTGGGGTGGTGCTCATTATGCTAATAGCCTAAGCTGACCTTACAGGGAGTATACAACATTTGCAAACATCAAAAAATCAAACTACCAAGTTTTTATGAAATACCTTACTAGGATGTTGGTAAATGACAGTCTAAAGCATCCTGTAAAATCACGGCACCTGGTGTCGAGTCATTTTCAAGAAAATGGTATTTTTGTATACATTTCCAACGGTGGTCGGCCGACCATCGTTGGAAAAACCTAACTATTTTTCAACTACTATTTTTCAGTCCAAATTTTGTTTGCTATTGGTTACATGTTCATGAACGGGTGCAGGCCAGCTAGGCTGGTTCCCTTATCTTACAATTTTCCGACATCTATAATTGATCCATTTTATCTTTAGTGGAGTCAGGGAACCAGACTACATAAACAGTTGTGTTTTTCTTGGTTTTTCAAGCATTTTTGAACACAAAACTTCAAACATGTCAGTTAAACAATATTTAATCTATTATACTAACCCCTCATATAGTTCATTTCTGAAAATTACAGCAAAAGCCAATGATGTACATTCCCTTTAAAATGTGTTTTCTTATTGGCCAGTCGTTGCGTGGAAACTTGCATAGTGGTGAAAGTTCATATAGTGATAAGTAACGTGTGACATGTACTGTACATAATACATACCCACACGTTGTGTGTCTCACATTACACACAAATCCAATGTAAAAAAAAAATGTGGTTTCTGACACGTCCGCAAAAGGCTAATAGCTGCAAATAATTTGATGACGTTGGGATGTACAAATATACCTAGGTGTGATTGGACACTCCACATATTAGCCCCGCCTACACTTATCTGTATTTGCATTTGAGGTCGTGTGCTAGAAATCTAGTGCAAAATAAAGAAGAAAAAAAAGCTTTCACGAACGATTGAACCAAGGCGTTCGTCTGGATCCAAATGATTCGCATAAAACAGTGGCCGCATGAGGTCGCTGTTTGCGCTGTATTTTTAATGCATAGCGAGGATATGCCGCCGATCGTTTACTGTGTACGGACAAAAAAGGATGAACGCCTTGACCAAGGCTATTGGTGCTTAAACTTGCTCTCTTAATAGTTTGTGATTTCAATGAGTCCTTAATTTTTCCCAACAAAACCTTTTAACTGTTTTATCTTGCTGGAGTCAATCACTTATATATGTACACTGCCAAAAAAAAATGGTCAAATTTTGCCCAACTTTTTACCCAACGTTGGTACAATAGTCTACATCCAAATCTTTTGAGCGAAAAAATACCCAGCGGCCTTTGGGCAAGCACGTTTACCTAAAACTTTGGAAAAATTACAGACAGAACAGTTGGGTAATCATCCATTTAAAAGTTGGGTAAATGTAACATCTGCAAAGTTTCCCTTGATCAACTGACAATAATACGTTGATTACTTGGTGTTCAATTATTTCAGAATTAAATATAACTACAGTCCAGACAACTTGTTAAATGTTAAAAAAATAAATGTTGATGACTTCGTTTTCAATCACTTCATAATTGAATATAACTCGAATCAAGACAGCGTGTTTTAAAAAAATATATGTTGATCACTTGATGTTCAATTATTTCAGAATTAAATATAACTGGAGTCCAGACAACATGTTATGTGATGCGAATCATGCCATCAAGCTACATAAATCGTTTGTCGGGAATTTTCATTTGGAGATACAGGCCAAAATAAGGCCACTTCATCACATCACTTCATCATATCTCTTGGTGTTCCGACTTCCATAATTTTTTAACTAAAGATGGTGTCAGCATGCGGTTTTCACAGCAGTAATGCTGAGATTGTGCTCTTTTCAAATCTGTAATAAATTTTTTTTTGACCGGGGTCGACAAACAACTCATTTACAATGTAGCTTGATCGCATATGTTGATGACTTGGTTTTCAATTACGACATAAATAAATATAACTCAAATCAAGACAACATGCTCTAAAACATACATGTATGTTGATGATTTGGTTTTCAATGACTACATACATGTACAATGCAATTAAATGTAACTAAAATCAAGCATGTTCTGAAAAAATATTTAAACAAAATGTCAACTAATGGTGATTGCATTTTGTTAAAATTCCTGTTCAAAAATTGTTTGATATTGGAATGGGTTCCTTTATGTGCAAAATGGTACGTACATGTATCTACCGGTATTTGCCACAAAAAAATGGTGATCTTGGGTCCAGATTATTCTGGCTCGCTAGTTAGTTGTGTACCATCTGCCTTTGCTGAATTCATTTGATTCCAATTCAGTTCAAACTGTATTACCCCATGAATAAAATATCTCATAAAAGCACCATACAAGTGCACAGGATAATTTGTATGAGTTTATAGTGGCTGTACACACTTTACAGGCATACCGTAGTTAGAGGCCTGTACAAAAATGCAAATTGCTTCTTTGATGAATTTTATTGTCTTTAGTTCCCTTTTCTTTTTACTTTTGAAATGAATTAATCTAATCTGTGAATAATTTTGTGAATAATTTACATGGTGTAATGCAATATAAATGCAAACAAAAATAATTGCATCTGAGGGTACGCATTTATTATCGTCTATAAAGATAATCTCTGCACTCTGTACTTTTGAAACGAAGTGATGTTATTCGCTCTTTTCACGCTCCGCCATTGGGCATGCAGGGCCTCGATCTGGCAACTTAATACACAATAAAAATAGCCGGTTCAGTGATCTGAACCCCGACACGGGAATCACTGAACCGACCGGCTATATTTATTGTGGAATGTTGCCAGATCGTGGCTGTGCATGCCCATGGCGGAAGTGTGAAAAAGAGCGAATTGAAATCGAATTGATTGTGTACCCGTGCATTTCCCAATTTCCAGGCTTTATGTTCGACGCAACAGGCAGTTACAGCCCAGGGTTCATCTTCATGGCCGCCATGTCTGGTCTCGGTTTCATTGTGGTGATTGGCATACACATACTTTGGGACAGACTGGTTCCGGACCCCCGATGGCCAACAGTTCGTTGAAGTTGCCTTCTGGAAAAATTGTGTCTTTCTTTTTTTGTGCCATTTTTTTGTTTAAAAATAAATTTATGATGGGGTATCCCCATCCCCCCCCATCCCATCCCACCCATTCCTCCCCTCCCCCCCCCAAACCCCCCCCCCCCCAAAAAAAAAACCCCACCAAAAACATAAATGAATAAAATAGAAATAATTTTAAAAACAATTATGATACTAAGTATATTCAGTTGGGAATTCCTAGATGTCGAGTTCCATTTAATTCCAGCAGCACCACTTGTCCTCTGGAAATTCTCCAAATTTCCTCTGAGATAACATGGAAATTAGACATCTGGGAATGGCAATGCCAAACGTACATTCCTGTGTGTGGTGCCAAGTCCAAAATATACAGTAAACTCCGGCCAAGCCGACATCGTACAACTCGTCAAATTGCTCAAGTCGGCCGCCTGACTAAAGTCTTGATTGTCTGTAATGCTTTCCATTGAATTTGTTTACTTTTTAGTCGGCTTTTATAAGTCGCCATTTCGCTCAAGTCGTCGTGTTACTCTCGGTCCCATTTCCATAAAAAACATAAACTCTCAGGTCCCAAGTTTACTGTAGATGTAAACTGTCTTTAACCCTAACCGCCCCCATTGCTACAAAATACTACTGAGGAGTAACCTGTAGTATGAATTTCTTTCCATACAAGTGTGCACAGCACATGTACATAATATTCTGTGGTATTTGGTACTTGACCCCCAGACAGCCCTTTGGGGGTTAGGGTTAAAGGGAATATACAACATTTGCAAACATCAAAAAACAAAACTACCAAATTATCACAAAACACCTTACTTGACTGTTAGTGAATGACACTGACAGTCTTAAGCATCCTGTAAAATCTTTTTTTAAGAAAAGTTGTATTTTTGTATATGGCTTTTTTTCAGACACTGCTCCCAATTTATTATATTTAGTTAGTCAACATTTTCTTTGCAATCGATTACACACCTGTGAACGGGTACCGGGTGCAAGCTACGTAGACTGATTCCTTGACCTTACCATTCCCTGACGTCTATAAATTGCTCCGTTTCATCTTAAGTGGGGTCAGGGAACCTGACTACAAGAGCATGATTGTTTTCTTGGTTTGGCCAGCATCTACGAACCCAAAACTTCAAACAAGTCAGTGTAACAATATTTGCTATAAAATGCTCACCCCCACCCCCAAATCCACCCATTTCTGAAAATCTCAACAAAAGCAAATGTATATTCCCTTTAATTCTAAGTTCTGCCCCCCCCCCCCCAAATGGTATGACTAGTAGACTGAATGGTCGCGAAGATTCGTGAATTTTGTACAGCACTAGTGCTAACCTTTAATAAATATTCTGACATTCTAACCCCAATGTTAGTGGCTAAGCTGTCAGTCTTAAATTTATCCAAATACCTCAAAATCCGGATGGTGGATTTGAAGAACTCAGGGTCAAAACATGCTTCCTTATTCATACATTTATTTCATCATTAATATTATACCTTGTAGTGCGCTTTAAAGTTGAGAAACATTTATATTTGTGTGACATATTTTTATACCAGAAGTTGAATTTTGTGCTTTTGTCATAATATTGCAAGTGCCTTTATAGTAACAAAATCATTGTTAGCAAGGACGTCAATCGCCTCAAAAGTGGCGGGGGGGGGGGGGGGACATAACTTGATCAGAACTAATGCAAGCGCGATGCTTGAAGCCCTAGACACTCGTGTGGTGCAATCGAAGGCAATTTCTGACCACTTTAACCAAATTGTTTTAAGCAAAAGATCAATATTTAAACATAATTTTTTGAGTTTGGAGTCATTGAATCAGTTATTCTGAGCTATGGAATCAAATCAAGGCTACAAGTTTTATTTGAGGATGAAAAAAGAGAGGGAGGGGGAAAAAATATCCCCCCCCAAAAAAAAACTTGAAAAAATATTGGGAGACATCTCCCCCCCCCTCCCTGTCCCCCACCGATTGACACCCATGTTTGCTAGTAATTATGAATTGCTCAATATTTTTTTTCTTTAAAATTAGAACATATAGCATACAGGTATATCATGTGTTAAGTGTTAACATTTCTTTATGTACTCTACATGCCAACTTTTGTATTTTTCATATCAAGGTTCATAATACATATTCCTTAGTATAGGATATTTAACTTTTCAATACAAGTGTAAAAAAGCATATATATATGCATCTGCAATTTCCTTTTACAGTTAAATGGCATATGTGAATTTAGTACTTAGTACTGGCAGCGTTACACTCAATTACAGGGTTGGAACATTCACATTTCTGGAAGCAATGCTATGCCAAAAAAATGGTGCACATGTGTGTTGTTTGACCAAGTGGGAATAATTGGACAAACCAAAATCCAAGCAGGGTTTTCAACTTACTGAGAATTGGGATGATGGCTGATCAAAAAAGGTTGATTTTTTTTTTGCTGAAAACATACTGCCTTGTTCTATTACTACCTCTAGCAGTGTGAAAATCAAGTCTTTTCCCTAGTTTTACAAGTATACTAAAATATTACACGGTACAGTAGGAATTACTGCAAAGAAACTGGACAATGTGGTTTGAGAACTTCGGCTTTTATGGGTAGGTAGGAGTATTTAGTATGATAAACTGTCTAAATTTGCAAGACCTCTATAAAACTATTTTGACATTCTATAATTTTCATATATATTAAGGTTTAGTGTAAGTGATAGAGACAACTCATTTGTAAGAAAATACCAATACCTGTTTATTTTTTATTTCCACAAGATCATGTGAAAAAGTGGTCAAAGTTGGACTGTCCATCTAAAAGCTAAAATTTGGAAAGACCCAGTTGGCCAATTTTAATGGGACCAATGAACAATTGTTAAGTGGATTATACAATGTATATATTTTTGTAATTTTGCTTCTGTCACGTCATTGGACATTGAGATTACTGCCTTCAGCTGATTAAGAAAATGATAACATCTTGATGTTTAGCCCCCCCCCCCCCAAAAAAAAGGGGGGGGGAAATGAGGTGTCTGTAAATTTCGCTAAAAATTTGGCGAAGGGTAATCTAACGTGGGGGACTTGAACAAGTTCAAGGAAATCTCCCAAAATAACAGATTATTGTTGTTTACAATAATTATGTCTACGTGAACAATTTTGTTACCAATAAGTTTGGATATTTTCTTGAACTTGTTCAGGTCTCCCGCGTTATGCAACCCTTCCCCTTTTTAGCCCAATTTGCGGACACCTCGTTTTTTTCCCCGTTTTTGTTATCTGGACTAAATATCACAATGTTATCATTTTCCATAAAAGTTTTAATAGGGTAATTGTGCCAGTAAATAACATAAATTTTATAATGGAATTACTTTTATATTGCTTGAAATGTGATTAATAAATTTTGGAGATGATGATCAAGGAATTGTTTGAAATCTTTTGAAATCTTAAGTTAAAGATTATTTCGTTAGTGAGAGAGCATTTTCTGTGGCTTAATGCCTGTCGAGTATATGAAGAGTTTTGTTTTTCCAAAACGCAATATATCTATTTGAAAAAAGTGAAAAATTTGCAGTAATGGAACTTTAAGGAACAGCCGTTTCTAAATTTCGTTTTTTTTGCTTTGTTGTTGATGGAGTACGTTTATAAAAGTCGTTCGAAATTGACTTTGGGCAGCCACAGGAAAATGGGATTCCGAACGGTAACAAATTATCGTATGTCACATTTTGGAAATAAAGTCTTCATATTATTAAGACAACATTTTTAGCCTCACCTATGAGTGGATTCAGAATTGTTTTCCTGCAAATTTTTAAGTTTCCTTCAACAAAGAATCAAGATTTCAAAATTTTGGCAAAAAACAGGCCTGCTTCTCTTTGCTTCAAATCTACTTTGGCGCAGCTCTTCCAACCAAAATGCCGGTTGGGCAGTGCCTTCAGCACAAAAATATCTAAATTATTGTGAAGGTCCATGTATATTTGATGAACATGAACAATATTCCCCCCCCCCCAGAAATGACACGGCAAGATGAAGCAAAACAAACATCTTTTAGCCACATTCTACTGGCCTTTCAGTGCAAGAAGTTTACCAGAGAAACGATAAAGAAATCCAACAGTCACACAAATAACCCGCCCACTGAATTTTTTAAATTTTATTTTCATACAATACCCAGGTTAATTCCTCAATACCCAGGTTTTAAAAATCTATTATACTATTAATAATCGGCATTAAACCCTTCATTCTTAGACAAAGACCACAAGATTTGTTTACTAACTTGTAGAACATGTACAGATTGTCCCACAAAAAAACCCAACAGTCAAATCAGACATGTTTTTAGAAAGCTGGGGTAGTTTTCAAAATCGTGTCTAATATATTGCTGAGTAGAATAAGTGGTCTTCCAAATGCTTTTTAGTTGGTTTCAATAGGATGTTTTGTTCAAAAGATACAACAATCACAATACGGGACTTGAAAAACCACTTGGGCCACTTTGTTTATCAAGTTTGCAGATCCAAGCCAGTAGAATAAGTCACACGTTACTCTTAAACAAAAAAATAAATCCTTTGTGTGTTTCTCTAATTGCGCTTTCTCACTTTCAAGGAAAGTGGCCCAAGACGATACTCAACCCTTGAGTTTGTCTATTAAGCATAGTGTTTGTTCCAATGCTGACTTTAAGAGGTAATTTGAAAATAGTCCAACATGCAATATGCATGCACCTTTATTAATTGGTTTTCGACTGTCAGTTTTTGTGTGGGACAACCTGTATATTGTACTCAATCTTCAATCACTTGAAATCGCCTGTATTGAAGTCGGTAGTAAATCCCCCCCCCTCTCAACTTCAAATATGTTACACAATGGTAAGCTGGGGGGGGGGGGGATGTGTACCGCAATTCAGATTTCGTTCAAAATTTTAACATGACCTTCCCCTTGAGAAACATCTCTACATAAATGTTTCATATCTATCTTAGGCCATGCAAAATATATTGAGCATTCAATGACCAAATATTCATTCAATTTCAAATATTCAACATTGAAAGCACTTAGTTTCGGGGAGATGAAAAAATCCACAATTTTTCTTTTTATCGTATAAGTTATGTGGATTTATTGTTTGTCAAAAACCACACTTTTGTTGAAAGCCATTTTTTTCCGCATAATTTTGGAGCTTCCATGATGAATAGAACATGTGAAGCTAAAAAATTCTTCCCAAAATTGGTCAAATATGAGCCATTCTGCTAACTGTTGCTTGTGATTATTATTTTATTAAGCTCCATATCCATTTTTAACAAGTGCTGTTGCGTGAAAATCCAAATCGGCGGCCAGTTTGGGCTGGGGCATGTTAAAATTTATTAGCGCATTTCAATTAAATATAGGTTTTCCCGGACATTTTCGGAAAATGTGTACACGAATTTGTAAAAGAAGCATTCGTTTTCGTGCGAAATAGAATGAACGTTCCAAATCTCTGTTTCTATTTAACAAAATGATAAATTCTTTTTCCGTGAAAGTGCATTCAGTCGTAAAAAATCAGCATACGATTTCCCGAATGTGCACTGCATTTAGTGTATTGACATTTCATTTTAGCGCGAAATCGAAGGCACATCCGCAATCCTGTTTTCCTTTTAATTTATCATCAATCTTTTTCGCTAAATGTGCAGCCGATTTCCCTCGCAGTGTTATTTAACGTATGCCTGGTCAAGCATTGGAATTCATTTATGTGTTAAATTAACAGTTGAGGAATGGTTGATTGAATTATTGAATTTTTGAATATTCAAAAAGTCCCCATGCAGATCCCATGTAACATGACACGTGATGTGTCCCTTTACCGTCTCAATAATATGGCCACAAGATTATTTTTGAGTGATTTCATATTGGTCATATTATATATCATTTTCACATTTCATTTGCCTACATTTCACATATGCCTTTGTGTATATAAGAACAAACACATTAATGATCATTAAGGCATACATTGATTAATTAATGAATCATTAATTAATGAATCAAAGTTGTATCATGATTTGTATAGGCCTGTATAATTTATTTAAATTGAATGCAGAAAATGCGAATTTAAATTGTAACAAATGAAAAAGAATGTTCAATTCAGCCTGTGTCACAATAGACAATCGATTTTCTGCGAATTGGATTGCACATTCGTAATAATCGGCAACGCATACGTCAAACCGAAAACCTAATCACGTATTTGTAATTCCTTAAATGAAACGTTACGCACATTCATTCATTTGATTGATGCAAAATGAAATCGAATGCTAGTTATTGTAAAAATGAAACCAGGATGTACGTCGTTCTCAAACTCGGCGCCAAATTGAAATTATGTTTTACAAATTCAAACGCACATTTTCCGAAATTGTCCGGGAAAACCTATATTTGAATATTCGATTTAAGTCCAAGTTAGAAAAATGGAATATTAAATTATTCAAAAATCCACAGCCCTAACCTATCCGAACTGGTCACTGGGCTTGGTGTTTTATGATGATGATGCCTTTGATTTCATATCAAAATCTCAAGTTTTCAAAATAAATGATTTAAGACAACAGTGTGTAATGCTTATGTGTCCAAACTCTGAGAAACTTTTCAATCTACACAACTTTTTCCTCATCTAAAATCCTGAAAACTAAAACACTTCAAAGTTCAGAAACCAGAACGTTTAACTCGGTGCTTGTTGCTTAAATTATAAACTAAATCAGGCATGCAACTGGGAATTTAGAAGAAAAAAAAACCAAGGAAACTCCAAAGCACACAAGACTTTGTAAAGTATTTTTCGATTTGTAATGGCATTCACGAGAAGTAAAAATCGAGGAAATCAGCAGATCCGAGGAAAAGTTGCATGCCCGCTAAATTGGTTAAAATCTCAACGTGATTTTTAAAAATTTCATTAAACACAATTAGTTCTGTTAAAGAACTGACATATGAATGTACATGTATAAAAAATTGTTTACAAATACCAGCATGCATTGTAATGGCATTATTATAAATTAAAAGCCAATATATTTGGTGGTACAGAGACAATAATAATAGTTTATATAATTTCTTGATATGAATTTTCACACACAGGCATGACAGGCAATGAAAGTCAATTTACCACTGACATTATATAAAATACTACACAAGAATAATTTTACTGCACCCTCTACTAATATATGCGGGGAGTATGCATATAAACTACTACACAAGATGAATTTTACTGCACTGATTAATTTTAGTATGCATGGCCTAGCAATTAGGATTCATGGCGCATAATAATAAAGTTAGGGGTTTGAAGCCAGATGCTGGCTATTATGTTGTGTCCTTGGGCAAGCCACTTCACCTCAACTTGGCTCTCCACCTAGTATTGATGGGTACTGGCATTAGCTGGGGAGTAACCAACGATGGCATCCCATTCAGGGGGGAATAGAAATATTCTCAGTCGTTTCTTGCCACCGAAATCAAAGGTAAATGCCAGCCTGATGGGCCATATTGGCTGGTGACAGACTTGTTCCTTACTCTATTAGCATTTACTGTACATCATACATATTCATGATTGAGAGCCAAGTTTTCGCTGGTCCATTCCTCATCATGTGCCAGCCTTTATTTTTGCTGTTTACCCAAGCGCACACGCGAGTATTCACGCACAGGGTAAATACGCATGCATTACCCGTGCGATAGTCCACTATGCATGCGCTTTATGAAGCAAGTGTAGAACTATCGCACGGGTATATAGTAAGCACACGCGAACATCACCCTACTATTGAAAAGATGGCGGCACGCGTAAATGTTTATCAGTGTTTTCTGAACTTTTCTGAGGTTGAGCAATATTCGGGTGAGCTGGACAAGTTTCTCTGAAGATTTTATGCCGAGGTGCGTACTGCAATTGGAAAATTTCGGCAACTGAATATGTATGAGGTATAGTAAAACAAATATAACATGGTTTATTTTGGGTGAATGGTCAATATTAGCTCTCCTTGGTATTGGAAGTTGACAAACTAGTTTGTCAACTTCCAATTCTTCGGGGAGCTAATATCGACTATCCACCCTCAATCATGTTATATTTGTATACTATGAAACCTACTCTATTAACACCTTTGAACTATTCAATTATTTTAACAATTTTGACCGAAAAAATGTTTTTTTTGGGTCAGAAATCAGTATGATTATACACACACAAGAGTTAGTCAAATCAAAGAACACTGACTGACAGTAATGTGTCAAAGCTAAACTAATGAGCAATGGTTGGACTTTTTAAATAGTCAGTGACCGATTAAAAAAAGCTGGTAATCAGTAGCCACGAGTGTTGCAGTGTGCAACACAGAGCGGACACCATGAGTTTTTGATGTTTGACCAACAACGGCCATCTTGAATTGAAAGCGAGGCGGACCCTGCACATTTTTGGGGGGTAATGTATAAATTGAAATGAAGTTGATGTAAAATGAGAAAATGATTGATAACCATCACTGTGCTCAGGTAAATAAATCTAATTCATGGACAAAAGGTATCTCAAGCTTATTCTGAATGCAAAAAACACTTTTAAAAGCACAACATGTAAAACCCTGCAATCATCATCCGACAATTACTCCCCATGCACGAGTATTTGAAACTAAAAGAGATCCAGCGAGCATGATTTAAAACGGCCATCTTGTGACTAAGGTGCATAGTTTGACCCAAGTAAAGTTGCATTTTAATCTTGGGATGTGGCCGAGTCCATCACAAGTCCATTCAGAAGTGAATCACAAAGTCCTTTTGCAAGTCCAGTCACAAGTAACAGGGGATTCAACCGTTCAGGCCCAAAAAAAATAAATATTCGGTCTCTGGTCAGACCAAAGTTCCGGAATTGACGCGGGGCCTCGGCTTTTTTTTTTTTTTCAAGCTTGGATTGTACAGACAATGTGGGGTACTATTTTGCTTTTTTGGTGTCCTCATGTACATTGTTGTCCTCCATAATTTGCCTTGATGCTCTCGATCATTTGCCTTGGTGCAATTTCCCATTCCTTGGTGCTCTTTGGTAAAAAAAATTGAGGTGCGGCAATAGAGGGAGCTACTGGAGCTACCGCGGAACATTTTGGGAAAAAAAAGGTTGACGCGCATGATTAAAATCGACGCGCGCGCTGACCAGAGACCGACTTATTATTTTTTTGGCCTAACAAAGCACTGCTTTTGTAACAGTTCATTTGAATATTTTTCGTGACTTGACTTGAGACTGGTGGATTTGTGATGGACTTGTGGTGAACTACAACACTGTTAGGAGGAGCAAGTATGCCACAAATCAACCACTTGTTAACGAGTGATTTTTTAATTTGCATTTTCTTCCTCGGCAAATGTGCGCAGGAGCTTGGACGTCTTAAAGGGTCTCTCCATGTGCAGTGAGTGGCCACAACGCTCCAGGACGTGAACCTGACTGTTTGGGATGCCTTCTTTTAGAACTCTCGCCCCAGAGGGGTGAAGAAGCTGAAAAATACAAAAACCAACATAAATTCAATTTTAGGTTAAAATTGACTTGAGTGGGTTTTGAACCTTCGACCTCTCGGAACACCATACCGGTGCTCTACTAACCAGCCTCGACTCCATGGGCGCTAACCCCTGGCCGTGATGTACACGTAAACGATGCTGTCTGGCTATTCAGAGCGTACTGCACGCGCATTTCGAAGATTGCACGCCGGGCGTGCCCATAATGTGCTCGCGTGCTTTGCACGTCACGTCACGTGCGAATATTCAAAACTACGCGATGCCTGTACGATATGGATTATGACAGCATCATTTTTCGCTAATAAAAACCCTGTTTCTGCGGTTGTAAAGGGACAAAAGGGGTACGTATATGTACCTTTAATACACATTTTTGCTAAATAATGTAACATCCAAACCTAATGTTTGAAGCATTGATTCTTCAAAAACACAACTTTCAACATTTTAAAGATGGTGTCGGTGTGTAAAACGGATAAACTGCAGCCTAATTATAATGTGCCATATTTTGACACATTTATTTTACAGATTTCTTTTCAAAGTGTTGTTACTATCTTGTTAAAAAAAGTGACGAGTTGTAAGTAAATATACACAGCTTGCAATTAAAAGTCCCGCTTACATTATCATGTTGGCCCCAGAGAACCAAAGTGGGCACAGTGATAGATGACATGTTGGCTCGCAGGGAATCTTTGGAGTTAGGAGCCATCAGATCACTCATGACTGCCAAAAAAACCAACAACAACATTTAATCAAATAGTGAAGATCAAAAACCTAATGGAATCTGAAGTGAGAAGAAGCATATTGGCGAGTAGACAAGATTAATTATCACACACAAAACTTTTGAAAGTATGGTAAATGTAATTCACTTGTTCGCAAATTGTGCAAGAATATTTTTTCAAAGGAGCTAGCACACAGCTGCTTAAGTTCATCAAGTTGTGATTTTTCGAAAAGGTAAACAATGGAGATACTTTGGTGTGAAAATGGTGCTTTTGTCCACCCGTGTCACAATTTTATCACTAATAGGTACCTCACTTTTCCGCTTATCTTTGGAACAAGTTTAAACATATTTATGATACTAATAATCAATTACAAAAACTCTTGTGGCATAGAATTTGAATTTTTCTCTGGAACTTAAAAACAACATCTCACAATACCACATACTGTTTGCGTATTTAAACAAAGTGTCAATGTGACTACCCAAAATCCATGATTTTAGCCTAAAAAACATGTCTTTTGACCAAAAAAGTTTTTTTGACCCACAAAATCACCCTTAACTATATTCCATCCCCATGACATACCACTCATATGAAAGAGCTTGCTGTCCCCTTTAATTTGATACCACATTTGTTGCTGTAATGCTTGTAGTTCTGAAGATTATTATCAATTTATATTTTTTTCATGTAATAATTAGCTGATGACGTCATAATGACGTCATACATGCCCTTCCCATCATCCAATTTTTTGCGTCCGTCTTTTTTTCGAAAAGGTATACCATGGAGATGCTTTGGTGAAAAAAATGGTGCTTTTGTCCACTGTGTCACGATTTTTTCACTAAGGTACCTCACTAAATGCAGTTACAATCATAGACCATGGAGCAAATTGGGGGATGTTTCAGTTGTTTCTTTAATTAGTCTGTGTCACAAAAAAACGGAAGGCTTAATTTTTTTTAGGTTGATTTCGAATATCCAGTTTCCAAAATGGAAACAATAAGTTTTAAAAAAATCCAGATTTAAACCCCACCACTACAGTTCAGTGTTCTCTAATCTGCACAGAGTTTGTTTGTAGTCACTTGGCATAAAGGTGGCGAGACTCCAACGGCTCTCAACTCACCTTTCTTGTAGAACGCATTGTTGTTTTTCCTCAGTAGCCTCATTCCTTTCCAGTACTGTGACAAATTAGAAATACAAAAGTTGGAGAAGCCAAAACATGACAATAAATAAAACGTAAAAAAAAAAATTGACAATAATCATACAGAAAAAAAATCCTTGCCTTCCCAATTCCTCAAACATCCCTTAGCATAAGTGGAGGATTTCAAAGGATTGAGGCTATATGGCAAAAATGTATCTGTTGATTTTGGAGGATGCATTTTTTTCAAGCTTTCAGGCTGTATAGCTTGTGTTGTTTATGCTTTGCCGTGCACAAATGTAGGCCTAGATTATACTTGAAACATCCATACCGCTTCTGGATATCATCGGCACTGCCTAACAATGATTGGTGGAAGATTTTGCAGGATTGAGGCAGTGGTCACCCCTCCAATGAACAAATTCAAGAGATAATGGATGATTTCGGCAGTTGGAGGCTGTATCAAATTTTTACAGGGAGGCAGTTGGAGGATTTTTTTTCAGGACTGAGGATGCATCATAGCATAAAAGGCCTAACAGGATAGGGTTTAGGTTGTGTGAAATGAAGTAAATAATAAATAACAATCATGCGTAAACTAAAAACGCACCAGACTTGGGACTTTGGGAACCTCATACATCAAGTATGGCACCATCTTGACGTACTCTTCTTCATTCTCTGGCAACAGGCCATTGCTGAGCCTGCCATCGCTGACAGCAAGCTCAAACTCACTAGGGATCTTGGAATTGATTCCTGAAGGGAAAAAAATATGACAATTACAAGATTGAACAAAGGAATTGAACCTGTAACCTCCGGAACTTAAGCACTCCGGTGCAGAGTACGTACCACATCCGGGTTTACTATACCTCATACATATTCATGATCGACAGCCGATCTCTCACTGGTCAATTCACCATCACGTGCCAGATGTTATTTTTGCTGTTTTCCAAGCGCGCGTGCCAGGATTCACGAACAGGGTAAATTTACAAAGCAATCGTGGAACTGTCGCACGGGTGAAGTACGCATGCGCGAACATCCCCCAAGCGAGCTACACAAAGAGATGGTTACACGGTACGCGTACTTTTCCCGATTACAATGATGCCGAATATTTATGGACAATAAAGATGCCTTCTGTAAAAAATAAAGTTGGCTACTGTATTTACAACTGCACTGTATTGCAAACGAACTGAACTAGTGAAGTTGAGCAATAAGATTCTTTTGGTGAGCTGGACAAGTTTCTCCAAAGATTTGGTTGTAGGTGCATACTGCAACGAAAAAACAAACTGGCGCCGAAATGTACGAGGTGTAGTAAAACAAATATAACATGGTTTATTTCGGGTGGACAGTCGATATTAGCTCCCCTCGGTATTGGAAAATGAAAAACTAGTTCCCTTGGCTTCGCCTCGGGAACTAGTTTGTCAACATCCAATACCTCGGGGAGCGAATATCGACTGTCCACCCTCAAACCATGTTATATATGTATAATGATCACTGGTTACCTATGGGTTTACGGCTAAAAAACCCCCAAAGTAATTGAAACATCAACTGAGATTGTATGCATAAGTAGATGTGATGCATCAGTCAAAGCTAGGCAAGAGTTCAATGAGTGTTAACCCTCCTGCTGTCTGAACAGTCACAGACAGTCAACAAAAAAATCAATCCTCTTCCCCTGCTGCAGGCAGTCCTTCTGATTTGAAAATCACAGGCGGGTGGAAAAAGGCACACCTCGATTTTTCTAGGCGTGTGTTTTTTCTAGGTGTGTGATTTTCTAGGTGTGTGATCTGTGGTCCAGGGAAATTCAGGCGTGCAATTATTCACACTTCTCAGGAAGCTTTTAGGCGTGCGACGGTGTGGGGGGTGTGATCGCACACCTCAAATCAGAAGGACAGCCTGCCATGCTTTTTACACAGGTTAGTCACCAACAGTCAGATTATATTTCAAGCATATTTCAACAGACAAAAATAATAATAATAATGTCATAACGGCAATTTATAACGTGCCGGTATCCGCCATAAATGATGCTCATGGCGCAATACAAAAATTAGATCAAATCAGAAATAACAAAACCATTAAATTTAACTAAAACAAGAGTATTCTGAGTGATCTGAAACAAATGGGTCTTCAGGACCACTTTAAATTCAGAAAGCGATGAGATATTGCGAATGGCGAGGGGTAGTTTGCAGGCAAGTGATGGGCACAGCTGGCTTATCAATCACCTACAGTCAAAGCATAGCTTTGTCAAGTTACATAAACAGTCGCAGCCAGTCAATCCTGCTTTATGTAGGCTGGGAGCTCTAAACTGTTGAAAACAGTCACTTGACTGATTTTGACTGAAAGAACTTTGCATGGAATGTATGTTCACATAGGAAGGTTATCTAACTATTGACCGTAGTCCTTGAATAAATTAAGCACTTGTTTATCAGTGTGTGATCTGCCCTGTATCAATTTGCACATGTCGTCGACCGGGCAGTCAAAACAATCTGGCCTCGTTCCAAAAATGGCGACAAAGAAAATTTGACCTCACTTTGAACGATTAACGAAAAATCAGTGCTCAATGGTTGGCATCAAGTCAACAGACTTTTGGACAGATATGGCTAATCTAGTCTTTGCAAGACATCGGGGTCATTCTATAAATTTGGGGTCCACTTTTTTGTCCTGTCCTTGTTATATCTGACTTCTACAATTTTCTCACTCTGAGGCACTCCTTAATGCAGTCGTCCTCCGAGAGTGATTATGAAGAGTAGACTACCTATCCAACCAATAAAAAAAAAATGCTTAAAGTCATTCAAGATACCGGTACTTGAAAGGCATATTACAAAGTACCAAGGTAACAGGGTCAGAAAAAATGTCAGACTTTGCACCCTAAATTTATAGAATGACCCATCTATATTATGTCAACAGCCATAATATACAACAGCCCAACTTACAAGTTTAATCTTTTTGGATGCGTAATTTAACTGAACAGTATATTTTATATTTTGATATGATGGAATGTTGCGTTTTTAGTTTATGCGGTACCCGCTGCTATGTACATCAGATTCGAACCGGCCAACCGATCCCGTTAGCTCGGTGGTCGAGTGGTAAGACATCTGCACTAGAAAGCAGGAGGTCGTGGGTTCGAGTCCCACCCAAGTGATTTTTTTCCAACTTTCACTCGGGAGGTAACACACTGAGTATACAGTGGTTATACGTCGGTGAAGGGCAAAACCTAATTTGAGTTTGATATAACATTATAAAAACAGACAAGTAGACTACACCCTTCTCTTTCTGTTCTGAAGGAACTGTGGAAAATCTGCCATGTCAATAAACTTACATTTCTACCTCTTTTACCTTTACATAAAATTCCAGCATTGTGCGGTGAACAAATACATTTCTTTGTGTTAAATCAAAATCAGAAAATCAGGCCCGACGTACATGTAACAATTAAACAAACAAGAAAAGCTAGATGTTGATTTATGGTTTCAACTGAGATAGAGTTAAGAAACAAATACAAAACTCAAGAATGGAAGTCAATGTACAAATAAGGGAATGACTATGTTCTTGGCCTGCACTGACAAAACGCCCGTTTCGCACTGGGTCTTAGTTTGAGATTTACTACTTTTCCATCAATTGACAAAATAACAAAGTTTGGCCGGATTTATAGCCGCTAAAGTCGCAATGATCAATAATCACCTTTAGATTTCAATAAAGTTTATTTTTGAGTCCACTTCAGATTTCCGCTGTCTGGCCGCCATATTTATCCATTTTTGAAATGAACAATGCATGCATGTGACGTTTTTCCACCACTGACTCTGCTCCACGAGCAGGGTCTGTGGTGGCTGACCCAGGTGAGCCCTGAGAATGACGTCAGAGCTAATCGAACGGCACGGGGCTAACCCAAGTCAATCTGGGTGAGCTACTGGAACGTACAATAGTGACTGACAGTATAACCTCAGCATCTGTTAATTGCTACACTGACCTGCTGGGCAGAACATGGTGAGTTTAGCGAGATCCTCCGAGTACTTAGCCGCATAAACCCCAGCCACGCCGCCACCCATGGATATACCCACTAGATGAAACGGCTTCTTCCGTAGACCCACAGCCTGTGTGAACTGGAGCCAAAACAAGAAAGAAAAACCTGACTGTTACAAATCAACTTTACGTGCAAATATTGTAGGAACAGCCAACTGATTGCTAAAATTTTGAACAAGTGTGACATGTTCTGTCTAACTCAGACATATCTGGGCAGAGTATGAAATGAAGTTTTTTTCCCCTCCAAATTTCAGTAATTTGAACATGTAGAACAATGCGCACGCCATGATCGCCGACAGCTGGCGTCCTGACAGAAATCTGACCACTGAAAGACTGCAGTCGCGTGCCGAGTTTCGCAAACGCGCGACGCGCAAGTGCCATATCACGCATCTAACCAGAAATTTGGGGAAGTCGTTTATCCTTGTGTAGAGGATCCGTGATCAGTTCAAGAAATGCAGAACCCAATACTTTACTTTCTGTGTTTTCAGCTTTATGACATATCACAAAGCCCGCTTCCAAAAAGTAAATCATCACTGAAAAGGGCAAGAACTATATTTTAAAAACATTTTAGTAAACATTTTTTGTTTGTTTCATGAATGGGAGCCACATTAGCAGAAAATCATGTGCTGAATTAGAAGTGCCATGAAATTGGGCAAAAGTTTATTTAATAATAAAAATAATATAAATAGTTTTTATATAGCGCATTATACAAAAATGTCTCTGTGGGCTTCTGGAAGCGAAAAAGTGTGTTTTAAGCTGTGATTTAAAATGTTCCAATGATGGACTTATCTTTATATGATGAAGTAATTTATTCCCTTCTTCCATTGCTGCATATTGAACTGTCTGTTGGTCATAATATTTGGTGTGAACTTTACATGGAGTTAAATGATGTTTTGAGCTGGAGCCAAGATTCCTTGATGGACGGTTTTCAGTTATTAATTGTTGGAGACAATCCGGGAATTTCTTGACCAACCTGTCGCATCCTTGCTGCCTGGGCTGGGAGGGAGAAGCTATCATTCATCTTGCGTGTCGTCTTGCCGTGGCCAGGCATGTCCACTGCCACGATGTGCCAATCACTGGGTAAATTCTGCAGGAAAGATAGAAGGATTTTATAGGCCTATGCCAAAAACTTGAGTAAAATAGACATATCCATTACAGCACTGTATGTTTAGAAAAACCCTCCAGGCGTTTTCATACAGTATAAATTTCTGAAGGTTCTGAAGGTTATAGCCTTGCCACTCCTGCGCATGTAATAATAATAATTTGGGAGGCCAGTCAAGCTGAATTGCGAAGGACGCGGCTACAACGTGGTTGAGCTGCAGGCAAAAGGTCCAACCATACGACCCAAATATGACTACAGAGCACAGCCAGAGATGAAAAAACCCTCGTGGCACAGGAGAGAACCAACACACAACTCTACTCACACATGGTCCTAGCTGGGAACGAACCAGAGCCACTATGGTTACACAGACAAACGTGTGTTTACCGTCGATCGTGGACGTCCTATTGTCCCTCTTTTGTTTGTAACTTTTTAGGAAGACTCCCATAGGTTTTGTACACGACCCCAATCATGGACGTATGCTGGGAATCGTGGACGATATTGTTGTCTTTTGTTCTCTGGTATTTTTCGTCCACGGTTTGAAAAGATGAACACGTACACTAGCAACCCATGTAACTCATGTGGGAAACATTACATATACCTCACTGACGCCAGACTTAATGACCAGAGTCCAAGACTCAGACTCAAGTCTGTCAATTAAGAGTCACCATTTCCAGCCCTTTTTAAGTAATTACCAACCTGACGTCCGTGCTGCTTGGACCAGGTTTCATTAGCAGCAATACTTACTAATAATAATAAGGGAATAAATGTGTGTTTAGGAGGTATTAAAAATTCTGCTTAAGACCGGTGGGAGTCTGGATGGGTGATAATTACCCGAGGCGAATCCCTTTTCGGTAAATAAAACTAACTTTGTTGGTCTCAAAATCAAAACAAGTCAAAAATTAGATGTTGTCAACTGTTTTGTTCAACAATTTTAATTTTTATTTTGTTTTATGTTATGTTATGTTATGTTATGTTATGTTTTATTCCACAAATAGGAACAAACCCCATGACCCTGGGGAAGGGTTACAACAGTGAAATTAAACATTGAATTATTTGGCAGGTGGGTTAACAAAGAATATGCTTTGAAATTACGTCATGCTTTGCCTCTCTTTAAGATTTGTACATTGGAAATAAATTTAGCTACACATATAATAGTATGTTTATCTGCCGACGACATCAGAAAAATGAATTTATCATTTTTTGTTAAACCGTTAAAGCCAGGCTCCATTTTACAAATGTCAGTAAGAAAGTTAGATCGAAGATCATTATATAATGGACATTCTAAAAGAAAACACCCCTCTGACTATTAATATGGAATCTCCCTCTACAACTCCTTGAAAGGATATTGGCGTGTGCGTCTTTCGTACTGCGCGATGTCACGCAAAAAGCAGCTGGGCTGGTGTAGTGTGAATTTCGGACTATGAAATACTGATTCACTGGTTGTACTGCGCATGCCTACGTGAGGATTGTGAACGTTCAACCAGTAAAACGGTAAAAGGCACTGGATTTCATAGGAGTCCAAATTTCATGTGACACTAGTGTTTAAGACCAGCCAGCCATTTCCTTAACATCCGTACGTGATGGGCTCTCGACCAATAGGAATGGGTAAACTGTCTTAGGTATCTATGAACTAATAATTAATATATAACGATACCTGAACAAACGGCCACCACATATCCTGGGCTGCAGAGAAGCCGTGCAGGAATAGCATGGAGGGGCGGGAAGGGTCAGGCTTGCCTCGCACGGCAAATGAAAAGGTGTACTTGCTGACGGTGACGGATTTGGATCGGAAGCCGATGTGCCACATCTTGAACCTGGGGAAAGCAGAAAGACTCACCAAGTTCAATGACATACAAAGCTGACACAGAATTCAGATTGCTTTTTTTGGTCTTTCAAAGAATGTGTCCTTTTCAAATGATCTGCACGACAGAATGCCATTTTGCCAGATTTAATTCATAAACTAGTACAATGATTCGTCACACCAAACATCTTGTGCAGTGTGGCCAAGTGAGAAGGGTAGGTTATGAACCCCCCCCCCCCATTTAAATTTTTTTTAGAAAAGTGGGGAAAAAAAAAAAAAAAAACCATTATGGCCAGAAAATCTTCCCATAGCGGTCGCTGTTCACAACGTATATCATGGCTACATTAGACAATAACTACCGCTATTCGCTTTTACAAGGGACGTTACAATAAACAGCCACTCGCACAAATAAAGAGTTTTGTTAAAAAAAAAAATGCACACAATCACGGCAAAAGGGATTTTATGTTCTTCCAGCTAATCATGGTACCTCATATGGCTGGATTTTTTCTCCGGATGCCAAATTTTCAGGGGGGGGGGGGGCAACTGGGGGCGCAAACTTTTTATGGGGGGCATGCTGCCCCCCCCCCCCCCCCCCCCCCCACAGCTACACCACTGACAGTGATCCCTTTTGCTGAAAGTTGAACCATTTTTACCCACGAGAAGCTTTACCGACAAGACTGAAGAAAGGGGAGTTGATGCCCCTGATCTTACAACAAACACAAATCGTCAACATTTTGTTCTCACCGGGTGTACAGTCTGAAGACCAGGTCGGGACGGAAGTAGACAATGCCTACTGCGGCGACAATCGTGGGCGAAAAGAAGAAGACGAAGGGCAGCATCATGAGACCGATGCACATCAGCGGTGGCGCCAGGGCCAACTTGAATATCGTATGCATGGTGAGGATGCTGGGTGGGTCCAGGCAGTCAAGTTTTGTTGGTTGGTCTGAAACCTGTCGCTATCTGTGTGATTTCCTGAAGGCCTCTCAGCTGTTTGAAAGAGAAACACATGCCAACAAATCAGTGAGAATAAAGTGTTTGCAAAAACAGATGATTTAGACTTCAATAGATAATCCAATCACACCCCCCCCCCCCCAAAAAAAAAGGAACAGAAAAACTCCAGTGGTGGGGAACAATAGTAGAGTTTAGTTCTACCTAAAAAAAAAACAGTCACTTTCAAGCAACTTCCCCCTTCCCACAACAAAAATGTGGTCAATAGATGCGTGAACAGTAATACAGGGAGGTCCCCCAAAAAGTTAACACTTTTTTCATACGCATAGTTCTCAAAACTGGGGAGACATGTTGAAATTGTTTTATATAAATTCTCTTTCAAAGACTTCCAGTTTAAGAAGGAAATCTTTTAGGAGAGAGAACAATGTCACCGAAACATTATACTCGCTTATTACATTTCTTACCATCTACACGTGCATCAACTCAGCAACTAACAAATTAATTAAACCCCACTAAATCCAACGTGGCACAGTTTCGGTTCCACTGGAAAACACTCTCAGCCAAGTTATCACTGCATCAACTCGTCAAATAAATGACAGCGCAGCACCGGAGACAAAAACCCTATCACCTGCTGGACTTTGTCCCCAGAAACAATCTGACCCAATAGATCATTGACCTTCCTATTCTAATAATAATCCCTGATAAAAAGTCTCCGTTTGTCCATCATTTATGTTATCTGTCCTCCCTTGTTGAGTATTAATCCCAAACTCACGGTCAAAACCTTATACTGAAGGCTGCAAAATCAATTCTGGGTGCAGGCCGGTAAATAGGCCCAAAATTGCCTACGCGGGCCAAAACATGATTTGTATGCCCTCAATTGTTTTGCTTTTTTTATTAATTAGAGCATTTTGTGGACCATGAACTTGAGGGTTTTAAACAAAAACAAGGGTGAAAGCCGTAATCAGGACTGCGACATTGTATTTCTGTAAAATATGGATGAAATTAGGCCCTATAACTGGAGCTTACATTATGTAGGCGCATTTTTTTGTTCAAAATGGCGACGGGCTTCAGGACTACTTTTAGAGGTGATTGTCTTTGGATGGAATTTGTGAAGTGTGGCTTGGTGGTTAGGGTTCGTGATCTCATGATCAAGGGGTCAGGGGTTCGAATCCAGGGGTCCCATTACAGTAATGGGTAATAGGAGTGTGACATCTACCTCAACACTGAAATTGCTTGGGGGAGATTTCAAGACTCAAACGTGAATTGAGGGCACAATCAGCTTGAAACAAATTTAGAAAAAGTAGCAAAAAGCTAACTTTCTCTTGTACAATAAATAAATAAAGGGTTTTGTCTACTGCCTTTAAGGGGTATTACCTATGTAACGGGGACGGACACCTTGGTACCGGTATTCCCAGCAGTCAAGCAAGGTATTTGAGAAATTGTCGTTTTTGTGTTTGTAAAGTGCAAGCAATTATTGTAAATAATATCACCCTAGGAAATCCCCTACAAATTCCCTTTTGGCCAAACAAAAATTAGAAACCCTCTGAATCACTGGATTTTTCACATGGTCATTGCTCCATATATTTCGTTTACCTTTTCAATGAAAGACAACGAGTAAATGCATGAAGTCTGTCATGCCAATAACTGAGTCTTTGGTGGTCCATTGCCAACCGCTTAATTTGTTTATCAAGTCCATCTGATGATAATGGCTCACATTCAGAAAGGGTTATCAGCATTAGCACACGGTTACCCACGTAACATTGACGGACACAATCCTTACTATAATTCCAGGAATCTCTGTCTGTCTGTCTGTCTGTCAGTCCGCCGATTATCTCCAGAACCAGGCACCGTGTGAAGTTGAAAATCGGCGGGTGTATTGCCCGGGACACCAGAATGTGCAGTGCCAAGTTTGAAGTGGTTTGGATGAGCGGTTCTCGAAAAAGCTGCAAAAAAGCAGTATTTTCAGAGGCAAACGTGGCAGCTTAGAACACAACACCACGCACTGCCGTTCTTTTCAATTGTTTACGTCATGTTTAAGCTAAAGCGCGCGTGCTCAATATGACGCAAACAATGCAAAAAGGACGGGCACGCGCACGTGCATTGTAGGGCGATACATTGTCCAGTATGGGTGAATAGCACTGCATACCATGTTTTCGTATGTACACGGGCACATTATTTTTGCAGTCGACTGAGCGACCATTGTAGGTGGTCGAACTTCAAACTTGGCACAAACTTTGACGTAAGTGTGCGTTCAACCTGTGAAAACAACACCATTGAATCGCGTGCATTGTTTGCATGAGCAGTTCTCCAAAACTCTGCAAGTATGCAACCTATACCAGCGGCAAAGCAATTTGCATTTCCCGAACATGCTCATTTTAGACGGGCACTGCACTAGTAATTATAAATACAGACAACTGGTTTCTGACATAATTTCAAACATTTCATTCCAAATATTTAATTCCAAACAGTTTATAGACTCCATGCGTGGTGTGCCATAACAGTGGTCAGATTTTATTTTTATATTCGGTTACAATGAAAGCACAAAGTGCCTGCTCAATTGTATCACACAGGAACAAAGGCCTGCCTACTGTCATGGGGCATCATGGAAAGGGTCTATTCCAAACATGAAATTCCAAACATTTAATTCAAACATTTAATTTCAAACAGTTGATTCCAAACACTTTAGGTAGAGTGTATCATTTGCAGCTATCCAAAAAGTAACTGGCGAAATTATTGTTGAAAAGCTGACTTGGTTTAGGCGAGGCGTCATAAATAAATTAACCGTTCGCACGCGTGCGCACGCGTTCCTTCCCGTTCTGAACGGCCCCCGTTCCTTCCCATGCCGAACGGCTTTTAGAACGCGTTCCGTAGATTGTGCTTGGGCAAGCTTCACTGAGGGGGTATTGTTATGTTAATCAACCGTTCCTTTGCGTGCGAGAACGGGAGCAGCACAACAAAGATGCGAAGAACAACTATGTGTATATACTTGTACGGAAAAAAATTCCGTTTTGGTTTGGAATTTAAATCAGATTTGGAATTTGAAAACCCGATATCGGAGCAAGCATTAAATAAAAAAAACATTTCAGAGTTTAGACAGCACGAGCAGGTAAAAATTGAGAAAACCAGACATACTACACTAGATCGTATCCAACCCAAAAAATAATTGAGACGTTTAACACTTATTTTATGTAAAACGAAGTGCGAGTATTCTTCTTCTTTTTTTGGGTACAAGCACGGAAATGTAAATTAGCAGGTACGGTACTGCATATAATGTTCACAAAAACAAGTTTAAACATTGTAAGAAGTTTGCTGACTGATGTTATAAACTGGCCTTGTACACACGATCAGCGAATTATAAATCGAATATTCAAGGTTTTTACATACTGATAGTAAAGTTTGCAAAGGACTGCTTTCCCCGTTCAAGGTGCCCGTATTTTATACGTCCCCCCCTGTACTGTACGGGCTAGCCTGTAGCGACGAGAAAGTTTGTCGGATACTTTAAGTGCCGATGAGCTCTTCGTGTGTGCACAGACCGTGACTGGCCTTTTGTTGTATAAGAACGCGTTCGGAACGGGATGCCGTGAGCACGCGTGCGAACGGGAGGTAGATGTAACAAAAGGCCCCGTTCCTAGCGTGCGCACGCGTTCGAACGGTTAATTTATTTATGACGCCTCGCCTTAAAGATAGTAACGGGACGAAACTTCCTGTTAAAAACATATCTGGAATGCTATCATTTTGAAGAAAACAATAAAAGACGGTTATTTCAAAAGATGCGTCTTCTTCCTCACTCTTTTGAGTTGGCCTTAATTTCACTTTTCGCGTGGGGAATCTCACTTTCAGCCGAGCCATGGCTGGGAATATTGCTCTCTGTAATGAGTAAAAACAAAAAAAAACAAGTCAGGTGTGTTTACAAACACAAATGCCCCGCAACCGTGACTGTTTCCATGACATAACACCACTCTAACATCAACTTACATGTACCTTGGTCAAATGGAACGTTCATTGACAGCATCAGTGTCTTCTGTAGGTTTTATATGAATTAATCCCTAATCCCTATGATCTCAGAATAAATACAAGATTTCTATTGTTTTAGCCACTGTGACCTTGACCCTTGACCTTTCGACCCCCAATGCGATAGGCTTCTTAGGATTGCCAAGGACAATCCACAAACCAAATTTGAAATTCATATGTAAAGTATATCTCAAGTTATCACGCTGACAAAATTTCTTTTGTTTTTGCCACTGTGACCTTGACCCTTGACCTTTTGGCCCCAAGTGCAAAAGGCTTCTTAGAATTGCCAAGGACAATCCACAAACCAAATTTGAAGTTCATATGTAAAGTATTTCTCAAGTTATCGCGCTGACAAAATTTCTATTGTTTCAGCCACTGTGACCTTGACCCTTGACCTTTTGGCCCCAAATGCAAAAGGCTTCTTAGAATTGCCAAGGACAATCCACAAACCAAATTTGAAGTTCATATGTAAAGTATTTCTCAAGTTATCGCGCTGACAAAATTTCTATTGTTTCAGCCACTGTGACCTTGACCCTTGACCTTTCGGCCCCAAATGCAAAAGGCTTCTTAGGATTACCAAGGACAATCCACAAATCAAATTTGAAGTTCATATGTAAAGTATTTCTCAAGTGATCGCGCTGACAAAATTTCTATTGTTTCAGCCACTGTGACCTTGACCCTTGACCTTTTGGCCCCAAATGCAAAAGGCTTCTTAGAATTGCCAAGGACAATCCACAAACCAAATTTGAAGTTCATATGTAAAGTATTTCTCAAGTTATCGCGCTGACAAAATTTCTATTGTTTCAGCCACTGTGACCTTGACCCTTGACCTTTTGGCCCAAATGCAAAAGGCTTCTTAGAATTGCCAAGGACAATCCACAAACCAAATTTGAAGTTCATATGTAAAGTATTTCTCAAGTTATCGCGCTGACAAGATTTGTCCGGACACACACACACCCACCCACCCACCCACCCACCCACCCATATCCATATTTTGGATATAATGGAGTGTAAACATAGAGCAAGATATTGGTTTAGTGTTTAGGCCCTATCAGTATCAGAATTTGTGAATTTTTCAGAAATGACATGACCTGGCGGTTAAGAGCACCGCACGCGCACCGGACTCATGCTCTGGTGTTGCAGAGGTAGCAGAATGTGGGTTCGAGCCCGGGTCTGGGCACTTGTGCTCTTAAGCAAGGCACTTATACCATTATTGCTTTGTCCTTTGGATGGCCAATCCCGTGTGTTGTGTACTGCAATGGGTTACACCTCTATGTTCCGACACCCCTATGTTCCGACTGCACGTATTCCTATTCCTAACCCTAACCCTAACCGGGAGTAACACAATCTAGGTTGTCGGAACATAGGAGTGTCGGAACATAGAGCAGTCACCCTGCAATGCACATAAAAGAACCCACAACACTTATCGCCTAAGGCTAAGCGAAGGGGTTTGCCCCGGTGTTTCTGGCCTCCTGTTAAAACTCCCCTGCCCTGCGGAGTATTTAGAAGATCTAATCAAGAACCAGGTATTGTTGATGTACCCTAACGTGGCGCGGCCCCTAACGTGGCGCACTTTTATTTTCGCCTGTAGCGCCTAGCTAGAGCAAAAGTTTTAACTGAAATTTCACAGAAAGTGAAATTTCATCAAGTTCTAAACACTCCCGTTAATAAATCGCAAGTTTATTTACCCGTTACAAAGTTAAAAGAAAAGATTATGTTGGCGTGATTTCCTTTGAAAATGCCCCGAAAAATAAGAAAATAATTTTCTGACAAACATCTGGCTGGGTTTGTAAGTAAATATAATAATGATTTATCAGAATTTATCAAGTTTACAGAAATTCTTAAATGTTAATTTGGAATTTTCTGAGATTTATTCAAGTGCGCCACGTTAGGGAACACTCCGCCAATTTGTGCCCAATTTCCGGACGCGACCGTTTTTGCATTTCGGATAAAAATTTTATGAAACCGAAATTGTTCACAGAGGTTAAATAGCAAGCATTAAAAAGGTAAAAGTACCAGTATTTCACTGCATGAATTTGAGGTTTATCAACAAAGAGGTTTGGCAACACTACACGAGGAAAGTTGGGTAAGCTTCGAAGTGCGCCACGTTAGGGAACACGACTATACGTGTGAATTTATAGGTCTACCATGTCTACTGCCTATCCGGTTCATTAGTATGACGTCAGTTCAGTTTAAACCATGCCCACTGACGGAAAGATTTCCATATACGAAGTTCACTCAACACCCTGTGTACAAACCCTATGAGATTGGACTGAAAATTTTAAGTGTTTTCTAAGAAAATGCTTGTATTTTCTCACTGCTCAAATTGACTTTGATGACATGAAATTGCTATCTGGGGGCTTGGTAGTCAATACAGAGGAAAATTAGTGAACTTCGCATATGGTAATCTTGCCCCACTGGCTATTAAGTAGCATTGGAACCATTGGACATGTTGGAACCGGAAACTAACGCAACTTCAGTGTGTGTGTATCCAATGGGCGCTAGTAATCAGTGGTGCGTGTATGAAAGTTTTACTAACGAACCAGATCATTACATGTTGACTTGTTGTACACAAACATGATAAAACAGCCCCGCAACACAAATCATATTTATCAACGGGCTGGCATAAACAACCACTTTTTACGAAAAAGGCCTACAAATCATGACAATCCTCTCCAGGACAGCAGCGAAGCTTTTTAGGAGAGTACACCTATGCAAGATCATACAGAAAAAGAACTACATCAACATTTATTAAAGTCCTTACCTGATATCACATATCACCTCGGATTTCCCACTGAATATTGACATGAACCATTCAGTCATAATAATTATGTAGGCCTTCAGTTCATTCGTGCATGATCTTAGGCAGGTTAGGCCGTATTTTGTGTTGCAAACTTGCACCCTACGATCACGAACTCATGACATGCATGATGATGACGGGTGTCGGACGCTTCGCCCCATTTCCACGTCGCCCCATGTCACCTCGCCCCTAACCACTTCGCCCCATCCCTACTTCGCCCCATCCCCACATCGCCCCATCTCCGCATCGCCCCATCCCCACTTCGCCCCATTCCCGCTTCGCCCCATCCCCACTTCGCCCCATCCCCACTTCGCCCCATGTAGTATGAAAAAGGTGAAGGCTAGGGGTGCAGACCAAATAAACTGCCAAAGACCCCAGATAATAAATGCTCCCAATTCTAGAAACTTAGGAAAAATACAAACTCTCTGATGAGGTGCTCGAGACACAGATGAGAGAAATGATGGCTCTATCCCATTCAGAGACGCCTCTCCTATTGGCTTGTGAATAAAATCATCAGCCGCTGGATTCAAAAGAATCCGTAGGTATGGGTCAGTGAGTTAAAAGGAACTCACTGCCTTGAGGAAAATGTTCCGTCGAAATTTGTCTGATATGTGACACTTACAACTTCATTTAGATGAGATTGGTTCCTCCAAGAGTGAAATTAGGATGTCAAAGGTATTGTCGTTCTCAGATAAGTGGGAGACGGGTTGGTATAGCCGGGTTGGGAACAAAGTTGGATCTTTTACTTCAAGCTTTTTTCTCGGTAGGGGAGAGCCTAGCTAGAGAGGTTGGTTATGAATTGTTCATTTGGTGATGGGCTAATTCTTTCCGTTGGTTAGCAATTAGTGAATCTGTTGAAATTGTTTTTAAGCCAAAAAAATAGATGAGATTTTTTTTTTTACATGTATTGTAACGGCTGGGGCAAAGTGGGGATGGGGCGAAGTGGGGATGGGGCGAAGTGGGAATGGGGCGAAGTGGGAATGGGGCGAAGTGGGGATGGGGCGAAGTGGGTATGGGGCGAAGTGGGGATGGGGCGAAGTGGTTAGGGGCGAAGTGACATGGGGCGACGTGGAAATGGGGCGAAGTGTCCGACATTCATGATGACTATGTTGTGCCCATTCTTGAAAATCACGCATTCTCGAGAATGGGCATGCACATTCTTGAGAATGTGCAACTGGATCCTTGCTCAATCTTGGCAAAAAATAACTCTTCCAGATTGAGCGCACATTCTTGAGAATGCGCGACAAGATAACGGTCTTGTCGATGTCGAGCACCGGCTGCGCTTGGCAAGTCTAGCTGAATCCTCGTTCACTGATTCTCAATAATTATACTGTTGCAACGCAAGGCGCTGAAAAGTAGAGTGGATATGATAAGTAAAGGCGTATTGATATGGGGGGGGGGGCCGGGAAAAAATAAGAGACATAATAATACTAGTGCAAAGAATTCTGATTTTTTGGATAATAAAAGCGGGGGGGGGGGGGGGGGGGGGGGACGTAAGAATGAAGAATGTGAAGAATGAGAATGAATACTGCGACATCCCATAGTGCTAATGCTATTTCCCATTTAAATTGCCACCAATTTATTGTTCACATCCCACCATAACGTCGCAGAGCTGGATTCTATCTAGTCAAAAGAGCAATTTTGGCAGCTTCTGGACATCGTTTTTTTTCGTGGCACGCATATGATACATGCAGGGACTTGTAACTTGTCTAGCCTAAACAAAGCACTCCCCAGACTAGTTCCCAGTCCTCCGTTATTACAAAACTTCCTATAGTGGGCAGAAAAAAGCAATAATAACAGGTTTAATTTGATTCAAATTATCGTAGTTATACGAGTACAGAAGCATAGAACATTTTCTTTCCTCTTTATATGAACTGTTTCCCTTTTAACCGCTATACAATTCATTTAACATAATTATGTCGTGCAATGTTTGTTAAGATTGGGCAAAATTCATAAATTGTGCACGTGATATTCCCACCCAATCTTAAGAATGAGCGCTCATTCTTAAGAACGCGTGCTCGTTCTTAAGAATGGGCGCTCATTCTTAAGAATGCGCGCCCATTCTCGAGAATGTGCATGCCCATTCTCGAGAATGCGTGATTTTCAAGAATGGGCACAACAACTACACGAGTGTAAAAATGTACGTGTAGTACATGTACGTACGTGTACGGATACCGCGCCAGCGCTGCAGCGCAGCCAGCACCTGCACCAGCACAGCAGTAGTGACTAGTGTGGTGGATCCCACGAGGGCCCTATAGTTTGTGCATCACAAAAAGCCTTTGATTTGAGGCTTTAGAAAGTGTTCAAAAGCATGGAGGACAATACTATAACTTTATAGTGAAACACGTTACCTCAGAAAAACGTTAAGGACTGCCCAAAAAGAAGAACCACGTACCGTCAACAGCTAGCTCGCTGCGGTCGTCTGCAGCGTATTTCACGATTTTTATCAGAACAATGGCGTGATTATGCAATAACACCATCAACTATACGTTCTAAATAAAACTACTTAGACGTATGGGGTCGGGTTTTTTTTTTAGAACGTGTACATTTAGTTTCAGTTACGCGTGCATTTGGTGTTTTTATAAAAATTAAAAATTTGTAATGTTTTTTACAGAACCAAAAAAGGGAGAGAACGGACAGCACATATGAATTTATCACAAATGTAACATTTTTATTTACAAATTCACACTTTGCCCAACACGGTGTGCACATTATAATATACACCAACATTTCTTACAATCATAAATATTAAACAATGTAAAATTCAACTCAAATACAAAGAAATTACAATTAACTAAAATAATCACATCCACATTTTCAGAATATCAAATTTATAAAGCAAGTGCCATTCCTTTTGATCAGAAATAGTTTTTAAAGGGCCATGTAATGTGATTTTTTACATGCCACCTGGAAAATACACCTGTTTCCAATTCAACCTTACTTACTTTCAATTTTCGTTTTGACATTTTCAAGGGTATTTTGGTGCCTTTTTATGGTAATGCCAATTTCCATATTCATGAGCAAGAGTGATGTCATTTCAGGCAGAAATCTCAATGTTACATTTATTTCAACACCACAAGTTGCCAGAATTTTAGATATTTTACTGTTGTAAAGTTTTGTTTTCTTTGGTGAATCGTTGTTGCGTCAGTACATGAGCACACTTTTCTCACAATTTTTTTTTAATGAGCAATTCACAATTTGAACAAAAAAAACCCAAAACCCCTAAACTGAACAAGGTCTTTCTGAAATGACATCACAGCAACAGTGCCCCCACTTGTATTGAAAAGCATGGAACATTTTTGAGTGTTTAAAGAGTGCACTTTTCAATAAAATTGACCAAGAATGGATGCCAAACAGTTTTCATGCATTTAAGAGGAGAACAGAACATATTCCTAAGAAAAATCATTGCATGGCCCCTTTTAAAGACTGATGCAATATGTTCAAAAGGGAAAGCAAATTTATCACTTTCAAATTATGAAAAAAAATATAATTATAACTTCAACTGATAAAGGAACAGACAAGATTGATAATATTGATTAAAAATTAATACATTTGGAGTCAAGTAGAAGACTTAGCAATGAAGGACCTAAACATGGAACAGCAGTGCGTGATTTCATCTACATTTTTTTCTATTCCAGAAAAAAACATAATGCTGATTAGTGTCATTTTCCTAATTCTAAAAGCTTTCACTTAAAGCACTTTGTTAATTTTCACTTTACATTTTAGTTTTTGAATGCCCGGCTCTTCAAGATAAAATACTCAGGTTGCTGCAAAAATTCGAGTTCCCCTTTTCCCCCAATTTTCTTTGATACAAATTACTATTTAGGTATTTTAATGCTGGCATTGACTTTAAGTGTTAATTGACCAACTCAATATCTAGTGTGTGTGATTGTATGTTTCTGAGGAAATAAATATTTCACAAGTACCATACTTAAGTATTCAATAACTTACATCTCCCAATGGTCTTTACTATGTTTCACCTGTATTTAATAAACACAAACAGTTCAAATAAATTGTCGTGTATTTTGGGCTGGGTGTTTAAAATTATCAGAAAGCGTATAAAAATCATGAGGGTATCCCTTAAAACTAATGAAAATCTGTAATGATCTTTGTTTATAGGGCTTAAGTTAAGCTGGTACATTAATGAGTACGACCACAATGTATCACTATTGAACCATCACATGATGTATTGATGTCTTTTTTGACTCGCCATATACAGGCTGGGGACGAAACTGCCACAAAGTCCTACATTTAATAATCCAGAATTTCTTGTTGTTTTTTTGTTTTTATCAAAGCATATGCCATATACAGTCACCATCTATCGACACAGACCAAGTTTCTCAGTGGTTTAGTTTACTAGAAAGTAGTGCGAGAACACATAGCCATTTTTTAATAGCAATATGTAGCGAGTCCTAAAACTATTGGCTTTATAACAACCTTTTGGGGGGGGGGGGGGGTATTTAGGCTTTCAAGCAGACCCAGGTGAAAAAGAAGTAGGACTTTGGAGGATAAAATCAGGATATAGGTTGGACTTTTGCGGGCTTTCAGGAGTAGTTTTTGTTGATACTCACCCATGTCCACAACATCATAAGCCTCATTTGGCATGTTCTGTACTCACATCACTTGTGCTTCATCCTCAACTAAGCTTTTGGAAGTACAGTTGCAGTACTCCTGCGCCTAAGCCATTCATTGTGTGATTTACATGTGACAGTGTGTCACCCTGTTATGAAAAGTGTTATTGAACGGCACTACAGTGGAACGCCGCTATAACGAACATCGTTGGATCCACAGAAAGTGTTCGTAATAACGATCGTTCGGAATATCGATTTTGAACCGACGGTACCCTCTTTTGACCAATAGTGAACTGGCATTTCTCAAGAGTGGTTTTCCCTTCTATTCCTTGGGGAAATAATAGCCATCTATCGCTCTTCAACATTCAAACACGATGTAACTATGGGTCGTTTGATGTTCGGGAATTAAAAGTTATTAAATTAATTAAAAGTTATTCAAAGTGGCCCAAATAGTGTTTAATACATGTACAACCGGTAGATTTTTAGTTAAATCTGTTGACTTTTTTCAACAACAGTGTTCGGTATGTTTTGTACATTAAAACCGTGAGCCAAGGATGATGTTCGGTATAGCCAAATGTTCCGTATAGCGGTGTTCAGTATAGCGGCGTTCCACTGTATTTGGTGTGGGTAAATTTCGGTAGCTACATAAAAACATGACAAGAAGTAGGAAAAAGTAGGAATTTCAAGATGAGGCCAAAAAAAAGATATATTCGGTCTCTGGTCAGACCAAAGTTCCGGAATTGACGCGGGGACGCAGCTTTTTTTTTTTTGCTTTTTTTTTTTGTTCAAGCTTGGATTGTACAGACAAGGTGGGGTACTATTTTGCTTTTTTTGTGTCCTCATGTACATTGGTGTCCTCCATAATTTGCCTTGGTGCAATTTCCCATTCCTTGGTGCTCTTTGGTAAAAAAAAAATTGAGGAGGTGCGGCAATAGAGGGCGCTGTTGGAGCTACCGCGGAACTTTTTGGGAAAAAAAAAGATTGACGCGCATGATTAAAATCGACGCGCGCGCTGACCAGAGACCGACTTATTTTTTTTTTGGCCTAAAAGTAAAAAAAGTAGGGAAAAGTAGGATAAGCAGGAATGCTTGAAAGCCTGTGTTATAAGGAACCATACTCATTCAGCCAAAAGACAACGACGACACAACTTGTACTTGCATCAAATTTGGAGCCCCACGTAAAATATTGGTAGCTTGAGACTTTGAAGAGTACTATAATCCAGAATCGTGTAAAACTTGCTGCTGGACTTTTTTCAGATTCTAGGGTGGGTACAGTAGACAAAAAAAACCCCACAATTTTACAGCATTAATATAAACATCACTTTCAAATTCTTTGAGGGCCATTTTAACAGAACACCAGACAGCACAGAGTTTTATGTACATGTACAATGTCTCTTAAATTGGACAAGAAAAATATTACGCATACTTGAGCCTGAATTTACAATGTTTATAGGAAAGCTAGTTTAGTGCATGTTAATTACACCTATGACTTTTTGTATGGGATACTATATTCCTGCTTATGGTTTTAATGATACCCCTGTACATGACTACTTCACTTCATAGTGTTCTTTATAATATAGCTGTTTTTGCACGTAAAATGTTTCATTTATGTAAATGAGGATACCACGAGGTCGTCATGTTGACAATTAAATTCCATGAAATGCACACACCATTTTTTTTGCAATTTGTAGTCCGTTTTTGATATTAAATAATGAAGATTACTCACCAGTGGAAAAACAAACGAACTACTGCTATTAAATAGAGCATTTACAATGAATTTATATTATGTACAGAGGTTTTGGCATTAGCAAATGAAAGATGTCTTCAAAAATTTGATATTTCCTCCCCCCCCCCAAAAAAAATAATCCCTACTTCCAAATTTGGCGAAGAGAAAAAATGACATGACGTTTGAAACACTGAAAATATGACATTGTTACAACACAACGTCAATATTCTAGACGCTTTTCATATACGTAATTTTTTTTCTCTCAAGCAAAAGCTAAGCATCCTTTGTCACTAGAGGGCGCCCTCTGCCTTACACAGAAGCGCATCGCATTATGGATGCGGTAAAAGCTAGTATTGGAAAGAGCCCCAAGCAGGGCATTATAATTTGGCAGATTTTTAATTGTTGATATATATATATTGTAGGATGTAATTTTCACATCTGATATTCGCCACTGAAGTATTGCGTAAGATACTTGACCTTTCACCCTTAACTCTTTCGCTACGGAATTTAATTTACCTTTTTCGTCCCAACTGGACGTAATTCAAAGCTGAAAATTCCGCCGAGCGTCGATGTGGGCGCCGCCATCTTTGAATGTATCTCCGTAAACAAACTGCTCACAATAACAAAAAGCGCACCCCGGCCAGACGGAGAGCCGCTGGCAACGGCTCAAACTAGGGTCAGAGGTTATACGATATAAATTATGTAGATATTGGCCACGTCATGGGGACATCATGTTTATTCATAGCGACGCAACCCAGCCGCTGCCAGCGGCTCTCCGTACGACCTGCACAATTTGTATGGGCCGCTGTCAGCGGCTCGCCGTAGCGAAAGAGTTAACCTATAACCAATAAGCACTCTGATGAATTGAAGCAAAATCTCTCAAGTGTTTAACTCTCATGTATCACTAATGACATGCACAAAGGTGTTTAATGACATCAACAACAGTAATAATGCGTTTGATGAGAGGATGCTGGATGTCGGAGATGTAGTCTCATCACAACAAGTCATAACATCTCAAGTCACTCAGCCACGAGTCAAGTCACAAGCTATTCAAGTGAATTGTCGCAGAGGCTTTTCTTTTGTCCTTTGTTCATCCCCTGTTACTTGGAACCTGACTTGTGATGCACCTTGTGATGGACCTGTGATGCGACTTCTGACTTATGATTGACTTCTGATGGATTTGTGACGTGGATTGTGATGTGACTTATGACGGACTTGTGTGAATCGACCTGTGACTGACTAGTGACGGACTCCACAGCTGTGCCAGATGTCCCCGGTGCTCCGTGTCTAGTTGGTGTCCATGTCGTCGCCATCCTCCGACGCATCCCCACTGGATGACTGCCGACCGTTCGTCATTGCACCGTTACTGAGCTCGCCGTCTTCATCAGCGCTAGCCCGTGAGACTGTGGCCGGGATCCCAGACCTGGGTGGGGCGTGACAGTCTTTGCGGATGTAGAATAGTACATAGGCTCCTTTCGTCTAGGAGGTTAGATACCAAAAAATACAAGTGTTAATGAGTGTGAGCTGTTGCCACCCCACCAGACATGCCGATACCCTCAACATTGCATGAAGCGATCTGCAAGACTACAATGGTCAATTCATGGCTACTCACATTACATTTTTGTAACGTGAGTAACCAATTTTGTGCGTCTTGTTTATCACACATAACACATTTTTCTGGATATCATCTTTGGTGCTTAGGTAGGTCTAGGTCTACTCTATCTACCGTGGGGATAACAGTTATTAAACCATTTCAGTAAAGTAATTACAGCCCAAGGAAACTCAAAAGTACATCAAAAATGAAACATGAGTAACCGTGGAATTGTCCAAATGAATGTGCACAAATGCGAAGACCAGCTAACCTCTACAGTAGCTGTACTAGCTGCTACACACAGGGCCCAATTTCATGGCTCAGTTTACCACCGAATTCCGCGCTTACAATTACCAATCTGTGCTTACAGTGCAAGCAGAAACAATTCTGTACAAACCATGTGAGCACAGAATCCTTAGTTATAGGATGCATGCATGCGCATGAGCCCAAATTACTCGCCAACCCGTGAAATACGCCAACCGTAAGCGTGGGATTTTCTGCTACAGTAAGCGGGGATTTTTTGCTATAAATGGAAAACAGTGGAACAGTCTCAGCCATGCCGAAGTATTTGTTGCACAGGATTCCATGACTTTTCCCATGATTGTTTTCTTGGAATATCAACTTTCCACAACTCCATGCAAAATAACAAAAATTCTGTCACTTTTCCGTGACTCTCCATGATAGCTTTAAATGCCAGGATTTTTCCATGACTCTTGGAACCGTGATTAAGTGTTTTTGTTTAACTCCGTCAAACGGTAGCACACATCTGTTTCTTTCCCCCCTACCGTAGAACTGTGGTATCCGATATGGGGCCTGAAAGATCAAAATGAAATACACATGGACACGCTACTCACCACCACAGCATCACTGTCTACCCTGGATACGGAGCTGTCGTCAAAGTTGTACCAGTTTTTCGTTTTGGCGTTCTTTGCATATGAAAAATCTGTACAGAAAACGATGGAATACGTTTTGGATGGCAAAATTCTACAAAGGCACAATGTGTCATAATGAAGAGAATTACAAGGTTTTTAAGGATTTGTGCCCAGATACACTGTATGTAACAGACTTGTCCAAGGATTACAATTAAGTTATTTAAGTGATATTGACATTTCCATATTTGTTGTACAATTTTGCTTGTTTGCTTGCTCTATAAGAAAAAAAGGAATCTGTTTCAAATCTTCAGCTTCAAACACAGAGACAGGTAGTCTATGTAATAGATTATGCGTGAACAGATTCACTGATTAATTAGGCAAGACCCCGCCTCTTGACCTCCTAGATTTTGACCAATCAGCGGGTGCTTTCTATATCGCGTCTTCGGTCATTCACCCGTTGCGCGTCATAGACAATAGATAAAAAAAAAATGTCGTGCGTTCTGTATCATGTTACGCGATATGGCGTTGTATTACAAAACACTGCATTCGAATTGACCAATCAAACCATTAAGTCCCGATTTAGGAATGAAATGACGTCATGATTTTAGTAAAGTCGACTCCGATTGGCTGGCGCGCGGCTTGCATATATCTGCATGTCCAGACATATCAGACGTTATACAGGACTTGCCTCCGTGGATAACGGGTGATACTCAGACTTGGGCCAAGTTCGCGCAAGGACTATAGTTGACCAATGGTTAACTAACGTATGCCCGAACTCTGTCTAGTCGACGGTGGTTGACTACGCTAGTCGACTATTTGGAACCAGCCTACTGGGGTTGGTTGCTTCGCTGGTAACCAATAGCCGCGCGCATTCATAACGCAAGCAGAGAGCCAGGATCCAGAAGTTTTGCGACGACATTTTGACCAGCGTTTGACTAGAGACGTTCGCACGTTGCTATCAGTGCGCAGGCGTAAGGTACGTCACAAATCAACCACTGGTCGACTAATGGTCCTTGCCCGAACTTCGCCTAAGAGACAAGAGGAAGTCAAGAGAAAACTGTTCCAGCATCGGTATAATGTAGATAATCATCCATTTGATAAACCAACTATAAACTGCCCCAAAACTCTAACTTCCTGCCCAAGTTCCAGCAAGAAACAGACAGAGAACATCGGGGTTGTGTTCCACTCACGCAAACGTTGCCAACATTCATGTTCTTTTTGTGCATAGCCAATGGGAAATCAACTTACATTACACTTACCTGATTATATGATACCTTTTTCGACTTTCATTGTTTAATACCTTGTCATTATGTTTTTATATTGTTCCTTTATTGATTCACCTGTATGTCTATTATTCAAAGTTTATGCATTCATATTTCTCTATTGTCAGTCTATTGTTTATCTGAATATGTTACATTTAGTTCTGTCTATGTTTATCCTATTGTGTTGGGTGTAGCTTGGGTCCCTTCTGAATCCTTTAAAATACCCAAATCTACAATCAACATAATTTAGGGGGCCCATTCTCAACAAGCTGTGCTTCTTATGGACCCCCTCCATTTCCAAACTGTATTGTCTTTCTAATTATTTTTTCTTTTCCACTGCATTATATACAATGTTATCCATTTTGTGCATTTTCTTGTTTGGAATTGGAAATAAAATTAAGTTAAGTTACAGGAAAAACAAAACAAATCGGGGTCAAAAACCTGATTTTTTTTAAAACTCAAAACACTACTACTTCCAGAAATTACATGGCACAATGACGTGACTCATGCATGAACACCAATTTGTTGGCCTGCAGCTTCTGAGATATTTCCGATCGAGCTTGTTTTCTAAAAGGTTCACAAATGTATATACAAGCAAATGAGGTACTTACAGTGACCACCTCCAAGCCCTCCGAAGTGATTGGCCACGGCAACCAGGTCATATTTGTATGAGCCTTCCTTGGGATTGATGACATACTGTGTCATATCTAAATTCCTGGATTGGGAGAGAGTACAGACAACAACACAGTAAGTGATGTTGTTGCTAGAGGTTACCAGACAAAGGACGAGGTTATTGATACCCTGTCTCAATCACCCTAGTGACTTGTACTTTCTTTGAGCTTGACAAGTTTTAGCTCTCTTTGGGCAGATTTTGTTAAAAACCAGTTCACCCGGGCTTACACTCCAAGCTGTGCGAACGGATCATAACAAGTGACTTACCCACACTGCTTAGCGACAATTCTTAGCGACAAGTTTTTGTGAAGGAGATGGAGCGGTCAAAACACTAAAGTTTGTATTGGTCGGTTGAAAGATGTAAATTATAATTAGGGTTTTTGACCTTCGCCAAAGTAGTTTAATAAGCAACATGTATATTCAGTGCTGTCTGGAAGCTTGCGAGGGAAAGAAACCACAAGCTTGCTCGGATAGGAATTTAACCAAAAAGCTCCTGCTTACTAGTGTAGGCGTCTTAACCACTTGACTACCACGCTTACCGGGGATCTGCAAGCCGTTTCAAATTTGATGTAGTAGGGGGGGGGGGGGGAGGGGGGGGGGGGGAACCGCACTCAATCCTATATGATGGGATTATGCATTTGAGAGATGTCAATTTACAAAATTGTTCCTTAAAACTGGAAATATTGAACTTACTCGAGTGGGAAGTTGACCACCGTGTCAAGCTTGTCTCTCCAGAAGCGAGTGTAGGAGAAGCGTTTTAAATGCACCACTAGCACCTTGGGCAGTTGCCACAGGTCAAATTTCTTGGTAGCCTCTTGGTGTTTTTTGCATGCTGGACAATACCTAAAACAAAGAAATAAAAAATGATTACAAGTTTGCAAAAACCTCTGCGCAAAAACGTCAAGAAAAGAAATACGACCTGTTGCAATTCCTCAGTTCTTTGCTGTGAGGTCATTGCAAAGGTCATCTAACACTCTAGCTGTTGCTCGGGAGTACACCCTCCAAAACACTTCAACTTTTGTCTTAAAAAATGTCCCGTCTAATGCATGGTGGGGGTGAGCAGTTACACACTCAACATAGAATGCCAAGCTAACCTCTGATAAGCAAAAGAGCACCCTTCAGTTTCCTCCCTATAAAGTCTTTGCTGACGTTAAGCTTGCATAAAGCATGCCACGTGAAGGGTATGATATACATGTATATATAATAATAATAATAATAATAACAGGATTTATAAAGCGCCATTCCATCTAGATCATGGCGCTAAAGCAACACAAGATAATGAAAACAGACATATTAACATGAAATTGGAAACAGGTGAGCTTTTAAGTGTTTTCTGAGTAATGAAATAGTCTCCTGTGATCTGATGCTTGAGGAGGGTATGGTGTTCCAGAGCTTAGGGCCGGCAATAACGAAGGCACGGTCAGTGGAGGTGTTCTTGGATCTCTGCACCGACAATAGTGTACCATCGTTACTGGAACGAAGGCCAGGTCGGCCAGATACGTTGAGCTGGATGAGGCGGTTATTAGCTGTGTGATGGAGACATTTGAAGATGAGGAGGGCTATCTTGAATTCAATTCTTTGCCGGATGGGAAGCCAGTGAAGTTTGTTAAGTAGTGGAGAAGCCGATTCACGCCTGCCAGCGGTAAATAAAAGGCGTGCAGCATGGTTTTGTAGTCGTTGAAGTTTATCCCGACCTGACTCAGCGATACCATATAGTAGAGAGTTACCATAATCCAGACGGGACAGAACTAATGCACGGATTACGTGGTGACAAGTTTCAAAATCCAGGAACCGGCGAATATATCCAGCTGGCTGGCAAAAATTACACTCAGGGTTATTGCTAGCAGATAAAACATTTGCCACCCCCCAATTATTTGTTTTTACCAGCAAAATGGTTGTCCTGTCAGCAAAATTGTGTCTATTTCCAAATAAGCTGCAATGAATAGTGCCACCTATTGTCTGTGGTGTCCAGTCTCGCGCACTTTGAACAGTACCCCCATAAGTCAGTTAGTGTCCATGACCCCCCCCCCCTCCCTCCCCCGGGCCCTTTTGATTTTGTGGTTGCCTGGTGACCAGGAAAACATTACCGGCTACCTTCCAGTACAGAGTGGTCTAGTGACGCCACTCAAAAGGGCTCACATTTTCAATACGACGGGAACAGTAACTTAAAGGTAAAAGAATTTCCAGAACATTTCATTTATTTTTTCAAACCAAAGGACAAACTAGCCAAGTCGGCGATGTCAACTCACCATGAATCTTCCTTTTCTAGCGTTTCCTCTGTGATGAAGAGATTGATGCAGTCACTTAGGTCAATGTGCTGTCTGCGCGATGTGCTTTGGTAGTTCATACTTTCATGGATGTCGTACGCCTGCAAAAGGTCATACGAAAGCTGGAACTTCAACTTTCTACACAAAATTGCCATAGTCACATCCACTGCAAAGTTACAAATTTCAACAAAACCAATCAAACTCTACTGTCTGCTTTAAGGTATTGAAGGCTATGAGCTCTGTGCGCTACCAAAAGAGGGCGCCCTTTTCCCTAGCAATGAAGTCCCATGGGTGGGACATTTCGCTGGTTGACGCGCACCGTTCCTTGTGTGTGACGCACGTACTCCAGGGGATTTTTGTTATGTACACGCAGTGACAGCGCTTCGCGGCAAATGAATTGGAGTCAGGCAAGATGGTGTCGGTCGGTCACCCCCAACTGTACTTCCTTAGGCTGTGAGGGGGTACTTGTGAACGGAGCGGATTACGGTTTACATCCATAAATTGTTATAAATGGTGATTTTGAAAGAATTAAGATGACACCAACGATGTAAACCAGTGGATTTTCAAGGTCAAATTACCTAAGCACCTTTTAACAATGTAGTATTATAAGGGATTCAGAAGGAATCCAGCAAAACAACAGAATTAAGAAACAGTACTGTTGCACATTCTAATCGTTTTTTATCGCTGCAAGGCTTAAACTATTGCAGGATTTTCACAATATTACTTAATACAGCAACACAGCTGCCTGGGTTGCTGAATTTTAAAAGTTCAACACAATCGATAAGAGAGACTCACCTCAGCCTCTTCGTCACTGTACAATTTGTCTTTGGCTTTGGGATACCAGTCTAAAGCTACATATGATCGATCTGTGAAAGTAAAGACAAGAAAAACAAATCAGACAGGCCCTTGGTTCATACGCCATGCTTCAAATCCAATGAGAATTGTACAATATGATAAGCGAGCTGCAACACGTGCAGGGGTCAATTTCAAGGAGATGTTAGGAACTTGCATAGGGCAGAAAACTGCAGAGCCTTGTGGTATATAAAGGCATAAAGGATAATTTGGTTTTCCTTTTTTTTTTAATAATAACATCACTCAAAATCCAAAGAAGAATGTTCAAAATCAAAACAAAGTTTCAGCTCAGTGGATATTACACTTTTTGAGAAAACAGTGAAAAATCATGAACACTATTTTGATCACGAACACAATTTCGTCAATAGAAGTCTTTATTTCTAAATGATCAGTCAATTATCTGATCGATGAAAAATCACCTACATTTCCTGATTTCTTCTAAATGACAGCAAGCCAGACGGAAAAATATCACAGGGACTTTAGAACCAGTACGATCTTTAATCTAAGCAAGCTTTTTAAAAATAATTCGGTAGGTTACTTTTGGGATAAATGCAAACGATCCTATATGCCTTTCAGAAATGCAAGGAGCATAATGCCTACTTATAGAAGAGCTTAAAAAAAAGAAGTCAACAGCATATTTCAGTTTTCTTCGGGCAAGCTAGCGAGACTTACTTGTGAATTTGATAACGTTGCCGTCGTCTTTGAGTTTGGCCAGCTCAGCGCTACCGTAGGAGTTGACTAAGGTCATGCCAAACAGTCCCGGTAGTTTCTTGTCGTCTTTGACGTCCTGTTTGCTGCCCTCGTTCTCTTCGCTCGTGTTGTTGTCCTGCGTCGAGTCCGAGTCGGAATCCATATCTGTTTCTGTGGAGAAACGGTGCAGTGCAATTTGGATGTTTATCATTTGCAAATGAATATTGCGTGATACACTTTCAGATGGTCAGTCAAGGTGTTCAGCGATACAAAAAACAACCCTTGCAAGGTAAAAATACTTGCGCTGTACTTATTACGAATATGATTCACAGAATGTCAAATTGGCGAACGATACACGAGAATGTCCATTTGTTCTACGAAGAGATATCAGAACTCTATGTAAATACTGACATTGCTAACACAAAGAAGCAAATAAGATTTGCTACCAAACAATTAGACGAATTTGAATATAGTAGTTCTGATCTTGTCGAGAAGAGTTTTTAAAATATTTAAGTTGGAAAGTTCTAAACTTAGTTGTGGAATAGTTTTAGAATAAAACACATGTTGGAAGGGACCACCAGTTTGTCTGAAAACATTGATGTACGTACCAGTTCACAGGTCAACCAATCAGATGATGAGGATTTATTCAGGTGTTATATAAAACAAATAATGAATGTTTCACATTCTTGCAATGGAAAGAATAATTTCATGAGGTGACACATGGACTCCAGCTGTCACCTCATGAAATTATTCTTACCATTGCACTCACAAACATTTATTATTTGTGAGTGCTATAAAGCAACTCCAGCAATTGGTCCAGGGTGATAAAGATCTGTTAAGAAAGAATCATCAACATGAATGACTTACCTCCATTTTCTATGATTTCGTTGCCTTCCTTGTCACTGTTCGTCCAATTTTCATTCTCAGGTATACTGACGTATCTCCTGAAAGAATGAACAGCAGACAACATGGTCATATAACCTTAGAACTTACACAATGTTTTTTGAATGAAACTTTTCTCAAACTCTTTTAAGGTTTTTGTGTTTGAGCATTTCTGCCAAATTCTAAAGCCTTCTTGAAATCTAGAGATATTGCCAATTTTTAAAAAAAGTCTGAAAATTGAATGAAGGGTCTGAAAGATGTATTTCTTTCTATCATTTAGTATCACTGTCTTACAAAAAGGCCCTTAGAACACAATTGAAAAAATTTAATAAATCTTGAAAAAAAAAAAAAAATTGAGATTACTTACGACATCTTGTTGAGCATGATCTGGTACAGCTCTGGGTATTTGAGCAACTTGCGTGGGACGGGTACCAACATTGGCTGCCCAAACAGGTTGTAGTTGTTTTGACTGTAGCTATAGGTTGAATTCTTTACGCTGCAATTAATGAAAACAAATTATCATTTTACTCTTTAGTCAGTGGAATATAAATTTAAGTCCGTATAGAATGTATTTAAATATTTACCCCCCTCCCCTCACCATATGCACTCAATACAGTCGACTCTCGTTAGTACAAACTCTGTTAATACAAAATTCTGGTTATAACAAACTTAAAGCCTTGGTCCCGACTGTGCATTTATGTGCACAATGAATGGGACTGATGTTCCTCTTAATACAAAATTCTGATATAACAAACAATTTGGCTAGGTCCGAACGAGTTTGTTATAACGAGAGTCAATAAGCATAGGCACGTCCAGTCTGGGTTATATTTGTCTATCAGAGGTTGTGATAATGATGAACAGCTCCCTCTATAGTTTTGGCAATATGTCAATAACTTTGGAGAGTCAAGAAAACACTGACCTCTTCTCTCGGAGGTAGACGGGGAGAATGACAACCTCGGGATCATCAGCAACATTGACTGGTACTTCGTATCTGGAAAATGAACCAAACAAATTGTGGTCGACTGAAGAGATTTTATCAACTGGAAATATTTGATCAACTGAGTCACACGAAATAATTATATAATATTGGATGGCTTTGAGGTAGATACAAGAATATATTGCACAAGATATGACAATCGACGAGTGCAGTATTGTCATAGTGAGTGCAATATATTCTTGTATCCCTAAAAAAAAAGTCATCCAATATTATTATAATTATTTATGTCAGGCTGACTTGATTCGCAAGGAATACAATTCAAGACACTGTCTTCATTTCTCCTTTTTCGTCAAACTATTTGAAGCTGCCACTGTAATTGTTGACAACAGTGCGCATTTACCGTACCTGGCCTGCTGCGCGCTGCATGCGCGCTGCATACTCGCTGCGTGGGCGTCCGTGTTCGACGGTATCGCGCGCTACGCTCTGTTGAGTGGTTGACAACTGTGAGTTTCTACGCTCTTGATCGTGTGGGAACCAGCGAAAATGCCTGGATGAGGGCACGCAGAGCAATATCAAAATTATTGCTGTCATCCGGGTACGTTTTACAAAAGCATACAATACGCTGATTATATTTACCGCTGGAAACCTGATATAATAATAATGATTTATATGCCAACTGATCAGGGGCAACAGCTGAAAAAGGAACATGCATACTTACACATAAATATCGTCCTTATCTGTAATATTCTTGATGCGATCGTTGGGGGCAAATACTAAATGGAAACGGTGGTTGTAGACATCTGTTACTACCATCTAGAACAGGACAAAAAATAAACAGGCATCGAAATGTGGATGTTTAAAACTTAAACCCATTTGATTTCATGAAACACCACGCTACCTTTGATTGGTTGCAACATACACACACCCAACATATAAACTTCATTACAAGGCACCTGTTACCACTTCGCCTTGGGTGCTATGCGCCCCAAGGGTGTTCAAAACATCATATCCCACATCACAGCAGTCAACAATTGTTTTGTTATACCTCTGTCTTGGATTTTTTGGATTTTGATGTAAAAGTCACGAAAACAAACGGCAGTAAACACAACAATCATGACAATCAAATGTCAAGTCACATGCATGTCGCGTGCTCGAAACGGCTGATCGTCTGCTAGTTCGCTGCTCCCACTCATGTGAGAAAACATGGTGAAAATAGCGTGGGTACCAGCGATACTAGCGTGTCACACTGTATGTACATGTACGTACACGTACGTGACATCCCACAGGGAGTGTGCCATGACTTTTTATAAACTTAAAACATGATTGTTCTAGGCCAATGAAAATGCAGTATTCAAGACAGAGGTATAACAAATCCTGTTATATCATGGTAGTGATCATTGTACACTCATGAGGCCCCCTTCAATGGAGAAACCATTGTGCATGCTATTGTACAAAGCAACTGCCCTGTGATGGATTATCTGAACAATAGCTAGCACAATGCTTCACCATTGAAGGGGGCCTTCATGTGAGAATGAACAGCGTGCCTGGATCGGTCTATATAGTGGGTAAAATGGCACTTTAATTAAGGTGGTGAGATTACAGCGATAGTGGAAAATAAAACATTCAAAATGATACAGCAGGGAAACAAATCAAGGAGAGTCTAATTGTTAGGCCAATTACACACCTTCAGAACAATCTAAACCTGTTCTGGTAGTGATAACAGTACACATGGTACATTATCCCTAACCACCCTGAATCCATCAAAATCCATACCCCTGTTTTGGAGTATATCGGCGGACTGAGGATACCTCCATATTGAAAACAGGGGGATTTTGATGGATTGAGGATTGTAAACTTAGCGGTACTGCAGGATTTTGATGGATTCAGGATATCTCCATACCGAGCAGTCACCAACTGCAAAAATTTGTGTGCATGACACAATTGGTGGATTTTGGCGGATTCAGGATACTTCCTAGTAAAAGTGCTCAAGGGGTTAGGGTTCAAACATCTTTTCTTAGCCTGGGTTTCAAGGAACACTTTGGAATGATTGAGCAGGATTAGTTTTCTAGGATATAATCTTTTTTTCGTACCTTGTCTGGCAATATTTTGGTAATCTTAGACACAGCTTTGCAGATGTCGTACACCATACCCAACTTGGGGACGACAACTTTCATCTGTAAAAGAAACATGCAAACCAGAGAGGTATCACAGAATAATCAGATGTAGTACAAGTGTTTGGTTTTTTTTAAAGCAGGAATCCACTGGCTGTTCAATGGAAATAAACCTAGTCAAAATATTTTTCTTCTTTGTTAAGAATTACCAGCAACTTTGCGAATGAACTGTTCCGGTTTGCCTTCTCACATAACCTGGTCTCGATATATATTTTTTTTAATAAGATAAATTTATGCACAAAGATCCTTTTTGAAGTTTTCCTATATCATGTCAGTTTTGGACTTTATGGTAGAAGGAAGGGTTTTTGGCTCTTGTGGCAGATTTGTTTTTAAGACTCAAAGAGTCCAAGTCTTGATAAGGGAACTTTAAAGTTATGCTGTCAGGGCAACGTCCTTTAGAACAACTATTCATCCAACCTATGGGTAATATGAGTATTAGAAAGGGCACAGTACAGGATGAGTAAAAAATTAAAAAAAAAAGCGAAACCCAAATGGCAGGACTAATTTTTGAATGAAGTTTTGCCTGTAGCATTTTCAAAATCTAGGAAATGAAAGCCCAGTCATTAAGCTTTCTTTTAGTACAAGAATCATTCAAATCACTCATGTACTTTTCAAGTTACGAAGTTTTGAACACAAACACCGTTTTAAATTTCTGTCCATGGATCACAAAAAAAGGTAAGTGTTCTTTCAGTGAAACGAAAACAATTCAAATGCATCCCTATGAGAATTGTTTTCGTTCTGCTGAAAGAACACTTACTTTTGGTCCTGCCATTTGGAATTCGTTTTTTTTTTATATAGTATTTTTTTTAAAAATAGTATAAACAGGAAGAGTGGAGCCTACATGCTTCGGAAAGATATTCTTCTCTCCCCAACCCATGTCATGCGAGTGCAGAATTTCAGATATTGGTAGTCTAAAGTGTCCAAATTGTTTGGCTATTTATGCTTCTTAAGGAGTTCAGTTAGACCATTGAATGACTAAAGCCAACCAATTGGGGATAATAATACCACAGCAACTGCTGTGATTCTCTCGGTGAGAGAGTTGTCCCTCCACTTTGTCTTAGGGAAATGGAACACTTAAAGTTTTCCATTATAAGGCCAGTTTTACTATACCACACAAAGTAGTTAATATTTTTTGATATTATTCAATCCTGCCTGATCCATGGTGCATTCTATTTCCCACAGCTTTGCCTAGGTAAGATAGAACACTCCAAGCATCTCCTAAAAAGGCCATAGCTTTACTGTATGCCACTTGAAGTAGTCCATATTTGTGTAATATTCAATCCTACCTGTAAGGGTTTGCACGTGGGATCCATCCGAATCAACACGATCTCCATGGACCGCTCTTTCTTGATCGGTAAGGGGAGGCTGAGAAAGCAGAAGGGGTCAAAGGTCACGGACACCTTGCTGCACTCGGGGCAGACCAGGGTGGACTTGAACTGGCCGTGGAACAGGTCCGTGATGATGGAGTCGTTCCGTCGCAGGTGGTTGCCCCAGGATTCCTGGGCAACGACCTGATTGGTGATAACAAATTATCAAACTCAAAATAAATGTGCATAGCTACTACGGACCCCTCCCCCCCCCCCCAAAAAAAAATTACATTCATATTCATGCCAAAAGACTGGTCAAAAAGGCCCCACCCAATGCACACGTACATGGGCAACAACACATGCGCCTCTCTAGGGCCACATGGCATGTTGCAGCTATGCGCGTCATGCACACATGTTGGACTCTGGTGCACGCATGTCGGACGTTAATCACTACTCTAACCCTGCAGTGTGCCACAGTACTGACATTGTCAGTACATTTTTTAAAAATGTTTAAATTACTCCGTCTTTTTTGTTGTTGTTGAAATATTTCATACTCCACAAGTTCCCTATTGAGACATAGCTAAAAAGCATCGGGAGTGCCCCTTTCACCCTGGTTGAACGTTTCACTCAGAATTTTTGAGGCAAAGATCAGACCCAGGCCAACTCCCATATGATTAGTATCCATAGCTCATTTTGCTATCCACTAGGCTACTGTGTGGTAGCTCGACGACAACCATTCTTAAAAATGCTTTAATGTAACGGGTTGACTAAATAACAACAATGCTCTTGACATCATTGATCTGTTCTCATGAATAAATATACTGGCCTGTTGACGTACGAATAAATTATCATAAGTGGTGCCACTGGAGTTGTGATACTGGCCCTGCCTACAACACGGGCCAATATGTCACAACTGCCCCACCATGTTACCAACCTCGTCGGATCTGCCGTTGTTCTCTTTCATCTCAATGTAAGGCTTCTTCTGGATCCTGTTCAGGTCTTCGTGGAGACCGTCCAGCAGGAAGGCCAGGAGCTCTTGGGAATCCTGCTGCTGGAAACCGGAAAACTGAGGCGCAAAACGACCAACTTGCATCTGTAATAAAGCAATATCAATATAACATTTGATACCACAATTCAAGGACTAATAAATTGTATTATTGTTCATGGTGAAGAAATAAAGGATTCCTAGAAAGCGCCCAATGCTCTGTAGCTCACAAACCTGAAGTAAACTGTGGAGAGAAGATACTGAAGAAACGTTTGGCTTTAAAGGTTGGAGAAAAAAACCCACATTAAACCTAACCCTGCCAGACCCAACACAGTGCTTCAGATGTAAAAGTCTGTGGGACCTTGCTGCATTGAGACATCATCACCAGTGCACAAACAGCCAATTCTGAAACAATCAGAACTAGTCTCCTTGAACAATGCCACAGTTGCATCCTGCTGCAGTTGGTGACCACAAACTCTGAGGCAGTTTGGCCTTGAGATTTCCGACCTAATGGATCTTGCTGCACTGTGCAGGCTTGTCTTGTTGAAAAGTGCTGCATGTTGCTGTGTTCAGCAGGGGTTGGGGTTAATATTCTGGAAAACCCATGGAATGGAGTAGGGACTGTAAACCCAATCTACGGGTTAACCTAGGTGGGATTCGAATCTGTCTCAAAAAGGGGGAAGGGAGGAAAATACTACCGTGTTATCCTGACTCCCCATAATCTCTGAACAACTTAACGCAAACACACATCCTCTACAGAAATAAAAATCGTAAATGAATGCACAATTAACCCTAACCTCCCCAACTCCATCAAAATCCATCCCTGAATTTTGGTGGATTTTGGGGGACTTGGACCTGCAGGCCTGGTTTGACTAAATATTGATGGAGTATGATGGACTTGGGCCTGGAGGCCTAAAGCAAAGCATGCATTGGAAGCATTGTGATTGATGGATTTTGGCGGACTTGGTCCAGCACTTAGTGCAAGACAGTAGGGAGTTAGGTTTAAAGGCCATCGACAAAATTGGCAGATCCGTAACAAAAAGAACTTCTGATTACAATAATAGAAATAGCTTTTTGTTTTACCTTGAAATTTCTAGGCACTGTGTACGAGTATGAGCCGGACCACATTTGTTTGATGAGTTCAGCGTAGGATTTGGCGATCTCTCCATGCATACCCAAGGGATTGTTGTAATTCAACTCATCTTTGTAGGCCTCAGCTGTAAAAAAAAAAAAAAAATTCAGAAGGTAAGGCATTTGAGGTGGTTACTAATACAAATGCAACACCCGCGAACAAAATCCTTAACCCTCTTTATTTTTTTTTTAGGCTTGAAATCTTTCTACATAAGCACCTTCACGGATATATATCTTGTTCACAGGGCAAAAAGAACACGCGTTGCTGAGTACGCGCCTAAATCGAAAACTTCCAAGTTCTTCAGAACCACCCACCGCGTCAGAAATTGATGAAAAGTCCTTTGCAAAGGGCAAATATTCACCATAAAGCTATAAATCTCACTGTACAGACATGAATTGCTGCACTGACGCACCACACACGGACCTTTATGAACAATCTGAACAGAAACTTCTGAGGGGTTGGGTTTCTTTAACGGGTATCTGGGTACCTGTGTTTTGTTTTCAATTGAGTAACTGGTTTCCGTACTACCCGTAACTGCACACCCCTACTTGAGATGGACTTGACTAAAACACTGATTAGTTTTCAAATAGATTCAATTTCCTACCACCAGAGCATCAATTCTTATTGAAAACAATTGGTGAACGATGAAAAATGTTGACCCAAGAATGGTGTACTTACTGAGGAAATACTCGGTGAGCAGCGGCACGTTGCTCATACACTGCAGAGCAGAGTTCATGAAGCACGTATTGCCGAGGTTACTGAGCCCACACAGGCCGGCCTGCAAGCCTGACCGACTGCTGCCACTATTGTACTCATAGTTGCTGGTACTGTTGTAGCCCGAGTAGGAGTTACTGCCGTAGGAACTGTAGGTGGATGGGGTACTGGAGGGGGGGGGGGGCAACCACAGGAGAGGGGTAAGACCAATGTTGTAGTCGAATAAATTGTAAACCCTCACTAGTCATCACAAGTCCAAACTCGTCTCCAGGGCCTACTGTATTTTCAATCTCAATAGCCCCTGGGTGGGAAACTTGCTTCCTGTATTCCACTTCAATATCGCAACACAGCATGGATCTATAATGGACCTATAATGGATTTATATCACGTACCAGGTGACTATGTCCAATCTGTATTTTGTGCTTTAACGTTCATGTTGTGAATATGTCCACTCCTCCTCAAAACAGGCATGCAACTGGGAATTTTAAAAAAAACGAGGAAACCCCAAATCTGACAAGACTTTTTACATGATTTTTCAATTTGTAATAGCATTCATGAGAAGTAAAAAAAATAGGAAATCAGCGGATCCGAGGAAAAGTTGCACGCCTGTCAAAAGCAATCCTCCCTTTTTCAGTTTGCTTAGAACACGCTGCATATTAGACGGGTAAACATTGTAACGTTATAACTTTACGCTGAGACAAATTACTTCCATCTGAACTTGACGCCTTTAACAAAAACCAAACACTAAAATGGAAGCAAGGCCAGGTACCCGATTATTTTTTTAATTTTACGTCTTGGTAAAATTTACCTCTCGGGCCCTTTTACCCCAGCAGTGCCCTGTCGTCTTTTTCACTACTTTAAGTCATTCTTCGTTTTTAAAACCTCAACAGACTAAATTGCACGTTATCACATCAAAATGAAATAAACAGGAATTGGTATTGTCGTCATGCATTAGGTCATTGATGAGTGGCGATTACAGATTTTCAATTTCCCATCAGCCAACAAAATTTCATCTAATTCTACACTGTCACTTGTAAAGTTTAACACTCACACCAAACGTCTACTACCAATTGATTACGCCAGTTACGAGTTGCATCTTCTCATACCTTCTTGAGGAGGATGCACTGGAGATATACTTGGAGTCCTTGGTGCTACTGTAGCTGGAGGTGGTGGGTGTCTGCCGGGGCCAATTTCCGTCTTCGTTCTTCTGCTCGATGACCAGAACCTGGCACATCCAGTAATGAAATAATTACTTTGCAAAGTTGTGCCCCGACAATAAATCAAGTATGAAAGCAACCAAATGTAAACCTTTCTGAAGAGGGTCAGACATCCGAAATAGAAGAACAGTAGGATTTTATTTCCTTTAAAAACATACAAACTGAAAATATGTTGGAAGAAACAAAATTTTTTTTTTAAAAAGAGCACAGGGAGAACAACTTTTAAACCTAACCCCCTAGTAGTTCCCCAGGACTACCCTGCTAAATCCAATAGAGTCCGACGGTTACTCATATGAGTTTCCTGCTCAATCCAACACAGTCCCGCACAACCCAACTTGCCTAGTTGTGTTGGGTGCCTGAACATATAAAATGACTGGCATCCTCAATCCAACAGAATCCAACTGTGCCTTATTGTTTTGTTTGCTGCTGGATCCAACAGAGTCCAACTTGGCGTTATTTACCAGTACCCAACAGAATCCGACTCTGAATGTTTTCAGTTGCCTGCTGAATCCAACCGATTTCAACAGGAATATACACAAGGGGTTTGCTGCTCAATCCAACAGGACCCAACGGATATATGTAAAATAGTTGGATCCTGTTGGATTGAGCAGGGTTGGGTTTTATAAAGATTCATACTGCAAAAAAAAAGGTCCAAGGGAATCAGGAAAATGGGAAGTCCATTTCTATTTCTGCAAGCGTACCTGTCCCTGATACAGCCCAGCATCTTGCACCGTGTTCTCCTTCTTACTCAGGTGTTCGTAGGTGTTACTCATGTACTTATTCCATATCCTCGTCTCCCTCTCCTCGCTGATGTCAAACAACTTCCTCATGGCTTTCTCGATAATATCTGATGTTGCCAACAAAATATAAATATATTTATATAAAAACCATCATCAAGTTGTTGTTGTTTTTTTTATAAAAGAGGTAGAAACTGACATTGCTCACTTTTAACCCGAACCCTCCTTTATCCTCCAAAATCCTCCTGAGAGGATTTTGAAAGATTTTGGGGGATTGAGGCTGAATGGTAATAAAAAGTGTTGGTTGATTTTGGAGGATGCAGTGTGTCGAGTTTGTAGGCTGTACCCTGCATTGTTCATGTTCAGCCATGCATAATTGAGGCGTGCATTATGCTTGATGTCCTTCACACTGCTTCTGAATGTCATCGACACTGCCTCAACCCATCAACAGTTATTGTTAGAGGAGTTTGAAGGATTGAGGCAATGGTCACCCTTCCATTGAACAAATTCAAGAAATGACAGACAAATTTGGAGGATTGAGGCTGAATCCACCTTTTAAATGGTGGCAAATGGAGGATTTTGCAGGATTGCGGATGGTTCCTAGCCAAAAGAGCCTAGGGGGTTAGGGCTAATCAATATTTTAGATTGGACAAGGACAGTGACAAGAACAGATTTTGAACCTGCGGCCACCACAATACTACACTGGTCAGTCAATTTTTTTATTCAACCTTACAGGAATATGAATCTGATAAAGTGAACTTGCCTCAAGTTGCCACACACTGACAAATTGGGTGTCTGAACTGCGTATTAACTCTAACCCCTTGAGTGATTTACTGGGAACCTTCCTCACTCTTGCAAAATCCAACAACATGTGGTAAACTCCACATCCAAACTGTTGGACTCTGTAAAGCATAATCAGTGTACTAGTGCAGTACTCACTCCAACAGATTCCAACAAAACATGCAGTTGGATTTTGAAGAGTTGGAGTGTTTAGGGTTTAACCCTCCTTCTCTAGCTGGCAAATTCAACAAGGCCATCCCAGCAGTCAAAATCAATCAAGTGACTGTTTTTTTACAGTAAAGAAATCCCTGCTTGCATACAGCAGGATTGACTGGCTGTGATCGCTGTAAATCTTCGCTTTGACTACGGGTGATTGATAAACAAGCTTTACCCGTTTTCTTTTTTTTTTTACTGTTGATGGAATTTGAAGTCACATTGTTAACAAGAAATAATTGACCGTTGGTGACTGGCCCGTGTAAAAAGGCGTGGCAAGGGAAATGGATTTTTTTTTACTATCTATGACTAGTCAGATAGCAAGATAAGGCTAATATTGAAAAAAATCAATTCATATAGAAAACAAGTGACACCTTCTAGCTAAAAAGCCATTGGCCTTGGAAAAAGTGCAGTATTGTTTCTTTCCATAATAACATTATTACATGATTTCACCAGATCTATAATAAATAAATTCTCACAAAGATGCATAAATGCACAAAGATGACTGCATGCGCTGAAAATCTACAGTAAAGTTGTGTGGAGGTGTCTTCTATGTGCACAGTCTATGCTATTTTTGGAAGGAGGTATTCAAGCCCACATGTGCAACTGTACATTCAGGTATGTATCTGGCCAGCTGTCGTGGCTGTGTGTGTACACTCAGGGATGACTGCATGCCACTCATACCACAGGGGTCATCCAATGACATAAGGGAATCAGATATCATCTGTAGTAATGGATACTGTCCCTGATTCAGGATTTATGGATACGGTGTGTCCATACATGTAGGGGCATTGGACATCATTCACAATAAATTGTTGATTTGGGTTCTTTTATTGACCATCCATAGCAGCTTCATGATTAAAGGGAATGTACAACATTTGCTTTTGCTCCAATTTTCAGAAATAAATGAATTTGGAGGATTAGTATGTTATAGCAAATATTGTTAAAATGACTTCTTTCAAGTTTTGAGCTTGTAGATGCTGAAAAACCAAGAAAACCATTTATGTTCTTGTAGTCTGGTTCCCTGATCCCACTTAAGATGAAACGGAGAATTTATAGACTTTGGGGAATTGTAAGGTCAGAGAATAAGTCTAGCAGGCTTGTACACCTTCACAGTGTGTAATCAATATTGCAAAGAGGTTTTGCAGTCCGTGTTTTGCAGCAAAGAGTTTGCAAGCAGTTTTTGAAAAAAGCTGGTTTTCTCCAATGCTGGTCGGCCGACCAGCGTTGGAAAAATGTAATTTTTCTTGAAAATGTCAGCACACCAGGAGCCACGATTTTCCTGATGCTTTAGACTGTCATTCCCTAACAATTCAGTAAGGTATTTTGTGATGATTTTATCATTTCGTTTTGTGATGTTTGCATATGTTGTATCTTCCCTTTAATGTGTATATGCTGCGTTTATGGGGAATGACTGGTTCAATGATTTCAAATCACTTTAGTCCTGCTACTTTTAAACCATATTTCCATAAATTACATATGTGTATGTTTGTGTTCATGTATTACAGGAAACTATGTAATTTGTGTCCAGGAAGTTTCTAAATTCCGATAGTTGAAGCTTGACGCTGAGAATATTAAGGAAGTATTTGATAAACATCATACAAACACACTGACATTTCCAAGCAAATCTGCCCTGTATTGTACATACATGTACACATACACATACACATTTGAAGAGATATATGTAAATGGCACTGTATAACTGGTTCCTTCCATAGGCGATGTAGTTCAATCAAAAGTATGTCGATCCACTTTTAGATCACCAAATGTTACAATTCTTGTTGAAAAAGCTGCAATTGTTATTCCCAAAATGTAAGAACAAAATATGACAAAATACAAGAAGACAAAAATGTCAGAATAGAGCAAGACAAAAGGCAAGAAGACCTGTCTGCAGGTGCTAAATAAGAAGGACTTTAAGAAGGTTTTGTGGTCGTCAACTAGTAGACAACTACCCAGAAATAGAATAAAAAGGTCCTACTCCTTTTTAAGGCACATCTCTTCATGTTGGCTTTTCCAAATAATTGAGGTTTCTTTCTTTACATCTATAGACCGGCGCCTTTGAATGGATTCCAGAGATAGTGCGCGTTATAAATTCCTACATTATTATTATTATTATTATTATATCGTGTAAGCAAAATATGGCTATTTTGGCCTATTTTTCAATAAAAAAAAAAATACATAAAAAGGCCCGCTTCCTTCTCTTTTGGAAAACCCCCAGATGATCAACTGGTGTTTTTTTTTATCGGCCTTATAGAGAGCTTGCAAAGAGCGCCCTCACTGTCAAACATGTTTTGATCTTTAAAGTCAGAGATGATGAGAGTACAAAGTGTCTACTCGTGCGTTGCACATAGGAAAACAGACACACAAGCTCTCTACTGTTTTCCACTCACCTATCGTGTCAGCCTTGCTGAACTGCTGCGACACGTACTTCTCTGGGTTACCGTGCTCGGACAGTTTGAGTTCCATGAGGTAGACCTCTACCTTACAGTGCTTGACAAACATTCCGTACTCTACCACCTTGCGTTTGATGGCTTCCTGGCTGGGTGTCGTGCCGTACCATGAGGCCAGCTTGTCCCACGCGTCTGTGGGCAGCAGAAGGTAGTCTAGGTCGTCGATCAAGTTTTCCTTCAGCTTGTCTGTGGAGTCCGCTGAAAATGTTACAGAAGAAAGAGCATAATATGGTCACTATTGCCAAGGCTTCTGACTGCATATGTGTGTTTTTAGACAGCATGTATGCATGAGGACTGGTGATTTACATTATACTGATGACAAATGAGGAGGTCAAGTGATGCACAGTTGGTTCCGCAGTTACAAAAAAGTAAGCAAAGTCTGTCACAAGCCAAAATGGCCTATCAGGCCAGCGTTTATCCCTGGTTTCAGTATGAGAATATTTCTGCTCCCCTGGATTGGATGCTAGTCCATCGCCGGTTACTCCCTAGTCATGCCAGTTAAAAGGGAATGTACAACATTTGCTTTTGCTGCAATTTTCAGAAAACAATGGATTTGGAGGATTAGCTTGACATAGCAAATATTGTTAAACTGACTTGTTTCATGTTTTGGGCTTGTAGATGCTGGAAAAGCCAAGAAAACCAATCATGTTCTTGTAGTCTGGTTCCCTGACCCCACTTAAGATGAAACGGATCAATCTATAGACTTTGGGGAATTGTTAGGTCAAAGAATCAGTCTAGCAGGCTTGTACCCCTTCACAGGTGTGTAATGAATTGCAAAGAAAATGCGATATGAACAATTAAGTACAGTTTTTGAAAAAAAAGCCAGTTTTTTCCAACGCTGGTCGGCCGACCAGCATTGGAAAAATACACTTTTTCTTGAAAATGTCAGCACACCAGGAGCCACGATTTTACAGGATGCTTTAGACTGTCATTCCCTAACAATTCATTAAGGTATTCCGTGATAATTTGATCATTTCGTGTTTTTATGTTTGCAAATGTTGTATCTACCCTTTAAAGCCGGTACCCATTTATACTCCTGGGTGGAGAGAGGCAAGTGGGGGTGAAGTAGCTTGCCCAAGGACACAACATGTGACCAGCTGGATTGGAACCCCTGACCCTCTGATCATGTGTCAGGAACCCTAACCACTAGGCCACACTCCCCACAAGGTTCAGCAGTAGAGCACCCTAACAACATGTTTCGAATGACTCGGACTAAAATGTATAGTCTTCAGGATGCTGCATGATGAGCTCAAATAGCCTTTCTTTTTGGACCAATCAGTGATCTCAAAAATTGGCATTGTATGTGTATTAGGTAACACCCACTGTGCTGCATCCCGAGCGCATATAGACCTATCCATAAGTAGGACTAGGTCAGGGTTAACACTAAAATGAGAAGAGGAATCTACCGGCAAAGAGTCCCGAGTTGTCGATAGGGCCAGGGTTGCTGGTCTCATTGCCCAGGTTATACATGTCCCAGCTGTCATAGCCGACATACTTCTTCCATTGTTTGAACCACTTGCTGTCCAGTAGGTACCTGTGTTCAAAGTGGAAAAACAATGTAGTTAACAAATTTACAACTATTTAACAACAGGCTATGGCAACACAAGGTATGCTGGATGATAATAAAGTATAATGGTGAAATGCGTCTGCGTGATCGGTCGATCCTACAGGAAATCTCAGAATTCACTTCCCTTTTCCAAAACAATTCTCAAGCGTCATAGATTAGAAAGAAAATGGTAATCAACCGATGGCAGTGTAATTGACCACTGGCAGCTTGATTGACCGACAGCGCAGTGCGATCAACCGTTACCGTTAGCGCAGACCAAATGGGCAGTAGTGCACATACACTGATCGTGCCCAACAAATATGTTGACTGCTTAGTAATATATCCATGACATATGCACTTACAAGCAATTTTTTCACAAGCATACCCTAAAATATACTTAATTTGTTGGCTTTTCTTGACCTAGCGTGCATTGCCTTTATACTGGCCCCATCAATGTGGCTCAAATACTGGACTTCCTCTGTATAGAGAGCCACACAGCGGGTTTAAGTGGAACAAGTGTGTTCGTATGCGGGGGGTACGGTACAACTACAAGCACTTGTACGCATGCGCATACTATCATTCCGCTCCTACCGTACCCCCTGCGATGCGCTCCGAGCGAACCGGAAATCATCGCTCGATCATATGCGTGCACGCTTCAAGTGTCAGGTTGGCTCAGTGCAGTGCGCAAAGGGCATATTTTTCATCATTTTAGCAAAAAAAACCGACAAAATCCAGCGATGTTTGTTCTGCGCATTTTACGTGAGTATGTCATGAGGTGTAGTACGGAGTTTAGGGGCAAACTGTGCAGCGGTTCAGTGGGAAATGTCTGCATTTTGATGGACGTTTTTGTACTTAATAAGTGTTTTGTGCTACAAACAATTTTTTGGGGTTCTTCATCTATAGTTCTAGGAGTAGTATAAAGCCAGGTTTATGGTAGTCCGAGTAACTTGGACCCAACTTATCGCCTTTTTAAAAATTTGGACATGGTCTGTCGCCAGACCATGTCCAAATTTTTAAAAAGGCGATAAGTTGGGTCCAAGTTACTCGGACTAGGTTTACGGGTAAAATTCTGTGCCAATGTTGTCGCTGTGACTTCGTTTTCACAAGATGGGAATCAGACTGTCGGACTTTGTTTCCCTTTAGACAATGTTAGAAAAATCTAGCTGTCGCCAGACCATGTCCAAATTTTTAAAAAGGCGATAAGTTGGGTCCAAGTTACTCGGACTAGGTTTACGGGTAAAATTCTGTGCTAATGTTGTCGCTGTGACTTCGTTTTCACAAGATGGGAATCAGACTGTCGGACTTTGTTTCCCTTTAGACAATGTTAGAAAAATCTAGCTGGCTTATTGTCCGGCTAAATATCTACTAGTACTAGTAACATGACTAATCACTATCAATTTAATTGTGTCATCGGCGTTTCCGACCAGCACCAGTCATGCCAGTCATGCCACTTGCCAGTGAAAACGCACCGATGCCGGCGTTTTCCTGTAAAATGTCATATTTTATATCAGACTGGTAATTTTCATAACCATTTCTTTTCTTCAATGTCTCTTCGCCCTTACCACGTATCCCCCTTTTTCAAAGGGGTCTTCAGCAGTTCACAAATTTGAGTCTTCTGTTCTTGAAGTTCGGGAGGTCCACCGCCTTCCGCCATGTTGAATGATAATGACATTACATTTTGCTAAGTATACGAGCATCATGTACACAACGCATGGAAATCCCACGTCGTTGGTTCCCGACCTTTTGTGTGGAATGTTCACATAGCTGGGTACCAGTTCCATACGGAAACGCATACTGCATGCAGAAATGCCGAGAATTTAAATGACGTCACATTTTACTTAGGCATTCCGCCGACGCACGTGGTAGCCTTAAACCGCGACTTCCCGTGTATTGGCTTTTCCCCGAATGAAGTCCCAAAAAGAAAACTAAAAAATGAGAAATAAAAGGCCAACTTGAAACTTGTCGATCGGGGCATTTCTTTAGATGTATCTTTACATACCGGGTGCATACCTATAATCCCCAATAATACAACTTGGTATTGGGAATCATATATATATATTGGGGAATTTCAGGTGGATCCCTCCTATACCCTATAGGTCCTATCAATGCCTAAGACTGATGGGTCTCCTATACATACAGGTCCTCCCTCTACTGAGACTGCAGCCCCCTACTGTTCCACTTCGGTGGGAAGCTTGCTCTGGGCCAAGCTCCCAGCTACTTGGCATCACACTTCGTCGCATTTGGTACTCATTTTCTTGGAGTTTATTTAGGCAGATCTGAGTCCTGAACTTATGGTCAGAGTACTGACCGGAACGTCGAGTGTATACGTCTCAGTAGGGTCTCAGTAGGGCCAGCTATAGCGGGAATGGACTAATAATAGGCTATAAAAGTGAAGTTGGTACAAGTCGGGATTCTAAAATCATTGTGCTCGAGAGAACCCTTACAGAAATGTCCCATGTAATTCCCATGTGAAATTTTCCCATGGGACCCCATGGGAATTGCATGGTGAATTGGACACCATGTAGCATGGGATTTTTCCCATGGTAGTTTTCCCATTGGCTTTTTCCCATGGAAAATTTTGTATGGGCTTTTTCCCATGTATGATTTCCTTTCATTTCTCAAAAAAATTATTGCTCCATGGTATTTTTCAATAACAACGTCGTATACATTTTAACCCTGTGTGTTAAGTGCTATCCACCAAATAGGTAAAGCACATCACGGTACTCCGATGGGGGTTGTTACACGTAATAGGAGTGGCTTGTGCACTCTATGAATAAAGTTCACATTATTGCTCCCATACCACTTGTCAAGTTGTACCATATTATCACAGTGTTCCCAATTTATTTCTCTTAAATGTTTCCAACCATAATAACAAATGAATCAATATTATCCAAAGTTTGAATGCCACATTGTCCACATAAAAAAATACTGTATGCATCATTTAACTTCACTTATCAACAGAAAAATTCAAAAATGTGCAATTACAACACTCGTTATTGTAAGAGATTCTCACAAAAATGTCCCATGGTGGTCCCATGGTGTCCCATGGTGTTCCCATGGTGTTCCCATGGTGTCCCATGGTGTTTATCCCATTGTGTTCAATTGGTGAACATCCACAGGAGTTTCCCATGGTCAGCTTAACAAATAGAATTCTTGATAACCTCTATGGCCACAAGGGAAATATTTTTAATTGAATTCAAATTTACAGCTAGGCGAATAAGTAATTAAATCAAAGAAAGGTTTGCCTATAACTTGGGAGTGCAATTGGGTCTATGATGGTTTTTCATGGCACATGCATGTTCTCCAGTATAACCCGGCAGTGTCCCCGTGCTGCCTTTTAAATCTCCATGGTGTTCCCATTGTATCCATAATTTATATCACCCACATTATGGTGTTCCCATGGCGTCCGAATCCTCATGGTGTATCCATGTGTCTAAAATCCCCATATCCTCATGGTGTACCCATGTGTCTAAAATCCCCATGATGTTCCCATGGTGTCCAGTAAATCCCCATGGTGTTCCCATGGTGACATACAATCCCAATGGTGTTCCCACGGTGTCCATAAAATCCCCATGGTGTTCCCATGGTGTCCATAAAATCGCCATGGGGTTCCCATGTAGTTCCCATGGTGTCCATAAATTCCCATGATGTTCCCATGGTGTTCATTAATTCCACATGGTGTTCCCATGATGTCTATAAAATCCCCATGGTGTTCCCATGGTGTCCGTAAAATCCCCATGGTGTTCCCATGGAGCTCATAAAATCCCCATGGTGTTCCCATGGAGCTCGTAAAATCCCCATGGTGTTCCCATGTTGTCCATGCAATCTCCATGGTGTTCCCATGGGTTTCCCATGATGATCATTTTAACTTACATGGTGTTCTTGATGACCCCATGGGTTTCCTATGGGGTCCCATGGGAATCCCATGGGACCCCATGGGAATCCCATGGGATGCTCATGGGACATTTCTGTAAGGGAAGCCAGACGAAGCTGTTTTTTTTAACTTCCCCAAAGCTCTACGGTACTGTTATCTTAAGCTTGCCGGCGAGCATAATTATAATTATGGGGTCATTAATAAAATCATTAAGGAATTTGCATGTGAATTAAGTTTGCCAGTAGCAGATATCTTTAACTCTTCTCTTAGGGAAGGAGTTGCCAACAAGTTTGGAAAGATGCGATTGTAGCACCAATTCCAAAAGAGCTCCCAGCATCAACTGGTAAACTGAGGCCCATATCACTTATATCACAACTTTCTAAAATTGTCGCAGGATTTATTTCTAATATGGTTAATTGATGATATAGGTATGAACCTTGATCAACATCAATATGGTAGTCTTGGTGGATCATCCACAACGCATTGTTTAGTTGACCTGCTGAATGTTTTTTCTTTTCTTTTTAAACTTTGGTAGTAATCAACCTAAAACAACTGGTACCTTAGTGTTGACTGAGTTTTCCCAAAGCATTCGATTGTGTTGATCATATACAATTGCTGAGACCAAACTGATCTCCCTTGGAGCTAGACCCGAAATTGTGCCATGGATAATCAGTTTCCTTTCTCGTAGGCGTCAGAGGGTTCGTTATCAATTAGCCCTCTCAAGTTGGGAACATCTGAAATGTGGCGTTCCTCAAGGAACAAAACTTGGCCCAATCTTCTTTCTGGCTAATACCGTGGATGATGCATGTGCTGACTCCGCTGCCTACAAATGGAAATATGCACATGTTGACGACCTTAGCTAAATTTAGGTGAGATCAGATTGGTCAACAGCGCGGCCAGGCACAAAATGTCCGTTAATATTGTGGTATAACCATGGTATCACAATGCATACTGCATAATATAGAAGAGAAAATACATCTGTAGTGTGTTGTTTCAATAGACCTTAACAACGAGGAAGCCATTCTCGATCGTTTTTATGCTGTAAACATTTGAATGGGATGATGCCGGACTATTTCATGATTGCAGTGCGCTCCAAGCTTCACTTTCAAGGATTTTTTTTAATAAGGGAATAAATGTGTGCTCCGGAGGTTTTTATCACTCGTTTAATACCGCTTAGAGTCTGGGTGCTGATAATTACCCGAGCCGGAGGCGAGGGTAATTATCAGCACCCAGACTCTAAGCGGTATTAAACGAGTGATAAATACCGACCGAGCACATATTTATTCCCATTCATAAATACCTTATCCGTAAAAAAATTTCAAATAATTCGTTCAAAAAATCCCGATTTGTTCAACAAGTTCACTTCATGCTTTTTGAAACATCCCTCTAGCAAAATAATGGAGTGTTCCAGCTGGCGAGTAAGATGTAAACAACCCTTTTATGGATATTGACGCGCGCGTAACATGTTCTGCGCGATGTCACGCAGAACGCACCTGGGGCGTTGCGTTTTGAATTTAGAACTATAAAATTCTGACTCGCTTGTAGTGTTGCGCATGCCTACGTGAGGATTGTGAACGTTCAACCAATGAAACGTTAAGAGGCACTGGATTTTTAGGAGTCCACATTTTATTGTGACACTGGAAAAGTGTTTAAGACCAGCTAGCCATGTCTTTATCATCCGTTTAATACCGGCCACGTGACGGGCTCTCGACCAATAGGAATAGCTAAACTGTCTGAGGTATTTATGAATAAGGGAATAAATGTGTGCTCCGGAGGTTTTTATCACTCTGTTTAATACCACTTAGAGTCTGGGTGCTGATAATTACCCGAGCCGGAGGCGAGGGTAATTATCAGCACCCAGACTCTAAGTGGTATTAAACAGAGTGATAAATACCGACGGAGTACATATTTATTCCCATTCATAAATACCTTTTCGGTAAAAAAAAATCATATAATTCGTGCAAAACATCCCGATTTTGTTCAACAAATTCACTTTATGCTTTTTGAATCATCCCTCCTGCAAAATAATGGAGTGTTCAGCTGGCGAGTAAGATGAAAACAACCCTTTTATGGAGATTGACGCGCGCGTATCATGTTCTATTCGATGTCGCGCAGAACGCACCTGGCGCGTTGCGTTTTGAATTTAGAACTATAAAATTCTAACTCCCTGGTAGTGTTGCGCATGCCTACGTGAGGATTGTGAACGTTCAACCAATTAAACGATAAGAGGCACTGGATTTTTAGGAGTCCACATTTTATTGTGACACTGGAAAAGTGTTTAAGACCAGCTAGCCATGTCTTTATCATCCGTTTAATACCGGCCACGTGACGGGCTCTCGACCAATAGGAATGGCTAAACTGTCTGAGGTATTTATGAATGTGGCTTAAAACAAATAAGGTTATGTTTAATCACAACCTTAAATTGTTCATCAGAGCAGACTGGTATTACAAGTACTTTGTAATGAATTTTTGTTTCATTGGTTTCATTTCTAGTGAACAGTTTACTTCGCTTTCAATTGAATATGGCCGACTCGTGAATAAAGTCTACAAGGGCGGACAAAAACTGTCCTATCCACCAACCTCTGGTAGGAAATTGAAAAACTTTTCTTTTCGGTAATGACAGGTTTTTTTCCTTCTTTCAATCACTCCCAGCGCTTTCCAACTCAAAACATTTTGGTAAAGAACTGGAATCACAGTAAAATGGAACAATTAAAAAGTGCAATCAGTTTGAAATCAAACGTCCTTTAATTTATTCTGTTTAAATCAACCGTCACATTATTAAAACCAAGAAGATAAGCACATGACAAAAATAAATAACTACATGATGATTAGGATTTTTTGGCAATTGTTTGGTGCCATTAATTCGTATATCTTCAAGTTTTTCTGTAAACTAAAAATCTAAAAACATCTTTAAAAAGACATTGGTACAAACAGATAAAGAATACAATGTACTTTGAAAGTAAAGAAAGAAATGAAATATCTCACGCTTGAAAAATTTCATATCAGTTGCATTGATATACCACACATGCCACATGTGCATTGGATTACACAGCGTCACCGACTGTTCATACTACATGTACATGTATACACCACTAAAGAAATCCGACTACATGTTTGTAAACGTTCCATCAGTTATGATACAGACTTTAAAAATAACTAATTTCTAGGTATGCTGGGATAAAACAATAAAAAAAAACTAGAGCCTGTTCCAATGCAATGGGTGATATAAGTTTTCTTTAGGTAAGAACACTGGACTCAGCATAATGTGTACATGTACACAGTCCTTGGATAATTTTAGCGATGGGAGAAATCAGAGATTTCAAAATCTGGTTATCATAATTTTTGTATACCAAATAACGGTTATCCGATTTCACTGGAAGTTCCCATCCACCTCACATTCGTGCCAAAAAAGAAGTGAGGAGTGAGGTGTCACATGCAATGCCCTCCCAGTGATTGGGTATTGTTTGCAGGATCCGATGATCATTCTGCCTTTACAAAACACTTGAGTTGTAATATTGACAAAATGGGTCGACTCTCTGAGAAGTCGAATGGGCAGGCTCTTCATATACATTGTACCAAGAAGACCACTAGCAAGTGAATGCAGTTACAGCAAATCGAGGAATCTTCCAGTTTTCTTTAGCCTGTGTCACACAAAAATGGAAGACTTAATTATTTTTAAAGGTTGGTTTTGAATATCCAGTTGCCAAAATCAAGACCGAATAATGCAATTCAAACCGAATTTAAAAAAATCTAGATTTAAATCCCGCAACTAATAAAGGAAAACCGTTTCTTTAGTATTTAAATACTAAAATGAACAAATACATGTATTTTACTTTTCAAAGCATGAAATTGCATTGTCAGTATTTTTTTTTATTGATGTTTGCACGGAAGTCATTTTCAAAGGTGATTGTTTTTCTGGCCAAAACACAAACACAGAAAAGTATGGATAAAGAATTGAGAGAAACAATTGCACACGCCTACTACCCATTTTCAGAGATATGAGAAACACTAAAGGGTGAGAGAATCTTCCAGAGATCAACTGAAATGATGTAAAAAGATGAGGTAGGATTAAGGGTAAAACAATTCGTAAAACTTATGCAGAAGCAAACTATAAACTATAAACTTAAATAATGTTATGCTATGGTTGCGTCAAGCAAAGCAAAGTTTAATTAAATATGCATTCATCCTTATGAGTACCAAACCAAACTTATACCCAATAGTTCAATCAATCATCTAGAACTTCCATTTCATGTACTGCTTTCACAGTACAGCATGCTGAAACGGCCAGAGTTCGTGGAGGTGCCAATATATAGAAATATTGAATGTTTATGAGTGCAATGGTAAGAATAATTTCATTCAGTAACAGATGGAATGATCCATTCTTCGCCACGTGTGGAATGGAACATTCCATTTTTCATCGAATTATTCTTTCCACTGAACGAACGTGAAACATTCATTTGTTTTACACAACACCTGAATAAATCCTTGTCATCTGATTGGTCAGAGCAACCAGTAGTGTGATGTGCATTGGAACTTCTATCTACCGTGGAATAGAACTTCTATTTTTGCGGTGCAGCCAGGCCATTGGTTGGGACAATTCATTTAACGACATATGATCAACAACCTACCAATCAGATGACGAGGATTTTATTCAGGCTCAACAACTTCATGTGCTGAGCAAAAATTAGCTAAGAGCAAGTCACCAATTACACTCCATTTGGGTAGTAACCAATAGTTCTGTCCTTTGCAACTTCATGAAAGTACCCCATGCTAGCTCTCTACTGTTGCCCCAAACAGCAAAATTAACTAAACTCCCTTTTTCTATCTAGCACTATCTACAAACGTCTAACCTACTTTATACAGCAAAACCATTAGTAAGGGAGGCTTAGAAGGACCACAGGCAATAAAAAAAATTCCAAAATGGCATCTCACGACTTACTTTCTCAAGAGTTACTATCTCTCGTGATTGTAACTTGCCACGGCTAGATAGTAACTTGCCACGGAGTCAGCAAAATAGCAAGTTGCTGCAGCGAGATAGTAATTTGCCGTGGTGAGATTGAAACTTGCCGCAGCGAGATAGTAACTTGCCACTGCGAGATACTAACTTGCCGTGGTGAGATAGTAACTTGCAATGATGATATTTTTGCCGCAGCGAGATAGTAACTTGGCAAAGCGAGATACCAATTTTGGAAATTTTTTATTTTAAGGATGGTTCCTCTAAGTTTCTGAATTTGGCTTTTTATGCTTACAGTATTCATGATTAACGGTTACTAGATGGCTCGTGATTAACACATTAAGCAAGTCTCAGATAGGAAAACCACCATTTCAGAGATACATTGCTATACATGTACTTGTAACTCAGCCGTGTGGTTGCGAAGGGCGATTTCTAAAGTTACGTAACACTTTATTTTGAATGAAACTACATGCACACAGACATGTTCACGTTGGCAGGTAAAATCTTTGAAAATTAATTTCTCCTGTTTGGCAGACCGTATCTTCTTGCAACTTTAAGGGTTTATTTCCCTTATAATGATCCAAGTATGTGCTAAAAATCGTTGTAATATGTTCATTCTTTTCATTGAATTTGGAAAAATAGGCCTGTCTACGTGCATTAATTTAAAAGTTGAAACACTGGTGTTTGCAATATCTGTCAATCTTTCCAAGCCTCACAAATATTAATAAGGTTCCTATCCATTATGGTGTGCAGTAAAAATTTGCATAAAAGCCTCCTTAATGAGTTCTTAATTAATAAACTTCACCCTTTTTGCCGGCTTCCATTGGTCGATACCGAGACCCATGCCAAGTCACATTCAGTGACGCTAATGAATATGCTAATATTGTGTATGCGTCATGAATATGAATATGCGTCATTGTGTTGCCAGGCCGAAATCGGTCAACCACAGTACCTACAGCGCTATAGAATCTTCGCTGTAAACCATGCATGTGCAGTTGGTTCAGCAAAAAATCCTCATCGAAAATTTCCTTGGAGATAGTTCAAGGTGTAACACTAGCGTTTGCAACAACAGATTAAGCTGAAATTTGGAATATACTTAGATGATACATGTATAAGTGTTCAACTACTCGTGAAATAACAACTTGAGTAGATTCCTAGAACTTGAGATAAATACATAGATTTTGAAAAATTTTCGAACGATTTCTTCCAGACTTGAAGGTCAGCTATACCAGTAACTAGTATTGACGTTTCAGCATTGATGACGGCGATTTTTTCACTGACATGAAGTTTAGAATTTCCTCTGCCGTTATAAGTTAACATTTCAATCATACTGAGCATATTTTCTGAGAAACACAATGTTCACAAGGCCATGTTTTTTGGGGTTCACGAATTTCACTACTCTGTTACAGCATCTAAGTACTTAATCAGATTAGCTTTGCAGGACAACCGGCATGCTTTGGCGTTCGCAACCACATGGCTGAACTATGAAAGTTTTGGTAACTAACAAAGCCTTTCTTCACGGATACATTATTAGCATTAAAAGTCTAAATTGTTTGGAAATAACCTGCCTCTACAAAAATATGCCATGTTATTATTTACAACAAATGTACACCAAGCAACACTTAAAAAGATAAACAGTTCAGTGTTTAGAACACGTACGTGGCATTGCAAAATACTGCCAAATAAAAATTCTGTCTTTTTTTTTTATTACAAGTTGTCTTTGACTGGTGGGGATAAAATACTTCAGAAAGTGGCGTCTGAACACATATTTTGACCCGCTGAATACATAGGGGTCCTTCATACTTAATTCCTTACTTGTACGGACTAAAAATTTCAGATCATGAAATATTATTCACTCTTTGAAAGTTGATATGATATTGCAATTTTTCGTAAAACTGATTTTAGAATACGATGCAAATATATATATGACAAATAAAAAATTTGTAACTGCATTTCCATTTCAACAGGAAACTTTGATCGGCTTGCCATAGGCAATGTGTTCAAAACAAGATGGCGGACGAAAGAGTGGCCTACAAATTCCGTGTGTGCGGCGAGTAGGTGCGATGTGGCGCAGAACGCAGTGGTGTTTTACCGGCAATTTAAACAACCCATGTGACGGGCTCTCAACCAATAGGAATGGGTAACTGTCTCAGGTATTTATAAATACAAAATAATCAGCAACTGATTTCCTTTAAACTGATACAGTAACATTTATGCCCATATATCAATAAGTTCAGTATCTTCCTTAACCCTGACCATCCTAAATCCCCAAATCCAAATGCTTAATAGGGCACACTTGCAACAAAGAACATTTCACACAGAGGTAGGATTGATTGTCGACACCAAGATATTACTGAGAATTCGTGTAGAGTACCTGGTCCTTAAGGATTACAACAGAATTCATAGAAACTTAAGTAACAATAATACATTTATAAAATATAGACGGTTAGCGTAACCCTGCTGAATCCAACAGGATCCAACTATGTCACATACCCGATGGAGCCTGTTGGATTGAGCAGTTAACCCCTTGTGTACATTCCTCATGCAAAATGTTAGATTCAGCAGGCAACTGAACCGCATTATAACGCATTGTTGGACTCCGTTGGATTCAGCAGACAACTGAAAATGAGGCACAGTGGACTGAACAGGAAAGTCTGCTGGACTCTGTTGGATTTAGCAAGGTAGTCCTGAGGAAGTACTAGGGGGTTAGGTTTAATGACACAGTTTTAAGCCATTATGTTTACCCAAGGTGCCAGTTGTTGTCCACGAGTGCCTGAATGATTTGCTGGCTACGCTGCGGCCATATTGGATGCAGCTCCAGACTGAGTTTGTCTGCGATGGCGTTGGCTGCCTCGACTGGAGTGATGTCCTCGGACTGGGCTTTCTTCAGCATCTTTTTGGTCATCAGAAAGATCTGATGGGTGTATGATAAACATTTATTTCAATGTTGCCATTTCCACACAATAAAATGTTACAATTCCGTGTAAACATATTATACAGAGCAAAATGCAATGAATTATGTAATTGTGAATAATAATGTACATGGATCAATACTAAAAAAAATGTATGACAACATTTAGGTATAAGGTGAAGCGTCATGCTTTTGTACCCTAACCTTTCGACAGACAAGTGGACATGACCGAGAAAAACAGAGACAGTGACAAAGGACAAAATGGACAACAGTGAGACACACAAAGATACAACCTAGAAAAACGCAAACTGGTATGAGACGAGGGCATACATCTAGATTCATAAATTATAACTAGTTATTCGAACAAAAGTAGAAAAAACACAAACTGGTATGATACGAGAGCATAATCGTCTACATTCATAAATTATTTATAACTAGTTGTTCTAATAGGAATTGAGTAGATGTGATCTAAGGTTTTTAACAAAGACAGAGAAGGAGGGTGATGATTTTAAGAAGTCATCTAGACTATTCCAGTATGATGTACCACGTTGAATAACGCTAGTTTTAGACAATGTTGTTCTGTTCTGTAAGATTTAGGTAAAGATTGGAAGATTCACATCTCGGGGCCATAAGGTGAGGACGTTTTGCAGCGGTGTTGCAGTGGAGCCCATCACACGTGTTGGCACACGGAGCCCATATCTGCATTGATAAATGCACTATGATTTATACGCACAAGATTTATATTGTCTTGTTTGCGCTTCAGTTTAAAATAAAATCCAAGTTTATGTCAAGTTGATACTTACAGAATTGTCCCATTCCCGACCAAAGTGCCTGTTAATGGCCGGATCATCCGGAAGCCTTCCGTAGGTTTCATTGGCACAGTTCACAATACCCTGAAGGTGACAAATTCAGCCAAATAAATAGATTAGATAGAAATCTTCGAAAAAATAGATTAGATTGATAGATTTGATTAATACAGAAAATGGAAAAAATGGGGGGAAAATCAGCCATTGTGTCCAAACGTCCACGCTTGCTGGGTCCCGAAGCTCCTTGGACCTGATCAGAAACGGACTTGGAACAACCTTTGAAGGGACAATGTTGCCATTTTTTATTTCGTTCGTTCAATTTGTTTTGGTTCGATCAAATACATTTATTTCAATTTTTTTCCATTTTCAAGGTTTAATTCTCAGGAACCAGTGACTGTTAAGTGACTGTTTATCTGTAACAGAAAAACAAAACAAAAAGATAATAACTTCAAACTTTCTGTGCAATCATTCAACAAGTTGAACGGCACACAATATCAGTCAAAACTCTATAGCTCATCTCTTTCGACCTTAAGCCACAAACTTATCAATCACCCCTCGTACCATTCTGTTGGCCAAATAGTCGACGATGTATGTGATTCCTCGCTCTTTTAGAAGCAGATTATCTTCAGGAGAGCCTAGCTGGTTGTTAGCTGCACCGCATACTATCTTGGCATTAATGGTAGGGATGGTATCTGCATTCAGAATCTGTGGGTAAAAGATTGGAAGTGAATGACTTTGAGCATCATTACAGTGAGTGTTACACGGAGAGTAAGGCCACATCCAAATCGCGTGGCTGTGGCTAGATATAACACACGGGTCTAACGGCAGTAGCTGCAGCCGCTTCCATAGGTGTGTGTGCAAATTTGAGCCGTAGCCAAGTTATTTCGGACGCGGCTTATTGCTCAACAGCAGTTTGAAAGAATCTGTCATTACCAGTAAGGCCCGGTTCATACTACACACTAACATCAATACGAGGCAAATGGTTCTTGGTTGGTTCTTCTCCTAAATACTTCATGTGGGAGTTATACAGGAGGCCAGAAACACCGGGGCAAACCCCTTCTCTTAGCGATAAGTGTTTACTGTTTTTTTTTCACACAACACACGGAACCTATGGCTTTACGTTCCATCCGAAGGACAAAGCAATAATGGTTTAAGTGCCTTGCTTAAGAGCACAAGTGTCCGCCGGCGGGCTCGAACCCACGTCACTGTTGCCTCTGAAACACCCGAACATGAGTCCAGTGCTCTTAACCGCTAGGCCATGACACTCCATAAATTTATTACGGTCACGGTGAATGCAACAGTGAAACTTACATTTTTATATTGGGCTTTGCCATGTCGGCCAGGGGCAAAAACCAATGTAGAATTTACATACTTTACATATCTCCAACGCATATTCCATCTCATGAGAGTTTGATTGGTGGCGTCACAAAATTAACTTTGCTTCTGCTTTTCGCGCGAAGTACGAACCAACCTTAACTTTGCCTCTTCACTACTAAAGCTCTGTACTTCTGCATAGTCTATGAATCAAAGGGTAGAAGACAACTGATGTGAGTTGCACAACAGATTTTGAGGGGAGGGGTTGTTAGAGGGGGGAGGGGCAGGAACTAGGTTTTCTACGTACATTGCCCAGTGCACAGGGAGATATGATGTCACAGGGATAGGCTAGTACTCCGTTATCGTCCAGGGGAACTTTCTCAACCTGCAGAATATCAGTCACCTGATCACAACCAAAAGATACAAAAAGATACAAACATTAGCATTTAAAAGCCCTCTACACCCTACTAAAACTGGCAAAAGCCAGTATCAGCATTAGACCAAATGTGAAGGACTAAATCTGAGAGGTTTGATTCTGAGAAGATGTGCATGATATTTAGCAATACGTTATTAATCCTGCAGCCGATTTCATGAAACGATGCGTAATTTACGGCACGTGCAGAACTCAGGCAACAAATTAATTGTAGTACTCGTACTCGGTACTCGAGTACTTTTTTTGAAGTACTCGTACTCGTACTCGAATGTCAAAGTACTTGTACTCGACATGTCGAAATTGTACTCGATCATCAAAGTACTCGTACTCAAACAGCAGTACTCGGGGGGAAATGGTGTAGCTTGACTATATACCACGGACTTATTTTATCGATACTTTCAGTTTGAGATGGTTGATTGGCTTGTGGAGAAATCAAAGTTTCCTGATTTTCCTCTGTGCACGTCTGCATAGCTGCCAACTTTTCAAAATCCCAATTAGTAATCAACCCGCGCGGTCATTTTCAACTGCTCGTTTTATCAAAAGCTTTACAAACATCGAGTACAGGTACATGGTTTACATGTACACATACATGTGCATACCCCTTCTTTTTGTGAATAATAATGTACTGTAGGCCAAAAGATAATTTAAAAAAAAAAAAAAAAAAAAAAAAATAATATTTTTTTTTTTTAAATTAATTTTGTTTTAATGTCTGTTTTTGTTTGTTGAAGTCAAATAAATAATAACAACAATAACATGTGCGCATATTTTGTTTGAGATGCATGCTATCGATGTGGAGTTTCGAGTTCGTATCATCAATGTATTTACACACAATGATTTAGGGCCACCGTATGCAATAGAAATATCCCGCCAACATACCTTGCAAACGCATGCTGATTTATCTTTTCTGGATGTTGTGACAAACTCAAACTCTATTACCAATTATTCCAACCATACTCTTATTAAATTCCATGATTAAAATCTCGCACTGATGGGTCTCATCCCGGCAATAAGCGACCAAATGTGCTCACGATCGTCACTGAAAAGCACTCACACACAGTACACACAACCACACATCCACGAGATGCACACAAATGACACACCATTGAAAAATAGTTTTAGTCTGGTCCTCAAGTACTCCACTGCGCACACTGCATTGATGTCTATCAGGTGCTTGACTGCATTCTTATTAGACTTGTCACTAGTCCATCCATTATCGCGACATTTCGCCAGAAGTTTTCGGTCAAAAACGATACTTTACAAGTATTTTTTTTTCGTTATGTAGAAAATGGGAAATTCGTAATATTTTAGTGGCAAATCGTATTTTCGTAATTTAACAAACAATTCGTAATAATTACGAAAAATTCGTAACAGTTGGCAGCTATGCGTCTGAACAAACACACAGCTAGCCGTGAGTTCTGTATAGTGGTCTGACTGGGCCTGGGCCAATTATGCACAATGAACCATTTGCCGTATGGCCGTATTCGGAAATACAAGTACTTGTACTCGTACTCTGAAGAACATTACTCGTACTCGTACTCGTACTCGTAAGTACAAGCACTCATACTCAGAGACCTGTTCTTGTACTCGGAGGTGCAAGTACAAGTACTCGTACTCGGCAACCTAAGTACTCGGCAGTACTCGGTAACCTAAGTACTCGGCAGTACTCGGTACTTGGAAAAAAGTACTCAACTACAACACTGTAGTTTAGTCCATGACAAGTCCGGTCACAAGTAACAGAGGAATAACAAAGGAATGCCTTTGGACTGATTGACTTGTGATTGACTTGTGATTGACTTGTGATTGACTTGCATAGACTTATGGTGGATTCCAATGCAACACAGAACGGTCTTCTCACCCCAGGGAAGCGATTCCTCATGTCTGTCACCCTGTTCATGTGGCAGTCTGTCACGTAGATGTGGGAGACGTTCTTCTTCAGAAGCTCCTCAACGACAATGGTGGCTGGTAGACAGGGTAAAATGGAGGAGAGGATTAATACTTATCTTCCTAGATCCTTCAAAATCCATCAGAATCCACCAGCTTTTGGAGGATTTTGAAGGATAGAGGAAGGAAGAGCCACGCCACTGTTACTACACATTGGGCTTAATGCCCCTTGAAAGAAACTTGGTAGATGTACTGTACAAAGAGTCTGCCACTGGGTTTCAGCACTGAGGAGGATTTTGTAGGATTGAGGAAGGTAGAGCCCATCGACAGTTACTTTAAAAGGGGCTTGAGTTGATTCCCCTTGAAAAATTCATTACAAAAATGAGTGCCATTGGTTTTCCACATGTTGTTGGATTTGGGAGGATTCAGGTAGGTTCCTAGTAGTAAGCATGCCTTGGTCTAACAGGTCTTAAAACCCAAAACCTTCTTGTTCCAAATAGAATATTCTGCTTCGTAATGGAATATCTGATTGTCAAATTTGTTGTTGAACAATTACCAAACCCCCCCCCAATAAAGTTAATAATGAAAATTATCTATATTGCTTATTCATGTATATCTGCGACAGTTAACCTATTCCTATTGGTCGAGAGCCCATCGTGTGGGTGGTTTTAACCTTCGTTAAACAGTAATGTTTAAAACTGGTTTCGAGCCCAGTGCTACATGCACGCAGTACACCCCACTCACTCAGCTGGCTTGATAGCCGCTTAGCACACCACGCATGCCGTGCGCACCAAAGATGAAATCCGCTCATGAAGTGAGATTGTAGATCAAAATAATTGGAACTTTAGTCAACTTTTTGCCTTTTTACTTTTATTTTTATAACCAAAAAGGTATCATGAATGGGGATAATGGTGTAATGAAGCAGTAAGTTATACATGATGTTTAAGACCGGTTATGAGCCTGATCGCCGGTTATGAGCCTGATCGCCGATAATAGCCCTCGCCTTTGGCTAGGGCCATTATCGGCGGCCAGGCCCCAAACCCATTTTAACCCTAACCCCCCCAAACCCATCAAAATCTGGAATCTGTTGGAGTGAGTACTGCACTGATGTTTTACACGGGGTCTGGCATGCTACCATTATCTGAGTCCAACAGTTTGGGTGTAGAGATTACCATAAGGCCCCCCCCAAAATTCTGATTCTGGTTCCCCTACCTACCCTATTTTGACAGCCCCTACCCTAATTTTTTTATGGGAAAAATGAGGGGAAAAAACACCCCAAACCACAAATTTTTACTTTTTACCCTTGACTACACACAGACGCCTCCATATGATTGTACACAACAACAAATTGGCCAAAATAAAAAAATCCCTACCTAGCTACCCTATTTTCAAATGCCATGTAATCAGAAGCAGGAGTACTTTTTTTGGCCTAAGTTAAGTATCCAAGGGGGTTGGGATAAAAGATGTTTTTAAAAACACAAGAACTTACAGACATTGCCTGCCCCCTGGATTCCAATCCTCTTGCCCTCCAGTGTACCCATGTGCAAGAAATCCAAGGCACCTTCCATTGCACATATTACACCTGTAAAGGGGACAACAATTACACAACTCAAATCAGGCTTCATGTACTTAAAAATGTCAAATAGGTCGGAAACTAACCAGTATCATGTCATGAAAATTGAATCTTCAATCATTTCGAGCTGTGAATGGGGACATGATTACATTCGACAGCCCCGCGGATGGGACACACTGAGTGCACGTACTGCTGCGTGTTCTACATAACCCCCGAGGACCGACACACAAAGGGAGAACAACAGATCCTTTCAGTCCTCGGGAGTTGGGTCTTTTGTTGGAAACGGTCCTCAGCATACAGCTGTAGTAAGTTTGTGTGCTTAGTCTTTCGGAGAGTGTTATATTACAGCGAACAAAGGGGAAAACAAAGCATTGTCCTTGAGAGTATAGTAAAGCAAGAGTGTCTGTTCAAGCGTGTATGGCGCAAAGTACGCATGACTAATTATATTCCGAATGCGCACTAAGCCATTGCGTCGTCACGAGAGCATCAGGCGTCTTTGGCAGTGCGTTCCAATGTCTCTTCCAGGGGTCTCCCCAACTCTCCCGTTCCTTCCGTTGAGGGGGGTACTTATGCACGGAGCCCACAACCACTGAACCACAGCGCTCCACAAATATATTCTCCACCAATGTTAAGCCAAAAATCTCATTAATCTGTCTGTTTGTGACTGGAATAAAAAACAAAACAAAAAACAAACAAAAAGAAATCCTCACCTTTCCCAGTTGCAACCGAAGGATTACCGGAGCCCCCCTTGTCTTCAGAGATACACGTTGTGTAGCGAGAGAACATGTGAACGTTGTCCAAATCTATTACATTCAAACCCACGTCCTCAGCAGCCACTGAAATAAAGATTTTTTAAAATTATAACCATTCTTGTAATGCGCTTCAATGCACAGATTGTTTGGATTAGTGCATAGATTATAATGTATCTTAGGCAGTTGCTAGCGAACGCCCTGTGCACCAAAGGGTTAAAGAAAACGTAAGGAGTAGTTTTTTGTTTAGCATGTTAGAGAGAGCAGTTGGTGCATTGTAGTACAAATTCAGTACTTGACCTTGAAAAAAAATTCATTTTTTTGCTGACAAAAACTTCTCTATTTGACAAGAAACCCAATGATCACAATCTCTTGGGCAATGGAAATTTAAGACAACTGGAATATTTCATCAGCGAGATGCAAAACCAGCCAGCCTACCCCGGCAAGCTTGGTGGTCGAGTAAGCAGGAGGTTGTGGGTTCGAGTCCCACCCGAGTAACCCAGTGAATTCTTTTCTCACAAGCCCCTGGACAAAATTGAGCAAACAGTGTCTTTAAAAGTTACCTCGGTGAAGGACAAAACCTAACATTGAATTAAAAAAAAACCACTGACATTTGAACTATGCAGTTTCTAATAAGTGAACTGAGTGAGTTTTGTTCACTATGATAAATTTTTTGTTTAAATGCCATATGAATTACCATGCATATTACTATGCCATAATGTGTCAGCTAACATATGATCGTATTGAAGGATTGTAATGCCATACAACAAGTGAGTCCGTAGGGACGAGTGCGTGATATAACTCCTCTAACATGCATAATTAATGCAACAAGCAATGATTAGTACATGGGCAGTCTGTACACTGCATGCATATACAGGGCGAGTCAAAAAAAGCGGAACCCAAACCCCAAAAATTATATTTCATATTTAAAAAAATATGTAGCACCAAAAATAATAATGACCGGAAAGCCAATTTCATAAGCTACTTTTGGATGGAAAAATTGCTGAAATTGGTCAATCCATTCGAAAAATATCACCATTTAAACACAATGACCCTAAAACCTGTCTTGTCCAAAAAAATGCGATTTCAACAATCGTCGTCACAATTGTCTTCAAACATCACCAGCGATGAAATCTTAGTTTAAACATTAACAATATGCAACAAAGTCCTTTTGAAGGCCCGTCTTTTGAAAAAGTAGATTTTATAAATCATATTGTTTGCCTAACCAGGGTTGTTAATCAAAATATTGTGTGCTACAGTTAGTGACAGTTGTTGAAACAAGTATTCTGGGTCATTTTCTTTGTTGTTCCAAACAGTCAAAAACACACAATAAATTGATTTTTTTGGACGAGACAGGTTTTAGGGTCATTGCGTTTAAGTGGTGGTATTCTTTGAACGGATTGAGCAATTTCAGTAATTTTTTCATCTAAAAAGTAGCTTTTGAAATTGGCTTTCCAGTCATTATTATTTTTGGTGCTATTTATTTTTTTAAATATGAAATATATTTTTGACGGTTTGGGTTCCGCTTTTTTAGACTCACCCTGTATAGTGCTGGCTAACACAGTATTATATAAACCATTTAATCATGCACAGTATAGATGCTCATGCACTTTAAATTCTTAAGCTTTCGACTGAAAGTTTTGTTTCACATTTTGATAAAAAAATGTCATTATTTGCAACCAACTTCGAACTTGTGTTATAAAATGATATCAGATAGTCAAGAGTTCATTATCCCAGATATGTATATCTTTCAAAGAGAAGGGGAAACTGTAATCTCCACACACACACACACACACACAAAAGAAAAGATTAGCCTTTTTGTTTTAGATATGGTGGACACAATAGCAGTGCGCTACTTGGTTTGAGTACACTCTTTTGTACAGTGTTGTACATGTAGTCGAGCCCATCACAAATCCTGTCAAACTAAATCACAAGTCCTTTCACAAGTCCAGTGTGAAGTCCATGGCACAAGTAACAGGTGATGAACAATAACAAGGGAATGCTCTTGTCAAACTTCATTTAACCACTTCGCGCCAGGTTTACTTTTGCCGAAAAACTTGAATTTCGAAATTTTCTAAAGGCAAAATTTTCCAGCCAACTTCTGATATACAGCAAAACACCACAAATACTGATTCGCAAGAGTGATTTCAACAGTATTTGTACGATATTTCTTGCCGAAACGTCATGTTTCAATACTCCTGGTGTGCACTGGAGTGTAAATTGTACAACAATGCACAACAGCCCACACAACAGTTAGCACACGATCCGCCTCCACAGACTACATGGACTTTGTGTGTGTGTACAAAAGGAATAGCAAGTTTAGACGTCACCCAGAGGCGAGTCGAGGCAATCCTGACGTCTTAACCCGTCAGCTGTGCTGGAATTCGAATCATTTGCCTGGCGATCTGTAATCGAGGCAAGACCTCAGTTTAATGCTCAGGGGCAGATGAAATAGTGAAAACAAATGATCCCTCGGTGTTGGATAATTGGGACTATCACCCTCGGCTTCGCCTCGGGAGATAGTCCCAATCATCCAACGCCTCGGGGTCATTAGTTTTCACTATTTCCCGACAAACCATGTTGTATTTGTATAATAGTCCACGCCTGAACTTGCTCACAGCTTTTGTATATGTATACAAATTTACCCAAAACCAAACTAGCGCCCTCCAATTGTGTCCGTATTGGCAGTCAGATTACCAAGGCATCCATTGAGGTCAGACAGAAAGCAGCCGCAGTCGGCCATGAGCGAAGCACGGAGGTCAGAGAGCAAAGACAACCGCTCCCTTGGCTCACAGACAACACTAACGCCACCACCAACCCTTGGGTTTAGGAGAAGGGGAGACAAGAAGACAAAGGAGTGGGAAAGATCAGTAGATATTCAAGGATCGTGAGTAGGATCAGAGAGGAGGAAATGAACAATAGAGACAGGAGAGATGAGAAAATACGAGAGAAAGGGACAAACAACACAAGAAATGTTAGACATGATTGCAATCTACTCTACATTAAATGCAACCACAATCATGGGTAAAGCTTCCATCACAAAGATAGTAACCTTAACAAGATTTTTTTTATGCTATTCTTAATTTGGTGTGTCACAAAGTGTTAAACTATTCCTGCAAACCACATTATGTTTTGCATGGGAGTTAGGTTGGCGTAGCGGTACCTTCCTCACCTTCCACCGCTGTGTCCCGGGTTCGAATCCCGCCTGGGTCAATATGTGGATTGGGTTTTCAGTCCCTACCTGATTCCGTGGGTTTTCCCCAGAATATTCTTCTGGGCTTTTCCTCCCACCTCTTAAACTATCATTTCTTCTCACTGTCTATGGGTTTCTTCAGGCTTGCGAGCTACAGTGCCTGTAGAGCCCTTTTGAGGAATCCTTGGTTTCATTACTAGAAATAAATTATAATAATAATAATGATAATGCCACACATTAAATGAAATGCAAGGGTATTGGCTCCATATTCTTCTCCAAGTTGTGGCAAAATTACACGTACATATATTGTGATGCAGCAGTTCTGTTGTCACAACATGTGAGTTAAATGACACAGTTCAACACTTCACCTTTGCTAACATTAAATCTTGGTATCTTTTTTTGTTATTTTTGCTTTTTTTTTCATGAAAGCATGGGAAATGTTTTAGCACTTATTAATGTGACTGATCTTTGTTACTTGAAATGCATGTATGGAAAATGTGTAATTGAACTATAAACAAATTGTTAATAAAATGTACCCATGATTGTGGCTGTATACATTTTATACAAAAGTTTCACCGATAAGGAAATCAATTAATCAAAACAAATGCTGTGTCCAGTTTTTAACTGCTCATGTTCTGCACAAGGTATTCAACGTTTCCTTCACTGATAAAAAAAAATGGGATTGTGAGATTTAGTTTCTACATTCAACTGAAATACACTGGACGTACGGAACAGTTAAATACAGCACAGCACTCTGTTAAATATTATATTTGCTCACGGAATACACACGCTAAACTACCATTCTGTTTCCGGTGATACTAACTACAGTGCCCAAGTACCTATTGTAAACACATACCAGTACATGTACAATGTAGGTTAATGATGTTAGCATGCAAGTGCAGTCATTAAAAAATTCAAGTGGTCCACTTGAATTTAGAGGATTTTTTCCTGTCCGTGTTTAATACTTTAGTACTTTGTAATTTGCCATTCAAGTATCATAAAGAATGACTTCAAACAATATTTGTATTTGTTGGGTACTTCCCCCCACATTGTTTGCTATTCATAATCACTCTCTTTGGGGATGACGGCATTAAGGATTGCATCCAAAATTAGAAAATCACAGACATCAGATGTGACAGGGACAGGAAGACTGTGGACCCTAATGTATAGAATGACCCAATTGACAATGAAAGACGCTCTTTAAAGATATCTTGGGGAAAATCAGATTTGTAAAACTTTGATTGGAATTTGTCATCACTGTTTTTGGATGTTGTTAATAGTCAGTTAAACACACGACATAGCTTGCTCATTATGAAAGGTTTTCTAGATGTGTTTTTTTTCCCCCCTGAATATACTTTTCCTTTCCATTTTTCCCCAAATCATGTTCCACTAGATACTGCCGGGTAAACAGTTCCATTTAATTTTTGTTCCCCGAGTGCATCTGCTCCCATTCCCTGGCAAGCGTGGTCAAGCCATCGGGGCAGCAGAGAAGGCTATATCAAAACGATGAATATCATATCCAAGATTGGGAACTTTGGCAGTTGGCACCCTGACCCAAGATATTCCAAGCATACCTCAGGCATGCGTGTAGGCTTGACTACAGCATTCCTGACATATGCCTGGAATTTATCAGGTACCAAGCGCCAATATTCCCAAAACTGCAACTGGCTGCGCCAGGGTTAACAAAATCCAAATCCAGTCTAGAACAGAGACTAACTAGAGAGGCAAGTCCCGTACCATAACACCCATTAAGCGAGGACAAAAAGTCCCCGTAATCAAAGAACAACTTTGCGCGGTTGTCTGGGTCCAGGTGTTCCCCACTGCGCGGCTGCTGGACCACCCCTTTCCCTCCGCCTGCCCTGTGGTTTGGAAAGTGACAAAATAATGGAGGGGGGGGGGGTAAAGGAAAGAAAAGAAAAGAAAATGTACGGGAAGGGATTTATATGGAAGTTGCATGGATATTTTAAATGATGTGCATTTCTTGTGCTGTTATTTGTATACTATAGCATGAGCAAAAACTAATGAATAAAAAAAGAAAGAAATGCTCATGAATGAGAATATAGCTCAGGTACTAGTTGAGAAAACCTGTCATTTACACACTCGAGACAGACTGAAAAAAAAGAAATGTGGTTATCAGAATTTGTGGGAAAAGACATTTTTACATTTTTGTTTAATGATGCGTTTACTAATAAGAAACCTATAACAGTTGCCTTTCGGATAGAATATTAAAAAAAACCAAAAAAACAAGCAGACCTTGGCAAACATTTAAATGCATTCACTTAAGTTAAAGGGCCATGCTATGTATTATCTTTAATGCGATCCTTGCAAATGCACCGTTGTGTCCCATTTAACCTCATTGTCCATTTTCATTTTGCCATTTTCAAGGGTATTTTGGTGCCTTTGTTGTTTTTATGCTAATGCAAATTTCCGTATTCAGGAGCAAAAGAGTGATGTCATTTCATGCATACGAATGTTACAGGCATAAGCATGTTACAGCCATTTACATGTAAGCACCAAAGGTTGCCAGAATTTTGGATATAATTATTTTCTTTTCTTTGGTGATTCGTTGTAGTGTCACTACATGGCAGTAAGCCAATGATCAAAATTTTCTCACAAATGTTTTCAATGAGCCAATTTTTGTGTTCAAAATTTGAACAGAAAACCCCTAAACTGAACAGAGTCTTCCTGACATGACATCACAGCAACAACACCCTCGGTTGTCCGGAAAGGTATGAAATTTTTGAATTTTTTTAAAGAAGTCCCCTTTTCAAAAAAATGAACCAAAAAGGGTCTGGGATGTCAAATAGTTTTCATACATTTACAAGTAAGAGGAGTAGAAAGTTGCACAAAATGTGTACCTTAAAAAAAATCATTTAATAGCCCTTTAATGTGTTCTAGCAGCCGGTATCTATGATGAATAAACATGGATGCTCCCCATAGAAATGGCTATAGAAAAGAGCCTATAGTAATTGTACCTGCTAAACTCATTCTGACTCACTGACATTTGTGTGACCTTGAAGGCTGGGTTAACATTGTCACAGACTCGATTGTGGTTTCTCTCAATAACACCCCTTCCTTGGCACATTATGACATAAGTGCATACATTTATCTTGAGTAAATCAACACCTGGGTTGGATTCAACTGAGAAAATGGGATTTTACGAAAATTATCAGTAATTCAGGCCCTGAATTTTTGTAAGGAAAATAAAATGCAAAAAAAATGTGCGCCTGATTTTAAATTTTCTTTTATACTAGCAGGAGTGGGTATGGAGAGGGTAGTTGGTGTGAGGAAGTCAGGTTGGTTGGGTGGAGGGGTCTGTGATTTAACAACAAAAAAATTGCCCCTACCTCCCCAAATACTTCAATATCCACTAAGAAGTTTTTGGAGGAGTTCGCACAAAATTAAGGAAGACATGTGAGCCCAGCCAATGAGATTCTGTTAACATTCAAAGAACGTGCCACTGAGTTCCTGCACAGTGGAGGGATGGGAGGCTTAAGGAAAAAGTCCCCGAGCAGAGGCACGTCAAAAAGAATTAACTAGGAGTTTGCTTCAAAATATCCGGCAGGAAACGACCGTAACTGCAAAGTACACCACATGAATAAGCTGTATTGCACATCGGGCATGTTTTAACTTTTATGTTTCTGCTGCTCCAAATCTAACATTATGATTCACCACAACCCCTGCCAATTATGATAATAGTCCAGGAATTCTTGCCAGCTGCAGGTTATTATACAAATACAACATGGTTAGTGGGGAAGTAGTGAACACTAATGGCCCCGAGGTGTTGGATGATTGGGACTATCTCCCGAGGCAAAGCCGAGGGAGATAGTCCCAATCATCCAACACCGAGGGATCATTTGTTTTCTCTATTTCCCAGCAAAAACATGTTGTATTTATTTTACTATACCTCATAAATATTCATTAGGCAGCTGCGGTATTTCATTGGTCCATTCCGCCATGTTTTTTATCATGCAGTATTTGGATAAAGTGAAACATTATTTTAATTTTAATGTACTAGTGCAGTACCCATTGATAATGCGCCTGTTATAATGGGGCAAATTGCTTGATCTCTGGTTTTGGTTGCTTACAGCTTTTTGATAACTGCTCATCATGCAGACAATTTAAGCGCGAGATTTAATATTATTCACGCAGAGTTTTATGCAGTGCATGGGTGCTCCTGGGTTTTTTTCAGTGCAATTCTTTGGGTGTGTGTATCTGTGTTTTGTTTGTTTTTACTGAATTCCATGATTATTTTTTTATGTATGTATATTTTAAGTGTTTTTATGTACCCATATCTTACTATTTACTATTTTTAGTGTTTTCTGTAATTGTAGTTTTTAATGAATTGTTCTGTATAATTGCTGGGCACCTCTGGAAAACAGTGTACCACTGAGAGGTTTCCCCAGGGTAAATAAGAAATAAATAAATAAATAAAATAATTTAAGGAGACAAACAGAATACAAAGTTAATACTGTGTCATTTGATAACTTTAACATTTCCATAAAACATTGCATTTATTATTATTGTGTAGAATTTCACCCAGTTCATCTGCGGTTAAAATCGCAAAGCGAGCACCACCGGTTGCCATTTTGATGTGTGCCGTAATAGACTGGCACAACTGTCCTCACTGGTTTTCTCGACGGTACGCACGTAAAGCACATGCGTCGTTGGTACAGAGATAACACACTACTGGAACAAATCCAAGGCTGCGACCCAGGTGTGTGATAGTACCTCCCTGGTTTTTGCGCGTCACACGCACGTACGAAGACGCGGGGAAATAGTAAAATCTTTCACACGGTTGAGTTGCTGGAATGGACACCAATGAAATGCCGCGGTGGCCTGATGAATATTTATGAGGTATATAATGGATCAGGCCTCAAAACTCTAAAGGTTTGTAACATTTCATCGTAAATTAAGAAGCCCGCTCTGATTGGAAATGCATTCCCATCTGTACTACAACAGCTCGTGAAAAGCTGCTATTGTTGAACACAGAAATCTGCTAAGCCATCAGTTTATACCCATCAATGACCAACAAGGAAGTACAGTGAGCACATCATGAAAGCTTCAGGGCAGTTTGGCCGAGTGAAACTGAAAACGAAACTTTGCTTTGCCTTGGTTGGCCCTGTTCAACATACATGTACCACCCCTGAGTGAGAAACTGCCAATGTGTAGATTTTCTTGCTGTTTTCTTTGCTTTTTATGCCAATTTGTGACATTTCTGGACTTGGTTAAAATGCCACAATTACATTTCACCCTATCACTAAAAAAATTCCAGTGCAAGTACGGCTTGATGTAACATTCTGCAAATATTTTTTGCAGGAAACAGTTTGAGAAAATCTGTTGGTTAATATTAATGACAATTCCAATTTCCAATTCCAGTGCAAGTACGGCTTGATATAACATTCTGCAAACATTTTTTGCAGGAAACAGTTTGAGAAAATCTGTTGGTTAATATTAATGACAATTTCGAAAGATCACAGTTGTAATCCAGTCAATCACATGTCAATCACAAGTCAAATCACAAGTCAATCCAAAGTCAAATTCGAAGTCAACTCACAAGTCAATCACAAGTCAAATCACAGGTCAAATCAAAAGTCAACTCACAAGTCAATCACAAGTCAAATCACAAGTCAAATCACAAGTCAATCACAAGTCAAATCACAGGTCAAATCACAAGTCAACTCACAAGTCAACTCACAAGTCAAATTACAGATCAAATCAGAAGTCAACTCACAAGCCAATCACAAGTCGAATCACAAGTCAACTCACAAGTCAAATCACAAGTCAATCACAAGTCAAATCACAAGTCAAATCACAAGTCAATCACGAGTCAAATCACAAGTCAAATCACAAGTCAACTCACAAATCAACTCGCAAGTCAATCACAAGTCAAATCACAAGTCAAATCACAAGTCAAATCACAAGTCAAATCACAAGTCAATCACAAGTCAAATCACAGGTCAAATCACAAGTCAACTCACAAGTCAATCATGAGTCAATCATAAGTCAAATCACAAGTCAAATCACAGGTCAAATCAGAAGTCAACTCACAAGTCCATCACAAGTCAAATCACAGGTCAAATCACAAGTTAACTCACAAGTCAAATCACAAGTCAATCACAAGTCAAATCACAAGTCAATCACGAGTCAAATCACAAGTCAAATCACAGGTCAAATCAGAAGTCAACTCACAAGTCCATCACAAGTCAAAGCACAGGTCAAATCACAAGTTAACTCACAAGTCAAATCACAAGTCAATCACAAGTCAAATCACAAGTCAATCACGAGTCAAATCACAAGTCAATCACAAGTCAAATCACAAGTCAATCACAACTTGAATCACAAGTCAATCACAAGTCGCTCCAAAGTGAAATCGGAAGTGAAATCGGAAGTCAACCCACAAGTCAATCACAAGTCAGGTCACAAGTAACATGGAATAATGCACAACAAAAGAATGCCTTAAACCCATAATTCATTTGTTTAGCTGGTTTATATTTGACTCTGGATTTGTATGACCTGTGACGATTCGTATTACAACTCTGCGTCAGGCATTAAAATAGGGTTTAGTAAATTAGTAATGGGCAAGTTACCATAGACCAGCCAGGGCTGATTTGACTCCCATTCCCTGGGCTAGCCGTAGTCCATCCCTCAGGTACTGCTCCATGTTGGCATAGTCCCACAGTCTGATACCCCCACACTGAATGAAAGAGAAACGTGGCAAAATGACCAATTATGGACATAAAGTTCCGTCTGATACAACCGCGTTCCCCATGAGTACGATCTTGCTGCGCCATGTTGGTTCCCATCATGCCTTGCATGATCCTAAGCCCTGGGATTGTGTAGTTAAAATGTGCCACTCTTTGACACATTTAAATAAGGACTGCAGTCGATGCGTTTAACGCCCGATGCAGTACTTTCTATTTTGAAGTTTTTTTTGTAGAATTAACCTTTTCAAAGATGAGATTTGGACGTTGCATCATAGAGCAAGGATTAAATGTGCAAACCTCTGTCGTCCCTTTACAACACAAGATACAGGTTTTTGGGTAGTCCGAGTAACTTGGACCCAACTTATCGCCTATTGCCAGACCATGTCCGAATGTTAAAAAGGCGATGAGTTGGGTCCAAGTTACTCGGACTAGTGAAGTAGGTTTATGGAAAACTTGAAATAAAACATTTGACTATATTTTTTTGACTTGAAGTTGAAAGCAAACATCCTGAACACATCTTACAGCCTGGCCCCTGTTTGTCCTCCAGACAAATGCACCCAGGAGACATCCCGACCGGGCGCCGACCTCCAGGAACACGGCCTCATGGTTGTCGTAATCCACCCGGTCTTCACGGGAGAAGCGCACCAACTCCTCCAGCTCTGGGTGCGACACCCGCACCTCACCGGCCCGACTGTCATACACCACGAAACACCGCCGGATCTTCTTCTCCTTCAGAAAGTCCACAAAATCGTTGGGCTGGAGTTCAAGAATCGATCCGGTCGGTTTGTCAGAGTCTTGGGACCCGGTCCACGAGGGGGTGCAACGGGACAAATATCGCGCCGGGGCAAAAATCCTACCACCACGGCTCGAAGTCGAACACCGGCCGTAATTAGTACTCGCACTGCATGCAGATGAATACCCCCGTGAATATCTGAAAGCCACGGAATTTTTGCCAACATTAGTCAACCGTCTAAAAGCTAAACCATTTCCCGAGTTGGCACCGGTCCCGAAGTGCCTGAATACTGTCAAAAGGCGACAGCAATGCATGGTGATTTCGGTACTCGATTTGCTTCGACAAGAAATCCAATCAATCGTCGGGGCCGGGGACGTTCTTGGGGGAATTTGACGAGTGCGCGCTAGATCGTGCATGCACGTCGTATAAAATACGTACACAAGACACTGACCTACTTTTACTCCACAATAATGCATACGTACGTACGTTGACAAGACTTCTGAAAGTGCACCAGACTACGACTGTTAATTTTATGGGCGTTGTCTAGAGGGCGCTATGTTATCATCACATTATTCGCCTGTGTGGTCATCGAATTTCTAGATTTCAGTTCGCAGATCGTGACTTCGCATCTATGGCCCCCAAAATTAGATGCGAAGTCACGAATTACGTTTACAACAAATGTGTACAATTGACCGTTCTATTTTCGAGTTTCACCCCGAATTTATATATCAATCTATTTTCATATTTTTTTGGCTTATCACTAGCTCTAACTTTGATTCGATCCATTTCTAGCAGTACAAACGAACGTTATTCACTTTGAATTCAACATCGAATTATTTGAGGCCCGACAATAATTTGGTGTTGCAACCCCTTTTTCAGCGGGGCTGCAAACGCCCAACATAATACACGAAATACGGTTCTTCTTAAAAAGAACAAAACGAAAAATTCGTTAGAAGATTATAATTGAAAAGCACGACAGTAGGCCTACAAAATGAGGTGCGGCCCTCTTTTTGTGAATGCGCAAAATCAACCTTACACATAATGTGACGAGTTTGTGATTGGTTCAGAATATTTGTATTTTTAGCAAACTCACTGAAATTAAAGGGAAGATACAACATATTTGCAAACATCAAAAAACAAAATGATCAAATTGCCACGAAATTCTTTACTCAGTGGACTGTTAGGAAACTACAGTCTAAGCATCCCGTACAATCATGGCTCCTGGTTTGCTGACATTTTTAAGTAAAGTGGTATTTTACTTTTACAATTTCCAACGCTGGTCGGCCGACCAGCGTTGGAGAAAGCTGTTTTTTCCAAAGTTATAGGTATTTCGCACTTTATTTGCAATTGATTACACACTGTGAAGGAGTACAAGCCAGCTAGACTGATTCTCTGACCTTATAATTCCCCAACGGCTATAAATTGCTTCGTTTCATCTTAAGCGGGGTCAGGGAAACAGACTACAAGAACATGATTGGTTTTCTTAGTTTACCAACAAGTACGAACCAAAAACGTGAAACAAGTCAGTGTAACAATATTTGCTTTAACATACTATTCCTCCAAATCCATTTATTTCTGAAAATTACAGCAAAAGCAAATGTTGTACATTCCCTTTTACATTGATCGATAGTTCAAGAGTACATGTAGCATAGTAATACAGGGTGTCCCCCCAAAAAATGCTCCACTCTCTTTTTTTCCAAAATTCAAGAAAACCAGAATGCATACATTTTCTGATCATGCATGGTAAGAATGCTATGTGTCTCGGTTGTTATCTACCAAAAAATCAGATCATACTATCAGAAATACTTAAATATGAACTCGCCTCCATTTGCCAACTGCGCTGGGGACTCAAATCACCAATTTTAAAATGTCGATTTTTGTCAAGTGTGCTTTTCAAAAATTCTACTTGGTATCTATTATGAAAGACCAGTCATCAGTTGTTGTCACGCAAACAAGAGAAAACCAACCGACCATGGCATTGTTCATTTATTGGACTTTGACTAAAAATGCCAATTTGTAAATCAACCACAGGTAATAATTGTTCACCTGTGGCTGGGTGCTACAATTCAGTGTGGGGTTCCCTCAAATCAGGTGACAAAAGGTTCTGGTCTGAAAAGAACCAGTCAAGCAAATCGGCACTGCCCACACATAGGTTGTTACGTGTATTTGATTTACAAATAGGTATTTTTAGTCAAAGTCCAATAAATGGACAATGCCATTGTTGGTTGGTTTTCTCTTGTTTGCTTGACAACAACTGATGACTGGTCTTCCATAATAGAAACCAAGTAGAATTTTTGAAAAGCACACTTGACAAAAATCGACATTTTAAAATTGGTGATTTGAGTCCCCAGCGCAGTTGGCAAATGGAGGCGAGTTCATATTTAAGCATTTCTGTCCCTAGTGGATTGACAGTATGATCCGATTTTTTGGTAGTTAACAACCAAGACACATAGCATTCTTACCATGCATGATAAGAAAATGTATGCCTTCTGGTTTCTTGAATTTTGGGGAAAAAGAGAGTGGAGCATTTTTTTGGGACACCCTGTAATTAGTTTTATTCTAATCATATTATATTTTAATTATCTATATACAACCAAACTACTTGCTTCCCAAGGGCGTACATTCTGGGGGATAGGGATACATATCCCCCTCCCAACACTTTTGGAACAGGGCCGGGGATGAACAATAGAATCCCCCTCCCCCAGTTTTGTGTACCAACAAAAAAAAATCATCAATTTACAGAATAATAGTTAAAAGGTAACGAAAATTGAGTATTAGTTTCAGATATGATAGATATTAATCCATCACTGTTTAATATTGTCATTTTAAACAGCGCCCCCGTGTGATCGATGATATTCCCCCTCCCCATTTGATATTGTGTCCGGAAAAAAATCCTGGAAACGTTTTTGTGGCTACACCTCCCCAATTAAATTGCTCTTGGCACGCGCTGTTCTTTGTCTATGATGATTATCTATTACAATACTTCATTGTGTATAAACACCGTGTGCAAGTCGTTTACCACTGCAAATCACAAAGCGTAGAAGTAAGTAAAACATGAAATGAAGAAACAAGACTATACGCGGACCTAAAACCAACACAATTGGTCCAAGATGTCTATAGATAGCTCATCCGATTGTCATCCGATAGTCATCCAATAGTCATCCGATAGTCATCCGATAGTCACATTTTGGGCCAAGGTGAGACATAAGTAAGTCTACTTCATTTGCGGCAGTCCGTGAGTCATTGCGTCAGTCTGTAAGTCACTTACATAGAGGACTGTAGGTTGGACCTCTGTGACCAGCAACAAAAGTATTGTTTTAGATTTGAAAAAAATACTGAAAACAATCATCTAAAAACCATGTGGGAGAGGGTAATACTACTAGTAGCGCCTGTGATTTGCTGATGACGCTTTCGTTTCCTTAAAAAAAATTAAATAATAAAGAAATAAGTAAACTGGCAAAATGTCGCCGGTGGTCAAGTCCACACCCTGCCCCGGCTAGATACGCCACTGGTGTTGACCAGTTTAACAACTGATTCAACAGCATCTAATCTTGATGAGCACTTTCTTACAATCTGTTCTGAATCGTCTGTTTGCAAGTCCGTAAATTATCGGGTTAGCAGCGTGGTTGGCAAAAAGCAGGCCAGCAAAGCCGTAGGTCAGACTCACAGAATCTGGGTCGATGTTAACGCCACAAAAGGAAGCAATTTCCATGGCAACGTAGACCCAATAAGGTAGCCAGGTCAACAGGAACACCACACTGGTGATGAAGAGCATCCTTGTTGTTTTTCGCTGTAGGACTGCTGCACCCGCCCTTTGAAGGGCGTGTCCGTTAGCTTGTTCTTGGTGATAACGTCTATCCCCACTCGCAGTAAACATGCCTGTCTCTGCCGTGGCACATTTTCCTGGTCCAGACTGGTGATCTAAGGAGTTCCCACCTTGTGACGAACCCTGACCGGTTTGATTCGGCACTGCATCGTTCTTTGGCACGAGGTTTCGAAAATCTGAGTTGGGTTCGTTGATAACAGTCGGTACTTCAACCTTATCGCCACTTACAGTTTGTAGATTATCATTGGTTTCTGGGGAGATCGGTATGGGTTGTGTGGGGCGGGTTGGCAGTTCGATGTCCCGGTGCATGGAGCCTCTCTCGTCTCGGGTGGACCTTTGGACGGCCGCACCGACTCTAACGTGCTTCCTGATGGTCGCGAAAACCTTCCCGTAACACACGGCAATTACGACCAGTGCCACTGCAAAAGAAAACACTGAGCCTACCAACACAGTTGTTTCCAAGATATCGGACGTAGGCGCTTCATGAAAATCTGCGAGGAGGTCGGGTACATTACAGATTGTTGCAAGCAGCGAAGCAACTGAGACCAAGATCTTAGCCCGCCGTGGGGTGAAAAACCGCCTTTGTGGACGGCAGACACAGTCGTAACGGTCTGCGGCGATCAGAGTGGTAAATAGCACAGATGTAGCGACAGCTGCATTTTGAAACGGCAGGCTTGCAACGTAGATTTCTTTCACATTGTAATTTGCGAAAAGCAGAAGTGCAAACAACATCGTAAAAAGTCTTAGCGCGCAGACAGCGAGATCTGCCCAGGCTAAGGCCATGACTAAGACGTGGGTGCTGGTCTTACGAATCTTGGTCCAGTAGACACGGAGGATGAGACAGTTACCTGGCACTCCAACCAACATGACAATCAGTGTCAAGACCAGACGCATCAAGGACGCAGTGGCATCTAAAGGGTTCTTTGATGCCCGTGTGCCTTCCAGAACCTCACTGGTTGCATTTGACGCTAAAGCAACAGCCATTGTGATTACTGGTGTTGCCCTTAGGCCTAATCAGCAGCGTTGAAATTGTTTCAATCGAGCCAGAACCGGCAACAGAAATGTGCAGTAAAGTCGACTGTAGGATCCACTGTGTCTCGTTCATTACTAAAATGCTCCACTGTTCCATCTAGCATGCCAATGAAATAGACTGTTTCCCTCCCAACACGCTATATTGTGACTGTTCTCAATAATTTTATAAGCCTAATTTCATCTCCAGTGGAATTATACCCCAATCCTAAGACTGGTAACTACATGGTAACCAAGGCGACATAAACGGTACCAAGTTGTTTTTCAGATTTGCTGAAATTCGCTCCACGTTTCTACAAGGACACGGTTTTAATACATTTCAAAGTAAAAAGCAAACTTAAGATCATTAACGAAGTAGGTTAAACCTAGTCGATGGAATCCCCTTGCAGAGAAAGGGTATTATGATATGCGAGCAGAGTCGATTAAATTCTGACCATTCAGCGGGCGTCTTCTATCGGGTCTTCGGTAAGTGTTGTTGTATTACAAAAACATGGCAGCCAAATTGACCCCCAAAACAGCTGAGTCCCCTTTTTTGAACGAAATGTCGTCACAATTTCTTAAGTCGACTCCGATTGGCTGATGCACATCAATGATGTTGCGGAGAACAACGGATGATAATTAGATTAACCTAGCCCTTTTGAAAATCATATTATTGCTTTTTTGAAGGAATGGACTTATGTATACTGGTTTGGACGGGAAATGCAAAGATTTGAAAGAAATCGAGTTTTGCACAACTAAATAATCCTTGCATGATAGACAACGCATAGAATGTAATACAAAATAAATTGGAAGTGTTACTTTGATCGATTTCTACAGAACCCTGTGATGAGATGTTCTTTGATGTCTCTTTTGTCAAATTTGTACAAGAACTATGACAATAAATCATTCTATAGTTTGCATTATCCTTTGTCAGTCATGCGCGATGTGTTTATACTCGGAAACGACCATCCATCACAAACATATCTGCTGCCACCAATAGTCTCAATATGGCTACAATTGTTGGCAAAAAGCACAGAATTTATATTATACGTTTATAATTTTTGCTGGAATCCTGTTTTTGGTAGGAAGATATTTTCGAGTGCTAAGCAACTTCCCGTGTTTTCTGCTCCATGACGCTCATAAGCTTACTCCTATAAAGACTTATTATAAAAAAAATTATTAGAAAGCGCCCTCATTATTTGGCTGCCTTATCCAAAGCAGTAAGTGAACCCTGGTTTCTTTGAGCTCTGATTGGACGGATTGAACTCCGTGACCTGGGGTCAACACTTGGCATGTCGGCACGGAATGAACGTGCATTAAACATGGCTCATGGCATACCTACAATGCTTTGCGATGTTTGCGTTTCCTTTGTAAGATTGTGTGTGAGGGATTAATGGTTACAACCATCGATCGCCCCTGGACGATACGAGCGAGATAAGATAATTAAGCCTTGGTCGGCATCACTCAGATTGCAGGAAGTAAAACACACGTGATTGTGGAAAATTGACACATGTCAAGCAGCCAAGTAAATTTGGACGCAGCCTGAGATAGGGGCTACGGTTCCTGGTCCACATTATTATGCTAATTTGACAAGGGGAACCAGTTGAGGAAGCGGCAAGGTTCCCTGTACTGGGGCAGAGGGCGCTATTCTCTCAAAAGTCCCGGGCTATATTCGATATGGATCCGGGTTGGATTTGACCTGACACTTTTCCTGGCCTTTTTCCTTCTCAACCCCACCCTTCTAACTTCATCCTTCACCTAGGTCCTCTGTGTAGATTTTATGACAATTAGCAAAATTTACCAACGAAATTTTCCAATTATATAGAAAAACACAATCAACAAAACAATGATCTCCAGGCATCCATGTTGTGACCACATTCTCAAAATTTTGTTTTAATCTATACACAACTGTACAGTGATTTCTAAGCATAATTATACGTATCTTAAAATTAATGTGGCCTGACGTTGCGAACTTAGCAAGTTCTTCTTCAGAGGCTAAAACAGAAATGACAGAGATACATACATTAACATGGGGGTGCACACAAACATGCAGGGCTGAAAGAAGAAACACAAAAGGAGGATTAGGAGGGAAAGGTGTGGAAAGATGCAGGGGAGGGTGGATGAGAGAACAAAGAAACAAAGGGAGATGGCAAACCACAAGGGGTCTGGTGTAAACAGGGGAGGGACCAGAAAGGGGAAGGATCAAAGGTCACAGGGAGTGGGAACGGACAAAAGAGTGTGAGAGTGAAGGGATGATGCGGGGGGGGGGGGGAACAGTATTAAGGTGGAAAGGGATGAAAGATGACGGGAGATGTGTAAACACAAACAAGGAAGACCAGATGGATTATCTGTAACAGAGGACAATGGAGGAAGAAAAGGATTAATCATTTCCAAGTTGGATGTTGAGACCATGTGGTTGAATAGTTCGAAGACGATTCATCCACACCTTCTCTCTGCTGAGGCGAACTGACTCTTTGCGATGGCCAAGAGATTCAATGCCCTGCAAAATCATATCAGAAATGGAGTGGTTAGGCAGGTTGAAGTGATGACCAACAGGGGTGTCTAGTTTCTTGGTGTTGACCGTTGACCGATGGGCATAGAAACGCTTCTTGAGCGTATTCTTAGTCTCACCTACATACTGCACTCCACAGACCCTGCAAGAAATGAGATATATGACATTAGAGGTGTTACAAGTGATGTTACCAATGGTTCTGTGGGTAGTGACAGAAGAGTGGCCAGAAAAGGAGTCAGACTCCTGGATATGAATCTGGCAGACAACACATCTGGAACTGCACTTGAAAGTACCATGCTGGGTGGGAGGGGATGCATCTAAGGAAGGGACTTCAGCTCGAACAATCAAGTCCCGTAGATTTCGAGGACGCCTGTAAGCCAATGTGGGGCCGTTGGGGATGGCGCGGGCAAGGCGATCTGAAGTATGGAGGATATGATGATTGTCATTAGTGATTTTGCGGAGGGGAGGGAGATTGGGGTGAAACGTGGTAACCAAGGGAATCATGGGTTTGGCCATGGCATCAGGGGCCTTTCCCGTGAGAGCTAGATTTCTGGGGATAGCTTTAGCTCTGGCAATGGCACGATGAACTTGGCGAGAGCTGTGACCCCTGGTCACCAAGTTGTTCTTCAGTATCTGTGTATGGCGGGAGAAATCGGAATCATTAGAACAAATTCTTCTGAGTCTGAGTGCCTGGCTAAACGCTATGCCAGTTTTGCAGTGCCTGGGGTGACAGCTGGAGGAGTGGAGGTACTGGTGGGTGTCTGTGGGTTTGGAATACAGGTCAGTGGTTAGTGAGTTGCCTTGCTTGCGGACGGTGACATCCAGAAAGTGGGTTTGGTGAGCCGAGAACTCCGATGTGAATTTGATGGTTCTGTGGAAGGAATTGATGTGGTTAGTGAAGGTCAAGAGACTGTCCTCATCACTGGTCCAGATGAAGAAAACATCATCAATATATCTCCACCAGATCCAAGGGCGACATGGGGCCGAGGCAAGAATGCGTTCTTCGAGGTCACCCATGAAGAGGCAAGCCATCGACGGGGCCATGCGAGTGCCCATTGCAGTGCCGTGTACCTGTAGATAGTGTTCACCAAGGAAGGAAAAATTGTTCTTCGTTAGTATAAGTCTCATGAGGGTGCCAACATCACTGATGGGAGGAGTCGTGTGTCCTGCCTTGGCCAGAGCCAAGGAGCAAGCACGAACACCCTCCTCATGTGGGATGTTGGTGTACAGAGATGAGACGTCGAAAGTCCCAATGATGGCTGTGCTGGGAATCTGGTCCTTGATTCCTTCAAGCTTGCGTAGGAAGTCTGGGGTGTCGTGAATGTATGACGAAATCTGTGGGACAAGGGGTTTGAGAAAACTGTCAATGAACAGGGAGATGCGTTCCGTGGGTGAGCCATTACCGGAGATGATGGGTCTACCGGGGTTGCCAGCCTTGTGAATCTTGGGTAGAAGGTAAAATCTGGCAGTCCTACAATCACAGGGAGAAAGAAATTTGTGAGCTTTCTTCGACAACTGGTCACGTGATCGCATATCGTCAAGTACCTGTTGTATATCTTGACAGAAAGTGCCTGTGGGGTCAGAGTCAAGGCGGGTATAGTTAGTGCGATTATCCAACTGGCGGTGGGCCTCATCAATGTACTGCTGACGATCCATGATGACCACAGCTGAACCTTTATCTGCTGGCTTGATGATGATGTCGGTGCGAGAGCGCAAGGAGTTGAGAGCCAGGCGCTCCTCTCTGGGGAGATTATCATGAGTCCTGTGGGGGAAGTTGTCCGGGTTAGTGACTTGGGAATTGATAACTTGAACGTATGTCTCTATGGCTGGCACACGATTCTTGGGGGGTACCCATGAACTCTTGACTCGAAAAGGCTCTGGCTCACACGGTTCACTGTCCAGGAAAAACTCACGCAGGCGGATTCTACGGTAGTATTCCGTGAGATCTTGGCTGAGCTGAACCTGGTTCACAGAACGGGGAGCGGGACAAAAATTGAGACCCTTGGAGAGAAGTTTGTGCTCTGCGTCAGATATTGATGAGGAAGAAAGATTAACTACAGTGTTGACAGGGGGTTCTGGCGGTGGCGTGGTAGATGGGGACCTAGGACGTCTGAAACGTCTGTGTCTGCGTTGCTGTTGCTTGGCAAGCAAGCCACCAATCTTCTTGTTTCTCCTGTTGAGTAGGACAGAGTCAAGGTTAGACAAACCCCTTTCAATCTCATCATGGAAATTCCTGTACGTGGAGTCAGAACAACTGGATTTGAGTTGGGAGTCAAGGTGGGAAATATTCTGATGGAGGTCCTCACGTGTAAATTGACACTGCTGAGAGAGAATATTGATGAGTTTAATAGAGGCACCATGAAGAACTTGATTCCATCTCCTTTGAAGGTGTGGTGGGAGGTTTCCTAAGCAGGGAGTGTGAGACAGTTGCAAACCTTTGGGGATAAATCGAGAGAGGGAGTAAAAACTGTAGTTATCCTGATGGTAGGAAAAGCGTAAGGCCTTTTCCTTTGCCTTTCTGAGCTGTTGGAAAGTGCAAATGGTGTCACTCATATCTGTAGAAAGGGAGAGAATAAATGGTTAATACAATAAATCAGTGGAGGAACACGAAGACAAAAGTTGTCAAATGGAGTTGCTCATGCCTTTTGAAGGGACAGAGCAAAACAAAATTGTAGGTACCTGTAGTGTGGAGAGAACAGTTGGATTAGTACATGATATAAAACGATCAGAAGAAGGAACAAAACAAAACACAATGAAACTTACATGACAGCAAGGAGGATCACCACGAAGGGATACTGCAACAGAGAAGTTGAAACATGAAAAAAAGTAAAACTGCTGCAAACTGCTTACTGACTGGATGGACCTGAAATATATAAATCTTAAAATTAATGTGGCCTGACGTTGCGAACTTAGCAAGTTCTTCTTCAGAGGCTAAAACAGAAATGACAGAGATACATACATTAACATGGGGGTGCACACAAACATGCAGGGCTGAAAGAAGAAACACAAAAGGAGGATTAGGAGGGAAAGGTGTGGAAAGATGCAGGGGAGGGTGGATGAGAGAACAAAGAAACAAAGGGAGATGGCAAACCACAAGGGGTCTGGTGTAAACAGGGGAGGGACCAGAAAGGGGAAGGATCAAAGGTCACAGGGAGTGGGAACGGACAAAAGAGTGTGAGAGTGAAGGGATGATGCGGGGGGGGGGGGGAACAGTATTAAGGTGGAAAGGGATGAAAGATGACGGGAGATGTGTAAACACAAACAAGGAAGACCAGATGGATTATCTGTAACAGAGGACAATGGAGGAAGAAAAGGATTAATCATTTCCAAGTTGGATGTTGAGACCATGTGGTTGAATAGTTCGAAGACGATTCATCCACACCTTCTCTCTGCTGAGGCGAACTGACTCTTTGCGATGGCCAAGAGATTCAATGCCCTGCAAAATCATATCAGAAATGGAGTGGTTAGGCAGGTTGAAGTGATGACCAACAGGGGTGTCTAGTTTCTTGGTGTTGACCGTTGACCGATGGGCATAGAAACGCTTCTTGAGCGTATTCTTAGTCTCACCTACATACTGCACTCCACAGACCCTGCAAGAAATGAGATATATGACATTAGAGGTGTTACAAGTGATGTTACCAATGGTTCTGTGGGTAGTGACAGAAGAGTGGCCAGAAAAGGAGTCTCTAAAACAATGTTTAAACCACGTTTATAGCAATTTTTAAACCACGTTTATAGCAATTTTTTCACTATTCAAAGTTTCTCCCTTCTTCCTCGACGAACATAAAAGTATCTTCTTTAAGTTGCTCTGCCGGTGCTATTTTCGACTTTAATCTCGACTTTTTTTTATTGCTTTTTCTTTTTTAGGAATAAAAATGTTATTCACTTTTCAATGAGACATCAAGAAAAAAAGGCACGTTAAGTTATAAAATATTTACTTTAAAGAATTCTAATTATAATGAGGCCCGACAATACATCGTCCAAAATAGAAAAGAAATAGGTTTTTTTTTGTTTAAATAAAACTTAAAAATCGAAACTTTGATAGGAGAACAAAAACATCGAATACGCTGAAAGGCTCTGGTAGAGTTTCACTCCGCCCACCCTGCAAACAGGGCGCTGGGAAAGGCTGATGATCTTCACAGAATCTTGTGAAGGAAGTACGCATGCCATTCTGGGCATTGAAAACTACCACGACCTTCGCATGCAGCTAGCGCGCGCTGTATGATACACAGTTGCAGCGAGTTTGTGTGCTGCTTGCTACGTCACAGGTCACGCAAAATCTATCCAATGAGAGCTCAAAGAGATCAGCCCTTGAGATTTGAAAGTTTGCATGGTGGAAAGACACTAAGACAAGATAAGTTTGCGGTGCCACCATGTGAAAAAATATCTTTTGTGAGTATGTGTGGTTCTGAAAAGAACCGGAGGGACTAATAAATCTTTTTTTGAGTAAGTGTGGTTCTGAAAAGAACCGGAGGGACTCTTCCCAGCCCTTTCCAGCGTCCCAATCAGCCCTTCCCAGCGTCCTGTTTGCAGGGCGGGGGTACGAGCGAACGGTAGGATCTGCATCAAGGAACCTTCTCGCACTCGTAGATCAAACGCCGCTACCATTCTACGACGACGAACTGTGAACACTGAAACATACGGCCAGCGATCATTCTCATATATACAGCTCCCGAACCCTGGAACTGGCTTCCAACACATTTTAGAAATGCAAAATCACTGGGTCTGTTCAAGACTTTACTCAAAACCCATTTGCTTATCTTTGATTTTGAACATTTCTCCTGTCAATTATCTTACATAATTTTATGTTGTTATTGTTGTTGTTTTCATATGCCGTTGGGTTTTTTCATTATGGCATAGTACCTGCTTAACGGGATGATAGATGGATTAACCTCCGTCTTGGTGTCATTCAAGCAGAGCTTGTTCTCTGCAGTCCATTTCTTGATTTCTGTGAAACATTTCTCAAGCTCGCTGATCGATGGATCAATATTGTTTCAGTCCACACTGACATAGAGTTGAGAGTCGTCAGCATAGAACATGCCTTCGACCTTGTGACGCTTAACAATGTCTTCAACTGGGGAGGTATATAGTGTACAAATCTGCGGACCGGCAACGGAGCCCTGAGGAACTCCGGACCGTAACACATGAGGCTCAGTGCATATAAAATCACAGAGTCTTATCCATCTGCTCACCGTCACGTATGTAGGAATCAAAACGCTCAAGTGCTGTTCCTGTGACACAATTGGGTGGGAATGTCACGATTTATAGTGTCGAACGCGGCACTTGGCTCAAGCAAGACAAGTACCGCGTCCTTTCTGACATCAAGAGTCAGCAGAAGGCCGTTGACAACGCAAAGCAAAGCAGTGTCGCAACTGTGGTGTTTGCGATATGCACTTTGAAGATCTCATACAATTCATTTTTAGCGAGTCAAATCTTGAGTTGTTGTACAGCGGCCTTTTTGTTACTTTCGATATGAATAAACACTGGTAATTGTGTGCCGTCTATCCGTCTATACAAAAATTGAGTGTTGATGTGCAATATTGTAAAAGGTTAAGTTACCACATTCACATTCAGGACCCTTAATGGCAAAAGACTTGCCAAGCAAACACAATGTAGCATATATTAAAAGATTCCGCAAGTTCCACAAAATTATTTATCTCAACAAACGTTCTGACGAAACGGAACACTGATGAGGCTTGCAGATCTATTTTTCAATTAACAGTTTCTGAACAAAAGTCCCTTTTTCGTTTTGCTCCTATACTTTTCATCAGATTATAACTTTTGGCAAGTTTCAATAAACGGTACTGAGCGCGATTTGAGCCTGAGAACTGGGAGCTTGACCAACTGCACCGTCAAACACATCTTCCGATTATCTTTATCTCTGTATAGTTATGCTTCACGTATTTTCATGCTGCAAGTTTTCAAGGAGTAATCTTTAGGTTTCCAATGAAACCAATGGACTCCCCAGTCAGCACCCGGTTTTTGGTGATCTGGGTAATAGATACCATTTAAGTGAGACATCATACAGTGCGTAGCACCCGCTCCATCAAACCACCAGGCTCCTTTGTGGTAAACTGCACAGTTGTACGCCCACTTGTCGTTGTCTTTATCCTTTGTTGTAAAAGCCTTACCCTTGCTGTAGGCAAGAGAGTCGCCAGCGGTGCTGTTCATATCGTAAAAGTCATATTTCAGACGGTACTTATACCGCCTACCACGAGATATTTTAAAATCGGTGTACTTTGCCCAAACTGTTTTGCCTTCCCAGTCCCCTAAATCAACTCGTAGCTCCCATGTTCCTTGTGAATCATCAGACGTCAGAGTCACCAAGTTGTCGTTGCCCAACCAGAACTCACCGGACAGATTGCCAAAGCCAGACAGGTACTCGTTCCAGTTACGCCAAAAGTCCACGCTGCCATCTTGTCGCCTCTGAAACACGATCCACCCCCCGCCGTCAGTTTCCATGTCACAGTAGACGCGAAGACCGCCTTTACAAAATCCATCTGGGTAGATTGTGTAGATACCGCTTGAACGATTACCGGCATCTAAGAGCCTTTTGCAACTCAGTTGATAGTAACTAAAGGAGCTATCAGCCAGTGAGTAGAGAGATGTGTCCTCATCTGCATCAAAGTACACACTCCCTTGAGTTGCATTGAAGTCTTCGGGATGCTCTCGTCTTGTGGCAAGGTTCAACTCGCACTTGTTGTTGCAGTCGTTGTAGTTAAACGACTTGCAACGTTCATCCATGCTGCATTCCCGTCCGCAGATGACGCGAGATCGCACTGTTTTGTTCGCATAGGCAAAATGTTCCAGGGCGCGATTTTCTGCGGCATGAAACGTACACTGCCATGTTTGGCGCGAGTAACCACATGGAACTAACCAAGCAATGGCAGCTGTCAGGAAAGTAAGATACAAAACGTAGATCACTTCCATACCAATATTCAGTTTTGCTATAATACCGTCGTCTAAAATTGATGGTAGTTTTACAGTCGATAGGCGATCTCGTTGGAATTGCTAGACTCATGCAGTAGAATTTTGTAATACTAGTAGTGTGGCTTGTTCGTCGATCTAAATGTTTTAAACGTCATCTGAAATAGAGCATTTTTCATCTGTTTATATATACAACGATCGCAAAAGCTCCTTCACAAGGCACAACGCAGAAAACGTAGTGGTACGTACCTATGTGGCTGAATTCTAGGGGCCAGGCTGTAGAGGCGTTATGACGTGGGATTCGCTGATTGGTTACCCTATCTATTTCAGTGTTATAACGACAGCTCTTCTGTTCCCTTTACGTCACGAAGATGCCAGCTCCTGACTGGAATTGGGGAGTCGTGCGTAGGCCTTTACCATAAAATTGCCAATTTAAAACCAAGCCAGAATATCGATTTGGTGCTGAAGATAGATCTGCAGGAGGTGTAATTTTAGATGTTTCAAACATCATCTGAAACGGAACATCTGTTTGTACAGCAGTGGCGTAGCCAGGGGGGGGGGGCCGTGAGGGGGAGGCAACCGCCCCCCATGAAACCTTGTCGCCCCCAGTCGCCCCCCCACTGAGAATTTGAGTTTCTTAAAAAACTATCATTGATCTACATGACGCCCCCCATGAAATGTTCCAGCCCCCCCCCCCAGCGCCCCCCCCCAGCGCCCCCCCCCCCCCAGCGCCCCCCCCCCGAAAAATTCCTGGCTACGCCACTGTTGTACAGTAAGTTCAAACGCTCGCAAAAGCTCCTTCACAAGGCATGATGCATGCAACGTAGTGGTGCCTGTGGCTGATGAACTCGACGGGCCCATATTTAGTCAGGTGGCTTAGATCTAATTTTCGTCAAGATCGTGACCGACTGGTCCAAAGCACCAAACTTGGCAGATAGATTCTTAAAGACCTAGAGAAGATATTTAGAAGGGGTGACACCTGAAATTCTTTTGGGAAGGGTGCCTTATTTGCATAAATCTTTAATCCCTGCCGTGTAATATATTTTTTGCCATATTTGGGTATTTTTGAAAAGTGTATTTTGGTGATTCTACTTGCATATTCTTACTTCAACAACATTTTCTAAAGCATGTAAGTGACTGAATAATTACGAGGACATAGTAAATTACCAAAATGGCTACAATTTTACTCTAAAGTTACGCGCATTTACCTGTTCCTCAGATATCATCAACTAGTCTCGCCAAACGTGAGTATTGATGAGCTTCAAATTCACAAAGGTACTTACTGCCATAGTTAACCTAACAAAAATAAGTGGGAAATCATGTGAAAATTGATATCATCTTGATGTTTGGCCCAAAAGACCAAAAAAGGGGAGAAAATGTGGTGTCCGTAAATTGGGCTACTACGGGAAGGGTAACGTGGGGGCTTGAACAAGTTCAACAAAATCCCCCCAAATAAGAGATTATTGTTGTTTACAATAATTTTGTCTACGCCAAAACGTTTTCTCAACAATAATTTTGGGAATTTCCTTGAACTTGTTCCAGTCTTCCATGTTAGGCAACCCTTCACCTTACTTGTTAGCCCAATTTATGGACACCTCGTTTTTTCCCCCAGTTTTTGTTTTCTGGGCTAAATATCACAATGTTCTCATTGTTCGCATGATTTTCCATAAGGTTTCAATAGGGTAACTGTACCAGTAAGCTACGTGGTGAATTTGAAGTTCATCAATGGTGACGTTTGGCAAGACTAATTGATGATATCTGGGGACAAGGTAAATGTGCGCAATTTAGGGCATAATAGTAGCCATTTTGGATCGTTACTATGTCCTCATAATTATTAAGTCACTTACATGCTTTGAAAAATGTTATTTAAGTAAGTAGAATCCCCAAAATACACTTTTCAAAAAAATAAAAAATTAAAATATACCCAAATATGGGAATAAATATATTACACGGCAGGAATTAACGATTTATGCAAATTAGGCACCCTTCCCAAAAGAATTTCGGGTGTCACCCCTTCTAAATATCTTCTCTAGGTCTATAAGAATCTATCTGCCAAGTTTGGTGCTTTGGACCAGTCGGTCACGATTCCGACCATATGCCACCTGACTAATTGGCGTTATGTGGGAGTCGCTGGTTAGTTATACGACAGCTCTTCAGTTTCGAAGTCACGTCACGAAGGTCACAGCCCCTGATTAGAATAGGGTTCCCGTGCATATTCATGGAAATGCTTATCTGCTGAATACGCACCGTGGACATAGGCCAAATCCGACATTTTTTTCTCGGAAAAAAAAAGTTCTTACAAAAACAGCACTGGCGCAAACGGGTTTCACTTAAACTATTCGTCGAAACCAAAACCTGAAAAGAAAACTGAAGCAATGTACACATTCGTTGGAAAATTAACTTTTAAACACTGTAAATCTGCGACTTTTTGGTGAACTATGGACGAAGATGGCCGGGACGTTTAACAGTCCCTCGGCCTCTTCTGGGAGTCATTGCTGACTTCCCAGTGGTCGAGTACCATTGGCGCGAACGGAATAGGAATTGTCTTTTCCTTAGCTTTCATTCGATGTATAACTTGTTGTCATTGGTTTCTCAGTGTTATCGGGAAAAGGAACTTAGAATTGTTCACCAATCATAATATCCAGTGTCTGTTGACCGTTGCTGTTTACTCACTATAGTCTTGATACCAGTATACGTTTTGTAATTCACTACATTATACGTATGTACAATAGGAAACGAAAGATTGCAAAGGTAATCTATCTGTCTTCACGAGGTTATCACGAAATAGATATAAATTTTACTCAAAAACCGGGAGTTTTCAAGCTGTGTTGATGTGTCAAAAATTGAAGTATTTTATGTAAGGGATTTTAAGCCCGAGTTTCAGCCCAGACACTTAATTTTGGTTTAATAGGAGCATTTTGAACGTACACTCTCAAACTCGAAAACTTTAGTACACGAGAACAAAAAAATGACTCCACAAGGATATTCCAGAATGTCTGAACAAAACGGTATATGCGTTTGTGCGTGCGGCCACACACACACAAAGTTAACGCGGAAAAAACAAATATGAGACAATTAAACCTGGCAAACGTTTCCATAAGCAACGGTAGGCATAACGTAAAATTGCCAATAAAAACCAAACCGTGATATCGATTTGGTGCTGGAGGTAGACCTGCAGGCGGTGTAATAATACCCCATAATAGGCCGTGTCTGACTCAATTGGCTATTGCTGGAAATTGCACTGCAGAAATAGCGGCTGCAGAAACTTGCACACATTATTAAAGTCTATATGGGGGACGTGGTAACCGGAGGAATAGGGAGGCTATATATCCCTCCCTCGTTTTTTTTTCACCGAGTGGTTGGGCCATTGGGTAATCCATCCACCCAGATTTTTATGACCCATGTTTCTAAAAAGTTCTTACAAAACAGCACTGGCGCAAACGGGTTTCACTTACACTATTCGTCGAAACCAAAACCTGCAAAGAAAACTGAAGCAATGTACACATTCGTCGGAAAATTAACTTTTAAAAAATGCGACTTTTTGGTGAACTTTGGACGAAAATGGCCGGGACGTTTAACAGTCCCACGGCCTCTTCTGGGAGTCATAGCTGACTTCCCAGTGGTCGAGTAGCATTGGCGCGAACGGAATAGAAATTGTCTTCTCCTTAGCTTTCATTCGATGTATAACTTGTTGTCATTGGTTTCTCAGTGTTATCGGGAAAAAGAATAATTTAGAATTGTTCACCAATCATAATATCCAGTGTCTGTTGACCGTTGCTGGTTACTCACTATAGTCTTGATACCACGTTTCGTAATTCACTACATTATACGTATGTACAATAGGAAACGAACGATTGCAAAGGCAATTTATCCGTCTTCACGAGGTTATCACGAAATAGATATATAAATTTTACTCAAAAACTGGGAGTTTTCAAGCTGTGTTGATGTGTCAAAAATTGAAGTATTTTATGTAAGGGATTTTAAGCCCGAGTTTCAGCCCAGACACTTAATTTTGGTTTAATAGGAGCATTTTGAACGTACACTCTCAAACTCGAAAACTTTAGTACACGAGAACAAAGAAATGACTCCACAAGGATATTCCAGAATGTCTGAACAAAACGGTATATGCGTTTGTGCATGAGGCCACACACACGCAAAGTTAACGCGGAAAAAATAAATATGAGACAATTAAACCTGGCGAACGTTTCCATAAGCAACGGTAGGCATAACGTAAAATTGCCAATAAAAACCAAACCGTGATATCGATTTGGTGCTGGAGGTAGACCTGCAGGCGGTGTAATAATACCCCATAATAGGCCGTGTCTGACTTAATGGGCTATTGCTGGAAATTGCACTGCAGAAACAGCGGCTGCAGAAACTTGCACACATTATTAAAGTCTATAATTATGGGGGACGTGGTAACCGGAGGAATAGGGAGGTTATATATCCCTCCCTCGTTTTTTTTTCACCGAGTGGTTGGGCCATTGGGTAATCCATCCACCCAGATTTTTATGACCCATGTTTCTAAAAAAGTTCTTACAAAACAGCACTGGCGCAAACGGGTTTCACTTACACTATTCGTCGAAACCAAAACCTGCAAAGAAAACTGAAGCAATGTACACATTCGTCGGAAAATTAACTTTTAAAAAATGCGACTTTTTGGTGAACTTTGGACGAAAATGGCCGGGACGTTTAACAGTCCCACGGCCTCTTCTGGGAGTCATAGCTGACTTCCCAGTGGTCGAGTAGCATTGGCGCGAACGGAATAGAAATTGTCTTCTCCTTAGCTTTCATTCGATGTATAACTTGTTGTCATTGGTTTCTCAGTGTTATCGGGAAAAAGAATAATTTAGAATTGTTCACCAATCATAATATCCAGTGTCTGTTGACCGTTGCTGGTTACTCACTATAGTCTTGATACCACGTTTCGTAATTCACTACATTATACGTATGTACAATAGGAAACGAACGATTGCAAAGGTAATCTATCTGTCTTCACGAGGTTATCACGAAATAGATATAAATTTTACTCAAAAACCGGGAGTTTTCAAGCTGTGTTGATGTGTCAAAAATTGAAGTATTTTATGTAAGGGATTTTAAGCCCGAGTTTCAGCCCAGACACTTAATTTTGGTTTAATAGGAGCATTTTGAACGTACACTCTCAAACTCGAAAACTTTAGTACACGAGAACAAAAAAATGACTCCACAAGGATATTCCAGAATGTCTGAACAAAACGGTATATGCGTTTGTGCGTGCGGCCACACACACACAAAGTTAACGCGGAAAAAACAAATATGAGACAATTAAACCTGGCAAACGTTTCCATAAGCAACGGTAGGCATAACGTAAAATTGCCAATAAAAACCAAACCGTGATATCGATTTGGTGCTGGAGGTAGACCTGCAGGCGGTGTAATAATACCCCATAATAGGCCGTGTCTGACTCAATTGGCTATTGCTGGAAATTGCACTGCAGAAATAGCGGCTGCAGAAACTTGCACACATTATTAAAGTCTATATGGGGGACGTGGTAACCGGAGGAATAGGGAGGCTATATATCCCTCCCTCGTTTTTTTTTCACCGAGTGGTTGGGCCATTGGGTAATCCATCCACCCAGATTTTTATGACCCATGTTTCTAAAAAGTTCTTACAAAACAGCACTGGCGCAAACGGGTTTCACTTACACTATTCGTCGAAACCAAAACCTGCAAAGAAAACTGAAGCAATGTACACATTCGTCGGAAAATTAACTTTTAAAAAATGCGACTTTTTGGTGAACTTTGGACGAAAATGGCCGGGACGTTTAACAGTCCCACGGCCTCTTCTGGGAGTCATAGCTGACTTCCCAGTGGTCGAGTAGCATTGGCGCGAACGGAATAGAAATTGTCTTCTCCTTAGCTTTCATTCGATGTATAACTTGTTGTCATTGGTTTCTCAGTGTTATCGGGAAAAAGAATAATTTAGAATTGTTCACCAATCATAATATCCAGTGTCTGTTGACCGTTGCTGGTTACTCACTATAGTCTTGATACCACGTTTCGTAATTCACTACATTATACGTATGTACAATAGGAAACGAACGATTGCAAAGGTAATCTATCTGTCTTCACGAGGTTATCACGAAATAGATATAAATTTTACTCAAAAACCGGGAGTTTTCAAGCTGTGTTGATGTGTCAAAAATTGAAGTATTTTATGTAAGGGATTTTAAGCCCGAGTTTCAGCCCAGACACTTAATTTTGGTTTAATAGGAGCATTTTGAACGTACACTCTCAAACTCGAAAACTTTAGTACACGAGAACAAAAAAATGACTCCACAAGGATATTCCAGAATGTCTGAACAAAACGGTATATGCGTTTGTGCGTGCGGCCACACACACACAAAGTTAACGCGGAAAAAACAAATATGAGACTATTAAACCTGGCAAACGTTTCCATAAGCAACGGTAGGCATAACGTAAAATTGCCAATAAAAACCAAACCGTGATATCGATTTGGTGCTGGAGGTAGACCTGCAGGCGGTGTAATAATACCCCATAATAGGCCGTGTCTGACTTAATGGGCTATTGCTGGAAATTGCACTGCAGAAATAGCGGCTGCAGAAACTTGCACACATTATTAAAGTCTATATGGGGGACGTGGTAACCGGAGGAATAGGGAGGCTATATATCCCTCCCTCGTTTTTTTTTCACCGAGTGGTTGGGCCATTGGGTAATCCATCCACCCAGATTTTTATGACCCATGTTTCTAAAAAAGCTCTTACAAAAACAGCACTGGCGCAAACGGGTTTCACTTACACTATTCGTCGAAACCAAAACCTGCAAAGAAAACTGAAGCAATGTACACATTCGTCGGAAAATTAACTTTTAAAAATACGACTTTTTGGTGAACTTTGAACGAAAATGGCCGGGACGTTTAACAGTCCCTCGGCCTCTTCTGGGAGTCATTGCTGACTTCCCAGTGGTCGAGTAGCATTGGCGCGAACGGAATAGAAATTGTCTTCTCCTTAGCTTTCATTCGATGTATAACTTGTTGTCATTGGTTTCTCAGTGTTATCGGGAAAAGGAATTATTTAGAATTGTTCACCAATCATAATATCCAGTGTCTGTTGACCGTTGCTGGTTACTCACTATAGTCTTGATACCACGTTTCGTAATTCACTACATTATACGTATGTACAATAGGAAACGAACGATTGCAAAGGTAATCTATCTGTCTTCACGAGGTTATCACGAAATAGATATAAATTTTACTCAAAAACCGGGAGTTTTCATGCTGTGTTGATGTGTCAAAAATTGAAGTATTTTATGTAAGGGATTTTAAGCCTGAGTTTCAGCCCAGACACTTAATTTTGGTTTAATAGGAGCATTTTGAACGTACACTCTCAAACTCGAAAACTTTAGTACACGAGAACAAAGAAATGACTCCACAAGGATATTCCAGAATGTCTGAACAAAACGGTATATGCGTTTGTGCGTGAGGCCACACACACACAAAGTTAACGCGGAAACCTGGCAAACGTTTCCATAAGCAACGGTAGGCATAACGTAAAATTGCCAATAAAAACCAAACCGTGATATCGATTTGGTGCTGGAGGTAGACCTGCAGGCGGTGTAATAATACCCCATTATGTCTGACATAATGGGCTATTGCTGGAAATTGCACTGCAGAAACTGCGGCTGCAGAAACTTGCACACATTATTAAAGTCTATATGGGGGACGTGGTAACCGGAGGAATAGGGAGGCTATATATCCCTCCCTCGTTTTTTTTTACCGAGTGGTTGGGCCATTGGGTAATCCATCCACCCAGATTTTTATGACTCATGTTTCTAAAAAAGTTCTTACAAAAACAGCACTGGCGCAAACGGGTTTCACTTACACTATTCGTCGAAACCAAAACCTGCAAAGAAAACTGAAGCAATGTACACATTCGTCGGAAAATTAACTTTTAAAAAATGCGACTTTTTGGTGAACTTTGGACGAAAATGGCTGGGACGTTTAACAGTCCCACGGCCTCTTCTGGGAGTCATTGCTGACTTCCCAGTGGTCGAGTATCATTGGCGCGAACGGAATAGAAATTGTCTTTTCCTTAGCTTTCATTCGATGTATAACTTGTTGTCATTGGTTTCTCAGTGTTATCGGGAAAAGGAATTATTTAGAATTGTTCACCAATCATAATATCCAGTGTCTGTTGACCGTTGCTGGTTACTCACTAGAGTCTTGATACCAGTATACGTTTTGTAATTCACTACATTATACGTATGTACAATAGGAAACGAAAGATTGCAAAGGTCTACACAAGGCAATCTATCCGTCTTCACGAGGTTATCACGAAATAGATATAAATTTTACTCAAAAACTGGGAGTTTTCAAGCTGTGTTGATGTGTCAAAAATTGAAGTATTTTATGTAAGGGATTTTAAGCCCGAGTTTCAGCCCAGACACTTCATTTTGGTTTAATAGGAGCATTTTGAACGTACACACTCAAACTCGAAAACTTTAGTACACGAGAACAAAGAAATGACTCCACAAGGATATTCCAGAATGTCTGAACAAAACGGTATATGCGTTTGTGCGTGCGGCCACACACACACAAAGTTAACGCGGAAAAAATAAATATGAGACTATTAAACCTGGCAAACGTTTCCATAAGCAATGGTAGGCATAACGTAAAATTGCCAATAAAAACCAAACCGTGATATCGATTTGGTGCTGGAGGTAGACCTGCAGGCGGTGTAATAATACCCCATAATAGGCCGTGTCTGACTTAATGGGCTATTGCTGGAAATTGCACTGCAGAAACAGCGGCTGCAGAAACCTGCACACATTATTAAAGTCTATATGGGGGACGTGGTAACCGGAGGAATAGGGAGGCTATATATCCCTCCCTCGTTTTTTTCACCGAGTGGTTGGGCCATTGGGTAATCCATCCACCCAGATTTTTATGACCCATGTTTCTAAAAAAGCTCTTACAAAAATAGCACTGGCGCAAACGGGTTTCACTTACACTATTCGTCGAAACCAAAACCTGCAAAGAAAACTGAAGCAATGTACACATTCGTCGGAAAATTAACTTTTAAAAAATGCGACTTTTTGGTGAACTTTGGACGAAAATGGCCGGGACGTTTAACAGTCCCTCGGCCTCTTCTGGGAGTCATTGCTGACTTCCCAGTGGTCGAGTAGCATTGGCGCGAACGGAATAGAAATTGCCTTTTCCTTAGCTTTCATTCGATGTATAACTTGTTGTCATTGGTTTCTCAGTGTTATCGGGAAAAGGAATTATTTAGAATTGTTCACCAATCATAATATCCAGTGTCTGTTGACCGTTGCTGGTTACTCACTATAGTCTTGATACCACGTTTCGTAATTCACTACATTATACGTATGTACAATAGGAAACGAACGATTGCAAAGGTAATCTATCTGTCTTCACGAGGTTATCACGAAATAGATATAAATTTTACTCAAAAACCGGGAGTTTTCAAGCTGTGTTGATGTGTCAAAAATTGAAGTATTTTATGTAAGGGATTTTAAGCCCGAGTTTCAGCCCAGACACTTAATTTTGGTTTAATAGGAGCATTTTGAACGTACACTCTCAAACTCGAAAACTTTAGTACACGAAAACAAAAAAATGACTCCACAAGGATATTCCAGAATGTCTGAACAAAACGGTATATGCGTTTGTGCGTGCGGCCACACACACACAAAGTTAACGCGGAAAAAACAAATATGAGACAATTAAACCTGGCAAACGTTTCCATAAGCAACGGTAGGCATAACGTAAAATTGCCAATAAAAACCAAACCGTGATATCGATTTGGTGCTGGAGGTAGACCTGCAGGCGGTGTAATAATACCCCATTATGTCTGACATAATGGGCTATTGCTGGAAATTGCATTGCAGAAACAGCGGCTGCAGAAACTTGCCCACATTATTAAAGTCTATATGGGGGACGTGGTAACCGGAGGAATAGGGAGGCTATATATCCCTCCCTCGTTTTTTTTCATCGAGTGGTTGGGCCATTGGGTAATCCATCCACCCAGATTTTTATGACCCATGTTTCTAAAAAAGCTCTTACAAAAACAGCACTGGCGCAAACGAGTTTCACTTACACTATTCGTCGAAACCAAAACCTGAAAAGAAAACTGAAGCAATGTACACATTCGTCGGAAAATTAACTTTTAAAAATGCGACTTTTTGGTGAACTTTGGACGAAAATGGCCGGGACGTTTAACAGTCCCTCGGCCTCTTCTGGGAGTCATAGCTGACTTCCCAGTGGTCGAGTAGCATTGGCGCGAACGGAATAGAAATTGTCTTCTCCTTGGCTTTCATTCGATGTATAACTTGTTGTCATTGGTTTCTCAGTGTTATCGGGAAAAAGGAATTATTTAGAATTGTTCACCAATCATAATATCCAGTGTCTGTTGACCGTTGCTGGTTACTCACTATAGTCTTGATACCACGTTTCGTAATTCACTACATTATACGTATGTACAATAGGAAACGAACGATTGCAAAGGTAATCTATCTGTCTTCACGAGGTTATCACGAAATAGATATAAATTTTACTCAAAAACCGGGAGTTTTCATGCTGTGTTGATGTGTCAAAAATTGAAGTATTTTATGTAAGGGATTTTAAGCCTGAGTTTCAGCCCAGACACTTAATTTTGGTTTAATAGGAGCATTTTGAACGTACACTCTCAAACTCGAAAACTTTAGTACACGAGAACAAAGAAATGACTCCACAAGGATATTCCAGAATGTCTGAACAAAACGGTATATGCGTTTGTGTGTGAGGCCACACACACACAAAGTTAACGCGGAAACCTGACAAACGTTTCCATAAGCAACGGTAGGCATAACGTAAAATTGCCAATAAAAACCAAACCGTGATATCGATTTGGTGCTGGAGGTAGACCTGCAGGCGGTGTAATAATACCCCATTATGTCTGACATAATGGGCTATTGCTGGAAATTGCACTGCAGAAACTGCGGCTGCAGAAACTTGCCCACATTATTAAAGTCTATATGGGGGACGTGGTAACCGGAGGAATAGGGAGGCTATATATCCCTCCCTCGTTTTTTTTTACCGAGTGGTTGGGCCATTGGGTAATCCATCCACCCAGATTTTTATGACCCATGTTTCTAAAAAAGTTCTTACAAAAACAGCACTGGCGCAAACGGGTTTCACTTACACTATTCGTCGAAACCAAAACCTGCAAAGAAAACTGAAGCAATGTACACATTCGTCGGAAAATTAACTTTTAAAAAATGCGACTTTTTGGTGAACTTTGGACGAAAATGGCCGGGACGTTTAACAGTCCCACGGCCTCTTCTGGGAGTCATTGCTGACTTCCCAGTGGTCGAGTATCATTGGCGCGAACGGAATAGAAATTGTCTTTTCCTTAGCTTTCATTCGATGTATAACTTGTTGTCATTGGTTTCTCAGTGTTATCGGGAAAAGGAATTATTTAGAATTGTTCACCAATCATAATATCCAGTGTCTGTTGACCGTTGCTGGTTACTCACTATAGTCTTGATACCACGTTTCGTAATTCACTACATTATACGTATGTACAATAGGAAACGAACGATTGCAAAGGTAATCTATCTGTCTTCACGAGGTTATCACGAAATAGATATAAATTTTACTCAAAAACCGGGAGTTTTCAAGCTGTGTTGATGTGTCAAAAATTGAAGTATTTTATGTAAGGGATTTTAAGCCCGAGTTTCAGCCCAGACACTTAATTTTGGTTTAATAGGAGCATTTTGAACGTACACTCTCAAACTCGAAAACTTTAGTACACGAGAACAAAGAAATGACTCCACAAGGATATTCCAGAATGTCTGAACAAAACGGTATATGCGTTTGTGCGTGCGGCCACACACACACAAAGTTAACGCGGAAAAAATAAATATGAGACTATTAAACCTGGCAAACGTTTCCATAAGCAACGGTAGGCATAACGTAAAATTGCCAATAAAAACCAAACCGTGATATCGATTTGGTGCTGGAGGTAGACCTGCAGGCGGTGTAATAATACCCCATAATAGGCCGTGTCTGACTTAATGGGCTATTGCTGGAAATTGCACTGCAGAAACAGCGGCTGCAGAAACTTGCCCACATTATTAAAGTCTATATGGGGGACGTGGTAACCGGAGGAATAGGGAGGCTATATATCCCTCCCTCGTTTTTTTCACCGAGTGGTTGGGCCATTGGGTAATCCATCCACCCAGATTTTTATGACCCATGTTTCTAAAAAAGCTCTTACAAAAACAGCACTGGCGCAAACGGGTTTCACTTACACTATTCGTCGAAACCAAAACCTGCAAAGAAAACTGAAGCAATGTACACATTCGTCGGAAAATTAACTTTTAAAAATGCGACTTTTTGGTGAACCGAGTGGTTGGGCCATTGGGTAATCCATCCACCCATATTTTTATGACCAGACACAAAATATGCCCATCACTCCAAATTTTTTAAACAGATGTGAAAAAAAGGAAGAACAAACACTATGGTTCGACCTTAGCGGTAGCCCACTAGCCAAATCTGAGTAAAAACAGCGGTTGGCTATTCAAAAATATTGTCTAAGGCCCCCCCCCCAAAAAAGTCTCCGGTTTCTGGTATGGAGCTTGCCCCAAAAGTGGTGCGGCGACGCGGCTTTTTTTTTTACCTGTTTTTTTTTTTTTTTTTTTGGCTTCAAATGTCGGCTGATGATGACTGCAAATCGTGCCCGACTAAACTTAGTGCAAATATATGGGAGTCGAGAGAGGCCACATAAAGCATATTCTCGATCATAACCCCATCTAAAAACACGTTAAAATTGTGCAGCAGCAGGATACCAGATACCAGTTTGGCGGTTTTGAGACATGAAAAAAACTTTTTCATTTTGCCGACGCGCATGGCTACGGCAACGCGCGCGCATACCAGAAACCGGAGACTTTTTTTGGCCCAAGGATACAAATTTCAGAATGTCCGAACAAAACGGTGTTTGCATTTGTGCGTGCGGCCACACACACAAACACGGGAAAAAAATATGAGACAATTAAACCGGGCAAACGTTTCCATATGCAACGGTAGGCCTACCGTAAAATTGCCAATAAAAACCAAACCGTGATATCGATTTGGTGCTGGAGGTAGAGCTGCAGGCGGTGTAATAATACCCATAATATGCCGTGTCTGACTCAATTGGCTACGGCTGCAAATTGCACCGCAGAAACAGCGGCTGCAGAAACTTGCACACATTACTAAAGTCTCTATGGGGGACGTGATGGGAACCGAAAGGAATAGGGAGGCTATGCCCCTCCCTAGTTTTTTTCACCGAGGGGTTGGGCCATTGGGTAATCCTTTTACCCAGATTTTTATGGCCAGACACAAAAAATGCCTATCAGTTCAAATGTTCCACATGTAAATAGCCAAATCTGAGTAAAAACAGCGGTTGGCTAGTCAAAAATATTGTCTAAGTAGCATAGCTGCCTGCTAGTCAAAATTCAATTGCTTACTAGTGAAAAGGCCCACGGGCTAGATAAGAGTCTGGTTCACTAGTCCGGTTGGCTAGTGAAACAAAAAAAGTTAAGGGCGAACCCTGACAGTTCTACGTCCCAGTCCCCGGCTAGATACGCGCGGTGATGGCTTCAACAACATCTGATCTTGCAAACACTTTCTGGCAATCTTTCCTGAATCGTCTGTTTGCAAGTCCGTAAACAAGCGGGTTAGCAGCGTGGTTGGCGAAAAGCAGGCCAGCAAAACCGTAAGTCAGCGTCACAGAACCTGGGTCGATGTTAACGCCTAAAAAGCAGCAATTTCCATGGCAACGTAGACCCAATAAGGAAGCCAGGTCAACAGGACACCACACCAGTGTGGTGGTGAAGAGCATCCTTTGTTGTCTGATGGTCTGATGGCGGGAAATATTACGCATGTGTCTATGGACAATTTGATTCAGTGGCTCTCATAGACGCACGTCTTGCAGCCAAGCAATGGACACAGCCTGAGAAAGGGCCGGTTCCAGATCCTTATGCCAGGGGGCGCTATACACTCTCAAAAGTCCTGGGTTATATTCGACCCGGATCCGGAACAGATTTGAACTTTTTCCTTCTGAACACCTCCCTCCCAACTGTACTCTTCACCAAGTTCCTCTGTTGGTCTGAACTCAAAAGCACATTCACTCAAATAACTACGACCACGAGACACCCAAGTTGTTGACCACAATCTCAAAACTTTATTTTTCTACAAAGCCTACAGTGATTTCCACGTTACATCTTTTCATTATTAAGAGTATGTCCACGAGAGGACCATGCAGACCGTGACAAGGTGGGGGTCGGCGGATTTGGTTAAAATTTGGGGGGTAGGTGGGTCATAGGTAGCCTTGAGGTTGTACAAAATATTTGGCCAATCTGACCACCGTAGCAGAAAAAAAGAGCCAAAAATGTGTTTTTATTAGTGAAAAATGGTGATTTTTATGATTTTGGGGTACAAAAGTTTAAACGCTTGCTGCTCAACAGGGGAAAGCAGCAGAGAAAGGAAATTTGCAGGGTCTTGAGGTTGTATCCTGACCTAAATCAGGAACTCAAAATTTAGAAAAAAAATTGCTTTTAGGAGGCAACGGCACTAAGGGTACCCCCAAAGTTGTATAGCAATCTTTAAGTCGCCGTAGCGTCATTAGTGCAGGTCTTTGAACAATGACACTCAGGTGAAAGAGAGTTCTTATCATGGTCTTTAAGTATCAAGAATAAAAACATTGTCAGCAGTTTTTAGTATGAAATGGCAGGAGCCTGTTTTACCCCTATTTTTCGCTAGTAAAGGGACGGGGGAGGGGAATACAGTGCCCCCCCCCCTTTTCTGTATTTTCAAAAGTCGACAACCAATTTTCATGAAATTTGCCACCAAGTTTTATTTTTCCAATTTGTAAATAATGACGTCAAAAATATTTTTTTAATTTTTTAAAAGAGGGCGTTTTTTGGGGCACCTTTTTGGTCAAAAAATGTATTTTTCACATAATTTTTGTCTTTTTTGCTTGAATGTTATGAAAATTGGCAAACGTGTTTATTTTTTCATGATCAATAAAATTAAAACCTATTTTAATACTGGAGACGCCATTAGGGGTGCTATAATCCCTTAATTAATCCCATTTTTAGGGTGTGGGGGGGGGGGGTCATCTTAAATCAATATGGCCGCCCCCTTTCAGAGTCCAGGATGAATGTATACCCTGCCCGATTTGTGGCAGAGGGAAACCCCACAAATGTTCCTATACTCAACACACACTTGTCTTTTTGTTAACAGAAGTATCCCCCAATAATCATCTAAAGAATTCCTGAGATTACCAGAACATAATGAAGACACAATGGGAGTGGGGGGGGGGTGTTACACCCTGCCACATATCGTGCACCAAATGTGGGAATGACGAGGCTTGGATGACAATTCTGTTATTTTTTGGCTTGTTAATGTAACCCGGAAAATTAATAAACTTGGAAAAAAATTAATTGAATGAGAAAAACGCTAAATGTTTGGGTACTCGCTGTCAAAAATTAGATAGACCTAGATGGGATAGGAACAAGTAGAGAGGAATTTGAATAAATAGAAACAGTGACAAACACATTTTTAGAATGACAACAACAAAAGAATGATTTATTTTACCAACCAAAATTTGAAGAAAACCATTCAAAAAACCAATAATCAAAAAGGATCCAAATTAGCTTTTTCCTAAACCTTAAACCTGTTATCCACACAACCAAATAAGTAAAATGGTAGTACTACAGTCGACTTTTGTTATAAAGAGCACTTTTATAAAGATGTCCTACTTCTGCTTATAAAGAGCAAATTCTGAGGTCTCAAATCTCTAGTTCTCTTTGTGTCTCTTTGTTTCGCTGTCCTTTTAAAGCAACATTTCTGTCTCACCGACCTTGCTATAACGAGAGTCAACTGTACAAAACTAAATTGAACTTTAAACTTAAATGGAAGTTAAAAGAACAAAACTGAACCAACACAGTATCAAAATAGAATGACACATGGAACAACCTAACGATCAAACTCGAAAAAACAATTGAATATAAATCAAGAAAATCGTTTTCCTTCTTAACTTAACATTAAAAAACAAGAACAGTCACTGTCTTCCAATAACAAGCCATGATAACCCTTTGTTTAAACACAAAATACGTAAAGGAAGAGAACATAGAACCAGTAATGCAAAAATGTTGGTAAAAAAGGATGCAATAAAATAAAATGAAAACGGGTACTACTATCAAAATCTTGACTACTTTGGGATGATTCAGCAGTTTTTTCACCGATGGTAATCTTCAATTCTTCATGAGCCCATCTTCTTGACCTGGTGCTAAACAATGAAGAACTAAACCAAAGGCTTCCTTTGCCTTCCTTCTATAATAACGGATGGTGCTATCAGATGCTTCTTCTAATGACAGACGAAGCTGCCCATCAACAGCAGATATTCCACCCTGAGTAAGGAACGTGTTCAGGGATTGCAGCTCCACATTCTTTGGTCAGGGGGTTGGAGCCCAAGAAGATTCAAGTGCACCTACATCCTGTGTAATATCTCCATCAGTTGATGAGGACCCAGATGTATGCTAGAAATAATCATGAGGAAAATAAAAACAGTGAGATGCGTGCTACATATAGCAGGGTTGAAATCCAAATTGATATACTCAAAGAAGAGTACTTACAATTCATCTGTGATAAATGAGATGCAATGTGTCAAGGTCCATTCTTAGTTCACTCTCATTACCTCATGAACTGAAGTGCACTCTGTGTCGGTGGGTTGGAGAGATGGTACACCAGCCGGCGATGTGAAATCACTGATTGTACACTGATGCTCTTCTTGTTCCCTAGAGAGCACATCGCTAGGTGGTAATTGTTCCGCTGTCTGGTGCGTAACTGCTTGTTTGTGCTTAGATAGACAACCTCTACAGATACCTGAAAGTCATATGAACAGTGAGAATTAACAAAGTGTTAAGGCTGCAGCAGGCTTAATATTTTTTAAACGTAAAAGATATAAAGATGTAGCCAACAATATTGAGCAATAGATCCCTTGAACGAAACCAATGTTATAAATCTCCCCCCCCAAAAAAAAAAAAAAAATAAAATAAAATAAAATAATAAAAAAAAAAAAAAATCTTCTTTTATTATTTTAGATTGACTGTATTTAATTACAATTATTACTTTTTCATTTTCTGATGTGGCTGGCGCTGGAGGATTTGTATAAAAGGGAAAACAAATCTGAAATTGTTCTTGTAAATGGTCTGATGAGTCACATCTCGTGAATAAAAGTCAAAACAACAATGTAAGTGCAAAACAAATATTTGTTTTATTCCCCAAACTGCGCATGTTCAGTGCAGCTCCAACTTTCTTTATATAAAAAAAATCAAAATATCCACCACGTGTGTCCACTGCCGAAAACCATGTGTGTGGTCCAGAGCTGTGACAACCAGTATTAATTTTTCACACAATAATACATTTCACTGGTGATGTCCCAAGTCAACTGCATGATAAGGGATTTAATTGATATAACCTTCCCAGAAACAAAATCAGTTGATCAGAAATGGACCATGACCATGATTGATTCATTTCAGAAATGTGTTTTTGTTTGATTTCTGTCTTCTTAGTCTTACCTGTCATGCCTGTTCCAACTATGATCAGGATACCCCATCGATCAAACATCTCACGGCTAGTTGCTTTATTCCCACCACGGAATGGTTTGCCTTTCACTTTATGGAGTAGATGACAACATTTCCTTGATGATGTCCAACTCAACCCTAACTTGTATCTATGCGCTGGACGTATTGTCTTATCAGTGTATGCATCGACGTCGAACAAACCACATCGCAGGAGGATCAGTTTCCATGCACTCGACATTCACATCATATGCAGCGACTTTCCACTTCTGCAAATGGCTCCGTATGTTTTTTGTGAATCGATTAAGTTGCACTGTATTTAGTTCGCGCGGATAAGAGGGATTTACACCACATGTGATGGCTTTGCAATACTCAAAATTACTAAAATCACAGACGGCATGTCCATGGCAGCCATTTTGACGGTGATGTGATGCGAGGGCGCCCTCTTTCGATACCGCGCGCTAACTGGGTGGGCGGCAACAGGACGTTCCCCTCCTACCGGATCAGTGCGCACCACCAAAGGTAGCCCACTCACCCACCCACCCAATAGGTGAAGTCTGCAAAATGTAGATTTTGTTACGCTCTTTCTAACAACAATTCCTGCAAAATGTCAATTAAGGGCAACCAATTGCACTCGGAACTGTCTAGGGGGCTATGTAGGTTTGGTCTTGAAAAATAGGAATTTTTCGACTTTGTTGACCGTGAGCAAACAAAAACAGGAAGAGCTGACAGTTGTTTTATTTTTTATTATTGTAGTCGGATATCTGAACTATATTTCCTCTAAGTTCCTCTACTCCCCGGAAGTCACCCTTTTTTGCTCAAAATTGTTGGTGCCCCGTACTCGGCCATCGTGTGATTATTTATCGAGCTACTCCACCGAGTGGTATCGTCTCAGGTGGGGATCAAATGGCTAAGATTTGAACTTAATTCGCCGACCCCCCACCTTGTCGATTTTTCAAGATTTTGCATGGTCTTCTCATAAACGCACACTTAAGTACAACTATTCATAGTTTCTCCCTCCTTCCTCAACAAATATTAATAAAAGCTAGTATCTCTAGATCTAAGATGCTCTGCTGGTGCTATTTTCGACTTTAACCGCGAAAAATATTGCTTTAAAGGGAATATACATCATTTGCTTTTGCTGTAATTTTCAGAAATGGATGGAATTGGGGGGTTGGAAATATATAGCAAATATAGTTACACAGACTTTTTTGAGGTTTTGGGTTCGAAAATGCTATAAAAACCAAGAAAAACGATCAGTTTCCTGTAGTCTGGTTCCCTGACTCCATATAAGAAGAAACAGAGCAGTTTACATACATTGGGGAATTGTAAGGTCAGGGAACCAGTCTAGCTGGCTCGTACCCATTCATAGGTTTGTAATCGATTGCAAACAAGTGCGATGGTCAATTGGGGCCAGTATTTGAAAAAAAGCCAGTTGTTTCCAACGCTGATCGGCCGATCAGCGTTGGAAATTGATACAAAAATACCACTTTTCTTGAAAATGACAGTATACCAGGTGCCATGATTTTACAGGATGCTTTACACTGTCATTCACTAACAGTCCAGCAAGGTATTTCAAAATGATTTGGTATTTTTATTTTTTGATGTTTGCAAATGTTGTATTTTCCCTTTAAGATTGCTTTTAAATTGCTTTTACTTTTGTAGCAATACGAAATTTTTGAATGAGAAATAAAAAACTCGACCCACGTTTAGTTACTGAATTTATTTACCTTAAAAAAATCGAAATGTATGGGCCCCAAAATAAATTGTCCCAAAAATAATGCATAATGTTAAAACATTCTGCAAATTCGACAAAATAAAATATTTCGATAAATGTTCCTACAGATGAATTTCTAATTGACAGTTCCAAAACAACAGTTCCTTTCTTTGCTCAGATAGACAAACAAGCCCATGCAAGGTTAAAAAAAACCGGAACTGAACAAGACTTGAGCCTACGACCTCAAAAAACGGAACTGGACAAGATCTGAGCCTGCGACCAAAAAAACCCGGAACTGAACAAGATCTGAGCCTGCGACCTAAAACAAACCCGGAACTGCACAAGATCTGAGCCTGCGGCCTAAAATAACGGAACTGAACATGATCTGAGCCTGCGACCTAAAAAAAACTAAAAACCCGGAACTGAACAAGATCAGAACCTGCGACCTAAAAAAACCGAACTGAACAAGATCAGAGCCTGCGACCTCAAAAAACGGAACTGAACAAGATCTGAGCCTGCGACCTCAAAAAACGGAACTGAACAAGATCTGAGCCTGCGACCTAAAAAAAAACCCGGAACTGCACAAGATCTGAGGCAGCGACCTAAAATAACAAAACTGAACAAGATCTGAGCCTGCAACCTTAAAACAACGGAACTGAACAAGATCTGAGCCTGCGACCTCAAAAAACGGAACTGAACAAGATCTGAGCCTGCGACCTCAAAAAACTGAACTGAACAAGATCTGAGTCGGCGACCTGAAAAAAACCGGAACTGAACAAGATCTGAGTCTGTGACCTCAAAAAATGGAACTGAACAAGATCTGAGCCTGCAACCTAAAAAAACCGGAACTGAACAAGATCTGAGCCTGCGACCTCAAAAAAACGGAACTGAACAAGATCTGAGCCTGCGACCTCAAAAAACGGAACTGAACAAGATCTGAGCCTGCGACCTAAAAAACCCGGAACTTTACAAGATTTGAGCCTGCGACCTCAAAACGGAACTGCACAAGATTTAAGCCTGCGACCTAAAAAAAAAAGCCTGGAATTGAACAAGATCTGAGCCTGCGACCTCAAAAAAACGGAACTGAACTAGATCTGAGCCTGCGACCTCAAAAAACGGAACTGAACAAGATCTGAGCCTGCGACCTCAAGATCACCATGTATCACCGAGCTTGAACTGCACAAGCTATTCAACCATTATGATGGTCAGGACCAGACGCATCATGGACGCAGTCACATCTAAATGGTTCTTTGATGCCCATGTGCCTTCCAGAACCTCACTGGTTGCATTTGACGCTAAAGCATCAGTCATTGTTTTCACTAGTTTTGTCCTAAATCAGCGGCGTTAATATTGTTTCATTGGAGCCAAAACCTGAAACAGACACTTGCTGACAAGTCTCCGCATGATCAACTGTCTAATTCATTATATTATAGTGCTCCACTGTTCCATCTAGGAGCCAGTAAAATAGGTGGTTTCCCACCCAAAACGCTATTTTGTGAGAAGCCTAATTTAATTGCGACTGGTATAATACCCGCGATCCCCAGACTGACCAAAGCTGTTTTTAGATCTGCTGAAATTCGCTCCACGTTTGTACAAGGACACGGTTTTAATACAATTCAAGGTAAAACACGAACCTTAGATCATTAACGAAGTAGGCTAAACCTAGCCCTTTTGAAAATCATGTAATGGGCTTTTACGAGTAAAAGGACTGATGTAAATTAGTTTGAACGGAATATGAAGAGATTTGAAAGAAATCGAGTTTTGCACAACAGAATCTTAAGTGATTGGCATTGCGTATTGTGTTACTGCTGAAAATCAAATAAAATTGGAATTGTTAATTGATTGATTTTTAAAGAGCACTGTGGTGATATTCTTTGATGTCTCTTTTGTCAAATTTGTACAAGAACTATGACAATGAATCGTTCTATCATTATCCTTCGTCAGTCACGATGTCTTTACATTCGCAAACGACCATCACAAATATGCCTGCTAACACCAACAGTTTAATTATGGCTAGGATTTTCGGCACAGCATTACAGACTCAATATATACATTTAGAATTTTGGCCGGAAGCCTGTTATTGTTAAGCAGATATTTACAGTGCTTGGCAAATTTCGGTATTTTCTGCTCCTTACGCTCAGAAGCTTTGTTTTATTCTACACAACTGAAGTGAATACTAAGCAGAAATATATGTGTCTATAATAATGTTTAAACCACGTTACAACTTCACATGATAAGATACAACTATTTCAAGGTTTTTCCTTCGTCCCCAACAAATAGAAAGTATCTTCTTTTAGTTGATCTCTCAGTGCTATTTTCGACTTTAACCCCGACAAAAAAAAAAGATTTTGTTTTTAAATTGTTTTTTTTTCATTTTTCTAGCAATACAAACATTAGCCACTTTGGAATGAGACATCAAGAAAAAAATATCCCCCACGTTTAGTTATGAAATAGTTACTTATAAAATTTCGAATTATATGAGATCCGTATAAAACATAGAAATTGAAACTTCGTTAGGAGAACAAACACATCGAATATATTGAAGGGCACTTCCATATTCTATGGTTATATGGAACGTTATAAGCTTTCAATTTACAACTACAAAATATGATATGACCACAAAATTGAGTAATTTGATAGCTGGATGCTTCCATATCGGAACGCAAAGCGCTTTCAAATCATCTAACATCAAACGCACAAGTTTTATTTCATTCAACTTAAGAGCTATAAAAAACAGTGTTGTGCTGTCTATACAAACATGAATGTTCATGTGTAGTATTGTAAGGATAAGTAAGCACATGCACATTCGGGGCCCTTTATGATACAGAACTTGCCAAACAAGTTCAATTATGTTAAAACATTCCTCAAATTTGAAAAAATTATGTAACTCAGACAAAATTTAATGTTCGAAGGAACGAAACACGGATTACAGTTCTATTTTTCAAATGTTTCTGAACATTTTTTTTTTGGATACTTTTATTCAGACAAAATATGGTTGGGAAAAAATGAACTAAGCCTGATTTGCGTATTCCGATTATCAATGTCTCAAGACTTTGTACAGCTATGCTTCACGTATTTTCATGCTGCAAGTTTTCAAGGAGTAATCTCTAAGTTTCCAATGAAACCAATGGACTCCCCAGTCAACACCCGGTTTTTGTTGATCTGGGTAATAGATACCATTTAAGTGAGACATCATACAGTTTGTAGCACGCTCTCCTTCAAACCACCAGGCTCCTCTGTGGTAATCTGCACAGTTCCACGGCCAGTTATCGTTGTCTTTATCCTTTGTTGTAAAAGCCAGACCCTTGCTGTAGGCAAGAGAGTCGCCAGCGGTGCTGTTCATATCGTAAAAGTCATAATTTAGACGGTACTCGCCAGGAGATAGTTTGAAATCGGAGTACTTTGCCCAAACTGTGTTGTCCTCCCAGTCCCCTAAATCAACTCGCAGCTCCCATGTTCCTTGTGAATCATCAGACGTCAGAGTCACCAAGTTGTCGTTGCCCAACCAGAACTCACCGGACAGATCGCCAAAGCCAGACTGGTACTCGTCCCAGTTACGCCAGAAGTCCACGCTGCCATCTTGTCGCCTCTGAAACACGATCCATCCTCCGCCGTCAGTTTCCATGTCACAGTAGACGCGAAGACCGCAATTGCCCAATCCCTCTGGGAAGATTGTGTAGATACCGCTTGAACGATAACTGGCATCTAAGAGCCTTTTGCAACTTTGGTAGTACAATGAGTTATCAGCCAATGAGTAGAGAGGTGTGTCCTCATCTGCATCAAAGTACACACTCCCTTGAGTTGCATTGAAGTCTTCGGGATGCTCTCGTCTTGTGGCAAGGTTCAACTCGCACTTGTTGTTGCAGTCGTTGTAGTTGAACGACTTGCAGCGGTCATCCATGCTGCATTCCCGTCCGCAGATGACGCGAGATCGCACAGATTTGTTTGCATATGCAAAGCGTTCCAGTGCGCGATTTTCTGCGGCATAAAACGCATATTGCTGAGGGCCGAATGAGTTACTACATTGAAACCCAGCAATGACAGCTGTCAGAAATGTTAGAAATAAAATAGGGAACAGTTTCATACCAACGTTTTCTGTTGCCATTGGATCTCCGTCGTCTGAAAGCTTTATACAGTAGTTGATTTATGATGATCTAGTTGGAACGTTTGTCTCTTGAAGGAGCCAGCACTAAATCATTTTGTCAACATAGTATTTTAGCCTTGATTATCAAAACATACACATGTAGCTGCGATCTTGAGCCAAAGACGTATTGATCAGGATGCAGCAAAACATCAGCAGAACATGTGCTCCACTAGAAGGCACATTTAAATGATGTCTGATGCAAATCCGACTGGAATGTAGAAGGGCAATGCTTCCGTAAACCATAACATATGAAGTGTCGTTCGCCTGGCAGATCGTAACCTGTAAAATAGTCAGAGCTTGCATACCGTGGGCCGACGTATCCCTGACGTAGCCCGATGCATATATGTGATTGTGACGTGCATGCCCTAATTCGCTGGTTTGTTATTATTTTGAGCAGCGTCTCCTCGGTTTCTGATTGGACGAAGTCGATCTAAGTAGACGTACAACAAGCATACGCCTTGTTACCTAGGCAATCGTGCTGTTGCCAGGAAAACTGAAAAACTGATGACCAAATGCAAACAAACCCGGGGCATGCAATGGACCGTTGCTAATAGCCTCATCCGTTCAATGGGGGTACCAGGTCGATAAACACAAGCTAGTTTGATTGAGCCTGCAGGGGAGACATGCATAGACAGGAAATAAAAAAAGCACGACGTACATCGACGTAACATCAATCCGTAATCGTTGCAGAGAATTAAAGTGGAACGTCACCAAATGAAGGATAAAACGCAAAATATGAACATTTTGCCAAGGCATTATGCCAAGGCAACAGTTTGTTTTCAAGAAGGACATTCACTGAACTACTTCGGTGTACCGACATTCCGGGTCAGATGGTGTGTCCCTTGTTTTTTTATGCTGATGAATCTTTAATATGTTACGTTTGTGCTCTTGAACGAATTCGATGATGCTTCCTCTTGATGATTTTTTTTAACTCGTACGCCCGTTAACGACAAAGATATACTCCCCCACCTCACCCTCATTTTGGACGTATGAAACAAATTGCTTGTTTTGTATCTTGAAGCTCGTAACGATTCTCCTACTGGCCGTGAATGACGGTATACACTAACGAATTGATTTCCCCGATGCCCTTGACCATACACATGAGGATATTGCGCACGCGCTGGCATATATGGTTTGTTTAACTGTTACTCGACCACCGTTTGTATGCCATCACTATTACTGGTAGTTTTGTAGGCATTGCACTGAGGGATTGTAGCAAGCAATTAGATCCAAGTGCGATTACATTTCTGAGAATATTTTTGATGAAGTTGGACCGGAATGTCTTTTTATTGTGCAATTGGGTTGATGAAACATTTGAAAATGGACGTCTGTATTGGTTTTTGTGGGTGGTCATTTTAACTTAAAAGGGAAAAATCACTCAAAAAGTCATTGGTCATGAAAAGAATTGAAAGAGGGCTTTAAAGCGTTAAGCCAGAGTCCATCATTTGCAGCTATCCAAAAAGTAACTGGCATAATTATTGTTGAAAAACATACTTGGTTGAAAGATAGTAAGGGGACTAAACTCCCTGTGAAATTATTCTTTCTGGCAAGCTGTGATTTTGAAGAAATCAACGAAAGAAGGCCTTTCCAACGGTGCTTCTTATTTGCTAGTGAGAACGTGTCTCGGACGCTGGATTCATGCCCAATTCAAAACATGATTCAACAACATTTGTTTTGAAATCGAGACCCTAGAATGTTGTTTCTCTCGAAATTGCAGCTGAAGCTAAGCTGAAACTTCATCAGATTGGTTGTTCAGCATCCTTCTTCAGATATTGAGCACTTTTGTTACTTCAAACGAACAAAATGCACAACTTACAAATGACTGTACCTTTAATTTGATGTAGGCCTAAGTGTCTTTACCACCTTGGAGTTATGAGCATTTTCCTCGATGTTTTGGAGAGCGAGTTTTGTTTATCATTAGTGCCTATGAGGTTGATTTTATTGCACCCCTACATGCGTATGGGGGAGTCAACGTTCGAATGTGACATGCGATTACTCTGGTTCCCAGACCAAAAAGATTCTGACTATTCCTAATGAATCTAATGCAATCAGGTAGCCGTCAGTAATACAGTGTATTTATATACAAATATACGTCACGTGACTAAAACGGGAGGAATTTCTCCTTTTTCCGAAAATGTCCGAAGTTTGCCGGAGTTTATTTCGTCGACAGTCGGACAGCGCCCGAGTATTTCCGAGTACAATATAGGTTTGAATAACTGCGAATTGCTTATTAAAAACTTTAAAATAAAATTGGTTGATAATTACAATTCATTGCTTTCATTTAGAAATCTTGAAATTCAACGACGATTTTGTGCATCAAGTACACTCGGATCGTATACGAGGGACGACCGTTACCGGGATTTTCCGAAACTCGGCGTGGTCTCCGATCGGTTCCGCCTGCTAACAGTGCTATTTTGGTGCCTAACTTTGAAGATTCCAGGTCAACATTAGTCAATGTTTTCTTAGATATATCAAACTGTATTATCTAACTGTATGATATTATGCAGCAAGTAATTTATTTAAAACTTTGATCGGAACATTAAACTCTATAAGTGCACTTATAGTAAAGCGAATTCGGAAACGAAGCCGAGCTTTGAGAAAGGGCCGTCAATTTCGTCATGTTTACTTTTAACCACGGCGACTGCCTGACCTACAATTTAGACGTGAACGTCGGGAATATTGTCAGGTCTGGGAACCAGACTAACTTGCGACCTATGCCTAGACTGAGTGAATACTATTTATTACATCAAGTAACGAGTTGGCATGCATGCCTAAGATCAAAGCTGACACACACATAGCCTATGCGGCATGAATAGGGGGTCCCCGATTGCAGGCAAATACACAATTGTGTGCACAAGCGCGTGGACGACTGGAATTCGACCAACTGCATACGATATCCCTACGCACATGTAGGCCTATCAATCCTGCTCGCGCACGGCCATAATAGCCTATTCAACTAACTTATGTTTGTGGACAAACATATGGCTGTTTCGGTGTTTTTTGTGACATGTGACATGTAAAGTTTGAAGTACAAGTACCATCCTGGAAGAATGTGTAGTTCTGTTGATAATAGCTGGTGGCATACAATATGTGATTACATTTTCCTTGTAAATAACAACTTAGCCATAGCATACATCGTTGAAAGTAAGTTCACATCTTTCATCAATTTTAAATTACAAGGCACTTCCAGTTTCAACCGGAAGAAAGGGTCACGTGATTTTGCACATAATATATAAAAATTAAGACCCTGGATTATTCTATCGATTCCTGCAAACGTCAAGCTCAGGTTTCTCACGGTTGAATTTATATTGATTTTCAAAGACCTATTAATCTTTAACATGATGTCACGTGACTCATGATGACGTAATCGTGACGTCACTTTAATTTTCATCTATAACACATCCCTGTCTAGGTACATACCAACTTTCAACCCAAGCGGACCTGTAGTTCAGGAGATATAGGCCATCAAAATATGTTTATTTTATATGACGTCATATGTCACGTGATGACGTTATCATGACATCAAGTTAATTTTCATCTATAAGACATCTCGGTCTAGGTACATACCAACTTTCAACCCAATCGAAACTATAGTTCTGGAGATATAGCCCAATCTGTCAGATCTAGCTGAATTCTGCTAGAAAACGGTCACAATAGAAAAATCGCATATTATGTGACTTCACGTGACTCGTGATGACGTCACGATGACGTCAATGTTCGGCACACAACTTCAGGTGCTGGTCTAAGTGTGTGCCAAGTATAAAGTCAATCGGATTGATTGTATTGCCCGAAGTGCCTTCCACTGTAAACACGTGTACAAATGCAATGAGGAATGGCTGAAAAAGAAGAACAAAAAAGGAAAAAAATAAATAAATAACTTTAACGAAAACAAAGGCTGTTTCGGCAAAAGTGCCGAAACAGCCAATAAATGTATTGATTATAATACGCAGTCTAAGGCCAAAAAAAAAATAAGTCGGTCTCTGGTCAGCGCGCGCGTCGATTTTAATCATGCGCGTCAATCTGTTTTTTCCTAAAATGTTCCGCGGTAGCTCCAACAGCGCCCTCTATTGCTGCACCTCCTCAATTTTTTTTTCCCAAAGAAAACCAAGATATGGGAAATTGCACCAAGGCAAATGATCAAGAGCACCAAGGCAAGTTATGGAGGAATCCAATGTACATGAGGACACCAAAAAAAGCGAAATAGTACCCCACCTTGTCTGTACAATCGAAGCTTGAAGAAAAAAGAAAAAAAAAAAAAAAAGCCGCGTCCCCGCGTCAATTCCGGAACTTTGGTCTGACGAGAGACCGAATATTTTTTTTTTTGGCCTAACTGACTGGCTAACCATCAATTCCAGTGCGCCGCAGCTTCCCGCGAATTCCCGCCAACAAAGCATCGCCTACACTCCAATTACCCATCAACAGCCGACTCGACTACCCGCCGTCCTTGTAACGAGCGAGCTTTTGTCACCAAGTTGCCAGGTTTCAAGCGTGGCATTCATAATCGTTTAATTTTTACGAACAGCCACAGACTATTATGATAATTTTGAAGAAAAGTGTTTTGGAGATAATCGCAAAAGAAGTTTCTCATATTTTAAAACTGCAAGAAATACTAATTTGCAACAACTTCGTGCATTACAAAAAACTTCGAATGATTCTATGAGAGCTGAATTTTTACGTGAACCCAGTAATTAGAATTAAATACTCCTGTATTAATTAGTTAATTAGTGAAAATTAATTATTAAAGATATGTGGCTCTTCGTGAAAACGCAAAACTCAGTTTTCGAAATATCTGCCCCTTGCATCATAAATGTTATTTGGAAATTAATGATGTAATGCTTACAGAAACATATCAAAATGGTAAAGTACATTGTTTTAGAGTGAAAAAGTGAAAAAAAATCAAAATCGAAAAAAATTGTAATTTTTTACTTAATATGTGGCTGTTCGTGATAATGCTGACGATATAAAAGGTCACGTTTAAAACAATTTAAATGAGACCTTAAGGATTTAATCACTTACGAACTAGTCTAAATCTAGGATTATCTTTTTTTGAAAAACATCTTAATGGTTTTGCACAACAAAACAACACGTTTTTCATTAAACTGATGTTTAAGTTCATTTTTAAAGAAGCGTTCTTTGATGTCTTTTTTTGTCATAACATCATCAGTACAAAAAAATTGTCAATGAATCGCTTGAGTTCTACATATATCCCTCGTCGGACATAATGCGACACTGAATAATCGGAAACCGCAGGCGACCACAAACATGTCTGCTGCCACCAATAGTCTCAAAGTGACTTATTTTCGACATAATGCACTGATAAACGTTGAATATTTTTTAGTAATTACAACAAAAATGTTATAACCGAAATTCCGCACTGCACTTTGCTCCAACGTATACCTGCAAAGTACATGAGTCCATCTTATTTCATCTTCTTCTTCTTTTCATTTTTCAAAATACGCATTTACGGTTCCGTTACATTGTACCTTTTTGATGATAATCTTTGTGTACATTTTATCTGATGTGTTTAATTTAAATATGTCGCTTTTTGATGTAGCATTTACAAACACTGCCGGTTTGTTTTCATGCACTGAGTAGCTCAGCAGGAAATACTGCTCAGCAAGTTTGTGTCCCGCAATCAAAAAAAACCGTGGAACTTATTTGAAATCCGTCATCATACAGGTTTACGTTTAGAGTTTCGGCAGATTGGCACAGAGCGGTTTGCAGTTCAATACTAATTAGATACAACTGTAGGCCTACGCAAAGCTGTTATCGAAAATGTATTAACTCAAACTGGCATCTGCAACTCCTCATAAAGTATACGGCACCAGGAAAATTGGCTTATTAGGATATTAGACTGGTGATCCTGTAATGTGAATTATTTTTACCGACAGATCAACTTATGGTCAAACAGCATGAACTACACCTTTCACCAACATGGCCCAAAAAGACTTTACCAATTTTTAGGAAAATGTCGCCTTTTTTAATGGTCGGGCTAGACAACGTGACCCAATTCTTGAGCTAAAATTGCCCAACAACTGGTTTCTAAAGCTGCCAGTTTCAGGATTGAATAGTTGGGTAAAAAGAAAACAATAACTGGGCTAGAACACGTGGCCGGGCCCAATCATTGAGGTAAATTATCCCATCAACTGGTTGTTACAGTTACCCAAACTAGTGCATCTCGTCTGTACATAGTCGGTATGACGTAATCATTTTAGCCTCTTGACCAATCACAACGCTGCATTTTGCCTCATTAGCATACTCTGTGAGCCAGTTCGAGTCCGGTCATTTGCATTGTCCGCGGCGTTTTTAAAATCTCCCTATATGCAATCGTTGTCTATGGCCGCATTGGTTAGAGGAACGATGGATGTGCATCGATGCTGAGCGTGAGGATATAGCGGTGCTGAGAAACAAGTTTGAGCAGATTATTTTGATTGAATTTCGAAGAATATGGCCGATTGAGTTTACAGGTGAGTACCGTATTTATTTTCCTAAGCTTATTTGGTGTAATACGCGGTATCGATGTTGTGGACTTATATTAAAACTGTATTTGGTTTATCGTCATAAACGAAAAAAAATAACGCGTGTATGCCTACACGTACGTATGCAAATAGATATAAATGCGATCGTGATTTTAACTTCGAATTTGTATACTGATGTAATATAACAAAATGTGTCTGAATTCAGTTGGGGAAAAAATTGGAAACTCACTGGGGCTATCGCCTGCAATAAGTGCATCAGATGATTCAGATCATTTCGTTTATACCAAACAACGCATGGCAAGCTTACAAAAGGGATTTCGTTACCGTTAAATAATCGCTTCAATGACCTGCACTGTTAATATCAATGGTATCCCAGCGTCGAAAGGATTCAGGCTTTAACATTTTATCGGACTTGCTTGGCCATTCTGTGCACGCTCTGTGAGCATTGTGGAGAGAGGAAATGTTCAGCGATGTACAGGGCCAGGGTAGTCCACATAATCAAGTACATTTTAAGAAATAGATATTAAGATAATCATAAGGAAGTCAATTCACACTGTATTTTTCAGGGATTATGCTAGAATGTATTTGTCATTATCATGCATACACTTGTGCTTGGTTGTTTACCGAAAGTAAAATCATTACAAGTAGGGAAATGTGTATTATAATTATGTCCTTCATCCGATAATTTGTCATCTTCCACCTCCATTTCGGATTCCAAATCATCTTCCCAAAATCTTAGGATCTTCAAGTCCACGGCTTATAAAAATCAGGTTCAGAATTAAGATTCCTCTACAGCATGTACATTTAGTTCTGCATGTCTCCGTAGGTTATATCTCTTTCCGAATTTTTTTGTCACACAGGTGACAAGCATGGGGTTTGACTGCAGAAAAAAACATTCATGTTGAAGCTTTGAAGGTGAATCTTCCAATGGCAAGAAACGGGTAAAATCGTTTGATTTATAACTACTCATTTCACTGCTTAGCTGCTTATTTCCTGCTCTTTTGATTACTCATTTACTCATTTCACTGGTCATCTGCTCATTTCCTGCTCATTTTATTGTTCAGTAAATGGGCAATAAAATGAAAGAATCAAAAGAGAAGGAAATGAGTAGCTGAGAAACAAAATGAGTAAAACGAGTCCGTCATTGCTGTTTTGCTTAATGCGCTCAGATTATTTTGCCATGATTTTGATTGAAAGGGGAGTGTTGTGCTGAAAACAAGGTTAAATCTTGTCAGTATTTAAGGATCTGATCTTCAGAGAATGGTTGACATTTAAAAAGGGGATATTTCCATAAAATAGAGTCTAATTGCCTGTCTCGTCTCCTTCCTAAATGTCAATTGCATTTGCATGAGTCGAGAAGAATTGTGTTCCATTAATCGCTATATGCTGTTTACGGCCATCACAATTAACTATTAATATATTGGCAATATGTCGTACTTGTTAATCACTAAAATATTCAAGTAAATTGCCCAGCAAAGTAACCGATGCGGGCGATACGCTGGCACGGTACAAAACACAGAGAGGCGTGCGCACTGAGCCATGAATCCTAAAAGTACATCTCGCCCACCACATTCAGTTTGTTACAGCGCCCTTCTATTGTGTCGGCCATATTCTCAAATAGGCTAATGACGATGATGACGGCGGGCACATTAACAGAAGATATAGGCCCTATTAGGCAAATGTGGTTCATCGATCTTCTATAGTACATGTTATGGTATTGACATTAAACAAAAATAAAGTGACATTACATTTCAGCCTTAGCCAGGCCTTCTTCAGAGGTAAATGACAGAGGAACAAGAAACAAACATGTAGGGGACACACAAACATGCAGGGTTGGCAGGAGAATCACAAAGAGGGATGGGGGCAGACCAATCCATATCTGGCTACCAGGCAATTAGACTCTATTTTATGTGTGACCATGGCAGTAGCTCAATTTGTGTTTATCACAGATGAAAAGATGAATACATGGCGAGTAAAAAAGAAAGTGACCGTATGATAAAAAATAAAAAAGGCAGGCTCCATTTTGTAACAAATATAATTGGGATAAAGAACATGTTATTGAGTAGTGACTGTAAAAATTTCACGAAATTTGCATACTCTATTCCCAAGTCGTGTCTATTTTAATAAAGAGATAACAAAATTCAGCTGTCCACCACTAATACCAATTTAACGGTCTACGAATTGATGAATATCCATTAATAAAGTGAACAAGATCCGAGCCTGCGACCTCAAAAAACGGAACTGAACAAGATCTGAGCCTGCTTCCTCCAAAAAACGGAACTGAACAACAGTGTTGCAGTTGAGACCGGATAGTCCGAGACCGAGACCAAGAACGAGACCTGAAGTTGCGAGACCGAGACCGAGACCGAAACCAACCCCTTCAAGGCGGACCGAGACCGAGACCGAAATGGTCCGAGACCGAGACCGAGACCGCGGATAATAAATAGCAATAATCTAAATATAAAACAAGACACTAATTAGAGCTGAACAGTCCGTCCTTGAGATGATGATGTTGATGGGGATGTGAAGGAGGTGATTGAAAGCTAGGAATCACTTGTGCCTGCTTAATTGTGTCATGCGAGTGCTCTTCATGTTTGCTTCATACCATAAATTACAATATGGCAACAGAATTTGTTATTATCACCAACAATTTAAAAAAAAATGGAAAGAACCCAAGTTATTAAGAAGGGGAAAACCTAATTTGATGAACTTTATATATTGTTGCCACTTTTGTGTGTGTGTGTTAAATTTCAGTCATGGAATATAGACTTGTTCATGTAGACCCAAAAATGTGAGGTGGTAGCCAGATATGGATTGGTCCGCCCCCATCCCTCTTTGTGATTCTCCTTCCAACCCTGCATGTTTGTGTGTCCCCTACATGTTTGTGTCTTGTTCCTTTGTCATTTACCTCTGAAGAAGGCCTGGCTAAGGCTGAAATGTAATGCCACTTTATTTTTGTTTAATGTCAATACCATTACATGTACTATAGAAGATCGATGAACCATATTTGCCTAATAGGGCCTATATCTTCTGTTAATGTGCCCGCCGTCATCATCGTCATTAGCCTATTTGAGAATATGGCCGACACAACAGAAAGGCGCTGTAACAAACTGAATGTGGTGGGCGAGATGTACTTTTAGGATTCATGGCTCAGTGCGCACGCCTCTCTGTGTTTTGTACCGTGCCATCGTATCACCCGCATCGGTTACTTTGCTGGGCAATTTACTTGAATATTTTAGTGATTAACAAGTACGACATATTGCCAATATATTAATAATTTATTGTGATGGCCGTAAACAGCATATAGTGATTAATGGAACACAATTCTTCTCGACTCATGCAAATGCAATTGACATTTAGGAAGGAGACGAATGCAGGCAATTAGACTCTATTTTATGTGTGACTTTGGCAGTAGCTCAATTTGTGTTTATCACAGATGAAAAGATGAATACATTGCGAGTCAAAAAGAAAGTGACCGTATGATAAAAAAAAAAAAGAAATGGCACGCTCGATTTTGTAAAAATATATAATTGGGATAAAGAACATTTTATTGAGTAGTAACTGTGAAAATTTCACGTAATTTGCATACTCTATTCCCAAGTCGTGTCTATTTTAATAAAGAGATAACAAAATTAAGCTGTCCACCACTAATACCAACGTAAAAAACGGAACTGAACAAGATCTGAGCTTGCGACCTCAAAAAATATACCGAACTGAACAAGATCTGAGCCTGCGACCTAATAAACGGAACTGAACAAGATCTGAGCCTGCGACCTAAAAAAAAAAGGAACTGAACAAGATCTGAGCCCATTGATGCCCATGTGCTTTCCAGAATCTCACTGGTTGCATTTGACGCTAAAGCATCAGCCATTGTTTTCACTAGTTTTGTCCTAAATCAGCGGCGTTAATATTGTTTCATTGGAGCCGGAACCTGAAACAGACAATTGCTGACAAGTCTCCGCATGATCAACTGTCTAATTCATTATATTATAGTGCTCCACTGTTCCATCTAGGAGCCAGTAAAATAGGTGGTTTTTGTGAGTGTTCTCAATTATAAGCCTAATTTAATTGCGACTGGTATAATACCCGCAATCCCGAGACTGGCAATTGCAAGGCGACATAAACGGCACCAAGCTATTTTTCAGATCTGCTGAAATTCGCTTCATTTTTGTACAAGGACACGGTTTTAATTAACCCCTTAAGGACGGGGTGTAATGGGGACATTCCTCCACACATAGAGCAAGTGGCCCGCATGACAGCACAGCCTTTGTGTGGTAGCGGGACTGCACAAAAGCAGAAGCTGTGGAACTACCCACTAGCCGTGTGCCACGGCATACCACAGCTGGCAACTGCATTCCAATGAGGATTAGCGGCCGCGGCCATGACCGCTTCCCGTACGCATGGGGTTTCAATTCAAAGTAAAACACAAACCTTAGATCATTAATGAAGTCGGCTACACCTAGCCCTTTTGAAAATCATGTAATGGGCTTTTACGAGTAAAAGGACTGATGTAAATTAGTTTGAACGGAAAATGAAGAGATTTGAAAGAAATCGAGTTTTGCACAACAAAATCTTACGTGATTGACAATGCGTATTTTGTTACTGCTGAAAATCAAATAAAATTGGAATTGTTAATTGATTGATTTTTGAAGAGCACTGTGGTGATATTCTTTGATGTCTCTTTTGTCAAATTTGTACAAAAACTATGACAATGAATCGTTCTATCATTATCTTTCGTCAGTCACGATGTCTTTACATTCGCAAACTACCATCACAAACATGTCTGCTGCCACCAATAGGTTAAATATGCCTATGATTTTCGGCAAAACATCACAGACTCAATGAATACGTTTAAAGTTTTGGCTGGAAGCCTGTTTTTGTTAAGCACATATTTTCAGTGCTAAGCAAATTTCCGTATTTTCCTTAAGCTCAGAAGCTTTGTTTTATTCTACACAACTAAAGTGAGTTCTAAGCATAAATATATGTGTCCATAACAATGTTTAAGCCACGTTACAACTTCAACAACAAATATGAAAGTATCTTCTTTTAGTTGATCTCTCAGTGCTATTGTCGACTTTCACCCCGGCCAAAAAAAAAATGTTTTGAAATTGCTTTTTTTTTTTCATTTTTCTAGCAATACAAACATAATTCACTTTGGAATGAGACATCAAGAAAAAATTCATCCACGTTTAGTTATGAAATAGTTATTTATAAAATTTCAAATTATATGAGGCCCGACAATACATCGTCCAAAATAGAAAACAAATAGCTTTTTTTCCGTTTAAATAAAACATAGAAATTGAATAAAACATATAAATTCATGAGGAGAAAAAAACACATTGAATGTGTTGAAGGGCACTTACACGTTCCATGGGTATATGGAACGTACTAGGCTTTCAATATATCACTACAAAATAAGATATGACCGCAAAATTGAGTAATTTGATAGCTTAGTGTTTCCATGTCGGAACGCACAGAAAAGCGCTTTAAAATCATTTTACATAAAATACACAAGTTTTCTTCCATTCAACTTAAGAGCTACAATAAACACTGTTGTGATGTCTATACAAACATGAATGTTCATGTGTAGTATTGTAAGGATAAGTAAGCACATGCACATTCGGGGCCCTTTATGATGCAGAAAAAACTTGCCAAACAAGCACAATCATGTTAAAACATTCCGCAAATTTGAAAAAAAATGATGTAACTCAGACAAATGTTCGACGAAACGGAACACAGATTACAGTTCAAATGTTCAAACTCAGTTACAGTTCAAACTCTGACAAATGTTTGGTTTGATACTTTTAATCAGACAAAATTAGGTTGGGAAAAAAATGAACTAAGCTGGATTTGAGTATTCCGATTATCAATATCTTTGTACAGTTATGCTTCACGTATTTTCATGCCGCAGGTTTTCAAGGAGTAATCTCTAAGTTTCCAATGAAACCAATGGACTCCCCAGTCAGCACCCGGTTTTTGTTGATCTGGGTAATAGATACCATTTAAGTGAGACCTCATACAGTCCGTAGCACGCGCTCCATCAAACCACCAGGCTCCTCTGTGGTAATCTGCACAGTTGTACGGCCAGTTATCGTTGTCTTTATCCTTTGTTGTAAAAGCCAGACCCTTGCTGTAGGCAAGAGAGTCGCCAGCGGTGCTGTTCATATTGTAAAAGTCATAATTCAGACGGTACTCACCAGGAGATAGTTTGAAATCGGAGTACTTTGCCCAAACTGTGTTGTCCTCCCAGTCCCCTAAATCAACTCGCAGCTCCCATGTTCCTTGTGAATCATCAGACGTCAGAGTCACCAAGTTGTCGTTGCCCAACCAGAACTCACCGGACAGATCGCCAAAGCCAGACTGGTACTCGTCCCAGTTACGCCAGAAGTCCACGCTGCCATCTTGTCGCCTCTGAAACACGATCCATCCCCCGCCGTCAGTTTTCATGTCACAGTAGACACGAAGACCGCCATTGCTGAACCCCTCTGGGTAGATTGTGTAGATACCGCTCGAACGATAACAGCCATCTAAGAGCCTTTTGCAACTTTGGTAGTAACCAAATGAGCCATCAGCCAGTGAGTAGAGAGGTGTGTCCTCATCTGCATCAAAGTACACACTCCCTTGAGTTGCACTGAAGTCTTCGGGATGCTCACGTCGTGTGGCAAGGTTCAACTCGCACTTGTTGTTGCAGTCGTTGTAGTTGAACGACTTGCAACGTTCATCCATGCTGCATTCTCGTCCACAGATGACGCGAGATCGCACTGTTTTATTGGCATAAGCAAAATGTTCCAGTGTGCGATTTTTTGCGGCATAAAACGCATATTGCTGAGTTGCGAATGGGTTACTACATCGAAGCCCAGCAATGACAGCTGTCAGAAATGTTAGAAATAAAATAGGGAGCAGTTTCATACCAACGTTTTCTGTTGCCATTGGATCTCCGTCGTCTGAAAGCTTTATACAGTAGTTGATCTATGATGATCTAGTGGGAACGTTTGTCTCTTGAAGGAGCCAGCACTAAATAATTTTGTCAACATAGTATTTTCGCCTTGATTATCAAAACATACACATGTAGCTGCGATCTTGAGCAAAGACGTATTTATCAGGAGGCAGCAAAACAAATGTAGAAGGGTGTGCTTCCGTAAACCATAACATATAAAGTGTCGTTCGCCTGGCAGATCGTAACCTGTAAAATAGTCAGAGCTTGCATACCGTGGGCCGACGTATCCCTGACGTAGCCCGACGCATATATCTAATTGTGACGTGCATGCCCTTTTTCGCTGGTTTGTAATTATTTTGAGCAGCGTCTTTCTTGTCACCTCGGCTTTTGATTGGATGAGGCTGATCCAAGTAGACGTACAACAAGCATACGCTTTGTTACCTAGGCAATCGTGCTGTTGCCAGGAAAACTGAAAAATTGATGCCCAAATGCAAACCTACATGCAATGGACCGTTGCTAATAGCCTCATGCCAGAATTTAATCGGTCATCCGTTCAACGGTGATACTGCGGCAGGTCCATAAACACAAGCTTTTTGATAGAGCCTGGGGAGACATGCATTATAGACAGGAAAATAAAAAAAAAGCACGACGTACATCATTCATCAATACGTGATCATCAATTCGTAATCATTGCAGAGAATTAAAGTGGAACGTCATCAATGAAGGATAAAACTCAAAATATGAACATTTTGCCAAGGCATTATGCCAAGGCAACAGTTTGTATTCAAGAAGGACATTCACTGAACTACTTCGGTCAAGTTCGGTGTACCGACATTCCGGGTCAGATGGTGTGTCCCTTGTTTTTCTATGCTAATTAATCTTAAATAATTATGTTATGTTTGTGCTCTTGAACGAATTCGATATTGCTTCCTTTTGACGTTTTTTTCCCAACGCGTATGCCCGTGTTAACGAGAAAGATATACTCCCCCACCCCACCCTCATTTTGGACGTATGAAACATAATGCTTGTTTTGTAGCTTGAAGCTCGTAACGACATTACGGACACACTCTTGAAAAAATGTGGTCCGGCAGCTTTTTTTATATAAAAACCTCGTTGGCTCGGGGTTTTGTACGTAACCTTATCAGTCAGCCGATCACGCTCAATTGAGTGTGTCTCTAATGGCTGATGGGCTTTTAAAAAGAACTTTTGCAAATGGAAAAGGCACTTTGGAAACATACAATCAGTTTGAATATGCTTCATGAATTTCTAAATAAACGAGCACATTTTTTAAACAGTATTTAATTACTATTATTTTTCGGTGTGGTGGTGGTGGTGGTGGGGGGGGGGTGGTGGTGGGGGGGGGGGGGGGGCTAGACAGAAGATATATCAGAATAGCGCAATAAGAAGGACAGCGGGCGCAATTATTTTGATTAGGGTTTCAACAATTTCTACGCGAGTCGTTCATTTGCATAAAAAGTGCCCCCACAATTTTTTGTAAAAAACGAGACCGTCTAGTTTAAAAATCGGTGGAATCGTGCGAATATAGCCGAGGATCATCTCCCTAGCTTTTGGGCTATTATCTAAGAGCAGATTTGATAAAATTAGGGTCCAAAAATGGGTCCTATTTGCACGAGAAAATGTAGGGATGCCACTGGTAACTTTGGTAGTATGCAGGCTCAGCATTACCGGCAGGCTTCAAGGATTCTCCTACTGGCTGTGAATGACGGTATACACTAACGTGCGCATAGGCCTGTAATTGATTTTCCCAATGCCCTTGACCATACGCATCAAGATATTGCGCACGTGCTGGCAATTATGGTAGTTTAACTGTTACCCGACCACCTTTTGTATGCGGTAAGTTTTAATGGTAGTTTTGTAGGTATTGCACTGAGGGATTGTAGCAAGCAATTAGATCCAAGTGAAATTACATTTCTGAGAATATTTTTGATGAAGTTGGACCGGAATGTTGTTTTATTGTGCAGTTGGGTTGATGAAACATTTGAAAATGTGAGAACGTGTCTCGGACGCTGGATTCATGCCCAAATCAAAACATGATTAGGCAACATTTGTTTTGAAATCGAGACCCTAGAATGTTGTTTCTCTCGAAATTGCAGCTGAAGCTAAGCTGAAACTTCATCAGATTGGTTGTTCAGCATCCTTCTTCGGATATTGAGCACTTTTGTTACTTCAAACGAACAAAATGCACAAATTACAAATGACTATACCTTTAATTTGATGTAGGCCTAAGCGTCTTTACCACCTTGGAGTTATGAGCATTTTCCTCGATGTTTTGAAGAGGGAGTTTTGTTTATCATTGGTGCCTATGGGGTTGATTTTATTGCACCCCTACATGCGTATGGGGGAGTCAACGTTCGGATGTCACTAGCAATTAGTCTGCTTCCCAGACCAAAAAGATTGTGACTATTCCTGATGAATCTATTGAAGTCAGGTAGCCGACAGTAATACAGTGTATTTATAAACAAATATACGTCACGTGACTAAAACGGGAGGAATTCCTCCTTTTTCCGAAAATGTCCGAAGTTTGCCGGAGTTAATTTCGTCGACAGTCGAACAGCGCCCGAGTGTTTCTGAGTACAATATAGGTTTGAATAACTGCTAATTGCTTGTTAAAAACTTGTTAAAAAAAATTGGTTGATTATTACAATTCGTTGCTTTCATTTAGAAATCTTGAAATTCAACGACGATTTTGTGCATCAAGTACACTCGGATCGTATACGAGGGACGACCGTTACCGGAATTTTCCGAAACTCGGCGTGGTCTCCGATCGGCTCCGCCTGCTAACAGTGCTATTTTGGTGCCTAATTTTGAAGATTCCAGGTCAACATTAGTCAATGTTTTCTAAAGATATATCAAACTGTATTATCATAACTGTAAGATATTATGCAGCAAGTAATTATTTAATCGGAACATTTAAACCTATATAAGTGATAAAGCGAATTCGGAAACGAAGCCGAGCTTTGAGAAAGGGCCGTCAATTTCGTCATGTTTACTTTTTTGCCACGGAGGCTGCCTGACCTACAATTTAGACGTGAGCGTCGGGAATATTGTCAGGTCTGGGAACCAGACTAACTTGCGATCTATGCCTAGACTGAGTGAATACTATTGATTACATCAAGTAACGAGTTGGCATGCATGCCTAAGATCAAAGCTGACACACACATAGCCTATGCGGCATGAATAGGGGGTCCCCGATTGCAGGCAAATACACACTTGTGTGCACACCCACGCTTACATAGGCATGGAAGTGGGGTACTTCCTTTGTTCTCGTGTACTAAACTAATTTCAGAATACTCTTATTTTAACCCGAATTAATTTCCTGGGCTGAAATTCGGACTTAATATCCCTTTTCTAAAACTCTTCCATTTGCGACGGATCAACCCACCTTGGAAATTCCTAGTTTTTGAGTAAAATCCAAATATCTATTTTGTGAAAAACTTGTGGGGTACCAAAAACGGTACCCCGCAAGTCGGTGGGCATTCCTTGTGGGGTACCTCCCATTGTTCCGGTACCCCACAAGGCAGTGTTTGTACACGCACACCCGCGTGTACGACTGGAATTCTGCATACGATATCCCTACGCACATGTAGGCCTATCAATCCTGCTCGCACACGGCAATAATAGCCTATTCAATAAATGTATTGATTATAATACTGATTTTTATTATTATTAATTTATATTGATTATATATTGATTTTTAATAGTAAAAAAACTTCACATGATTCTATGAGAGCTGAATTTTTACGTGAACCCAGTAATTAGAATTAATCCTCCTGTATAAATTAGTTAATTAGTGAAAATTAATTATTAAAGATATGTGGCTCTTCGTGAAAACGCAAAACTCAGTTTTCGAGATATCTGCCCCTTGCATCATGAATGTTATTTGGAAAATAGTGATGAAATGCTTACAGAAACATGTCAAAAAGTATTGTTTTAGCGCAAAAAAGTGGAAAACAAATCAAAATCGAAAAAAATGGTAATTTTTGACATAATATGTGGCTGTTTGTGATAAGGTGACGATATAAAAGGTCACGTTTAAAAAAACTTTAAATGAAACCTCAAGGATTTAATCACTTACGAACTAGGCTAAATCTAGGCTTATAGCTTTTTTTGAAAAACATATTATTGGGGTTTTTTTTTAAGAAGAAGAAGAAAAAGAAATTGTGTATTCTGGTTTGAAAGGGAAATGAAAATAGATTTCAAAGAAAAAGTTTAGCACAACAAAACAACACGTTTTTCATAACTGATGTTTAAGTTCATTTTTTAAGAAGCGTTGTTTGATGTCTCTTTTTGTCATAATATCATCGGTACAAGAACTATGTCAATGAATCGCTTGAGTTGTACAGTTTCATATCCCTCGTCGGACATAATGCGACACTGAATAATCGGAAACCGCAGGCGACCACAAACATGTCTGCTGCCACCAATACTCAAAGTGACTTATTTTCGACATAATGCACTGATAAACGTTGAATATTTTTTTTCTAATTACAGCAAAAATGTTATAACCGAAATTCCGCACTGCACTTTGCTCCAACGTACACCTGCGAAGTACATGAGTCCATCTTATTTCATCTTCTTTTTTTCATGACAAAAAAATACGCATTTACGGTTCCGTTACATTGTACCTTTTTGATGATAATCTTTGTGTACATTTTATATCATGTGCTTAATTTAAATATGTCGCTTTCTGATGTAGCATTTACAAACACTGCCGGTTTGTTTTCGTGCACTGAGTAGCTCAGCAGGAAATACTGCTCAGCAAGGTTGTGTCCCGCAATCAAAGAGAAACGTGGAACTCATTTGAAATCCATCATAATACAGGTTTACGTTTAGAGTTTCGGCAGATAGTCTGTTTTTGTTATTTGGCACAGAAGGGTTTGCAGTTCAACACTTATCAGAAACAACTTTAGGCCTACACAAGCTATTATCGAAAATGTAATAACTAATCCGCTTAAGTGTATGAAAACTAATTGAGATTCATTTCGTTGAAAAGTGCACTTCTTTAAACATTTAAATGTATCCATGCTTTTCCGGACAGCTGAGGGCGCTGATTTCAGGGAGACACTGTTCATATTAGGTGTTTTTCCGTTGAAAATGGTGAACCAAAGAAAATGCTCATTGAAAACATTTGTGAGAAAAGTTTGCTCATAGGCTTACTGCCATGAACTGACATAACATCGAATCACTAATGAAAAGAAAGTTTACGACAGCGAAATATCCACAAATTTGGCAACTTTTTGTGCACAAATTAATTGCAACATTGAGGTTTCTGCCTGATACGACATCACACTTTTGCTCATGAATATGGTAATCCGCATTAGCATAAAAACAAAAAGGCACCAAAATACCCTTGAAAATGGCAAAATGAAAATTGAAAATAAGGTCAAAGGGACACAAAGGTGCAGTTTCCAGGATTGCATTTAAAAAAATTACATTTCATGGGCCCTTTAAAGTACAATAGAGCCTGAAAGTATTAAAAGGTCACATGGCGAGCTCCCGGACCCCTTGCGCAGCCCACTTATAGGCATTTCACACTGGGTTACCCTTTCACTGCTTTCTTTCTTTTTGACAGAGTTATTTCCAACCGCCATTTCCAAAAGAAACATTCATGTTGAAATTTTATCTTGGTATTCCTCAAGAAAAAACAGTAAAAAAAAAAAAAAGTTGGAGATGGGTAAAAAAGAATTTTACTTACGACCTTAATTCACATCTGCCATTTTCGTTCTCAGGTCTCCTTGTTCGTTCACGTTTGTTTTCACATCGCAGCGTGAGAACGAAAATGTATAACGACAAAAAGATTTACCTTCCCTGCAGCCGATGCGTTCTAGATTTTAGTCGGGCTGGCTCGAATGCAGTTCTTATCATCGGTCACTTTAGATTTTGTTTGTGAATGCTAATGAATCCTTCAAATATATTTCTAAAAAAGTACATGTATATCCTAAAAGACATTTTAGACTCCAAATTCAGTTTCAGTTTTCATCCAATGACCACCACAAAATTATTTATTAAATTATCGTCTTTGTTCGAGTACACCGAGGTCCACATGTATTTTAGATTTTCGGAAGTGAGAGGTCAATTTTTATTTTTAAGATATTTCTCTTTCGCGTCCGCCAAGTCTTCAGTTTCCATAAATTCAGATTCTAGTTACAATTTAAAAAATGCCCTTTTCGAGGAAAATTTTCCTAAGAAATCAATGTACCAACAAGTAGTTTGAATTTTTTTAGAATTTTGCACGTAAAATGTTCCTATTCGAGGGGTTGGAAAGCGCGCCATCAGGGGTGAACTTTCAGGCTGTATTATGCATATTTTGCATCTATTCGCTCACTGCAATGTGAACATCTGGATACGTTTACTGGCTGAACTTTATGGAACTTTATTTTGCACGTTTTATGACTTTGTATATATACATGTACTTCTTATAATTGTAATGTCTAGCTGATCATAATGTGGCCACTAATAGGGCCCTGTATTTTCGCGTGGAAACGATTGACGTTAATGGTATTGATGGATATAGGTGTAAGATGCAAACTGGTTTTGCCAATTTCAAGTTTGGTGCGTTTAGACACCTTAAATGCTTACAATGTGAATGCTTTCTCCCAGAAATTTACTCAAGTTTTTCGCGAAAGTAAACCTTTGGTAACGCTGTACTTTTATGCACGTCAACACTGGTCAAGGCTTAATGATAAAATTGGGACTTCATTATGAACACTGGTGAAACCTTACCAGCATGATTTGCGAACCTTTTTTGTAAAAATATTAGTTAAAATATTTGTAAAAATATTAGTAAAAATATTATTAGATTTGTGGTAACAGTCTTGAACTGATTTGCTCACCATCAAGAGAGTCAATTGAAATTATATTTTTTTAAATTATAAAATTCCTCGTTAATATATAGGGTTTTCCCTTCACTACAAAGGACAAGGACAATGATGTATATGACAGGAATTGTGCAGATATCCACAAAGCATCCCGGTGATTTGCGAAGTGTATGGCCTGTCACTTGAATGGTATCTATTACCCAAACCATATCAGCGGGTATTGACTGGGGCATTTATAGGTTTCATTGGAAACGCACTATTGATTACTCCTTGAAAAAAATGCAGCATGAAAATACGCGAAATATGAATAAACAAAAATTATACTACAATTAGGTTTTGAAAAATGAATTAACAAAATATAATCCTTCAAAACATTAAACCCGTCAAATATAACACGAATTAATTGTTGGTGGTTTGGTAAATAAAAAAAAGTAGCATCTGTATATAGAAGTTGTACTTGTAACGAATTTGTAGTTGTAATTGTGATCAATAATCGTAGTTTTTGGCATGAAAAATATTTACGTCGATGGTGTTAATGACTTTAGGATAAATACAAAGTGTTTTGCATGTCTCAAGTTTGGTGCGTTTGGACGCCTGAAATGCTTTAACTGGGAATGTTTTCTCCTGGAAATTAAGTTTTATTTCCCAAAACTAAACTTCTGGTAACGGCGAGCTTTTTACGGACACCGAAGAAGCGGCAGGCTTCTTGAAAACAAACCATGACCTAGCGTGACTCTTGCCTTGGCATAACCAGTGGCGTCACCAGACTTTTCAGTCTGGGGGGGGGGGGGCACAGGGGGGGGGGGCACCAGCATTTGATGGGGGGGGGGGGCACTTAGGTGGATACGGATCGCCGTCCTGGGGAGGGGTCTAAGGGCCCCCCTCCCCTTTGGAAAATTTTCGCATACGGAGGATGGGCTAGATGCAAAATGGTGCCACATTTGATGCTAAATTCGATCTGAAGATATCTCCAGAAATTGCTATTTTTGAGGTAATGATTTTAACAACGCGCAGAATTTTGCAGATGATAGGGGGGCATCAGCATTTGATGGGGGGGGGGGCACTTAGGTGGATACGGATCGCCGTCCTGGGGGAGGGGTCAAAGGGGAGGGGGTACCCCCCTCCCCTTTGGAAAATTTTCGCATACGGAGGATGGGCTAGATGCAAAATGGTGCCACATTTGATGCTAAATTCGATCTGAAGATATCTCCAGAAATTGCTATTTTTGAGGTAATGATTTTAACAACGCGCAGAATTTTGCAAAGGATAGGTGGGCACCAGCATTTGATGGGGGGCACTCGGGGGGCACTAGGTTTTCCAGGGGGGCACGTGCCCCCCCTGGCCCCCCTTTGGCGACGCCACTGGGCATAACGGGCGTTGTTAATTTTGAAATGTCTAGTTTTACCCTTCATTTACGACGTATTACCGTCTGAAGGGCAAACCCTGGTACCAAAAACTATATGGATTTCATTTCCCCCTACTTTCATTGTCTGCAATGTATTAATTCATGACGTACTTTGTGCTAGGTATTATTAATTTCCTCTCTACATTTTCCCCCAGCCGCAAACATAAAAGCCGAGAGAGAACTCGCCTTTCGACCTGCTTGCCATACTAGCATCCTTGAACAGATGAGCGATTCCATGCTTTTAAAAATTCATGCGGCCATTAAGCATCTGTATCTGTTTGTCATTTTCTCGTTTTCCCGGCAACAGCACAAAATTGCCAAGGATGCCAGTGTGTCAGTCTGGTGTCGATTTAATGCAGGTAGAAAGGCGTATGCTTGTGGCGCGTCTACTTGGATCGACCTCATCAGAAGGCGAGACGGGAAGAACGCTGCTGAAATACCAAATCAGCGAATTACACGTCATAATTATGCATGCGTGAACATGCATAATCGGGCCACAATATAAGCACTGAGAATTTGCTGGTCACGATCAGGGGAATGACAGTTATTATATGGAGTTTTACAGAAGCAATATGCCTACATTCCACCACCTGTTAAGAGGAAGCCTGGTTAGCACCACGCATCAAAATTATACGAATGGGCTTCCTGGGGATCCGATGTTTTGCTGATGTTGAGCGGCTTCCAGATCATATCACATCTTTGGCTCAAGATCGCAGCTATAATATGATAATCAGTGTCCCTAAAATACATTTTTGACATGACTTAATGCTGGCTCCTTCACGTGACAAACGTTCCAACTATATCATCATAATTCGACCAAATTAAGAAGACTATAAAGCTTTCAGACGACGGAGATCTAATGTCAGCACTAAACTTTGGTATGAAACTGCTCCCTATTTTATATCTAACATTTCTGACAGCTGTCATTGCTGGGCTTCGATGTAACTCATTCGCAACTCAGCAAGATGCATTTTATAAGGCGGAAAATCGCGCCCTGGAACGCTTCGTCTATGCGAACAAATCTGTGCGATCTCGCGTCATCTGCGGACGGGAATGCAGCATGGATGACCGCTGCAAGTCGTTCAACTACAACGACTGTACTAAAATGTGCGAGCTGAACCTTGCCACAAGGGAGTGTGTACTTTGATGCAGATGAGGACACATCTTATCGTTGGAAATATACTACTGAGTACTCCTTGAAAAAATGCAGCATGAAAATACGTGAAATATGAATAAAGAGATATTGCCTTTCAAATTATATACCCCTCAAAATACCATCTGTGACAACGGCTAAATATTAAATTATGATTTCGATGAAGAGTATTCGGAGTCCGAAACGAAGATAAAAGATGACAATTTATCGGACGAAGAAGAGTTCTCCGAAGATTCAGCTTCACGGTTTTCTATTTCCGAATCTTCAAATGACTCTTCTTCGTCCGATAAATTGTCATCTTTTATCTCCGTTTCGGACTCCGAATACTCTTCATCGAAATCTTCGTCTTCATCCTGCGTAGATTCAGTTCTACAGTTTTCTATTTCCGAATCTTCAAATCTACGCTTTTTAAAATCAGGTTCAGAATTATCCACATCAACGTCCTCCACTTTACCTTCCTCTTCAGCATGTACATTTTCTATATGCCTCCGTAGGTTATATCTCCGTCCAAAGCTTTTCTCACACTTGTGACAAACATGGGATTTGACTGCAGAAATAACATTCATGTTGAGTGTTTGATGGTTAATCTCCAAATGGCAAGAAACGGATGAAAACATTTGATATGTAGCTACTCATTTCACTAATTTCGCTGCTCGTGCTCTTTTGCTCACGCCTTGCTCTTTTATTGCTCAGTTGATCACGCCTTGCTCTTTCATTGCTCAGTTACTCACCCCTTACTCTATTCTTGCTCAGTTACTCACCCCTTACTCTATTCTTGCTCCTTTGCTCGCCCCTTACTCTATTCTTGCTCCTTTGCTCACCCCTTACTCTATTCGTGCTCCTTTGCTCGCCCCTTACTCTTTTCTTGCTCCTTTGCTCGCCCCTTACTCTATTCGTGCTCCTTTGCTCACCCCTCACTCTATTCTTGCTCCTTTGCGCATTTCTTGCTCGTTTTTGGCTCATTTCTTGCTCCTTGTATCACACCGTGGCGTTGCATGTCGCTTCCCTTAGCCAGCACTTGCAGGTAGGGAGCAAACAAAGAAGAGCCAGAAATGAGCCAAAAACGAGCAAGAAATGCGCAAAGGAGCAAGAATAGAGTGAGGGGTGAGCAAAGGAGCACGAATAGAGTAAGGGGCGAGCAAAGGAGCAAGAAAAGAGTAAGGGGCGAGCAAAGGAGCACGAATAGAGTAAGGGGCGAGCAAAATAAAATATTGAACTGAATTGAAATGAATCGAATTGAATTGCTAGCGATGAAGGGTCCAGGGCACCAGAGACCTAGAGCGCTGCTCGAGACTTGCGAATTCCCCACTCCGTTAGGGTTCACTGGCGTGAGCTCAATGTCGCCACTAACGTGGCTCTGTATGGGCCCTGCTCGCGACTTCGTCGCTCACACGCAAGTCTCAAGACAAGTCTCGAGACTTAGCGAACAGTCCACTCCGTTCGGGTTACTAGCGTAAGGTCAATGTCGCCACTGTCGTGGGTCCGTAAATAAGAAAAAATAAATAAATAAATCATCTTAGAAATTAGGAAAGCCCGTGTTTGTTTATGAAGTCTCTACGACAACCACGGGGCCGTGCCACGGAACACTGGCACCAGTCTTAAGAACAAGATAAGAACAGAGGCCAATGTTATGGACACCTCATCTTAAAAATTAAGAAAGCTCATCTTTAGAAATTAGGAAAGCCCGTGTGATGTTTGTTGTGGAAGTTTCTCCGGCAACCACGGGGCCTTGCCACGGACTACTGGCACCAGTCTTAGAATTAGAACAGAGGCCTATGTGACGGACAGCTCATCTTAGAAATTGAGAAAGCTCATCTTTAAAAATTAGGAAAGCCCATGTGATGTTTGTTGTGGAAGTTTCTCCGGCAACCACGGGGCCTTGCCACGGACCACTGGCACCAGTCTTAGAATTAGAACAGAGGCCAATGTGACGGACAGCTCATCTAAGAAATTAAGAAAGCTCATCTTTAGAAATTAGGAAAGACCATATAGGAAGTGTATTTAGACTACATAACGTTTTAACTTCGTTTTAATCAAGGTGATTTGCAGCCCGTCTTTAGAAATTGAGAAAGCCCGACTTTAGAAATTGAAAAAGCCATTGGGGTTCTGGACTTCACACTGTTCAAACGTTTTAACTTCGTGTTCATGACAAATTTTCTTAGATTAGTTCAACAGTCTATCTTTGAAGACATAAAATTAAAATAAAAAGAAGTAAATATATAAATAAATAAATACATAAATAAATAAAATAAAACAGCACTAGAGCCGTGCTCGCGACTTCATCGCTCACACGCTAGCCTCGAGACAAGTCTCGAGACGTACGCTACAGTTCCACTCCGTTCGGGTTACTAGCGTAAGGCCAATGTCGCCACTAACGTGGCTCCGTTAATGAAAAAAAATGATAATAAACTAAAACAACATAAAAAAAAAAACAATAAATAAATTAAATAAAACAAAAATATTTTTTTTAATTAAAAAAAAAAAAATTACACCTTTACCTCATCCCACCTCCACCTCATCCCACCTCCACCTCATACCACCTCCACCTCATACCACCTCCACCTCATACCACCTCCACCTCATACTACCACCTCACACCTCCACCTCATCCCACCTCATCCCACCTCATCCCACCTCACACCTCCCACCTCATCCCACCCAAATCCCACCTCAACGGGGGTCGAGCTGCTCCGCCTATACTACTTGCTCCCCATTAAGAGAGTCAATTCAAACAATTTACTTAAAAATGATGGAATATGCCCGCGTTAATAAAGGAGAAACTTGAGGTGCATTCGTCTATTGCAATAATCACCGTGATGTGATCATCTGGCACTTGGCTTTGTTGAAGTGATATTATTGTTTAAGATTCATTCTTTTTAAAACAAAATAGTTATAGTTTAAATTTATCATTTGGTAATTAGCCTTCTTGTTAGTCTATAGACGTTATTCAATTCATCCAAAATGGTACCTTAGGAAAACACTTTGCAGTATCTTACTTGACATGTTTTAATTGCCATAAAATGAGTTTTACCGTGTTGAAAGTTGTATCAAAACGAAACCTCCGGTCGAGATTAGTACATGTAATAAAGTTTAGTAAAGTTTTTAGATTTGGGGTTATGGGAGGGGTTTTGTTTGTGCACATGTCTATGGAAATGTCACCCTAATGTACCATATTTGGCAATGATAATAATAATAACTCGAAATCTCTCCTTAGTGTTAAAAAAAGAAGCACCAGCGCTTGAAGTACAATAGAGCCTAAAAGTAAAAGGTCACGGGGCGAGCTTCCGTCCCCTTGCGCAGGCCGCTAAAAGCCATTTTACACTGTGTTACCTTTTACTGGTTTTTTTTGGACAAAGTTATTTCCAACCGCAATTACCAAAAGCAACATTCATGTTCGAATTTTATCTTGGTGTTTCTCAAGACAAAGGTTAAGTAATAGGAATAACTTGGAGATGGGTAAAACTAACGACCTTACCCGTAAAACTTAAAACTTACGACCTAAACTACATCCGACATTTTCGTTCTTAGGTCCCCTTGTTCGTTCACGTTTGTTTTCACATCGCGGCGTGAGAACGAGAATGTATAAAGACAGGAAGATTTACCTTCCTACAGCCGATGGGCTCTAGATTTAGTCGGGCTGGCTCGAATGCAGTCGAATCCTTCAAATTTATTTCTAAAAAAAGTTGTATATCCTAATAAAAGTCATTTTAGACTCCAAATTTAGTTTCAGTTCTCACCCAATGACCACCACAAAATTATTTAATAAATTATCGTCTTTGTTCGAGTACACCAAGTTCCACTAATCCACATGTGTTTTGGATTTTCGGAGGTGAAAGGTCAATTTTTGGCACGATATTTCTCTTTCACGTCAGACGAGTTTTCAGTTTCCATAAATTCAGAAAGCACGACATCTGGGGTGAAATTTCAGGCTCTATTAGGCATCTTTTGCATCTATTCGCTCACTGCACACTGGTGTGAAAATCTGGCTACGTTTGTTTCAAACTGCGAGAAGAAACTGTCATTATTCGATGGGAAAAATGTGAAAACTAATTAAATACGAAAAAGCTAAGAGTTTCGCAAAGCAAACGTGGTGTAACACGTAGGCATATTGTTTAGTTAGCTTCAAATTCAGATAATAGTTGATCATATTAAAACAAAGCTTTGAATGTGTGTTCAACAACATCAGTGCCTTAATTGTGGTTAAACATTTTTGGATTCTAGATGCTCTGTGATGCGATCTGAGGCAATTTCTGACCACTTTAATCATTTTGTTTGTTTGAGGAAACGATGGTTGTGTGCGCAGTGCCTGCCTTCATTGGACGTCATTGGACGAAAACCCGGCCTCGGTTTTTTTTTTTTTTTTGGGGGGGGGGAGGGTATGGCCCCCGCTCCCACCCCCCCCTCCCCCTGGATCCGCCCTTGTTCAGAGATGACGAACCTTATAGTGCCAAATGAAGACCACTTAACACCAGGTGGCGCTATTCATTGCCGCCTTTTGCCAACAGCTATCCTATTTCTTGACAAGAACGAATTATGGAGGCTGCATATGCTCGCATGTCCATACCCCCTCTAGTGACGCAAGAGTCAAGGTAATAATGACTACCACGAACCATCGTAACCTACCAGCTGCGAATTGGGCCTATATGTGACTTCAGCCGTCAAACTGGCATGTGCCAATGAATCTAGTTCCTACGGTGGCTGATTTCCGCCAAGAATAAGTCGGTTTTTTTATTGCGGCGTTATAACGCCTTAAATACGGTGTTATAACGCCGTATAAATAAAGGCGTCATAACGCCGTAGATTTATTTGGGGAATCCTTGGTTTCAGTACCAGAAGTAATGAATAAATTGTATTCACGATGTTGTGTTCGCTTCTATAGAACACCATAAAGAAGAGCTCCCATTTTTTCTGCTTATAAAAGCAAGTAGAAACACTCGTAATATCCCGGAAACGAACTAACATATTTAATGAGAAAAGGTTTGCTCAAAGTGAAGGTAGGGCTGGCACCAAATATCCTGTGAAATATTTACACATGAAATGGTATCGTTCGGAAGAAAACGATAATTGAATGTGGTTTTAAGGTGTGTTATTAACAAATTGTGTATTATACGTTTTCTCTGTTCTCCTCCCCCCCCCCCCGCCCCCAAATGTAAGTATCCACAAGGCTGAAACTTCAACAGGTTGGTTGTTATGCAAACTACTTAATCTTTGGGCAATTTTGTTGCAAAAAAAGCATTTGAACGATTCTTATACATGTAGATTAGATGTACCTTGAAACCATATTTTCCAATAAGGACCTATTAGTGTGGAGCCGACAAATTGACAGTCGACATGTTAAGCTGGCAGGTGATAAGTTTAATTGGTAATATGGGGAAAACCATTGTTATTGACTGAGAGTGATCAAACTGTTGGTTACACCTCTATGTTCCGACACCCCTATGTTCCGACTGCACATATTCCTATTCCTAACCCTAACCCTAACCCTAACCCTAACCCTAACCCTAACCGGGGGTAACACAATCTAGGTTGTCGGAACATAGGGGTGTCGGAACATAGAGCAGTCACCAAACTGTTTGTACTAACATGCCACTCACACTAGATTACATTTTGGTAGACAGTTAGAAGAGACCTCCTAGGTTAAATATAAAGATCAGCAACTTGATTAAGTTCCCATCAAAAATGTGTTACCTCTCGGGCAGCTAGAACAGCGTGTCCACACGTTTGTGATGAACTGAGTAGAGTATTTATCAAACCCACAAAGTCCTTTAAAGTTCTAATTTAGTTCAATGCTAGCCAGCCAAAATCAAAGAGTTGGTCATAAGAAGACAATTACATGTAGGGATTATATCTCAATCAATACAGCATGAGTAGGCAAGCCTTGTAAAGTTGGTTCCGGACCAATTTGGTCCAAGGTGTCTACGTAGTTCTCCGAGTCAAATGTTTGGGGGACTTAAGAAAGTCTAATTCACGAGTGTCGGGGAGTCAGTCAGTCAGTCAGTCAGTGAGATAGTTGCAAAGAAGACCGTAAGCTGGCCCTCATGGGTCCAGCAAAAAGGCGTGTCTATGGACCATTTCACTTTTATGTCATGACTGCCGGTTGCTGACAAGCAAATATCCGTCCAGGTTTGTCCTCATATATTGCACTGCTCTCAAGTCAACACGTCAAAGTCCACGCCTATAATCAAGTGACAGTGAAGAGTAGTGTGGTTGCTTCCTCCAAATGAAAGGTGGCATCAAGTGACAACTTCACTGACAACATTACTTTTTAATCCATGCTTCATTAAAGGTAGACGTCAACTTGGCTTGAATTTGACGCTTTTCTCCATTAGCCGGCGGTTTAGGAACCAATCAGAGACCTTGGCAGCACAAGATACAAATATAATTACAAGTAAGGAGCCGCTCCTCTTTTTGTTTTCGTCACAAAATCAGAGTGTGCGGATGATGCATCCATAATTAAAGCAGACCATGCGATGTTCACCACAGTGGTTGAAGAGTGGTCGTCGATTCTGGAAGCTAACCACATTTTATATTGAAGTTTGTATCAAGTCCGATAAAACATTTCATATCGCCAAGAATTTTTTTGTTGTTGAACGTGTGTCGTTCGCTCAGCACACTCTGTCAGTTTTTCTATAAAAAAACATCCTAGCCTTAAAATTCAGACACAAAATAATTTGCAGTTCTGCTTGGCGACAACTCCCGAGTCATCGTGTTTTTTCTTGTCGTAGTCTGTATCCAGGATGACTGCAGTAACTTCAACGCAAACGACGATGGATTTGGGTTTTTACAATGCCTCTCCATTCAATGTATCAAAGGAACCGGAAACTGAGACCAGCAATTACCTTACTTACACGTACGTTATAAAACTCATCTTTGTCATCACAGAAACCGTTCTACTCCTAACACTGAACCCACTTTGTCTCCTGGCGCTAAGCAATGTCCACGACACGGTCCATGACGGCTGCCGATTTGGGGGTGGGGATTTTTGGGGCCACCCCAATGATACCTTCGGTAATTTATGGGGAGAGGGTGTTTGTGGAAGCACTGTGTGGTATGCAGTCCTTTCTGTTCACCTGCTGCATCCTAGGATCCCTTCTGTCGCTGTACTTGCTATCCGTAGACAGGTACATTTCCGTGGTGTACGCGCTCCGTTATCATTCCTTAATGACAGTGAAGCGAGCACGAATCACGGCCTGTACTGCATGGGCAGTTGTCTTGTGCATAGTAACAGGGTATGGTCTTCTCAGCAGTTGGCAAGCCAAGTACAATTCGCATGCACTGGGGTGCGTTTTTCACTCAAATGGTGTGGGTTCCTTCACCTACATGCAAGTTGTCTACCTGCTCATTTTGCTGAGCTGTATGCTGACACTTTCGGTCGTGTACACCAGACTTTTTCTGATTTCGCACCAGCACGCACGTCGCATTCACGTCGAGAACCAGCCTGCTGGACAGGGAAACCGACTCGCGAGGCCTGCTACGAAGACTCTACACACCACGCTGCCCGTTGCATTGAGTGCATTTCCTTTCAATCTTCTGCCCATCATATTTTTCGTGATTAATACACCTAATGACAGGGCAATGATCGCCTGCTTTCTGTTTGTGCTACCTGTACTGACAAACAGTTGGGTAAACGTCGTCATCTATTACCTCAGGAATGGGGAAATTCGCCGAGCGACATTCAATCTTCTGGTATCATGCTACAAATGTTGCAAACAATGCACAAATTTCAACACAAATTAAGGAACACTAACTTCAGATTCAAAAACAAAAATCCATCTTTTTCCCCCAGAAGTGTACCGTATTTTTCAAACGTCAAACCTTGGTAACGATTGGTAGTCATAGCAAACCGTCAATAAAAGTGACAAATGATGATCGTTTACTGCCTTTGCCATGCGTCAGGAAGCACGTTAGAGTCGGTGCGGCTGTCCGAAGGTCCACCGGAGACGAGAGAGGATCCATGCACCGGGACATCCGACTGCCAACCCTACCCACACAGCCCGTTCCAATTTCCCCAGGAACCAATGAACTTCAAATTGTAACTGGCGATAAGGTTGATGTATACTGACAGCTGTCAACGAACCCAACTCAAGATCTCGCAACCTCGTGCAATAGAGCGATGAATCCATGACGAACCAAACTGGCCAGTGTTCGTCACAAAGGAATTCCTTGGATCACCAGTCCGGACCAGGAAAAGGTGCCACGGCAGAGACATGCCTGTATATTGCGAGTGGTGGGAAGTTATCACCAAGGACCAGCTAACGAACACGCCCCTCAAACTGCTGCGGTCCTATCGCGTAAGAAAACAAGGATGCTCTTCATCACCAGCGTGGTGTTCCTGTTGACTTGGCTACCTTTGCCATGGAAATTGCTTCGTTTTATGGCGTTATATAAACATCGATAAGGGATTTTGTGAGGCTGGCTTACGGTTTTGCTGGCCTGCTTCCCACGCTGCTTACTATCCTGCTCATGCGGACTTGCAAACAGACGATTCAGCTAGGAAAGATTGTAAGAAAGTGCTCAGCAAGATCCGAATATTGTTGAAGCCATCAGCATGCAGAGGCGTATCTAGCCGGGAAATGGGGACGTAGAATCTCCCTGCGACATTTTGTCATTTTTTTTAAGGAAACGAAGTGCCAACACATCACAGCCGCTACTACAGTAGTTTTAGCTACCATCTCACTTATCCCAAAAATTACGCATTTTGCACCCGAACCCAAAACGTGGACACGCTTATTAATGGTTATCAGTAATAGATGGATACTTACTCATCACTGACTTTACGTGGATATTTATAAACGCGGATAGGCACCTCCACATCGACGCGTAAATACGATAAATGAACGCAAGTCTATGCAGGATTACTTAAGTGACCATCGTGCTTCAGTTTAGGTTCAAAGAATATTAAGATAAAAGTTTATAATCCGTATTTTTCAACGGTGAGAGTTTTTTTGTGTCTCACCAAAAAAAACCACCTGTGTAGGATGATGATCCCATGGCGTATCCCCGGTCAAAAAAGTGTGGGAGGGGTATATAGCCTCCCCATTCCCTCGAGATGGACGCCCATCAAAGAATGCAGTTTCTCCATCCGCTGTAATTTCCAGTCGAAGCCAATTAGCTCAGACACGGCCTAAAAATAGTTTGGGTTATTGTTATACGGCCTGCAGAACAGCACTCAATCGATATTATAGCTTGGTTTTATATTGGCAATTTCACGGTAGGCCTACTGGTGCCACGACAACCCTATTCACAGTTTTACGCCGTTCACTCCCTCGTTCCTCCGTTGAACTTGCTTAATTAGATCCTGTGAATAACATTTCATTGTACGTTCAGGTCTATTTTGAACCGTATAGTTCAAGCCGTACAGGCAGCTAATTTGATTATCTGCGTTTATAATTATGCTTCCAATATCCTCATCCAATCAGGAGCTGGGATCTTCGTGACGTAAAGGGAATTATCTGAAGAGCTATCGTATTAATACTGAAATAGATAACCAATCAGCGAATCCCACATCATAACGCCTCTACACCCTGGCCTCTCGAATTAAACAACAGGCACACTACGTTGTATGCGTTGTGTCTCGTAAAGGAGGTTTAGCAGGCGTTTTAACTTACTGTAAACAGATGAAAATTTCACATGTAGTTTGAAACATTTTAGATCGACGAGCAAACCACAAAATATATACTGCATTCAATTGCATGAGACCAGAACTTACAACGAGATCGTCTACGACTTTAAGACGACGATCGATTTTAGACAACGGCATTGATGGCAACACTGAATTTTGGTATGGAAGTGATTTACGTGTTGTATGTTACTTTCCTGACAGCTGCCATTGCTTGGTTAGTTCCATGTGGTTACTCGCGCCAAACATGGCAGTGTACGTTTCATGCCGCAGAAAATCGCGCCCTGGGACATTTTGCTTATGCCAATATAACAGTACAATCTCGCGTAATTTGTGGACGAGAATGCAGCATGGATGAACGTTGCAAGTCGTTCAACTTCAACGACTGCAACAAAAAGTGCGAGTTGAACTTTGCCACAAGACGAGAGCATCCCAAAGACTTCAATGCAACTCAAGGGAGTGTGTACTTTGATGCAGATGAGGACACACCTCTCTACTCACTGGATGATAGCTCCTTTAGTTACTACCAAAGTTGCAAAAGGTTCTTAGATGCCGGTTATCGTTCAAGCGGTATCTACACAATCTACCCAGAGGGGTTCGGTAATTGCGGTCTTCGCGTCTACTGTGACATGGAAACTGACGGCGGGGGATGGATCGTGTTTCAAAGGCGACAAGATGGCAGCGTAGACTTCTGGCGTAACTGGACCGAGTACCAGTCTGGCTTTGGCGATCTGCCCAGTGAGTTCTGGTTGGGCAACGACAACTTGGTGACTCTGACATCTGATGATTCACAAGGAACATGGGAGCTGCGAGTTGATTTAGGGGACTGGGAGAACAAAACAGTTTGGGCAAAGTACACCGATTTCAAACTATCTCCTGGTGAGTACCGTCTGAATTATGACTTTTACGATATAAGCAGCACCGCTGGCGACTCTCTTGCCGAGAGCAAGGGTTTTCCCTTTACTACAAAGGACAAGGACAATGATGTCTATGACAGAAATTGTGCTTATATCCACAAAGGAGCCTGGTGGTTTGCGAAGTGTATGGCCTGTCACTTGAATGGTATCTATTACCCAAACCAGACATTAGCGGGTGATGACTGGGGCATTTATTGGTTTCGTTGGAAACATACTATTGATTACTCCTTGAAAAAATGCAGCATGAAAATACGCGAAATATGAATAAACAAAAATTATACTACAATTACGTTTTGCCCTTCACCGACGTACAAACACTGTATACTCAGTGTGTTAACTCCCGAGTGAAAGTTGGAGGTAACCCACTGAGTATAGGCCTACAGTGTTTATACGTCGGTGAAGGGCAAAACCTAATTTGGTTTACATCATCCCGACGCAAAAATCCCATCTTATGAATAAATATTATACTCTTCAAAACATTATACCCCTCAAAATGCCATCAGAAAACCTGTTCAATAAAGGACAATGATGTCTATGACAGAAATTGTGCTTATATCCATAAAGGAGCCTGGTGGTTAAATGCGTGTATGGCCTGTCACTTGAACGGCAGATACCGGGTATTGACTGGGGCATTTATTGGTTTCGTTGGAATCATCTTAATGATTACTCCTTGAAAAAATGTAGCATGAAAATATAATCCTTCAAAACATATGCCACTCAAAATGGCGTCTGTGACACCGGCTAAATAATTATTCAAGATCACACGAATTAACTTTCGAGGATTTAGTAAAGAAAAAAAAAACAACATCTGTATATAGAAGTTGTACTTGTAACGAATTTGTAAATGTAATTGTGATCTAGTTGTCTCGAGAATTTTGACAATAATCGTCTTTTTTGGCACGAAAGAGATTTACATTTATGGTGTTAATGACTTTATGTGTAAAATACAAATTGTTTTGCATATCTCAAGTTTGGTGCGTTTGGACGCCTAAAATGCTTTCATTGTGAATGTTTCCTTCTGGAAATAAAGTTTTATTTCCCAAAACTAAACTTCTGGTAACGGCGAGCTTTTAATAACTGAAGGCTGAATGATACAATTGGAACTTAATTTTTAACACCTAAAGGATAAATCCTGATTTGCGAAACTTGTCACAATTAAATTTAAAAAAAAATTAGATTTGTGGTTACATTCATCAACTTATTTGGTTTTGTCAAAGTGATATTGTCAAATTTAAATTCATTCTTGTTCAGCAAATTGTTAAAATTATTCATTTGGTAGTTAGTCTTTGTGTTAGTCTACACATTATTAAATTCAAATGGTACCTTGGAGACACTTTTCAGTAGATTATTTGACAAAAGGGAGACATTGAATGCCATTCCAATGTTCTAATTAGCCGAAGGAAGTTTAATGTCCAAAGTCACATAAAACGATTCCTCAGGTCGAGAATAGTATAATGGAACAATTTTGTTGAGGAAAGTTTTGTAGAATTTGGGTTAAGGAAGGGTTTTTGTTTGTGCACAACTCTACGGGAATGTCTCACTGATGTACCATTTTTTTGGTAATGATAATAATAAACTCGAAATTTCTCCTAGTAAAAAGCTGCAGCGCTTAAAGTACAATTATTCAGCCTTTGCAATGTATTTGCTCACTGCACCCTGATGTGAAATTCTGGCTCCGTTTTCACCGAACTGCTGGAAGAAATTTTCATTATTCGTTTTAAAAAAAATGAAAAAAAAAAGTGGTTAGGCCTATGTCAACGTGGTGCACTCTTTACATGTATTGTATAGCTTCGAATTCAGTTAATAGTCGAGTAGATTAAAACGAAGCTTTGAGTGTGTGGTCAACAACATGGGTGCCTTGTGGTCATAGTTTTGTTGAGTGAATGTGTTTTTCTTTATTAGAAATAATTAGTTGATTTAGTTGATAACTGGTCAGGTTGAAAACAGACCTGCAGAGGAGCCGGTGAAGGATGGAGTTGGGAGGATGGAGTCGATAGGCAAAATGGGGTTAGGGTGACTAAACATCATTCTGGCACATGGGGGCGCCGATCAAGGTCGACTAGTTGGATACCATCTGTCACTAGGTGGCGGTGTTCATATTGGGCTGTTTAATACACATTTATGATTTGCTTACGTACGGACAATAACCATAGGCTACTCAGAAACACGACGAATTGAAGGCTGGTTAATTGTATTGTTGAGGATGGCGCTATTTGGAGTGGAATGGCCTACAATTTTTGAACTTACAAACATTGACCCACCCAAACATTCCTTCCATACTGTGGGAGGTGCTATATCAACATCAGGGTTAACATGAAGGGGGGGGGGGAGGGAACCAGTAACTTGAATGTTAGAAAAATGGGGGTGGGGTGGGTGGATACCATCCGCCTGTAGAGGGCGCTGCTCAAAGATGTATGTATGCGTGTGCGTATTTCTGCCCATTGTGTGCAATTTCCATGCAAAGGGTGATGCATGCACACAAGCAATATCTTACAGCTATAACACTATTTAGGAAACATACAGTACAAATGTTGGTAGTGTATTGGGTTAGACGCTATACGCACTGGGATAAATAATTCGGGTGGACAACGCCATGAGCGTCCAACCCCACCCCATCCCACCCACCCACCCCGTGATTGCCGCCCTTATATATCAAAAAGGCTAATTCAGAGACGAACCCGGTCCCAAATGAATACCACAAAACATTAGGTGATGGCGCTGTTCATCGCGGCATTTTGCAGACAGCTACCCGATTTTGTTGAAAAGAACGAACGGAGGAGGCATTTCATACCCCCTCTAGCGACGTTAGAGTCAAGATGAACCATCGTAGCATCTATTATGATGTACAAGTATACACTCCGACATCGTTCCTCTGTCACAATTGTCGAGCAATACGTTCCCATCAATACTTTTCTCTCACCTTGGTATATTGGTATTGGATCTTTTTTTACATGTCCAAAAATCTTGCACATATATGCTAATTAGGAACAGTCTGGTGCCTGATTGTATTTGGTGTATGGGGTAACAGATCCGAAAACGCGATTTTCGTCAATGCTAAAATGTTACAGTCTCATACAAATTATGCAGTATCACATTAAATCTTGTTATTAAGCCGAAATGGAAGAGGGGGGTGTGTGTTTTGTATGTGTGGTGGACGTAATAAATCACATTGAACATTAAAATGCATAATAGGCTACCCGGTTGGAAATAAAAACACCAAATACACGATATAAATCCTTTGCTGTTTCGAATCAGGATGTAGGAATCAATTTCAATAGGGGGCGCTGTTCAAATTCGACGATTATTAACACTCATTACAGAATGGTGTACTGTATTTTGAACAGGCGGACATTAGACCAGTATAATTGGGGGGGGGGGGGGGTGTCACAGCAGGGGGGGGTGTGTGTTTCGACTTGTTTTTTAGGAATTTGTATGATAATTTTTTTTTGGGACAGAGCTGCGGGGGGGGGGGGGGGTTGACCCCCAAAACCCCCCTCTGGATCCGAGCCTGCCTTTCCAGCGTCCTGTTTGAGGGCGATGGGTACGAGCGAAACCCATATTTTACTATTGGAAACGAGATTGAAGGAAGTAACACATGGGGACGAAGTTGCATAGTTCCGTGAAGACGTGCCATGCCCACAAGGAAGTGTTGCCCTGGGTCATGTGGTATACTGAACAAAAGGTGGGTAAACGAAAATGAACAAACTGTTTTACCAAGAATTGAAACACAGTTTACCCAAGTGTCTGCTCCTGACGTTGAGCAAGGGTTGGGATTATTTACTTAAAGGATTGAGCCACGTGTTTTAGTCCAAATATTTCGATTTTTTTACCCAATTGTTCATTCCTGAAGATGGGCAACTGCAAAACCCAATTGTTGGGAACTTTTTCCTTAAGGATTGGGCCAAGTTTTCTTACCCTACCGATAAAGAGATCGATATTTTCCTAAAAGTTGGTCATGTCTTTTGGGGCTATGTTGGTGAAAGGTATAGTAAACGTTGTTTGACCTTAAGTTTATCTCTCGGTTAAAACAAGTCACCATTATTATTAGAGCAACACAGTCTTGTTACCAGATAAGCTCATTTTCCTGGTGCTCAATACTTTATGAGGAGTTTTAGGTGCCAGGTTCAGTTATTACATTTTCGATAATATGGGCCTCACTTATTAGTGTGTAAATTAGGCCCACGTCATGTGTGACCGTAATATATTACTGCCACGATTCAAACGTGTGCATTTTGACGTACAAAACCGCGCTTATTAACGACGGTGAGTAGTCGTATCAGCTTAAATACGCTCCACGTTTTCTACAAGGTCGCGGTTTTACAAAACACAAAGAATAGGTCTAGATCACTAAGGAAGTAAGTGCAACCTAGCCTTTTTGAAAGAAAACGTGTTTTATTTTAACAAAAAAAGTAATTGTGTAGGCCTATGCTTTTTTGGACAGGGAAAATGAAAAGCAAGGATTTGAAAGAAATCGCGTTTCGCACAACAAAGTTGTGTTTGACAACGAGTATTTCGTTACTGCTAAAATTCAAATTCAATTTAGAAGAGTGAATTACTATGATTTTTTTTAAACATCCTCTGATGATATTCTTTGTCTCTGTTGTCATATTTATACAAGAACTATGTCAATGAATCGCCAGGGGTTCTATAGTTTCATATCCTTCGTCGGTCACGGTGGCCGCAGGCGATCACAAACACGTCTGCTGCCACCAATCGTGTTCATTGGCACAATATTAGGTTCATTTTCACTCCGTAAGCTTTTCCGACATATGCCTAATGGCTGAAACAACAAGCCTCTGTACTGATGACGTCATACCTTGTTTATATGTCCACTTTCCTAGGGAGCCAGTGGGGGCCCACGGTCCACTGAGCACCAAAGGAAAGCACACACGTATTGTGACGTCATCAGTACAGAGGCTTATTTAGGATGGTGCTATTTGGAGTGGCCTAAATTGGAGTAAATATAAAAGAGTTTACCCAATAGATAGCACCTCCTATTGTGTCCCCACCATTATTGTTAACCCGACTTTAACTTGTCTTTTCTGCAATCTATCCTAATGGTTTTATTCTATTTATTTATTTATTACATTTCTTTACCCAGGGTATACCCAAACAGTTCAAAACTGGTTTCCATTGGGGCCCTGCATTCAATAAAAAATGACTACAAACAGGTATACAAATACAATACATTACAAACACAATACAATACAATACAATACAATGAGATTTTAGTGTGTGCCAGATTAGTTAATTGAATAATAAATTGAATAATTTCAGTGGCTAACTTTCCGTAAAAGATTAAGTTTCTGTGACTATCTTTGCCAAAATGGAAATACAATTTGACAGGCTTTTCTCTATAAATAATAAGATAACCTGGGCAGTATTTTTGCCACTGAAAATTAAGTAAGGCTTATATTTATTATAAGTAACACAGAATAGATAAATGGAACCACCTGGGTTATCGGTAAAAGTAATAATTAAATGCGACGTGACCGTAGCGCACCTCCCGTTTTATTTACTCGTGTCAGCAAAATCCCGGATGGTGACCAGTCCAGTCGACCTTAATCGGCGCCCCCTGGTGGCAGATTGATGTTTAGTTCCACCGCTTTCCCGACGACCACATCCTTCCAATCCACCCTTCACCACGTTCCTCTCGGGGTCTGGTACCAGTCTGGACAATTAGCAATTGACCAATTATTTCACCTAAAGAAGAAACAAAACACTAACTCAACAAACTACGACCATGAGGCATCCGTGTTGTTGAACACACACTCAAAGCTTTGTTTTATTCCACTCAACTATTGACTGAATTGAGCAATACCTGCTACATTTACAACACGTTTGCTTTGCAAAACTTCACATTCTTCGATATAGGCCTAACTACTTATTAATTAATTAATTAATTAATTTATTTAATTATTTTTTTATTTCCCCCTTTTCCCCTACGAATAATGAAAGTTTTTTTCGCAGTTTGGTAAAAATGTTGTTGGATCTGCATATCAGAGTTCGGCGAACGAATAGATTCCAATAGACGAATTCGACTTGTTATTATCTGATGACGTTTGTATAGACTCACAAGAAAGCTAATTGCATATACCAAATAATATGTTCAACAAGTCAAAATACTACCAGGGACATGTGTAACGACGTTTTTTTTCCACACGAATGAATCTAACTTTGACAATATATAAATTCGACAAATCCACATGTCAGATTATCACATCATTGGACGATCGTGCATCCCCAAAACTACTACGTTCTCCTTTATATTAACAAGGAATGTTATCATATTTCATTTCATTTCATTTCAAAACATTTATTTCCACATGAATAAGCACTTTAGAAAACAAAACAATTGCTACATAAAAACTACTAAGTGGAGGCATTACACAAGAAGCCGGAGCTTATAAACGGAATGCCTTAAACACAACAAAAAACATATATATACATAATTATATTACATATATATACATATATATATATACTATTTAAATAAATAGATTCAATTGACTCTCTTGATGGGGAGCAAAATCAACTTAAGACTGTTACCACAAATCTAATAATATTTTTACTAATATTTTACAAAAACAAGTTTCGCAAATCATGATGGTAAAGTTTCAACAGTGTTCATAATAAAGTCCCAGTTTAATCAGTAAGGATAAACGTACGGTGTTGCCAGAGGTTTACTTTTGCGAATAAACGTTAATTCCTACGAGAAAGCATTCACATTGAAAGCATTTTAGGCGTCTAAACGCATCAAACTCGAGATCTGCAAAACCAGTTTGCATTTTACACCTATATTCATCAATACGATTAACATAAATCGCTTCCATGCGGAAATACAATGCCCTATTACCACACAGCCACATTATGATCAGCTAGACATCACAATTATTAGAAGTACATGTATACGAAGTCATTACATGCGCAACTTCCATACAGTTCCATAAAGTTCATTACACATTTTTTTTTGCCAAACCGTCACAAGTTAATTCATGTTCTCTTGAATAATTTAACAGGTTTTACCGATGGTATTTTGAGGGGTATGTGTTTTGAAGAGTGTTATATTTGTTAATTCATATTTCGCGTATTTTCATGCTACATTTTTTCAAGGAGTAACTGATAGTTTTTTTCCAACGCCACCAATAAATGCCCCAGTCAATACCCGGTATCTTCTCTGGGTAATAGATACCATTCAAGTGACACTCCATACACGCATTAAACCACCAGGCTCCTTTATGGATACGAGCACAATTTCTGCCATAGACATCATTGTCCTTGTCCTTTGTAGTAAAGGGAAAACCCTTGCTGATCCGCATAGAGTTACCAGCGGTGCTCTTCCTATCGTAAAAGTCATAATTCAGACGGTACTCACCAGGGGATAGTTTGAAATCGGTGTACTTTGCCCAAACTGTGTTGTTCTCCCAGTCCCCTAAATCAACTCGTAGTTCCCATGTTCCTTGTGAATCATCAGACGTCAGAGTCACCAAGTTGTCGTTGCCCAACCAGAACTCACCGGACATATTGCCAAAGCCAGATTGGTACTCGTCCCAGTTACGCCAGAAGTCCACGCTGCCATCTTGTCGCCTCTGAAACACGATCCATCCTCCGCCGTCAGTTTCCATGTCACAGTAGACGCGAAGACCGCAGTTGCCCAATCCGTCTGGGTAGATTGTGTAGATACCGCTTGAACGATAACCAGCATCTAAGAGCCTTTTGCAACTTTGGTAGTAACTAAAGGAGCGATCAGCCAGCGAGTAGATAGGTGTGTCCTCATCTGCATCAAAGTACACACTCCCTTGAGTTGTATTGAAGTCTTCGGGATGCTCACGTATTGTGGCAAAGTTCAGCTCGCACCTTTTGTTGCAGCCATTGTAGTTGAATGACTTGCAGCGGTCATCCATGCTGCATTCCCGTCCGCAGATGACGCGAGATCGCACAGATTTGCTCGCATAGACAAAGTGTTCCAGGGCGCGATTTTCTGCGGCATAAAACGCATATTGCTGTGTTGCGAATGGGTTACATCGAAGCCCAGCAATGACAGCTGTCAGAAATGATAGAAATAAAATAGGGAGCAGTTTCATACCAACGTTTACTGTTGCCATTGGATCTCCGTCTTCTGAAAGCTTTATTCAGAAGTTTATTTATGATGATCTAGTTGGAACGTTTGTCCTCTGAAGGAGCCAGCACTAAATCAAAATGTCAACATAGTATTTTAGCCTTGATTATCAAAAGATACACATGTAGCTGCGATCTTGAGCCAAAGACGTATTGATCAGGATGCAGCAAAACATCAGCAGAACATGTGCTCCATTAGAAGGCACATTTGAATGATGTCTGATGCTAATCCGACTGGAATGTAGAAGGGCAATGCTTCCGTAAACCATAACATATAAAGTGTCGTTCGCCTGGCAGATCGTAACCTGTAAAATAGTCAGAGCTTGTATACCGTGGGCCGACGTATCCCTGACGTAGCCCGACGCATATATGTGATTGTGACGTTCATGCCCTAATTCGCTGGTTTGTTATTATTTTGAGCAGCGTCTCCTCGGTTTCTGATTGGACGAGGTCGATCTAAGTAGACGTACAACAAGCATACGCCTTGTTACCTAGGCAATCGTGCTGTTGCCAGGAAAACTGAAAACTGATGACCAAATGCAAACAAACATGCAATGGACCGTTGCTAATAGCCTCATCCGTTCAATGGTGGTACATGCGGCAGGTCGATAAACACAAGCTGTTTGATTGAGCCTGCAGGGGAGACATGCATAGACAGGAAATTTAAAAAAAAAAAAGCACGACGTACATCGACGTACCATCAATCCGTAATCGTTGCAGAGAATGAAAGTGGAACGTCACCAAATGAAGGATAAAACGCAAAATATGAACATTTTGCCAAGGCATTATGCCAAGGCAACAGTTTGTTTTCAAGAAGAACATTCAATGAACTACTTCGGTGTACCGACATTGCGGGTCAGATGGTGTGTCCCTTGTTTTTCTATGCTTATGAATCTTTAATATGTTACGTTTGTGCTCTTGACGGATGATGCTTCCTCTTGACGATTTTTTTTTAACTCGTACGCCCGTTAACGAGAAAGATATACTCCCCCACTTCACCCTAATTTTGGACGTATGAAACATAATGCTTGTTTTGTATCTTGAAGCTCGTAACGATTCTCCTACTGGCCGTGAATGACGGTACACACTAACGTGCACATAGCCCTGTAATTGATTTCCCCGATGCCCTTGACCATACACATGAAGATATTGCGCACGCGCTGGCATGTATGGTATGTTTAACTTACTCGACCACCATTTGTATGCCATCACTATTAATGGTAGTTTTGTAGGCATTGCACTGAGGGATTGTACCAAGCAATTAGATCCAAGTGAGATTACATTTCTGAGAATATTTTTGATGAAGTTGGACCGGAATGTCGTTTTATTGTGCAATGGGTTGATGAAACATTTGAAAATAGACGTCTGTATTGGTTTTTGTGGGTGGTCATTTTAACTTAAAAGGGAAAAATCACTCAAAAAGTCATTGAATTGAAAGAGGGCTTTAAAGCGTTAAGCCAGAGTCCATCATTTGCAGCTATCCAAAAAGTAACTGGCGTATTTATTGTTGAAAAACATACTTGGTTGAAAGATAGTAAGGGGACTAAACTCCTTGTGAAATTATTCTTTCTGGCAAGCTGTCATGTTGAAGAAATCAACGAAAGAAGGCCTTTCCAACGGTGCTTCTTATTTGCTAGTGAGAACGTGTCTCGGACGCTGGATTCATGCCCAATTCAAAACATGATTCAGCAACATTTGTTTTGAAATCGAGACCCTAGAATGTTGTTTCTCTCGAAATTGCAGCTGAAGCTAAGCTGAAACTTCATCAGATTGGTTGTTCAGCATCCTTCTTCAGATATTGAGCACTTTTGTTTTGAAGAGCGAGTTTTGTTAATCATTGGTGCCTATAGGGGTTGATTTTATTGCACCCCTACATGCGTATGGGGGAGTCAACGTTCGGATGTCACTTGCGATTAGTCTGGTTCCCAGACCAAAAAGATTCTGACTATTCCTGATGAATCTAATGAAGTCAGGTAGCCGTCAGTAATACAGTGTATTTATATACAAATATACGTCACGTGACTAAAACGGGAGGAATTTCTCCTTTTTCCGAAAATGTCCGAAGTTTGCCGGAGTTTATTTCGTCGACAGTCGGACAGCGCCCGAGTATTTCCGAGTACAATATTAGGTTTGAATAACTGCGAATTGCTTTAAAATAAAATTGGTTGATAATTACAATTCATTGCTTTCATTTAGAAATCTTGAAATTTAACGACGATTTTGTGCATCAAGTACACTCGGGTCGTATACGAGGGACGACCGTTACCGGGATTTTCCGAAACTCGGCGTGGTCTCCGATCGGCTCCGCCTGCTAACAGTGCTATTTTGGTGCCTAACTTTGAAGATTCCAGGTCAACATTAGTCAGTGTTTTCTTAGATATATCAAACTGTATTGTCTAACTGTAAGATATTATGCAGCAAGTTATTTATTTAAAACTTTGATCGGAACATTAAAACCTATAAGTGCACTTATAGTAAAGCGAATTCGGAAACGAAGCCGAGCTTTGAGAAAGGGCCGTCAATTTCGTCATGTTTACTTTTAACCACGGAGACTGCCTGACCTACAATTTAGACGTGAACGTCGGGAATATTGTCAGGTCTGGGAACCAGACTAACTTGCGATCTATGCCTAGACTGAGTGAATACTATTTATTACATCAAGTAACGAGTTGGCATGCATGCCTAAGATCAAAGCTGACACACACATAGCCTATGCGGCATGAATAGGGGGTCCCCGATTGCAGGCAAATACACACTTGTGTGCACACGCGCGTGGACGACTGGAATTCGACCAACTGCATACGATATCCCTACGCACATGTAGGCCTATCAATCCTGCTCGCGCACGGCCATAATAGCCTATTCAACTAGACTTATGTTTGTGGACAAACATAGGGCTGTTTCGGTGTTTTTTTTGTGACATGTGACATGTAAAGTTTGAAGTACAAGTTCTCTCCAGGAATAATGTGTAGTTCTGTTGATAATAGCTGGTGGCATACAATATGTGATTACATTCCCATTGGGCTTTGAATTATGACGTCACATGTGACGTAATGACGTCATGATGACGTCACAAACAATTTTCATCTATAACTTTATTTTTCCTTGTAAATAACAACTTAGCCATAGCATACATCGTTGAAAGCAAGTTCACATCTTTCACCAATATTTAAATTACAAGGCACTTCCAGTTTCAACCGGAAGAAAGGGTCACGTGATTTTGCACATAATATATAAAAATTAAGACCCTGGATTATTCTATCGATTCCTGCAAACGTCAAGCTCAGGTTTCTCACGGTTGAATTTATATTGATTTTCAAAGACCTATTAATCTTTAACATGATGTCACGTGACCCATGATGACGTAATCGTGACGTCACTTCAATTTTCATCTATAACATATCCCTGTCTAGGTACATACCAACTTTCAACCCAATCGGACCTGTAGTTCAGGAGATATAGGCCTTCAAAATATGTTTATTTTATATGACGTCATATGTCACGTGATGACGTTATCATGACGTCAAGTTAATTTTCATCTATAATACATCTCGGTCTAGGTACATACCAACTTTCAACCCAATCGGACCTATAGTTCTGGAGATATAGCCCAATCTGTCAGATCTAGCTGAATTCTGCTAGAAAACGGTCACAATAGAAAAATCGCATATTATGTGACTTCACGTGACTCGTGATGACGTCACGATGACGTCAATGTTCGGCACACAACTTCAGGTGCTGGTCTAAGTGTGTGCCAAGTATAAAGTCAATGGGATTGATTTTATTGCCCAAAGTGCGTTCCACTGTAAACACGTGTACAAATGCAATGAGGAATGGCTGAAAAAGAAGGGGAAAAAAAACAAAGAAAACAAAAAAAAAACTTTAACGAAAACAAAGGCTGTTTCGGCAAAAGTGCCGAAACAGCCAATAAATGTATTGATTATAATACGCAGTCTAAGGCCAAAAAAAAATAAGTCGGTCTCTGGTCAGCGCGCGCGTCGATTTTAATCATGCGCGTCAATCTGTTTTTCCCAAAATGTTGCGCGGTAGCTCCAACAGCGCCCTCTATTGCCGCACCTCCTCAATTTTCCCCAAAGAGCACCAAGATATGGGAAATTGCACCAAGGCAAATGATCAAGAGCACCAAGGCAAGTTATGGAGGACACCAATGTACATGAGGACACCAAAAAAGCAAAATAGTACCCCACCTTGTCTGTACAATCGAAGCTTGAAGAAAAAAAAAAAGCAAAAAAAAAAAAAAAGCCGCGTCCCCGCGTCAATTCCGGAACTTTGGTCTGACGAGAGACCGAATATTTTTTTTTTTGGCCTAACTGACTGGCTAACCATCAATTCCAGTGCGCCGCAGCCGACTCGACTACCCGCCGTCCTTGTAACGAGCGAGCTTTTGTCACCAAGTTGCCAGGTTTCAATCGTGGCTTTTATAATCGTCACCATTTTTACGAACAGCCACAGACTATTATGATAATTTTGAAGAAAAGTGTTTTGGAGATAATCGCAAAAGACGTTTCTCATATTTTAAAACTGCAAGAAATACTACTTTGCAACAACTTTGTGCAGTAAAAAAACCTTCACATGGTTCTATGAGAGCTAAATTTTTACGTGAACCCAGTAATTAGAATTAATACTCCTGTATTAATTAGTTAATTAGTGAAAATTAATTATTAAAGATATGTTGCTCTTCGTGGAAACGCAAAACTCAGTTTTTGAGATATCTGCCCCTTGCATCATAAATGTTATTTGGAAATGAATGATGTAATGCTTACAGAAACATGTCAAAATGGTAAAGTACATTGTTTTAGAGTGAAAAAGTGAAAAAAATCAAAATCGATTATGTGGCTGTTTGTGATAATAGTGACGATACAAAAGGTCACGTTTAAAAAAAATTAAATGAAACCTCAAGGATCTAATCACTTACGGCTAAATCTAGGCTTATAACTTTTTTTGAAAAAGATATTATTGGGTTTTTTAAAAAGAAGAAGAAAAGGGAATTGTGTATTCTGGTTTGAAAGGGAATGAAAATAGATTTGAAAGAAATAGTTCAGCACAACAAAACAACACGTTTTTCATAACTGATGTTTAAGTTCATTGTTTAAGAAGCGTTCTTTGATGTCTCTTTTGTCATAACATCATCAGTACAAGAACTATGTCAATGAATCGCTTGAGTTGTACAGTTTCATATTCCTCGTCGGACATAATGCGACACTGAATAATCGGAAACCGCAGGCGACCACAAACATGTGTGCTGCCACCAATAGTCTCAAAGTGACTTATTTTCGACATTATGCACTGATAAACGTTGAATATTTTTTTTCTAATTACAACAAAAATGTTATAACCGAATTTCCGCACTGCACTTTGCTCCAACGTATACCTGCGAAGTACATGAGTCCATCTTATTTCATCTTCTTCTTTTTTTTTCATGACAAAAAATACGCATTTACGGTTCCGTTACATTGTACCTTTTTAATGATAATCTTTGTGTACATTATTTTTATCTGATGGCTTAATTTAAATATGTCGAATTCTGATGTAGCATTTACAAACACTGCCGGTTTGTTTTCGTGCACTGAGTAGCTCAGCAGGAAATACTGCTCAGCAAGTTTGTGTCCCGCAATCAAAAAGAAACGTGGAACTCATTTGAAATCCGTCATGATACAGGTTTACGTTTAGAGTTTCGGCTGATAGCCTGTTTTTGTTATTTGGTACATAATGGTTTGCAGTTCAACACTAATTAGAAACAACTTTAGGCCTACACAAGCTATTATCGAAAATGTAAAAACTAATCCGCTTCAGTGTATGAAAACTAATTGAGATTCCTTTTTGGTTAATTTTTGTTGAAAAGTGCACTTCTTTAAACATTTAAAAGTATCCATGCTTTTCCGGACAGCTGAGGGCGCTGATAACGTGATGTCATTTCAGGGAGACACTGTTCATATTAGGTGTTTTTCTGTTAAAAATAGTGAACCCAAGAAAATGCTCATTGAAAACATTTGTGAGAAAAGTTTGCTCATTGGCTTACTGCCATGAACTGACATAACATCGAATCACTAATTAAAAGAAAGTTTACGACAGCGAAATATCCACAAATTTGGCAACTTTTTGTGCACAAACTATTATTGCAACATTGAGGTTTCTGCCTGATACGACATCACACTTTTGCTCATGAATATGGTAATCCGCATTAGCATAAAAACAAAAAGGCACCAAAATACCCTTGAAAATGGCAAAATGAAAATTGAAAATAAGGTCAAGGGGACACAAAGGTGCAGTTTCCAGGATTGCATTTAAATAAAATTACATTTCATGGGCCCTTTAAAGTACAATAGAGCCTGAAAGTAAAAGGTCACATGGCGAGCTCCCGGACCCCTTGCGCAGCCCACTTATAGGCATTTCACACTGGGTTACCCTTTCACTGCTTTTTTTTTTTTGACAGAGTTATTTCCAACCGCCATTTCCAAAAGAAACATTCATGTTGAAATTTTATTTTGGTATTCCTCAAGAAAAAAAGTTTAAAAAAAGGAAAGTTGGAGATGGGTAAAAAAGAATTTTACTTACAACCTTAATTCACATCCGCCATTTTCGTTCTCAGGTCTCCTTGTTCGTTCACGTTTGTTATGACATCGCAGCGTGAGAACGAAAATGTATAACAACAAAAAGATTTACCTTCCCTGCAGCCGATGGGTTCTAGATTTAGTCGGGCTGGCTCGAATGCAGTTCTTATCAGCGGTCACTTAAGATTTTGTTTGTGAATGCTAATAAATCCTTCAAATGTATTTCTAAAAAAGTAAATGTATATACTAAAAGACATTTTAGACTCCAAATTCAGTTTCAGTTTTCATCCAATGACCACCACAAAATTATTTAATAAATTTTCGTCTTTGTTCGAGTACACCGAGTTCCACTAGTCTACATGTATTTTAGATTTTCGGAAGTGAGAGGTCAATTTTTATTTTTAAGATATTTCTCTTTCGCGTCCGCCAAGTCTTCAGTTTCCATAAATTCAGATACTAGTTACAATTTTAAAAATGCCCTTTTCGAGGATAATTTTCCTAAGAAATCAATGTACCAACAAGTAGTTGGAATTTGTTTAGAATTTTGCACGTAGAATGTTCCTATTCGAGGGGTTGGAAAGCGCGCCATCAGGGGTGAACTTTCAATGCTGTATTATGCATCTACTGCATCTATTCGCTCACTGCAATGTGAAAATCTGGTTACGTTTACTGGCTGAACTTTATGGAACTTTAAGTTGCACGTTTTATGACTTTGTATATATACATGTACTTCTTATAATTGTGATGTCTAGCTGATCATAATGTGGCTACTAATAGGGCTCTGTATTTTCGCGTGGAAACGATTTACGTTAATGGTATTGATGGATATAGGTGCAAGATGCAAACTGGTTTTGCCAATCTCAAGTTTGGTGCGTTTAGACGCCTAAAATGCTTACAATGTGAATGCTTTTCCCAGAAATTTACTCAAGTTTTTCGCGAAAGTAAACCTTTGGTAACGCTGTACTTTTATGCACGTCAAGGCTTAATGATAAAATTGGGACTTCATTATGAACACTGGTGAAACCTTACCAGCATGATTTGCGAACCTTTTTTTGTAAAAATATTAGTTAAAATATTAGTAAAAATATTATTTGATTTGTGGTAACAGTCTTGAACTGATTTGCTCACCATCAAGAGAGTCAATTGAAATTATTTTTTTTAAAGGATAAAATTCCTCGTTATTATAAAGGGTTTGCCCTTCACTACAAAGGATAAGGACAATGATGTATAATTATGACAGGAATTGTGCAGATATCCACAAAGCAGCCCGGTGATTTGCGAAGTGTATGGCCTGTCACTTGAATGGTATCTATTACCCAGAGCAGATACCGGGTATTGACTGGGGCATTTATTGGTTTCATCGGAAACATACTACTGATTACTCCTTGAAAATTTGCAGCATGAAAATACGCGAAATATGAATTAACAAAATATAATCCTTCAAAACATAAACCCGTCGAATATGAAACCGGCTGAATAAAGTATTCAAGATAACACGAATTGATTGTTGATGGTTTGGTTAAGAAAAAAAAGTAGCATCTGTATATAGAAGTTGTACTTGTAACGAATTTGTAGTTGTAATTGTGATCAATAATCGTATTTTTTTGGCATGAAAGATATTTACGTCGATGGTGTTAATGACTTTAGGATAAATACAAAGTGTTTTGCATGTCTCAAGTTTGGTGCGTTTGGACGCCTGAAATGCTTTTACTGGGAATGTTTTCTCCTGGAAATTAAGTTTTATTTCCCAAAACTAAACTTCTGGTAACGGCGAGCATTTTACGTACACCGAAGACGCGGCAGGCTTCTTGAAAACAAACCATGACCTAGCGTGACTCTTGCCTTGGCATAACGGGCGTTGTTAATTTTGAAATGTCTAGTTTTACCCTTCATTTACGACGTATTATCTTCTGAAGGGCAAACCCTGGTACCAAAAACTATATGGATTTCATTTCCCCCTACTTTTATTGTCTGCAATGTATTGATTTATGACGTACTTGATGCTAGATATGTTTTATTTCCCCTCTACATTCTCCCCCAGCCGCAAACATAAAAGCCGAGAGAGAACTCGCCTTTCGACCTGCCCCAGTAGCATCCTTGAACAGATGAGCGATTCCATGCTTTTAAAAATTCATGCGGCCATTAAGCATCTGTATCTGTTTGTCATTTTCTCGTTTTCCCGGCAACAACACAAAATTGCCAAGGATGACAGCGTGTCTGGTGTCAATTTAATGCAGGTAGAAAGGCGTATGCTTGTGGTGCGTCTACTTGGATCGACCTCATCCAATCAGAAGGCGAGACAGGAAGAACGCTGCTCAAATACCAAATCAGCGAATTACACGTCATAATTATGCATGCGTGAACATGCATAATCGGGCCACAATATAAGCACTGAGAATTTGCTGGTCACGATCAGGCGAATGATATAATATATGGAGTTTTACGGAAGCAATATGCCCACATTCCACCACGTGTTAAGAGGAAGCCTGGTTAGCACCACGCATCAAAATTATACGAATGGACTTCCTGGGGATCCGATGTTTTGCTGATGTTGAGCGGCTTCCAGATCATATTACATCTTTGGCTCAAGATCGCAGCTATAATATGATAGTCAGTGTCCCTAAAATACATTTTTGACATGACTTAATAATGCTGGCTCATTTACGCGCTAGACTTTCCAACTAGATCATCACAATTCGACCAAATTAAGAAGACTGTAAAGCTTTCAGATGACGGAGATCTAATGGCAGCACTAAACTTCGGTATAAAACTGTTCCCTATTTTATTTCTAACATTTCTGACAGCTGTCATTGCTGGGCTTCGATGTAACTCCTTTGCAGCACAGCAATATGCATTTTATAACGCGGAAAATCGCGCCCTGGAACGCTTCGTCTATGTGGACAAATCTGTGCGATCTCCCGTCATCTGCGGACGAGAATGCAGCATGGATGACCGCTGCAAGTCGTTCAACTACAACGACTGCAGCGAAAAGTGCGAGTTGAACCTTGCCACAAGACGAGAGCATCCCGAAGACTTCAATGCAACTCAAGGGAGTGTGTACTTTGATGCAGATGAGGACACACCTCTCTACTCGCTGGCTGATCACTCCTTTAGTTACTACCAAAGTTGCAAAAGGCTCTTAGATGCCGGTTATCGTTCAAGCGGTATCTACACAATCTACCCAGAGGGATTCGGCAATGGCGGTCTTCGCGTCTACTGTGACATGGAAACTGACGGCGGGGGATGGATCGTGTTTCAGAGGCGACAAGATGGCAGCGTGGACTTCTGGCGTAACTGGGACGAGTACCAATCTGGCTTTGGCAATATGTCCGGTGAGTTCTGGTTGGGCAACGACAACTTGGTGACTCTGACGTCTGATAATTCACAAGGAACATGGGAGCTACGAGTTGATTTAGGGGACTGGGAGGACAACACAGTTTGGGCAAAGTACACCGATTTCAAACTATCTCCTGGTGAGTATCGTCTGAATTATGACTTTTACGATATAAGCAGCACCGCTGGTGACTCTATGCGGATCAGCAAGGGTTTGCCCTTTTCAACAAAAGACAAGGACAATGATATCTGGGAAAGGAATTGTGCAGATATCCACAAAGGAGCCTGGTGGTTTAATGCGTGTATGTCCTGTCACTTGAATGGTATATATTACCCAGAGCAGATACCTGGTAATGACTGGGGAATTTATTGGTATCGTTGGAAATATACTACTGAGTACTCCTTGAAAAAATGCAGCATGAAAATACGTGAAATATGAATAAAGAGATATTGCCCTTCAAATTATATACCCCTCAAAATACCATCTGTGACAACGGCTAAATATTAAATTATTCAAGAGAAATGAACGAGAACAAAAATCATACCGAAGTCTTACTTGTAACGAATTTGTAGTTGTAATTGTGATTTAGCTGTCAGGAGAATTCTGACAATAATCGTATATATAATTGGCATGAAATGTATGTTTATACGGTGTTAATGATACAAATCGATTTGTGGATATCTCAAGTTTGGTGCGCATGGTATGGACGCCTATGAAATGCTTTCAGTGTGAATGCTTTTTCCTGGAAAGTAAGGTTGTTGTTTTTTCGCAAAAATAAACTTCTGGTAACAACCTGCTTTTAAAGTACGCTAACTTAAGGGTGAATGATAACAATGGAATTTACATTTGAACAATGGTAAAAGATACGATCATGATTTACGAAAGTTGACACAATTTTTGCTGTAACAGTCAAACTTATTTTGCTCCCCATTAAGAGAGTCAATTCAAACAATTTATTTCAAAATGATGGAATATGCCCGCGTTAATATAAAGCAGAACCGTCTATTGCAATAATTACCGTGATGTGATCATCTGGCACTTGGCTTTGTTGAAGTGATATTATTGTTTAATTAACATTCATTCCTCAAAATATATGCACCTCAAAATGTCGTCTGTGACATCGGCTAAATAAATTATTCAAGATCACACGAATTAACTTTTGATGTTTTAGCAAAGAAAAAAGTAGCATCTGTATATAGAAGTTGTACTTGTAACGAATTTGTAGTTGTAATTGTGATCTAGTTGTCTAGAGAATTTTGACAATAATCGTCTTTTTTTGGCACGAAAGAGCTTTACATTTATGGTGTTAATGACTTTAGGTGTAAAATACAAATTGATTTGCATATCTCAAGTTTGGTGCGTTTGGACGCCTAAAATACTTTCACCATGAATGTTTTCTCCTGGAAATAAAGTTTTATTTCCCAAAACTAAACTTCTGGTAACGGCGAGCTTTTAATAACTGAAGGTTGAATGATAAAATTGGGACTTAATTTTTAATACTTAATGGATAAATCCTGATTTGCGAAACTTGTCACAATTAAATAAAAAATATTATTAGATTTTTGGTAACGTTCATCATCTTATTTGGTTTTGTCAAAGTGATATTGTCTAATTTAAATTCATTCTTGTTCAGCAAATTGTTAAAATTATTCATTTGGTAGTTAGTCGAAGGAAGTTTAATGTCCAAAGTCACATAAAACGATTCCTCAGGTCGAGAATAGTATAATGGAACAATTTTGTTGAGGAAAGTTTTTTAGAATGTGGGTTATGGAAGGGTTAAGTTGTTTGTGCACAACTCTACGGGAATGTCTCACTAGTGTACCATTTTTTTGGTAATGATAATAATAACTCGAAATTTCTCCTAGTTAAAAAAAAGCTACGTAACAGCGCTTGTGAAGAGAATCACACCGGAGAGAAGCACTGTGGTCACTCGGCAACCATTTATTCGCTTGAAACAGTCCAACAAGCATGGTTTAACAATCACATGTACAATTTACCTGCTACCAGTTCTAATAAAAGACAGGTCCATGTAACTACCAGCATGGCTAAATAAATTCCCATAGTTACCACTTACATGCTAACGGTTATAACATTCCAATACTACGGCTATCCCTACACCTAGAAGCGCAATTGCTTCACCCAAGTCCCAAGGGACTATACGGCTATCCCTACACTAATTTAGAAGCGCAATCACTTCTCACAAGTCCCAATGGACTACGGATATCCGTCCAGTTAGAAGCGCAATCGCTTCTCCAAAAGTCCCAATGGACTACGGATATCCGTACATGCAGTTAGAAACGCAATCGCTTCTCACAAGTCCCAGGGGACTATAGATGTCCCTACATTTAGAAGCGCAGTCGCTTGTCGCAAAAATAAGCGCAATCGCTTCTCACACTTAGAAGCGCCATCGCTTTTCGCAAGCTGATAAACGCTGCGGATAAATCACTTATCCGCAGCACAAGAGCCCATGGAGGGAGATTGGCTGAGATCCATCATTCCAAGGATAATGGACGTGAGCCAGCACCCCCTGCGATAGTGGCTCGTCCGTTTGTGCTGACCCTTGGCCTACCACTCGAAATTTGACAAATGGACCATCTCACCTCTCTCTCCCTGGGCTCAAACCATCCGGCCCGCTACTCATACCGAACCGAACCCTTTCCCCGTCATCCAAAACATACTGTACACGTTCCCATTGAATTCAAAAATATCATTTAAACTCGGTAAAAAATTCCTTTCAATACCTATCTGAGATTACAGAGGGTCCATTGTTTCAAAGCAACAACCCTGCATTAGGAGATCGGGGTGGGAGGAGGGCCATTGACTGTATCAAGCGAAAACCAAACCGAAACTGAGCGGTCTTTGTGCCAGTGCTCTGGCATTGCGCGCGCTCTGGCAACTTGAGCAATGAACTCCTCAGGCCGCCTGACAACCGATGCAGACCAGACATCCACTAGCTGACTCCCAGCGCGCACTCAAGTTACTTCGCCCACTCTACACTCAATGTGTGACCGCGGTGTGACCTTTCACAAAGGGGCCTGCGCTCGATGAGAGCGCAAGCCGTGTTGTGAAGAGAATCACACCGGAGAAAAGCACTGTGGTCACTCGGCAACCATTTATTCGCTTGAAACAGTCCAACAAGCATGGTTTAACAATCACATGTACAATTTACCTGCTACCAGTTCTAATAAAAGACAGGTCCATGTAACTACCAGCATGGCTAAATAAATTCCCATAGTTACCACTTACATGCTAACGGTTATAACATTCCAATACTACGGCTATCCCTACACCTAGAAGCGCAATTGCTTCACCCAAGTCCCAAGGGACTATACGGCTATCCCTACACTAATTTAGAAGCGCAATCACTTCTCACAAGTCCCAATGGACTACGGATATCCGTCCAGTTAGAAGCGCAATCGCTTCTCCAAAAGTCCCAATGGACTACGGATATCCGTACATGCAGTTAGAAACGCAATCGCTTCTCACAAGTCCCAGGGGACTATAGATGTCCCTACATTTAGAAGCGCAGTCGCTTGTCGCAAAAATAAGCGCAATCGCTTCTCACACTTAGAAGCGCCATCGCTTTTCGCAAGCTGATAAACGCTGCGGATAAATCACTTATCCGCAGCACAAGAGCCCATGGAGGGAGATTGGCTGAGATCCATCATTCCAAGGATAATGGACGTGAGCCAGCACCCCCTGCGATAGTGGCTCGTCCGTTTGTGCTGACCCTTGGCCTACCACTCAAAATTTGACAAATGGACCATCTCACCTCTCTCTCCCTGGGCTCAAACCATCCAAACACCCATACCTCCATTATTATTTTTTTATTTTTTTTTTTTTTTTTTTTGTGGCCTGGTGAACCAGTTGTGGCCGACTGGTAATTTACTGGAGGCTATACGAAAACCTTAAGACATGTGATCAACTAAATACCGTTCTCCACTAAATCCTTGGATAAACCCAAAATCTAGTAAATTAATAATATACACATTACCCAATAATTTGGATCGTGCTGGTGTCTGATTTCGCACCACGGGTCCTTATATGTTACAGCCTACTGTGGATAATTATTAACACAAACTTTGCTTTATCTAATTTGCCAACTTGACAATGTCACGTGTCTGGGATTAATTAAACCTTCGCATCATTGAATATCCACATCAGTTTTCCAGCCTTTCTCTTCCCGCTCACGTAACTCTCGGGTAGCCAATCGAGATATCGTCGCCGGCTACGAAAACTCAAAACTCGTTGAGAAAAATGAGAACCTATTTTTGGCCCCAAGCTTGCTATCTCATGCCAACCTGAAGATTGGATTCCCATTTACCGACTGCATTACGAGGTTACTTTTCCTATGACCCTTTTTATGTCTAATTTAAATGGGTGTCCACTCAGTGGCGCAAGCCAACGTGAAGTGCAGTTCACGCCAGAACCAGAACGCCTATACAATCGTAAATCCGGGAAAAAAACAACTATACTGATAAGTCATCGAAGGCGCTCAACCGCATGATATGTGATTATAGCCAGGAGTTGATCGGGTTGTGTTTTATGAAATTCCTTGTCCACTTCACAATTACGACATGAGCAGATACCGAATATTGTATAACAACCAATACCCCTAATGCCTGAACGGCAACGTACCACTTGTTTTTAATCAACCTGGTTCAGCAATGCCTCCTGATTGACTTCGAATACAATTTTGTTATAATTTGGTTTGCCATCAAATCCTGAACGACTGTTCCGAATAATTCATTAATCAGTCAAATGATCGACAGCAAGTGTAACCGTAATACCTGCTCGATTGATGGCGTAACAAGCCTGGGTTTACCCAATAAGTCGGGATTGACTACAACTTGAACCTGGTTTACCACTAAGTCACGATCGACTGCAAATGCAATTATGTGTTACACCTCTTGTGAGTAATACCATTTCCGCATGATCAACTACCATGTTTTGTCGCCAATCGGCTGGTTTGCCAATTAATCACCATTCAGTAGCAAAAGAAGTATAATCCCTTCACTAGTCATATGCCCTACTACACTACGACTTGTCTCTAACCAGCCTGGTATCCATAAATGATCGACTACAAGCAGTAATGCAATCAACCTGGTGTGCGTTTACAACGTGAGTATGTGACTCCTTTGAAGACAACACTTAATTAAACCATAAACGACCGTGTTTGTAACCCGCACATTATGACTTGTACTCCCCTTAAAGGGAATATACAACATTTGCAAACATCGAAAAATAAAACTACCAAGTTTTTACAAAATAGCTTACTGGGATGTTGGTAAATGACAGTCTAAAGCATCCTGTTAAATTATGGCACCAGGTGTGAAATCATTTTCAAGAAAATTGTATTTTTGTATACATTTCCAACGGTGGTCGGCCGACCACCGTCAGGACCGTTGGAAAAACCTAACTATTTTTCAACTACTGCTCCAAAATTACCTTTTTTCAGTCTAAATTGTGTTTGCTATTTGTTACATGTTCATTAACGGGTGCAGAGCAGCTAGACTGGTTCCCTTACCTTACAATTTTCTGGCATCTATAAATTGATCCATTTTGTCTTTAGTGGAGTCAGGGAACCAGACTACTTGAACATTTTTGTTTGTCTTGGTTTTTCCAGCATTTTCGAACACAAAATTTCAAACATATCAGTGTAACAATATTTGATCTAATATACTAACCCCTCAAATAGTTAATTTCTGAAAATTACAGCAAAAGCCAATGATGTACATTCCCTTTAAGTTAAGTGTACTGCAGGCACCCATTCACAAGTATGGTTCATATGATAACGTGTTTCGGGAGCAACCCACAATACTGTTAATAACATGTGGCATATACTCGTATGATGCCGCTACTATATACATTGACAATCTGGTGAATATCTGTGACTGTATGCCCTTAATGAACGTGTGCGGTAATAGTCTTAAGTATTTAGTTCCATATCGCCCCTATATACCTCTTAAGCTACTACATGTATCTCAGTCAACGAACTTCGACCGGGCGGCTCACCGCCATGCTTGGGCTTCATACAATATTGGATGCGAACACCATTCCTGCATTTACAATAATCGTAAGGCTTCAACATAATACTAGCCGGTTCAACTGCCCGTCCTGTGATGTGTAAGTGTGCGTGTGGGTGATCTTGCTTTAGCACACGTTAGCCTTGAAACAAAATAAGTTACCCCCATGGACACCCCGTTGTCCCTACATTCAACAACCACTCGATACTCCGTATAGAGTGTTACAAACCGCTGAATTACGGAATAACAATTGCCTGTTTTGGTTTGTTCAATGTCCCCTTCACCGTGCCCCAAATTTGCCGGTGCTGAAGGGTACCGGACGTGTTTGGGCTAAAACAGTTTATGTAATAGTCTGTCGCATGGGCTGCACAAGTCCGTAAGCCCCTTTAAGAGTTCGACTTGAGGAGGGTTTGTTGCGCGGCGTGCAACCAATCAAACCGTGATGAAAAATGTCCGACTCCTCCGTAGACATGTCCGGTTAAGCCCCGGGGCTTTTTTGGCAGGGGCTGTCCGTCAATCGCCCGCAACATTCGAAAACCACCGTGTATGTGGCGATTGGGCAACGACACAATACTGTCCGCACAAAATATGTCCGACAATCTGACGGCAACGCTTTGCCTCGACTCCCCACAGCCTGGTCTGCAAGTTCTGTGTAAAGTGCTGGTGACACGCCCACCACTCCTTCCAAAGCAAGGAATCTGCAGACTGCACTAGTGGTTCCCAGGTCACCGATCCTGTGGCCGCCCCCGCCGACCTTAACTCATCGGGATGAGGCTGCCAGGCGCTTGCCATATCCTCGGGGTGCACCCTGTATGTGGATCAAAAACAGAGCTTTTGTGAGGGACCTAGTAACCATTACGGCAATTCACATCTTGTCACAGATTAACCTTAATAACCCATCGTTGACTATGACCCACAATATGGCCAGTTGCAGTGCCCTACTCACTTTAATACTCTGTTCCATTAATTTGCTTAGGCAGCACCTTGACTGACACGTGAGTGGCGCCAAAATGTGCACACGCTAATGACAACTGCTCGTATGTAGGGCCTATGTATTGATTCATTTATTTATTTATCTATTTATGTACTTATGTAGTTAATCTTCCGCGACCGTGGATTTCACCCACCAAAGGGAAGGGGCCGGGGGCTCCCGCGTGCCTGTTTCCATCTGAAACTACTAGCCAGGAACTGGGCAAAGTGACACGTATTCGTGTTTGGTGGCGCCCCTCCCGCCTCCTTATAGCCTACGCCATTGGCACCATGGCCTTTGCAATTATGGGAGCAATAAAATTGGCAACAATAGTTTTTTCAAATAATTCTTCTGCTACCTTTTGAGGCAGTCCTCAAAGAACTGCACGCGAAAGCTTTCGGCATCCCTGTTGGGGACATTTTTTTTTTCTTCTTTTATTTACTAATTAATTAATTTATTTATTTTTAAATGTGCCCCTCTTGAGCTCTCTCCCCACACACATAATGTCCTGTTTTCCCTGACAAAACCATGTTGATGGTGTTGAGGCGGCATCAATGGGCAGACATTGTGCTATTTACGCGTTTTATTTCTGCATACGTCCCTATCAGACTATGCTCCCAACCGTTTGCTCAATGGTACCTAGTGAGAAACGGTTGCTCTCTGTGGCTTGCAGCCCCAAGCTACAACACCCCAGCCCGCCTGCAGCAACTATCCGACAACCAAATCCAATTTGTTGCTGGCAGTTTTTGCTTAGGTACTATCTTAGTAAAGTGTTAATGTTATGGAACCTGGCATTTAGTTGTGTCCATCTAACTCCCTCTCATTCTCAAACTTGCCATGCTCTACAATTTTTCACTTCTCATCGTCGTTGATAAAGTGTAACTTTTGGTGACGTTATGTCATGTATGTCTCATACATTGGTATGCGGCATTCAAGTTGTGTTGAAACCTACGCCTTTCTCTATAGGGATACCCGTAGTTTGTCTGCCCTACCCATAGAGGAAGGATTTCTTCCTCCATGATTTCTTCCTCCATGCCTACACTTACAACTTACGACTACGAGCGCTCACAACATGGCCTAATAAAATCCCCACAATCCCCTACATCTTAACGTCTGCTCTACGTTATTCTGATTGTGGTAAGATTTGCAATCCTTGATTCTACCTGGAATTTCGACAAGACACTAACGGGGGAACCAGCAAGTACTAAGCAAAGCTGCATGCAAAACGCTCCCTAGCTCCACTAAAAGGAGGGTAGGTCTGAACCTGTTGCTTAATAATTGGAGTGTGCGCTAATTCTAGGACACTCGGAAACTCACGAACATGCCCAGTCAACTCGGCCCAACACCCATTGTTATCTGAGCTTCAGGTATTACACAGTGGTAAAGGAATCTGCTCACCCGGTATGCATGAGAAGACACTCCACGGACTTCAGGACATGTGGCCCGCCGCCGGTTGTCAAAGTAACGCCGTGGTCCGGTCACGCCCGATTCCGGTGGAACGGTGAGCACGCCGTTTGTCTCGGGCTCCCGTGCTCGGCCGGGGAGGGGAAAGCACACTACACTGCTAAAGGCAGACTCGATGTCGTGATGTCCGAGTCCAGTACCTTGACCCACTCCGGAGTTTGGCCGGTCCGTCCGGCCAACAACTCTCTGTCGGCATTGCTAGCCCATGCTCGCTCGTCTAGCCCCTACGCAATATCGTTCCAGACCGGATCATCATCATGTCAAGCTTTCGGAATCGTCGCCTCGGCCAAAACGTTTCGATACGTCTGGGACTCCACCACCTCCCAGTTGGGCGGTCGCCTAAGCGATTAAACGGGGCGATCTGCGTTTTTATCGAACTACCTCAAGTCGGGCAACTTCTCGTTCCATGTTATTGCTGTTGTCATTCCGATTACAGTTAAAGAGTAGCAATTAAATAAGTCGATTTTCTGAACACTAAAATCCTGAAGCACATAGCGTGAACGAGAGCCCCGACAACCATTGACTGTATCAAGCGAAAACCAAACCGAAACTGAGCGGTCTTTGTGCCAGTGCTCTGGCATTGCGCGCGCTCTGGCAACTTGAGCAATGAACTCCTCAGGCCGCCTGACAACCGATGCAGACCAGACATCCACTAGCTGACTCCCAGCGCGCACTCAAGTTACTTCGCCCACTCTACACTCAATGTGTGACCGCGGTGTGACCTTTCACAAAGGGGCCTGCGCTCGATGAGAGCGCAAGCCGTGTTAAAGTACAATTATGCACCTACTGCAATGTATTTGCTCACTGCACCCTGATGTGAAATTCTGGCTCCGTTTTCACCGAACTGCTGGAAGAATTTTTCATTATTCGTTAAAAAAAAAAAGTGGTTAGGCCTATGTCAACGTGGTGTACTCTTTACATGTATTGTATAGCTTCGAATTCAGTTAATGGTTGAGTAGATTAAAACGAAGCTTTGAGTGTGTGGTCAACAACATGGGTGCCTTGTGGTCATAGTTTTGTTGAGTGAATGTGTTTTTCTTTATTTGAAATAATTAGTTGGTTAGTTGATAATTGGTCAGGTTGAAAACAGACCTGCAGAGGAGCCGATGAAGGATGGAGTTGGGAGGATGGAGTCGATAGGCAAAATGGGGTTAGGGTGTCTAAACATCATTCTGGCACATGGGGGCGCCGATCAAGGTCGACTAGTTGGATACCATCTGTCACTAGGTGGCGGTGTTCATATTAGGCTGTTCAATACACATTTATGATTTGCTTACATACGGACAATAGCCATAGGCTACTCAGAAACACGACGAATTGAAGGCTGGTTAATTGTATTGTTGAGGATGGCGCTATTTGGAGTGGATAGGCCTACAATTTTTGAACTTACAAACATTGACCCACCCAAACATTTCCTTCAATACTGTGGGAGGTGCTATATCAACATCAGGGCGATTTCTTGTTCACTTGAAGGGGGGGGGGGGGAACCAGTAGCTTGAATGTTAGAAAAATGGGGGTGGGGTGGGTGGACACCATCCGACTGTAGAGGGCGCTGCTCAAAGATGTATGTATGCACATGCGTATTTCCGCCCATTGTGTGCAATTTCCATGCAAAGGGTGGTGCATGCACATGCACAAGCAGTATCTAACAGCTATAACACTATTTAGGAAAAATACAGTGCAAATGTTGGTAGTGTATTGGGTTAGACGCTATGCGCACTGGGATAAATAATTCGGGTGGACAACGCCATGAGCGTCCAACCCCACCACCACCCCACCCACCCACCCCGTGATCGCCGCCCTTATATATCAAAAAGGCTAATTCAGAGACGAGGAACCCGGTCCCAAATGAATACCACAAAGCATTTGGTGATGGCGCTGTTTATCGCGGCATTTTGCCGACAGTTATACCCTATTTTGTTGAAAAGAACGAATGGAGGAGGCATTTCATACCCCCTCTAGCGACGTTAGAGTCAAGATGAAAATGAATACCACGAACCATCGTAGCATCTATATGATGTACAAGTATACACTTCGACATCGTTCCTCTGTCAAAGTTGTCGAGCAATACGTTCTCATCACTACCTGCTCTCTCACCCTGGTATTGGTATTGGATCTTTTATATGGAAGGCACTGTTCGAGAACAACCAAAATGACATCGTCATACATCATGAATATTGGATTTGATCTTGAATATTCATTTACAAGATGGATCCGCCCATACAGTTTCGCCGCGAATTTTAACGACTAGGCTATGTGCTGACATCGTATTGTGCGGTACCTGTAATCTGGAAGATCATCATGCTGAAAGTAATCCCGAGTCCGCTGTCAAATTGACGGTATCCTGGGAGTGGTTTTACTAGACTAAGGACGATCTGTTACTGACTGTGTATCAAATATTATTTGCTTGCAGTGTATTTCCGTTCACTCATGTTCGCAAGATAATTCAATCGGACCATTTTGTAGGTAGCCATTTTTTAAAATTTAGCACGTTTAATACTAGGTTTGCACATGACCATGATGACATACATAATGTACATGTACATGTAGTCTAGGGCCAAGGAATTTTTCAACTTACACGGTTGCTGTAATTTTAAAGATGACAAAACTATGACCAATTATTTTCTGTTTGTAAGGTTAAGTACATGTAAAACGTTTCTCAAGTTTTATAGTATTTATTTAGGCCCTATTATTATTATAATTTGAGGGGGGGGGGGTTTTTTAAAATTAACTTTCAAACAGGAAGAATTATTGTGTTCTTGTGAAGATATTAACAAAAGTATATGCATAAAATACGAGCCCTTTAAACGTACCAGCCCACTCACTTCAATTCAGTTCTGTGACATTTATTTCGTGCATCCGATTAAATGAACAAGCTGCAAAATTGTTCGGAAAAATAAATGCACCAGGGTTAGCTGTAAAAAAAAAAATTAAACAGGAACAATTTTTGTACCAGGTATTGTAAAAAAAAAAAAATTAAACTTAGTTAAAAATTTTTGTATAAACGACAATGACAATATCTTTAACGTACCGGTTCAACAGTGACATGACACGTACATGTAGTCCATAATAAGTAGGCCTATACCCCTGTTTTCCCACCGAAAGGCTGCATTTGCAACCAAAATGACTTGTTTTTCCACCAAAATGACATATTCCCCACATGTTTTTACCCAACCAAAATCACGAATAATCCATCAAAAAAACATGTCCGTCCACCAAAATGACATGTCATCCGCCAACCAAAATGATGTGTTGTCAACCAAAATGACGCGTTTTATTCCACCAAAAAAAAATGTGTAGCCCACCAAAATGACGTGTCGCCCACCAAAATGACGTGTTCCACCAAAATGAAATATGTAGCCGCCACCAAAATGACATGTCGCCAACCCAAATGAAGTGTCGTCAACCAAAATGACATGTCTTCCACCAAAATGTGTCTTCCACCAAAATGTTGTCGCCCACCAAAATGACGTATCTTCCACCAAAATGACATGTAGCCCACCAAAATGACGTGTCGCCCACCAAAATGAAGTGTCGCCAACCAAAATGACGTGTCTTCCACCAAAATGACATGTCGCCCATCAAAATGACGTGTCGCCAACCAAAATGACATGATGTAATTCCACCAAAATGACGTACGTACCTGTCGTCAACCAAGATGACATGTTCCACAAAATGACATGTAGCCCCTAAAAATGCGGTGTCGCCAACCAAGATGACATATATCACCAACCAAAATGACGTTTCACCCACCAAGACGACGTGTTCCACAAAATTGATGTGTCGCCAACCAAAATGACATTTCGCCAACCAAAATGACGTACGTGTTGTACGTCCACCAAAATGACGTGTCGTCATGCATGGAGGAATGGTCTCAAACGCAAAACCCAGTGCCAATTATAGGTTGGATTTTATCAGAGTTGCTGACTCGAGTCATGTGACTTGGACTCGAGTCGGACTCGAGTCGCCATTTTTGTGACTTGTGACTTGACTTGTAAATACCAGCTTTGACTTGTGACTTGACTTGGACTTGCAAACAATGACTTGTGACTTGACTTGGGATTGCAAAAGATGACTTGTTACCAACCCAAGTCAGACGCTAGGTCTGCTGTTTGTAAAATATGTGGATCCACTGTCACTGATGGCCCAAACACAACGAGCAATTTCGTGCGGCACCTTAAAACCCACGATGAGCGGTGAGTAGTCGCGCTGTGACTTTTTTTCGGGGGGGGGGGGGCTTAACCGCGAATAGATTTTCGGTCATTCTGGGCTGTGTACAAACTCTTGCTTCATATGGCTATTGAATCTAAATAAGTTCTAGCCTCTAGTACTTGAAAATCTGCCCTAGACAGAATGTATATTTTCCCTAATTCCAGATTGGGCATGTCTGCATGTAAAGCTTCATGGTAACAATACAAAGTCTTTTTTTCATGTCATCCCAACATTTATTTCTACAATGTAAAGTAAATTTATTAAAGTATACAAAGGGCTAATATCCGACAGATATGTGATAAACTACAAGAATAGTAATTGCAACACATTGAAAAGGGGGAATTAAGGAGGCATGTTCAAAATAACTCGGAAGTTGACGCCAGGTTCTTTTAGCTTATTACAGCTGGACAAAATAATGTGCAACTTGACGTGTTCTTGGACAAACTGATACTTGTGACTTGACTTGTGTTTAGACCAAATGACTTGTGACTTGACTTGTGACTGGACCTAATGACTTGTGACTTGACTTGTGACTGGACCTAATGACTTGTGACTTGACTTGGACTTGCAAACAATGACTTGTGACTTGACTTGGACTTGCAAACAATGACTTGTGACTTGACTTGGACTTGCAAAAAATGACTTGCTGCCACCTCTGGATTTGATTAACTTCTTTATTAGACAATTTTGTAATATTAGGCAATATACCGGTACAATATTACAGGCAGACAGGCCAATTCCCTTTAACATTTAATGGGCCTAAAGTCATTACTTCTATTTCATTCGGACTCGTTCAGTCACGGAGAAAAGGTCCGTAGTTCAGTGCAGTATGTGGAGGATCATCGATCAGGAAGCCAGGAACACCATACCATACATGTACAATATCTGTACAGCAAATTTTACGTTATAAATATTCACACATGACGACATGTAAATTATCATATTTGAATATGCACAAGGTATGACGATGTCATTTTGGTGGTTCTCCATAAGTGCTTACCCTTTTATATGTCCAAAAATCTTGCACATATATGCTAAATAGGAACAGTCTGGTGCCTGATTGTATTTGGTGTATGGGGTAAACAGATCCGAAAACGCGATTTTCTTCAATGCTAAAATGTTACAGTCTCATACAAATAATGCAGTATCACATTAAATATTGTTATTAAGCCGAAATGGAAGAGGGGGGTGTGTGTTGTTTATGTGTGGTGGACGTAATAAATCACATTGAACATTAAAATGCATAATAGGCTACCCGTTGGAAATAAAAAAAACACCAAATACACGATATAAATCCATTTCTGTTTCGAATCAGGGTGTAGGAATCAAGTTTCACACCCATGCATGGGTTCGCTTGTACCCATCAACTCCATATATGATGCCGGGAACGGCTAATATCTTCAGGATGCATAACGTCATTTCTTCGAGCCTTCATTAGAATTAGTTTAAACAATAACACATGTCAACACATATGTACGTGAACTATATACACCCCGAGGACAGACAGACAAAGGGAGAACAACAAATTCTTTGTTGTCCTCAAGAGTTCATCTTTTGTTTAAATCGGTCCTCGGTCGTGCGTTTGTGTGCTTAGTCTATAGGAGAGTGTTATATTACAGGGACAAAGGAAAAGACAGAGAATTGTCCTCGAGAGTATAGTAAAACACGACTGGCTGAGCGTAACACGTTCACGTACATATGAGCGTAACACGTGCGCGCTGAATGTACGTGCATGAGGCATTAAGCTGCCCACAATGCTCTGCGCGCCTACATGTACGCTTCCTGCACAAAATTGTGTGAAAGAGATTAGCCCTTCCCTTACATTTTCGATAATATGGGCCGCACTTATTAGTGTGTAAATTAGGCCCACGTCATGTGTGACCGTAATATATTACTGCCACGATTCAAACGTGTGCATTTTGCAATTTGACGTACAAAACCGCGCTTATTAACGACGGTGAGTAGTCGTATCGGCTTAAATACGCTCCACATTTTCTACAAGGTCGCGGTTTTACAAAACACAAAGATTAGGTCTAGATCACTAATGAAATAAGCGCAACCAAGCCTTTTTGAAAGAAAACGTGTTTTATATTAACAAAAAAAGTAATTGTGTAGGCCTATGCTTTTTGGACATGGAAAATAAAAAGCAAGGATTTGAAAGAAATCGCGTTTCGCACAACAAAGTAGTGTTTGACAACGAGTATTTCGTTACTGCTAAAATTCAAATTCAATTTAGAAGAGTGAATTACTATGATTTTTTTTAAAATCTTTTGATGATATTCTTTGTCTCTGTTGTCATTATTTATACAAGAACTATGTCAATGAATCGCCAGGGGTTCTATATAGGTTCATATCCTTCGTCGGTCACGGTGGCCGCAGGCGATCACAAACACGTCTGCTGCCACCAATCGTGTTCATTGGCACAATATTAGGTTCATTTTCACTCCGTAAGCTTTTCCGACATATGCCTAATGGCTGAAACAACAAGCCTCTGCACTGGTGACGTCATACTTTGTTTATATGTGCACTTTCCTAGGGAGCCAGTGGGGGCCCACGGTCCACTGAGCACCAAAGGAAGGCACACACGTATTGTGACGTCATCAGTAAAGAGGCTTATTTAGGATGGTGCTATTTGGAGTGGCCTAAATTTTAGTAAACTATAAAAGAGTTTACTCAATAGATAGCGCCTCCTATCGTGTCTCCACCATTATTGTTAACCCGACTTTAACTTGTCTTTTCTGCAATCTATCCTAATGGTTTTATTCTATTTATTTATTACATTTCTTTACCCAGGGTATATGCCCAAACAGTTCAAAACTGGTTTCCATTGGGGCCCTGCATTCAATAAAAAATGACTCCAAACATGTATACAAATACAATACATTACAAACACAATACAATACAATACAATGAGATTTTAGTGTGTGCCAGATTAGTTAAATGAATAATAAATAAAATTTTCAGTGGCTAACTTTCCGTAAAAGACTAAGTTTCTGTGGCTATCTTTGCCAAAAGGGAAATACAATTTGACAGGCTTTTCTCTATAAATAATAAGATAACCTGGGCAGTATTTTTGCCAGTGAAAATTAAGTAAGGCTTTTATTTATTTATAAGTAACACAGAATAGATAAAAGGAACCACCTGGGTTATCGGTAAAAGTAATAATTAAATGCGACGTCACCGTAGCGCACTTCCCGTTTTATTCACTCGTGTCAGCAAAATCCCGGATGGTGATCAGTCCAGTCGACCTTAATCGGCGCCCCCTGGTGGCAGATTGATAATTAGTTCCACCGCTTTCCCACCGACCCCATCCTTCCAATCCACCCTTCACCACGTTCCTCTCGGGGTCTGGTACCAGTCTGGACAATTGGCAATTGACCAATTATTTCAACTGAAGAACAAACAAAAACACTCACTCCACAAACTACGACCATGAGGCATCCGTGTTGTTGAACACACACTCAAAACTTTGTTTTATTCCACACAACTATTGACTGAATTGAGCAATGCCTGCTACATTTACAACACGTTTGCTTTGCAAAACTTCACATTCTTAGATATAGGCCTAACTACTTATTAATTAATTAATTAATATTAATTAATTTATTTATTTAATTGTTTATTTATTTTCCCCATTTTCCCCTACGAATATACTACCAGGGACATGTGTAACGACGTTTTTTTCCCCACACGAATGAATCTAACTTTGACAATATATATTCGACAAATCCACATGCCAGGTTATCACATCATTGGACGACCGTGCATCCCCAAAACTACTACGTTTTCCTTTATATTAACAAGGAATGTTATCATATTTAAATAAATAGTTTCAATTGACTCTCTTGATGAGGAGCAAAATCAGTTCAAGACTGTTACCACCAATCTAATAATATTTTTACTAATATTTTACAAAAACAAGTTTCGCAAATCATGATGGTAAAGTTTCAACAGTGTTCATAACAAAGTCCCAGTTTCATCAGTAAGGATAAACGTACGGCGTTGCCAGAGGTTTACTTTTGCGAATAAACGTTAATTCCTAGGAGAAAGCATTCACATTGAAAGCATTTTAGGCTTCTAAACGCATCAAACTCGAGATCTGCAAAACCAGTTTGCATTTTACACCTATATTCATCAATACCATTAACATTCGCTTCCATGCGAAAATACAATGCCTTATTACCACGCAGCCACATTATGATCAGCTAGACATCACAATTATTAGAAGTACATGAATACAAAGTCATTACATGCGCAACTTCCATACAGTTCCATAAAGTTCATTACACATTTTTTTTTGCCAAACCGTCACAAGTTAATTCATGTTCTCTTGAATAATTTAACAGGTTTTACCGATGGTATTTTGAGGGTTATGTGTTTTGAAGAGTGTTATATTTGTTAATTCATATTTCGCGTATTTTCATGCACATTTTTTCAAGGAGTAACTGATAGTTTTTTCCAATGCCACCAATAAATGCCCCAGTCAATACCCGGTATCTTCTCTGGGTAATAGATACCATTCAAGTGACACTCCATACACGCATTAAACCACCAGGCTCCTTTATGGATACGAGCACAATTTCTGCCATAGACATCATTGTCCTTGTCCTTTGTAGTAAAGGGAAAACCCTTGCTGATCCGCATAGAGTCACCAGCGGTGCTCTTCATATCGTAACAGTCATAATTCAGACGGTACTCACCAGGGGATAGTTTGAAATCGGTGTACTTTGCCCAAACTGTGTTGTTCTCCCAGTCCCCTAAATCAACTTGTAGCTCCCATGTTCCTTGTAAATCATCAGACGTCAGAGTCACCAAGTTGTCGTTGCCCAACCAGAACTCACCGGACAGATCGCCAAAGCCAGACTGGTACTCGTCCCAGTTACGCCAGAAGTCCACGCTGCCATCTTGTCGCCTCTGAAACACGATCCATCCCCCGCCGTCAGTTTCCATGTCACAGTAGACGCGAAGACCGCAATTGCCCAATCCGTCTGGGTAGATTGTGTAGATACCGCTTGAACGATAACCAGCATCTAAGAGCCTTTTGCAACTTTGGTAGTAACTAAAGGAGCTATCAGCCATCGAGTAGAGAGGTGTGTCCTCATCTGCATCAAAGTACACACTCCCTTGAGTTGCATTGAAGTCTTCGGGATGCTCTCGTCTTGTGGCAAGGTTCAACTCGCACTTTTCGTTGCAGTCGTTGTAGTTGAACGACTTGCAGCGGTCATCCATGCTGCATTCTCGTCCGCAGATGACGCGAGATCGCACAGATTTGTTCGCATAGACAAAGCGTTCCAGGGCGCGATTTTCCGCCGAATGAAACGCATATTGCTGAGGGCCGAATGAGTTATTACATCGCAGCCCAGCAATGACAGCTGTCAGAAATGTTAGAAATAAAATAGGGAACAGTTTCATACCAGCGTTTAGTGTTGCCATTGGATCTCCGTGGTCTGAAAGCTTTATAGTCGATTTATGATGATCTAGTTGGAACGTTTGTCACGTGAAGGAGCCAGCCTTAAATCATTTCACAAAATATATTTTATGGACACTGATTATCAGAAAACGTAGCTGCGATCTTGAGCCAAAGATGTCATTTGATCTGGAGCAAAACATCAGCATCCTCAAGAAGGTCACTCATGTGTGATGCTGATCAGGCTTCCTCTCAATTTGTAAAGTGGATATATTGCTTCCGTGTTATAACACCAAATAATGCTGTTCGACTGGTCGTAACAAGCAAATCCTCAGTGCTTGTATACTTTGGCCTGCACGTATGCGTATGCATAATTATGACGTGTAATTCGCTGATTTGGTAATTGAGTGGCGTTCTTCCTGTCATGGAAGTACCACGGCTTCTGATTGGATATGAGGTCCGCACGAGCAATCATGTACATCTTTTTACTATAGTACCTGCAGTATTAAACTCAAAACCAGACACACTTGTATCCTTTAAAAACGGTGCTGTTGTCGAGGAAAGAAGAAAATGCCCAAACTTATTTATAGATGTAGGCCCCTACAATGGACGTTTTTACAGCATGCAGCCCGGGCGTATGAATCCGGGGGGGGGGGATGGGATAAATATCCCCCTACTTTTTGACTGGGGGGCTATTGAATCATCCCCCTCCTCACTTTTACATGATGAGAAGAAAAAATGTGGATTTCGAGGCATTTTTCGAACAACCCAACCACCAAGATATGTCGAGAAACAAAGTACAAATTGCTTTTAAAATCCGCCGTTTTAAAGCTACAGTCCATCATTTGCAGCCTTCCGAAAAGTAACTGGCGTAATTATTGTTGAAAAAAAGGGAAACCCACTTTTGACAGCAATTTTCACCTACATGAGCATATTAAAAAAATTAAATGTATTGGTACATGTACTAAAATATTGATCTTTAAACATAAGTGACGACAATATTATTGCGAAAGCATATTTGTCTCTGAGGCAGGGGCGTACCGCGTAGCAAGGTCATTTTTATTGGGGGGATATGTCTTTAAAAGGGCACCTACACATCCGTGCTGAAATGTAGACACGTTTTTTCTTCGGGCACTTGGCCTCAGTAAAATAAAATAGGGGGGGGGGGCTATTCAAAACCGACGATTATGCACACTATAATGGTGCTTTTCAGGGCGATACGTGTGCGAAAAAAAGGGACTATGCCACAAAAAGGGCACGACTTTTATTTTGTTTTTAAAGGGCACTTGTTCAGAAAAAAAGGCACTTGTTAATAAAAGAAGGGCACTATTTACAAATATTGGGGGGGGGGGGGGCGGTAAGCGCTGGTGACAAAATATTGGGGGGGGGGGGAAATACCCCCTTAACCCCACCCCACCCCCTCCACCCCCCACTAGCTACGCCTATGATATGGTATGGTATAAAAATGTCATGGCAAAACCTGTTTGTCCACGGACGGCTGTTTTCCATCCGCTTGACTGAGCTATGAGCTCCGGTGCTTGATTTGTAGACCAAAAAACCCACTACACTAGACTTACACGTGGACAACAGTGATTTTGGTGACTTGCATACAAATTAAGTTTTTTTCACCACGTACATTATAAAAAAAATTCATAATAAGTTAAGTTAGTAGGTTACAATTTCTGTCAAAAGTGGGTTTATAATGATTATTACTGATTATAATAATGAAGCTATGCGCTGTTCATGCAGCCGATACCGATTCGTCAAGCTTTCTACCAGCTTCTCAATATAATTACCGTACGCTTTGCATCACAACAATACCTTTTCATTGAAAACTACTCTAATGATATCATTATTCATCCGTCTTTGTGCCGCTGCGTGTAGAAATGAAATAAACGACCTGAAGTTTTGCATATTTTATGAACATCTACAAAAGAGACACGACCATTAATTGCCTCTGCGCGCCGCATTTTGAGAAACTGTCTTTTTCAGTCTCAGTGTCGGAATTATTAACTTCTATATCAATGCTATCTAATAGTTTAGATGCATCAAGTCAATTTGTGAAGTTTCACCTAAATTTACACCTTTCGAGATGTACCACAAACGCATAAACATTCACTTATACCCGTATAGACAGGCAATTCATCAGGATCCACATTTCTTTGTTTTTGTTTACTCTTTTTGTGTTCCCATTATGAGACCGGAAGTTACTTCTATGAGAATTTGAAAACGATAATATTTTAAATTTTAATTCTATCATTTGATTCATGTCGTATATCTTGGTAGCCCAAATAACGATATCCCTTACAATGTTTACCTTTTGCTTCCAAATACTGTGACGTCATCAAACCGGAGTTAGGTGTTATGAACACATACAGTTATATTTTCCATATTTTCATAACTTCACAACGAACATTATCCACTCCGAACTAAATCAGTATTCACTTCCCATTTTTGAATAATGACGTCATTAAGCCAGAAATAACTTGTATGTGTACATAGAATGTTCACTTAAATTTATCACACCGTTAAAGATGCATTTTTTTTAAACAAAATAATTGATTGTACTGGAAAGGATTTAATTTCGTGACCCTTGTTCTTACATAAACATATTCATAACTCAACTCGGCAGTGTTTAATGAACAAATTGCCTGCCTGATCACTCTGCGTTTGTAACAACAAACGCGAACCTCTAGTGTTTTTATTACATCTGCCTGGCAGTTGCGCAAAAGGAACGTTCACATTTTGGAATTTTGTTGTCAGACTTCCCCTCTTAAAAGCCGGAAATTTGGCCGAAGAGACACGAACCGCCATGCGCGTGAGTGGTCGGAGGTCGGTTCGGAATGTAAGTTCTATACACAGGGTGCATGGTGCAAAAAAAGGGAAACCCACTTTTGACAGCAATTTTCACCTACACGAGCATATTTAAAAAATTAAATTTATTGGTACATGTACTAAAGTATTGATCTTTAAACATAAGTGACGACAATATTATTGCGAAAGCATATTTGTCTCTGAGGCAGGGGCGTACCGCGTAGCAAGGTCATTTTTATTGGGGGGGGGGGGGGATGTCTTAAAAGGGGCACCTACACATCCGTGCTGAATTATGAAATGTAGACATGTTTTTTTCCTCGGGCACTTGGCCTCAGTAAAATAAAATAGTGGGGGGGGGGGGCTATTCAAAACCGACGATTATGCACACTATAATGGTGCTTTTCAGGGCGATACGTGTACGAAATAAAAAAAAAGGACTATGCCACAAAAAAGGGCACGACATTTTGTTTTGTTTTTAAAGGGCACTTGTTCAGAAAAAAAAGCACTTGTTAATAAAAAAAGGGCACTATATACAAATATTGTGGGGGGGGGGGCCAGTAAGCGCTGGTGACAAAATGGGGGGGGGGGGGGGGGGGGTTAAATACCCCCTTAACCCCCCCCCCCCACCCCACCCCTCCACCCCCCACTGGCTACGCCTTTGATATGGTATAGTAATAAAATGTCAAGTGCAAAACCTGTTTGTACACGGACGGCTTTTTTACCAGCTTCTCAATATAATTACCGTACGCTTTGCATCACAACAATACCTTTTCATTGAAAACCACTCTAGTTATATCATTATTCATCCGTCTTTTGCCGCTGCGTGTAGAAATGAAATAAACGACCTGAAGTTTTGCATATTTTATGAACATCTACAAAAGAGACACGACCATTAATTGCCTCTGCGCGCCGCATTTTGAGAAACTGTCTTTTTCAGTCTCAGTGTCGGAATTATTAACTTCTATAGCAATGCTATCTAATAGTTTAGATGCATCAAGTCAATTTGTGAAGTTTCACCTAAATTTACACCATTCGAGATGTACCACAAACGCATAAACATTCACTTATACCCGTATAGACAGGCAATTCATCAGGATCCACATTTCTTTGTTTTTGTTTACTCTTTTTGTATTCCCATTATTAATTTAAAGATACTTCCCACCTAAATAAGCAAATTACTAATAACACGTTAAAAGTGACAAATGTGTTTACTTGGTAGTTGGTATCGGTTTAACTGAAACGTCACTTAAAGGTATCCCTCATACGATATTATCTATTCCCGGATATGTATGTGAACATAAAAACAGGAAGATTCAAAACGGTGGAGGCATCATGTTATATATAAAAGACTCATTACAATAAACTGTAAGGTCGGATTTAGTTAGTACTTCTGGATGTTTTGAATCCATATTCATTGAAATAAGAATTCCCCACAAGAAAAATGTTATCATAGGTTTAGTTTACAGACCGCCTGGTCTTTCTGTTTCTAATTTTACAGAGGAAATGGATGAAATACTAATAAAAAATAACCTTAGAAAACAAGATCTGTTATATTTTAGGAGATTTCAATATCAGTTTGCTCAATTGTGATTCTCACAACCCAACGCGCGAGTATTCCCACTCCTTTCGCCCTACAATAGACAAACCAACAAGAATAACGCGTAACACAGCTACCCTTATTGATAACATTTTCACTAACAGCGTAGATAATCATCAGGCAGCAATCATCACCTCTGAACTGAGCGACCACCTGCCTATTGTCTTGTTTGGTTCGAGTCTCACAAAAGTCAACAAATCTAAAACGTATTATTGGAAAAGAGACACTAGTGATTACAATATCTCATCATTGAAAAATAAGCTTCATGCAGTTCAGTGGAATGAAATTGTTACAGCTGAAAATGTGAATGATTCTTATTTGCAGTTAATTACCAAATTAAATGAGGAAATAGATATATATGTTCCTTATAAGAGATTTAAAACTAAGAAGACAATGAACAACCCCTGGATAACCAAGGGATTACTGAAATCAATTAGGCGAAAAAACAAACTTTATAAGTGTTATTTACATAACCCAAACGAAAGCAATAAAAAGAAATATAATAACTTTAGGAACAGGTTAACAAAACTCATACGGATAGCAAAGAAAAACTACTACTCTGCTTCATTCGAAAAGGTAAAATGTAATATTCAAAATACCTGGAAAATTATTAACAATGTATTAAACAAAAACAAAAAGAAGTCGTTGGGTCCCGATTCATTTCTTATAAATAATACTGTACTAGATGATCCAGAACAAATTGCTGAACACTTTAACGAATTCTTTACAAACATTGGTCCTAATTTAGCATCCAAGATTCCTAATTCCCAATTAAACCCTACTGATTTTATTGAAGGTGATTTCCCGAATTCTTTTTTTATGACTCCAATAACAAACGATGAACTTTTGAAGTGTATCAACGGGTTGCCCGCTAAAAAAAGTCCAGGTCACGATAACTTAGACACTTACCTCATTCAACAAATTTGCGGTTTTATTGCTGAGCCCTTGTTGAAAGTTTTTAATTTATCTTTATCGACTGGAATTGTACCAAATGAATTAAAAATTGCAAAAGTAATGCCTGTATTCAAAAACGGTGACCCTCAATTAATTTGCAACTACCGCCCTATTTCAATTTTACCATGTCTCTCCAAGGTACTTGAGAGACTAGTTGCACATCGCCTAGAAATCTTTATAACTAAGTACAATATTCTATGTGACTCTCAGTACGGTTTCCGTGCTAACTTCTCAACTCAGATGGCCCTTATTGACCTTGTTGACAAAATCAGCTCATCCATAGACAAATCAAATCACACCATAGGCTTGTTCTTAGACCTTTCTAAGGCCTTTGACACTATTAACCATGACATTTTACTTTCAAAACTTAACAGGTATGGTGTTAGGGGGAAGACCCTGGACTAGTTTAGAAATTATCTTTGTGACAGGAAACAGTTTGTTGAATGGAAAAATAATAAATCAACCCTTCAGTCAGTTACTTGTGGCGTACCACAAGGCTCAATCTTAGGTCCATTACTCTTCCTTATATATGTAAACGATATTTGTAACTCTTCGAAATTGTTATCTTTTATTTTATTTGCGGATGACACAACCGTTTTCCTTAGTCACTCTAATTTAAATGAGCTTGTTTTAAAGGGAATATACATCATTTGCTTTTGCTGTAATTTTCAGAAATGGATGGAATTGGGGGGTTGGAAATATAAAGCAAATATAGTTACACTGACTTTTTGGAGGTTTTGGGTTCGAAAGTGCTATAAAAACCAAGAAAAACGATCATTTTCCTGTAGTCTGGTCCCCTGACTCCATATAAGAAGAAACAGAGCAGTTTACACACATTGGGGAATTGTAAGGTCAGGGAACCAGTCTAGCTGGCTCGTACCCGTTCATAGGTTTGTAATCGATTGCAAACAAGTGCAATGGTCAATTGGGGCCAGTATTTGAAAAAAAAAGCCAGTTGTTTCCAACGCTGATCGGCCGATCAGCGTTGGAAATTGATACAAAAATACCACTTTTCTTGAAAATGACAGTATACCAGGTGCCATAATTTTACAGGATGCTTTAGACTGTCATTTACCAACATCCTATTAAGGTATTTCGCAAAAACTTGGTAGTTTTATTTTTCGATGTTTGCAAATGTTGTATATTCCCTTTAATTATAAACAAAGAACTTAAGAATGTCTCCATGTGGTTTGAATGTAACAAATTGTCGGTAAATGAAAAGAAAACATGTTTTATGTTATTTTCAAAAAAGTACATTGATGTTGACATTAATATTTATATTAATAAATCTAAGATAAGCCAAGTAGATCATTTCAAATTTTTAGGTGTCATAATTGACTGTAACCTTTCATGGAAATTACAGTGCCAAAAGGTTCACACATCCATTTCCCAGTTATTGGGTGTACTACGTAAGCTTCGACATACACTACCTAGAAATGTCCTCTTCTCTATTTATAATACACTTGCATTACCCCATCTTCAATATGGAATTCTAGCATGGGGAAATACCCATAGTACTTATTTAAATAAATTATTAATAGTACAGAAGAAGCTGATGAGAGTCATCACAAACTCCGGTTTCAGAGAACACTCTGCGCCCCTTTTTAGACAATATAAAACACTGAATATATTTGAACTGTACAAATACCATCTAGGAATCCTAATGTTTAAATTCGAAGGCAAACTACTACCTACAAATATCAGGTCCATGTTTGTGAGGAATCTAGATGCCATTTACATAACACAAGATCAGCCAAAAAAATTCACATTGGCAAGGCTAGGACCACATTATTCATGAAAACAGTTAGACACCAAGGCCCTCTTCTTTGGAATCAGCTTACCCCTATACCTTTTTTTCGGACTGTGCATAAATTCAAAAGATATTTAAAAAAACCTACTAATTTCCGGTATTATATAAGACGTGCACCCATAATTCGCATTTGTACAAGTCACACTCCATCATAATCAAATGTTATATTGTAAATAAATACATGCATATTTCAATTTCCATCAGTTTTTCGACTATTATGCCAAGTAAATAATTAATTAATTAATTTATTGACCACTGTTTTAAATTATATCTATAATTGTTGTTTATTTCATAAGTTATTCATTAACGGGACCAGGCTCTGTATAAGCTTAGGCTTTTTTCCTGGTTCCCCCATCTGTCACCATTTATGTTAAATTGATCAAAGTGTTGTACATGTATTATTATTCTAGTAAGTTAAGTTATTGTTGTAGTAAATAATCTGTTGCATTTGCATTATATTAATTTGTGACAAATGGAAATAAAAACAATACAATACAATACTAACAAGGTTGTACCTTCCTGTTTCAAGAACTGAAGACAAGAATGGTAGAAGGCTTTGAAATTTAAATTAAATGCCATTGTGTGTCAACAATGAATTATCATCTGTGGACAAGCTGGTAGAAAGCTTGAGGAACCGGTATCGGCTGAGCATGCAGCGCGCGATTGTATGCTTTTGGGGAATTGAAAGGTACAGGGTAGCTTAATCAGTAATAACACTTTAAAAACAGGTGGGCCCATTATTGATAAAAAGAGCACCTGAAACCTAAACCGTCGATACCTACTCCGAACCGACCAGTCGCATGGGGGTTTGCAACGTGTTCCTTCGGCCAAGTTTTCGGCTTTTGAAAAAGAGAGACTGACAACATTCTATAGGGAAAACGGTCCTTTTGCGCAATGTTAATATATCATCTTGTCGAGTTAGCCAGTTTTATGCTGTGAAAGGTCATCGTTATGCACTTCATACATGGTGATAAATGAAGGATATAAAAATTGCCATACACTTTGCATCACAGCAACAATACCCTTTCATTGAAAACCACTCTAATGATATCATTACACATCCTTCTTTGTACCGCTGCATGTAGAAATGAAATAAACGAGCCGAAGTCTTGCATATTTTATAAACGTCAACAAAAGAGACACGACCATTAATTGCCTCTGCGCACCGCATTTTGATAAACTGTCTTTTTCAGTCTCAGTGTCGGAATTATTAGCTTCTATATGCTATTAAATAATTTAGATGCATCAAGTCAATTTGTGAAGTTTCACCTAAATTTACACCTTTCGAGATGTACCACAAACGCATAAACATTCACTTATACCCGTATAGACAGGCAATTCATCAGGATCCACATTTCTTTGTTTTTGTTTACTCTTTTTGTGTTCCCATTATGAGACCGGAAGTTACTTCTATGAGAATTTGAAAACGATAATATTTTAAATTTAATTCTATCATTTGATTCATGTCGTATATCTTGGTAGCCCAAATAACGATATCCCTTACAATGTTTACCTTTTGCTTCCAAATACTGTGACGTCATCAAACCGGAGTTAGGTGTTATGAACACATACAGTTATATTTTCCATATTTTCATACGTTATTTAACTTCACAAAGAACATTTATCCACTCTGAACTAAATCAGTATTCACTTCCCGTTTTTGAATAATGACGTCATTAAGCCAGAAATAACTTGTATGTGTACATAGAATGTTCACTTAAATTTATCACACCGTTAAAGATGCATTTTTTAAAACAAAATAATTGATTGTACTGGAAAGGATTTAATTTCGTGACCCTTGTTCTTACATAAACATATTCATAACTCAACTCGGCAGTGTTTAATGAACAAATTGCCTGCCTGATCACTCTGCGTTTGTAACAACAAACGCGAACCTCTAGTGTTTTTGTTACATCTGCCTGGCAGTTGCGCAAAAGGAACGTTCACATTTTGGAATTTTGTTGTCAGACTTTCCCTCTTAAAAGCCGGAAATTTGGCCGAAGAGACACGAACCGCCATGCGCGTGAGTGGTCGGAGGTCGGTTCGGAATGTAAGTTCTATACACAGGGTGCATGGTGCAAAAAAAGGGAAACCCACTTTTGACAGCAATTTTCACCTACATGAGCATATTTAAAAAATTTAATTTATTGGTACATGTACTAAAATATTGATCTTTAAACATAAGTGACGACAATATTATTGCGAAAGCATATTTGTCTCTGTGGCAGTGGCGTACCGCGTAGCAAGGTCATTTTTATTGGGGGGGGGGATGTCTTAAAAGGGGCACCTACACATCCGTGCTGAAATGTAGACACGTTTTTTTCTTCGGGCACTTGGCCTCAGTAAAATAAAATAGTGGGGGGGGGGGGGCTATTCAAAACCGACGATTATGCACACTATAATGGTGCTTTTCAGGGCGATACGTGTGCGAAATAAAAAAAAAAAGGACTATGCCACAGAAAAGGGCACGACTTTTATTTTGTTCTTAAAGGGCACTTGTTCAGAAAAAAGGCACTTGTTAATAAAAGAAGGGCACTATTTACAAATATTGGGGGGGGGGGCGGTAAGCGCTGGTGACAAAATATTGGGGGGGGGGGAAATACCCCCTTAACCCCACCCCACCCCCTCCACCCCCCACTAGCTACGCCTATGATATGGTATGGTATAAAAATGTCATGGCAAAACCTGTTTGTCCACGGACGGCTGTTTTCCATCCGCTTGACTGAGCTATGAGCTCCGGTGCTTGATTTGTAGACCAAAAAACTCACTACACTAGACTTACACGTGGACAACAGTGATTTTGGTGACTTGCATACAAATTAAGTTTTTTCACCACGTACATTATAAAAAAAAAATTCAAATAAGTTAAGTTAGTAGGTTACAATTTCTGTCAAAAGTGGGTTTATAATGATTATACTGATTATAATAATGAAGCTATGCGCTGTTCATGCAGCCGATACCGATTCGTCAAGCTTTCTACCAGCTTCTCAATATAATTACCGTACGCTTTGCATCACAACAATACCTTTTCATTGAAAACCACTCTAATGATATCATTATCCATCCGTCTTTGTGCCGCTGCGTGTAGAAATGAAATAAACGACCTGAAGTTTTGCATATTTTATGAACATCTACAAAAGAGACACGACCATTAATTGCCTCTGCGCGCCGTATTTTGAGAAACTGTCTTTTTCAGTCTAAGTGTCGGAATTATTAGCTTCTATATCAATGCTATCTAATAGTTTAGATGCATCAAGTCAATTTGTGAAGTTTCACCTAAATTTACACCCTTTCGAGATGTACCACAAACGCATAAACATTCACTTATACCCGTATAGACAGGCAATTCATCAGGATCCACATTTCTTTGTTTTTGTTTACTCTTTTTGTGTTCCCATTATTAATTTAAAGATACTTCCCTCCTCAACAAGCAAAATACTCATAACACGTTAAAAGTGACAAATGTGTTTACTTGGTAGTTGGTACTAACAAGGCTGTACCTTCCTGTTTCAAGAACTGAAGACTAGAATGGTAGAAGGCTTTGAAAATTAAATTTTAATGCCATTGTGTGTCAACAATAAATTATCATCTGTGGAGAAGCTGGTAGAAAGCTTGAGGAAACGGTATCGGCTGAGCATGCAGCGCGCGATTGTATGCTTTTGGGGAATTGATAGGTTAAACAGGGTAGCTTCATCAGTGATAACACTTTAAAAACAGGTGGGCCCATTATTGATAAAAAGAGCACCTGAAACCTAAACCGTCGATACCTACTCCGAACCGACCAGTCGCATGGCGGTTTGCAACGTGTTCCTTCGGCCAAGTTTTCGGCTTTTGAAAAAGAGAGACTGACAACATTCTATAGGGTAAACGGTCCTTTTGCGCAATGTTAATATATCATCTTGTCGAGTTAGCCAGTTTTATGCTGTGAAAGGTCATCGTTATGCACTTCATACATGGTGATAAATGAAGGATATAAAAATTGCCATACACTTTGCATCACAGCAACAATACCCTTTCATTGAAAACCACTCTAATGATATCATTACACATCCTTCTTTGTACCGCTACATGTAGAAATGAAATAAACGAGCTGAAGTCTTGCATATTTTATAAACGTCAACAAAAGAGACACAACCATTAATTGCCTCTGCGCACCGCATTTGATAAACTGTCTTTTTCAGTCTCAGCGTCGGAATTAGCTTCTATATGCTATTAAATAATTTAGATGCATCAAGTCAATTTGTGAAGTTTCACCTAAATTTACACCTTTCTAAATGTACCGCAAACGTATTTACATTCACTTATACCGGTATAGAGAGGCAATTCATAAGGATCCAAATTTCTTTGTTTTTGTTTATACTATGAAAACCACAGATGTCCCATGAGTTTGTAAGCTGGTAAGCGGCGGTTGTTTGTTGGCTTGTCTGATAACAAGATAACTCAAAAGTTATGGATGGATTTTCATTAATTATTTTAGGGGTTTGTCCTTGGTACATGTACAAATCGATTAGATTTTGGAAGTGATCCGGATCTGGGTCTGCAAGCCCTGCCAAATCTCGCTGGGCCCCCACCCCCGGCCCCGGCCAAAAAATGTTGTCTCTCATTGGACGTGGAGACTGTATTTTGTTACTTTCCTAAAAAAAAAAAAGGTAAACATATATTCGATTAATTAATACTTGCAAGTGTTTAAAAAAAACTGTGGTGAATAAAACAAAAAAGTTATGTGCTGACCAAGCATTCAGGGACCGAATAAGCCATCCCAATAAGCCCATGCCGACCCTTATAGGAGTCTTCTGGGATCTCATGAGGTCCCGGCACACACACTTCTTTCCCTGTCCATCCATATAACCCGAGGGCCAGGCACCATGTATAACCAAAGAGCTACAGGGAGGAGCTATCCTAAGTCCTGATCCCCCGAGTAGACCATGCCTTGAACCTGTACGAAGATGCCTACCTGGAATTCGCGGACAGTACCAGCAGCAGTGCTTACCGATTTAGCTAAGGTACTGTTGGTATTTGAGGACGGTATATTAAATCCTTTATAGCTATAAGAAGTGTCGGACAGCGCGCGTTGAAAACTAAAATGACACATGTGCCGGGATTAGAACCACCAATTCTCCACCCGTGGGTCAGCAATTTAACCGCTAGGCTATTTCATTCACCCGTTGCGCGCCATAGACAATGGATGTAAAAAAAAACCTGTCACGCGCTCTGAATCATGTTCGTGATAATGCGCCCGGCTGTTTTTGCATTACAAAACACTGCATTCGAATTGACCAATCAATCCATTTAGTCCTGATTTGGGAATGAAATGACGTAACGATTTAGTAAAGTCTATTCCGATTGGCTGGCATGTGGCTTGCATATGTCTGCATGTCTATACATATAGGACGTATACAGGAGACTCTTGGCTCCGGGTGATACTCAGACTAGAGGTTTGCGCTCTCTGAGTGTTTTCTAGTTGAGTGGTCGGGCACAACCCGACCACTCTTTGGATTTGTTGCGATTAATCTTTTTTTTTCTTCTTTTTTTCTGCATAGCACGTTTCCGCTGGTTTTCTCCTATATGAACGGTATATGATATGAACTTGTAACTTTTAACATATATTGACCCTCATTCCGAGTGGTGCATATTACACTGACGTCATTATGACGTCATCGGTTGTCAAATTACAAGCGATTTTCGTTGAAAAAAACGATCTTCTTTCATCTATAACTCTTCAACAAAATGATCAATTATGCTCCAACCTTGTAATCAGATAGACCATAAATTGATAAACATTTTTTTTGTCGTGTACGTGAACTCGCTTGACCTTTACTTCCGGGTCCACCGGAAGGTCAAATTTAGGTAAATTCAAAATGAAGACATTTGCCTGAAATCGAAACAAAGCACAATTTCTTCCAAACGGTTTACGGTATGATCATAAAACCTAGTGTGAACTTGTACCATGTTACAAAGATGTTATAACTGTTGTTACGTTATCATGACGTCATCAGGTATCAAATTACAAGCGATTTGATTGCACGATTTGACAAAATACTTTGACCTATATCTCTTGAACTAGATAGAGTATCGTGTTCGTTTTTTCGTGAGGTTGTAGACGGTGCCTTGAGCAACATTTCTTATTCCCGGGCACAAAACTGCTTGACCTTTACTTCCGGTGTTACCGGAAGTGCAATAGAAACTGAATCTAACTCTAAAACGGAAGCATTTTACTACAGACAAATACATTATGGAAGTGTTAAGTGATGAATGCCAATCACAAAAACATTATTTTGACGTCATCCATGAACGGGCGCCCTCCAGAGGCACATAGAAAACAGTTTAATCTTTTAAAATGTTAAAACCCTCAACCAAATTTTTAATGATATATTGCCCTTATAATATCCCGTGAGCAACCACAAATGAATTTGTAAGGTTTCATAATCATGACGTCATCAGACCGGAAGTTACTGTAGGGAGAATTCAACAATGACCATTTTATTTTTTAATTTAAATCCATCATTTGATCCCTGTCTCATGACTTTGTTTTTTGCCCCCCAAAAAATGACATCTGTTGCACTTAATGTTGACCTTTTGCTTCCAAATACTGTGACGTCATCAAACTGGAAGTTAGCTGTTATTATTACATACACTTAATTTCCATATTCCCATGGGTTATTTTTACTTAATGATAAACAAGTGTCTTCCCTTCCCTGTTTTGACTGATGACGTCATCACACCCAACGTGTACCCAACTACTGAAATTTATCATACCTTAAAAAGACCCATTCTTTTTGTACAAAATAATTGGTACTGGAAATGTTGAATTTCTTGGTCCTTTTTTTCTGACATAAACATATTCATAACTTAACTGGACAATGTCTAATGAAATGGTTGTCTAACCGACCACTCTGCGTTTGTAACAACAAACGCGAACCTCTAGTTTGAAATTTGATTTTTAGCCAATATCTCATCCAATATTGCGGCTAATATTGACAGAGGTTTTTTTTGGGGCGATTCTTTCGCAAGGATATCTTTCATTTCCCATTTTCCCCATTCCTGATAAGCAGTACTGATAAAAGTTGATTTTAAGCCATCATATGCAAACGAATCTCGAGCGCAGATGTCCGATGGCTTAAAATCAACTTTTATCACTACTGCTTATCTGGAATGGGAAAAAGAATGGGAAATAATTGAAGATACAATTGCGAAAGTATCGCCCTCAAAAACCCCTCTGTGAACATTAGCTAGCTGCAAATGACTGAGAAATCGTTTTGGCTAAAAAGCAAATTTCTGATAAACCGTCACTTTAGAATGTACATATACCGTATGCTAAGGACACACATGACACGCATATACTTCAGGAATGATCTAAGAATGATACTTGACACTCAAAACATGGGTTTAGACACCTTACTTGTGAAGTTACGAGCAATATTGGCCGAGATATGCCACAAACATGATTTTTCGGTAATGGCGGCACTAATTTGCATATTCCTATGCCACAGACACATGTGGTCACTTCCAGAATAGTTTTATTGTGATCTTTGACCCTGAAAACATGGGTTTAGACACCTTATTCGTTCCGGTTATGATATCTGCAACATTGGCTGAACAATGGATTTTTCGGTAATCGGCGGCATAATTTGCATAAAAACAATACGTGGGACATTGGTTGATTTTTTTAACATAGCAAATCGTTTTCTATGCATTTTTTTCTGATCTAGAGACGTCAATTAGAAACTGATTTCAGAGGGTGCACGATAACCCCTTCTTCCTACTAAACTAAATATGTATATATGGGAATTCAGTTTTCACGGCGCATAGCGCCGGAATTTTTTTCGCTACGCGGCAACCCGTGGTCCGACTTTTATGTTTTTGGTATCAAAAGATGCGCAAGGCTCGAGGCTAAAAAGTCAGAACAGCTCGGGTCGCGAAATTTTTTTTCAAGGCTATCGCGGAAAAATTGAGGGGGGGGGGTTGGGTTCCGGCCGGCCCTTTAGGGTTAATATCCTGCAAGAATTTGTACCGTTGAAGTTGTTTTATTACAAGGCAAAAATGGGTTTTCGCTTTTTTTCTCTCTTTTTGTTGACATATCTACCGGCCTCGCTTTATCATCACACACGTACGGTACCGTCATAATTACCGCCCCGCTTGGAACATGACCATTTTGGTAGCATAAAATGGTACGACAGTACAGCGCGTAATGAATATGCATGACTATGACGTCACTAGAAGCTCATGAGTAGTATATCACGCACGGTACTGATAGATATACCATAGAGCAAGGACCCAGGATATACATGTAGATGCACACTGTATGTTCTGCATCCCACTTACCGATGATATCACATTTAACAAAGTCCTCTTTCTACTGTCGCGCCGCCACCCTCTAGTGTCGTCCCACTTACCGATGATATCACATTTAACAAGTCCTCTTTCTACTGTCGCGCCACCACCCTCTAGTGTCGTCTTACTTACCGATGATCATCACATTTTAACAAGTCCTCTTTCTACTGTCGCGCCACCACCCTCTACTGTTGCCCCACTTACCGATGATCATCAAGTGGGGCGACACGAGAGGGTGGCGGCGCGACAGTAGAGAAAGAGGACTTGTTAAATGTGATATCATCGGTAAGTGGGACGACACTAGAGGTTGGCGGCGCGACAGTAGAGAAAGAGGACTTGTTAAATGTGATATCATCGGTAAGTGGGACCATGGAGGTAGGAAATGGTGGGACGACACTAGAGGGTGGCGGATTGTCCAGCAACATTTTGCAAAATTCAAAGATTGCCATGGCCGGCCAACTATAGATGGGCCCCACCCATAGCTAATGTCAAAGGTCCCAAGTAAAGTCGGACAGTATGTAACAGAGCTGTAGGGAATGTTTTATAGTCGTCGTACATCAATGTAAACTATAGTTGGGACCGCCAAATAAAAATATTGCGGTGGCCCAACTACAGATGGTCCCCACCCATAGATAATTTCATTGGTCCCAAGTAAAGTCAGATGTGTATTAGAGTTGTAGGGAATGTTTTATAATCGTACAACAATGTACACTATAGTTGGGACCGCAAAATAAAAAGATTGGAGTGGCCCAACTATAGATTCGCCCCATCAATAGCTAATTTCAGTGGTCCCCAGTAAAGTCAGACGTGTATCAGAGCTGTAGGGAACGTTTTACAGTTGTACATCAATGTAAACTATAGTTGGGACACCGCAAAATAAAAAGATCGGAGTGGCCCAACTATAGATGGGCCAGCCCAACAGTGGAACTTACAGTTGGGACCGTCCTAACTATAGTTGGGACAGGCCCAACTATAGTTGGGCCAGCCCAACTGTGGAACTACAGTTGGGACAGGCCCAACTATAGTTGGGACAGGCCCAACTATAGTTGGGACCAATGCGATAGTTGGGGCGTGACAGCGCCACCAATAGTTCGGTTGTCAGCGCGCACGTGGATATGTGTGCAACTTGTTTCAGTTCTCTCTCCCATCTTTATAGTTTTATTTGAGGGAATTCTTCGTTATTGCAGTCATGTCCTTCTTCATCAGAGGCGCACCATCTAAGAAAAAGAAACCCCTGGGCAAAAAGGTGAGAACCGCAAACAAAACTTCCACTCTCCCCACGAAATTTCTACGCACGTTGTAATCGTTCATGCATGGGCTACCTGTTCGATGTGTATTTCAGACACCTTGGTCTTAAGACTTGGCCACGCCGCTTTTTAGCTTTTAAGTTTTAGCCCCATAAATGTGGCCAATTTACTGGATTACCTCCCTAAATAAAAGCCACAGTTGGAACATGTACCCGAAAATGTAGAACTTTGTCAAGTTTTCATTTTATAGTTTCATGTTGTTTTTGTTGGATTTATCATGTTTATGACTTACTGCTTTATACGGTATCAGGTCAACTCGGACCCAAACCAAGTCGGACCCATGCCAAGTCGGACCCATGCCAACTCGGACCCACGCCAACTCGGACCCACTACCAACTCGGACCCACTACCAACTCGGACCCACGACCAACTCGGACTCACGACCAACTCGGACCCAAGCACGACCAACTCGGACCCAACAATGACTCAATCATTTTAGTTTCAGAGATTATAGTTATAGGTGATCTTAATGTTAGTGCTTATAAAGTGAAGATATTCTGTAATTACATTGGGCAGAATGGGGCTTTTAGTTTTGTTGTTTTCTTGTATTGCCGCTGTGTGGAGCGCTATTTTATGATGCGTACAGTAAATACTGTTGCTAAACACTCATTTTTAAACACTCATTCGTTTTTATATCTTATTTATTTTATTTAGTGACTTATGTTTACTTATATTTATTGAGTTAATGATGTTATGTTTGAAAGTGTTTATGTTTTAATGCCATACTTTCCAATTTTATTTTTCTATGAAGATCTGTTCTTAATTTGTATACTTGTTACGTTGAAGTTTGGATTAAAAATGTAATAATAGCTGTTAAATTTAGCAAGATGGTGTGAACGATGTCAATTAATATGTTTTAATGAAAATAAACAATTGGTTAAACTTTTAAAGCGCAATATGTTTTAATGAAAAACAAATGAAAATAATAAATAATTAATTACACTTCAAGTTAAAGTGCATTTCTAAATAGCATTTTAATGCGCTTAAAAATGTTATACTGCTGCAATACAGATATGAGATAATTTACCTTACAATTACAATGAAAATTTATACTAAACAGCATCACTGTAATAACAGATGAGAAGTGGACAAACTTTTTGAAATGAATGATTGAAAACGATTTCGAATGATTGAAAACGATGGGTCCGAGCTGGTCATGCATGGGTCCGAGTTGGTAGTGGGTCCGAGTTGGTCTTGGGTCCGAGTTGGTAGTGGGTCCGAGTTGGCATGGGTCCGAGTTGGTAGTGGGTCCGAGTTGGCATGGGTCCGAGTTGGCTTGGGTCCGAGTTGGTTTGGGTCCGAGTTGGATCGAAACCCTTTATACATGTTATATTGTAGCTGGGGGTCCTACTAAGTACTAAAGTGCGTCAACAAGCGTCAACACCGTTAAAAAAAACAAGTTTTTAAATAATTTTAACTTTAATTGATATGCAGAAAATGTTCTTTGTTGCTTTTTCTACCATATAAAGCTACTTTTAATGTTCAAAAGCATGTACAAAATTTGTTGATGCTCGTTGACGACCGTTGAGGCTTGTTGACGGTTGTTGACGCACTTTAGTAGGACCGGTAGCTGGAGTTACCTCAGCCCTAAATCATTGGGTTGTCATTTAGGGCTAGAGTAGCTGGAGTTACCCAGCCCTAAATTGTATTATTGGGTTGTCATTTCTGGCTGGAGGAAGTTTTTCACTTGAACCTGCAGCATTGGCAGGTCCTTCCAAAAACATTTGAAAATGTGCAATTTTGTCCCCGTAAGGCGTAACACACATGACACACTAATTTCAACTGGAACTCACCCAAATCTTGCCTGGCATAACCACTACACAGGACCTTGAAGTGAAAACGATCCACGATGAAGATTCAACCTATAATTGAAGTGAAAAAAGGAGGCATAACCGACAACTGTGCGGTCATGATGATGCCCGGAGCTAGATTTGTGCACAAACAAACTGCGTGTACAATTAAGGAATGGCAATGCGCGGTTGATTACCATGCACAGCGCGCGAACCAGTCGCTCTTGCTCTTGCTGTGGTACTGGAATGGCAGCCGAGGTTGGCCGGTTATCATACATTCATAGTGCAGTTATCGATCCACGATGAAGATTCAGCCTACAATTGCAGTGAAAAACGGAGGCACAACCGACAGCCGTGCGGCCATGATGATGACCAGAGTAGTCTTCGTGTACAAAGGAATGGCAGTGCGCGGTGAATTACCATGCACAGCGGGCGAACCAGTCACACTTGCCAACTGCACGGCGCGGCATGGCGCTGAAGCGCTCAACTGAAGGCCCTAAGTACTGGAAGTCCTTACATAAATCACTCCAGGGCATTCGTAGCCTTCCATTATTTAAATCCAAACTTAAATCGAATTTACTATCAAATTATAATACCGGTAGCTCAGATTAATCTTCTTACTGGGTTACTACTCTGTATTTCTTTTTTTCTGATCAGCAATATTATGCTTTTCCGTGTGTTATGTACAATTTAAAATTTATACGTTCAATTGTTTTTCAGACCGCCCTGAATCCTCCAAAATCCTTTTTGCAAATTGGAGGAATTTGCAGGATTGAGGTTACATGGCAAAAGTGCGTTGCTGATTTCGGAGTACGCACTGTGTCAAGGTCTTGGGCCGGACCTTGTGTTGTTTATGCTCAGCCGTGCATAAATTTAGTCCTTGATTATACTTGACATCCTCCGCACTGCTTCAGGATGTCACTGCCTCTGCCTCAGCCTATTGACAGACATAGCCGAAGGATTTTGCAGGATTCAGGCAGTGGTCATCCCTCCATGGACCATATTCAAGAAATAACAGAGGAATTTGCAGGATTGAGGCTATATGCTATTTTTCCATGAGGGCCAATTGGAGGATTTTGCAGGATTGAGGCTACATCCTAGCAAAAAGGCCTAGGGAGTTAGGGTTAAATGTTTATATTAATCCATGTTAGAGGGGATCCCTACTCGACAAGCTCTGCTTTTTGGAGATCCCCTTCCACCATCTCTAATTAGAAAATAATGCGCCAAAAGTGTATAAATATATATATTTTGTAAAACAAGCTCGAACTTTATAATACCCAAAACTACATGTATGTATTTATGCCATGTCACTTAATGAAATGAGATGTGGTAAAAATAATAAAGAATGAATGAATGAATGAATGAAACTGACGACTGTTTGTCAGCCAACTTCGGCTGCAGTTCTACCTCAGCCATGATTCGAGTGAAGCCTCATAGTTAGTGCAGCAGTAGTGCATAAAACAATAGTCGGGTGTGCGCTTCAGCGCCATGCCGCGCCGCGCCATGCAGTTGGCAAGTGTGACTGGTATGCGCGCTGTGCATGGTAATCGACCGCGCATTGCCATTCCTTTGTACACGAAGTTTGTTTGTGCACAAATCTACGCCCGGCATCATCATGGCCGCACGGCTGTTGGTTATGCTTCCTTTTTTCACTGCAATTGTAGGCTGAATCTTCATTGTGGATCGTTTTTTTTCTTCAAGGACCTGTGTAGTGGTTATGCCAGGCAAGGCTTGGGTGAGTCCAAGTTGGAATTATTGTGTTACGGGGGCAAAATGGCACATTTTCGATTTCATTTGTGTATCTGCTAGTCCAAGTTAATAACTTCCTCCAGCCCAAAATGACAACCCAATGATAAAATTTAGGGCTGAGGTAACTCCAGCTAGCTTTAGTGATAGTGATATCGGCAATCGTGTAGTTTAGGGCCCGGTTCCTACATTGTATAAGGGAACAAAATCCACTCTAAGATATTAGACCGACCAAACTAGTTTGTGACATTCTCAATAAACAGGTGTGTCACTCATAGATAGAGGGCAGGGTTTTGGTTTTTTGAGGCAAATTTGGGGATGAAATAATAATGACAGCGCGGCGACAACACGCAACCCAAAAATAAAGATGGCGATCATTGCGCGATGTACCGTGAGCACGCACGGCTCGCTGAATCGCAAGGCACAAACCGCGTAGGAAAATCATGATTTTTACCCCAAGAAACTGTTCAAAATTACGAAACGGGTGTCATTAAAATTGAGAAAAGTCTGCTTTAATTATAAAGGTGATTTTTGAGCAATAAAAAAACATTTTTGACCCAATTCGATCAAAACAACACAGGGGCCCTACACTACACGATCGCCGTGATATCTGATGCAATGTGTCACTGTCAAGACTGTCACTGTCAGGCAGTTTTACAACAGTTTTCGGGGAGAAATCTGATGGTTGTGTTGGGCAATGGGCTTGGATAAAAGGGAGTGTTGCTCAAAGACACTTTCATTTACAAAGTTGGTATCTTCTACTTTTGTACCTGGTTAATTCCAGCATTATGTAATGTCCAAGAAAGAGCTTTAATTAAAGAGCTCAGTGAATAAACCTGAAAATGTGTTCAAATCTTATACATCCATCACCTAGCAATGGTCAAGGAGATTACAGACTAGGAGTTTTGGATAATTCCTGTGATTCATTTGTTAGATATCATGGTTAATTGACTGTCACGGACAGTACACTGCCTTTCATAACGCTGGAATTGCTCACCTGATACTTTTCTCAGGTATAGTCATGCTGTCATGCATGGTGTCTCTACGACAAGTATAATATGCCTAAAGGTACAATTTGTGGAATGTTATTTTCACTTTCTAAAATAGAGCTTATTAATTATTTGTCCTAAAGGATTCCAATAATGGCAAGCCCAAGCGAGATATGAGCATTGCTGCCAGCAACAAGATTAGGAAAAAGAAGTCGAAACTGAGTGAAGAGATTGTCAGCGATTCTTCTGAAGATGAAATGTAAGTATTTTGTCAGCCAAGTACATACGTGTGTACTGTAAATTTTTGTCTACCAAAATAATGTGCCGTAGACATTGGCAAATCATAGTGAACATGGTGAAGGTGTGTTTTGTAAACAATACGACTCTGTATTCAAAACGTATAAATTTCTTATTTGATGACTAAAAATCTGAAACATAGTGAAACCCCAGCTAGCAAGAGGAAGTTGGAACCTTCGTCTTCCGAATCAGAGGAGGAGGAGACGGCTCAAGAAAAGCGGCTACGACTGACCAAGCAGTACTTGGCACAGCTTGAGGAAGAAGGTTGGTATCTGGGTAGAAGGCGTGTCTAGAAAAGGAGATGTGTCAAAAGGGAGCGTTTCAAGGAGGGGGATGTGTCTTTGAAGGGGCCTGTCTAGGAAATATGAGGCGTGTTCTGGAAGGGGGCATGTCTTAAAAGGGTATACGTAGAGACAGGGGGCATGTCAAGAAGGGGTTATTTCAAAGAGGGGTGTGTCTAGGAAGGAGGTGTGTCTTGGAAGTGGCAGGGTTGTCTTGGAAGGGGTGTGTAGAGACAGCTTTGTCAAGAAAAGTGTGCCAAGACGGCTACGTCAAGAAGGAGGTGTGTGTAGTAGGTGGAAGGGTGCCAGTAGTAAGGAGGTATGTCTTAATTGGAAGTAGGAGGGTTGTTTAGGAAGGGGGCATGTAAACACAGATATGTAAAGAAGGAGTTGTGTACAGAAGGGCGCGTGTTAGTAATGATGGAAGGAGGAGGCATGTCTAGGAGGGGGTGGGTAAAGACCAGGACATGTCAAGAAGGGGGTGTGTCAAGAAAGGGAAAGAGGTGTGTCTACAAAGGGGGTTTGTCATGGAGGAGGACCTGTGAAGAAGGGGCATCTCAAGAAAGGGGCATGTTTTAGGACGGAACATGTAAAGAAAGGGGCGTGTCTATATAGTTGGGGGAGGGGAATGCGAGGAAGGGGGCATATCTACAAATGTGTTCCTAAGACGGGACGTATCTAGAAAGGTTACAAATGTATCAAGTAAGGAGGGGAGTGTACAGAAAAGGGAAGGATGTGATACGAGGCTTTTGTAGAAACATGTAACAGGTCTAACGGGCTTCATTTGCAAAAATCGGGATTATTGATGGATGATTTTGGCAGGTGATGCAAATTCTGACAATAATTTTGCTTTTGAAATAGCATTACAGAAGACGCATACTGAGTTTTGGTCATGAATGAAATAATTTTTTTTTTTAATTTTGCAGGATAAAATAATTATCCTTATCAAGCAAAGTGTATTTGTTACTAGACAATTGCAAACAAGGTTGAAATATTTTGGGTCATACAAGCATTCCTTTTTTTTTTTGGTTTTTGTGACTCTAGAAAAAGACAATGAGGAGACCAAAGACATTGATAGAGATGCCATCTCACACAGGCTCCGGGAGGAGGTGGTAAGTATGCAAATTAAATGCAAATATTGTGCAAATTTCATGCATGTTTTATCCAATCAAACGTAAGATATTTTAATTGGACTTTACAGAATCCAAGAATAATACAAAAGTCAAAGTAAATAGGCCTGATGCTTTGTTATCTTAGGGGATGTTCATGATCTCGATAACAATGTGTAATAAATATTTTCACTAAAAAGTCTGACAAGAATGTCCATGTTATAAAATCACTTTGCCCCTTTTTTGTTATTTCAGGCCTGTTGTATCAGTGAAAGATGTGTTGTTGATTTCCTTTTGATTATTAAAAATGCATAGATTGCTAAATGCTAACCCTAACTCCCTCTAGAGGCATTTTCGCTGGGATGCAACCTCCATCCTGCAAAATCCTCCAACTGCCTCCATGTAAATATTGCATACAGCTTCAATCCTCCAAAATCATCCATTATTTCTTGAATGTGGTCCTTGGAGGGGTGACCACTGCCTCAATCCTGCCAAATCCCCGGCAATCACTGCCAATATGTTGATGCAGAGCCAGCGACATCCTGGAGCTGTGCGGAGGATTTCAAGTATAATCTAGGCCGAAACTCATGCATGACTGAGCATAAACATGTGGCCAAGACCTTGACACAGTGCATTCTCCAAAATCAGCAACACACTTTTGCCATATAGCCTCAATACTGCAAAATCCTCCATTTTGCAAAGAGCCTTTGGGAAGGTTACGGTTAACGACATGTGTATTGTAAATCTTTTCAAATTTGATAACTAATAACTTATACTGTATTTTCTTTTCTCCATGGTCCTAGCTTGAGCAGAGTGGTAAGCTTCAGAAGAAGGTGGCCCAAGATTATGACTTCCAAGCTACCCCCGAGATGGCCGTACTCAGAGGTCACCAGCTATCGGTAACCTGTCTGGTCATCTCGTCGGACAACAAACACGCATACAGTGGCTCAAAGGACTGCTCCATTATCAAATGTAAGTCGTATCCTTGCAACCGTTGATTAAAACCCTAACCCTCCTCAATCCCTCAAAATCCTCCTGCTGGTTTTGGGATGATTTTAGAGGATTGAGGATGAATGGCAAAGATGTATTGCTTTTTTGAGGAGGATGCATTACATCAAGCCAGAAGGCCATATCCTGCATTGGTTATGTTAAGCCATGCATAAATCAGCCAGGTTTTTTTCTTGTATTTCATCCACATTTCTTAATAATAATAATAATAATACTTATTACCCTGGATTGGACATTTGGGAGACATCCCAAAAGACTTGTGCACAAAAATTTTCAAACTTCAATGTGTCCTAACCCAATATTCCCTTGTCCTTTTTCTACGAATTACGGTATGCTTACCAATTAGACCACGAGCAACAAATATAACCTAATTGCAGCAATAAAATTGTGCCTCTAAAGGGGGGCTGTGACATTAGGGAGACATGAATAATGACAGATGTCTCCCACCGTTCGAAGAAATTACGATACCATGTCTCCCTAATGGTACCATTACACGTATAATACTAAGCATATTATGCCACTCTACAAAGATCACAGTGCCTCACAATAAATAGCAAACAGTTACAGAAAATTCGAAAGAAAAACGCCAATTCGCACTGCCTCAGACCATAGCAGTAATTGGCAGAGGATTTTGGAGGATTGAGGCAGTGGTCACTTGCCACAGACTAAATTCAAGAAATAATGGATGATTTTGGAGGATTGAGGCTGAATCCAATTGTATTCTTGGTGGCAATTGGAGGATTTTGCAGGATTGAGGTTGCATCCTAGCCAGAGGGCCTGGGGGTTAGGGTTAACCCAAAGCAGGCCTCACAGCAAAACCTTTACAACCTAAGAAACCTATATTTCAACTTGGGAGCCTAGGTTGTTTTTAAAGTAAATTATATAACCGATACAAATATAGGCATACATTTCAACAATGGCTTAAGCAAATTTTAAGAATCAGTTTGACCCACAGTTTAGTTATAATTCCAAAATTACCACATCAGCAATATAGGCCTACCTCTCTAAGGCCAAAAAAAAAATAAGTCGGTCTCTGGTCAGCGCGAACGTCGATTTTAATCATGCGCGTCGATCTTTTTTTTTCCAAAATGTTCCGCGGTAGCTCCAACAGCGCCCTCTATTTCCGCACCTCAATTTTTTGTACAAAAGAGCACCAAGGAATGGGAAATTGCACCAAGGCAAATGACCGAAAGCACCAAGGCAAATTATGGAGGACACCAATGTACATGAGGACACAAAAAAAGCAAAATAGTACCCCACCTTGTCTGTACAATCCAAGCTTGAAGAAAAGAAAAGAAAAAAAAAAAAAGAAGCCGAGTGGCCGCGTCAATTCCGGAACTTTGGTCTGACCAGAGACCGAATAGTTTTTTTTTTTGCCTAAGATATTTTAACAAGTGTTTCCGAATTTGAGATTATAAGCTCAAAGCTCCAAACAGAAGAAAATAGCTGTCCTGTAATCAAAAGTGAGATGGACGTGATTGTGAAAATTCCGTTGATTTTCAATAAAGTAAAGTATTTCAAATTAACTTTTTTATATTTGTATTTTATTTATTTATTTATAATTTTTTTTATATATTTTTGAGGATTGTGAAGGATTATTGAAACATTGTTACAAAATCGCCGTTACTATTAATTAGATAACCTTTATCAGCCAAAACCTTCAATATCAAACACATATTTTGCATGATTTGGATGGATTTGAAGCTGTACAAGCACTTGATTTTCCAAACCAGTGTTTTACTGAACAATGTTGAAATTTGGAGGATTACTTTGTTTACTGTGAATCCTTTTTCTTTTTAGGGAATCTTGAGTCATGTCGCAAGGAGTTTGTCATACCGGGGGGCAGAAAGGGGACCGAAGACACACACAAAGGCCATACGACCCACGTCCTAGCTCTAGCAATCTCCAGCGACAATAGTTTCCTAGCCTCTGGTTGCCGGAGTAAAATCATCCATGTATGGAACCCGGGGAACGGCGAGCTTTTACACACCTTCAGGGGCCACAGAGATGCTGTATCAGTGAGTAGAAGTCCTTTCGGACATTGGCTTTCCGAGAGGGAGGGACAGAGGAAAGGGGGGGGGGAAGGAAGGAACAGTGAGCTTTCACACACGTTCAGGGACCATAGAGATGCTGTGTCAGTGAGTAATACTCCTCTTGGACATTGGCTTTCTGGGGGGAGGAGGGGAAGTAATAGCAAGCTTTTACACCCGTTCAGGGGCCACAGAGATGCTGTATGAAGGCCAATTTACACATACGCCACTTTGCGACTTCGTAGCACGACAATGTTGTGCGTGTTTCAAAGTATGTACAATTCAATGAACGTGTTCTGATACGCAACTGTAAGTCATGCGTCTTATCACTTACTCATTTGTACGTATTTATAAAAATGACAATGTCGCGCATGTGTAAATTGGCCTTCAATTAATAGAAATCTTTTTGGACATTCACTTTTTTGGGGGAAGGGGAGGCAATTCAAGCTTCTACACATGTTCAGGGGCCACAGAGATGCAGAATCAGTTGAGTACAACTCCTTTTGGACGTTGATTTTCCATGGTTGGGAGATTTGATGGCAGGAGTTGAAGGCATTGGTTTGGCTTTTGGTTCATAAATTTGTATGAGGTACAATCATACATATTGCTAAAGAGAACAGTTTAAAGTACATGACAGCTGTGTTCATTGTGATCTGCTTTGTTACAATAAAGTGCATGTTGCTGAATTGTCATCAGTATTGACTCACAATCAAGCATTTTATCTCCCTTAAAACAAAGGTTCGGTTGACTTATTCCAGCTCGGCTGCATAACATAAAATCATCAACAATTCTTGTGGAAAATGCAGTTTTAACGTTTCTTTTTCTTTTCCCCTCAGGGTCTGTCATTTCGAAAAGGGACTCACACATTATACAGTGCCTCACACGACCGCTCCGTCAAAGTGTGGAATCTAGATGAAATGGCTTACGTGGAAACATTGTGAGTACTTAACATGTCTTGATTTATGTCATTATAATAATAAAGTGGTGCTCGCATAGCGCTTTATATCAAACTCCCAAAGTACGTCACAATTATAAATATGACTTCCGAGATAATCTGCAGCAGATTGAGATTAGCACCATCTGGTCTCTGCCCTCACATGTACCATTTACACCTATGTTCCTCAGTTAATAGAGGCAGTTGTAGTAAAGTGTCTTGCCAAAGAACACAAGTACATGTACCATACCTCCCCGTCAGGGTAAAAACTATGTACCATTGCACAAACTAAAACAAGTAGAGTGTTGTCTAGTGGTTAGGGTTTATGTTCAAATTCAGTTGCTAGGCATATGCTGTGTCCTTGGGCAAGCCACTTTACCTTATTTGCCACCCTCCACCTCCTGAATTCTTTGAACACTTTCCTAAGAATATCAACACTCTAAAGTGTTAAATTCTCCTGTTGAGACTGTACAAATACTTGTATGTCTCCTCAATTCAACACCTTAAATCAGGGACTTTTTGGCGTATTTGCTGAGCAGGGAAATTTTCTGAAGGTGGACAATATTTACTAAGCAAAAAAAGCTCACTAGTCCAAAATGTTATGTGATACGCATTGCTTGTGACTAGTGCTCAACTAATCATTTCTTAGCACTCAACATGCTTAGCAGACTATTTGACGTTTGACATCATTGCGACCATTTGACTCACTGGAATTGTAAACCGAAAAGGAATTGATTAATCAATTGGAAACGAAATTGAAAAACATTTGGCCCCTTAAAGCTGAAATCTTACGTTGTATACCGTTGACAGATTTGGACATCAGGACAGTATCATGGCCATTGACAGTCTGACCAGAGAGCGAGCAGTCACAGCAGGAGGGAGAGACAACACGCTACGTGTCTGGAAGATCATTGAAGAATCACAGCTCATCTATAACAGCCCAGGGTCAGTACTGATTTCTCACAGCTACTAAGCAGGAAAAATACTGCTTAGCAATTAATGGACTAAGCAGATATCGGCCGGGAACCAGTCGCAAGCGATAGACATTGCATGGCATTGTGGCTGGTAACCGTTTTCTTTTTTGCTAAGTAAATATTTTCTTTGCTTAGCAGGTTTATACGTTAAGCAGCTCCATAGTAAAAATGTCCCCTGATGGCCACGTTTTTTTCTCCTCTGTAGGACAGGGCTCGGTGTTTTTATCTGCAGCTTAACTTTCCCATGTTTAATTGAAGGGAAGACACTACCAGAGCCTAGGTGTCTTCCATTCACACAGCGTGATAAATATTCATGTTAGGGTGCGCGATGTGATTGGTTAAAATATGATGTATGCTGCAAAAAAAACAGGGCGACTTCAACTGTTTTTTTTTTTTATTTTAAGATCATAATTGTCCACCTAATATGTTTTGGGAGTCAACAGTTTCACATGAAAACAGATTAGTTTAACAGGGGTGAGATTTGTCAGGATTTTTTCCGATTTCTGGATTTTTTGTCGGGATTATTTCTGGATCTTTTGTCAGGTTTTTTCCTGATTTCTGGATTTTTAGGTCAGGATTTTTCTCGATTTCTGGATTATTTGTCCGAATTTTTGCTGATTTCTGAAACATTTTTTCAGGATTTTTTCCTGATTTCTGGATTTTATGTCAGGATTTTTTCCTGATTTCAGGATTTTTAAAGAACAATTTTGAAATCTTGAATTTCTGAGGTTTTACTGTATTAAAAAAGTGTTTTTACCTTTACAAGCTCATATGAAACAAAAGATATGGGTATCGTAAGGGGTGCCTTTAGTAAAACCCAAACATATATCATAGACCCTACGTTGCTCTGGGCCCTCGGCAACCCTCAAATCCTCTGCCGATTATCTTGCGGGTTTTTCCTTCCCCCCTCTCTCCTAATCTCACCCCTGGTTTAAGATCTCTGTATCTTGGTTCCTCCCAGAATTATGTGACCTTTGAACTCATGTTGGAGAGTCTATTCCTCAGAAAGTTAAGCTACACTTAACAGTTCGCATTTGGGATGAGCTGAAGTTTTTTCAAAATTCTCGTCCTATATTTCCAGGGGTTCTGTAGACTGCATAAAGCTCATCAACGAGGAACATTTTATCAGCGGAAGTGATGACGGGTAAGAATGTGGGTTTTTTTTTATCAAGTTTTGCTGTTCAAATTTTGCAGGTTCAGGTTTCATGTGTCTATGTTCCTTTCGTGTACAAAAAGTTTTTTGAAATAAAGGCCTCATTTTGAGGGGTTTTATTTCTTCGCTGCTTTAATATTTTGTCTATTACAGGTCCATTTCGTTATGGAGCGTTCTGAAGAAGAAGCCGGCTGCAGTGGTGAAGAATGCTCACTCCAAACGCTTTGACACCATCACCAACGGTCAGTCGCAGACGCAAAACACTGTCTATCCCAAGGAAGAGAACTGGATTTCATCTGTTGCTGCATTACAGAGTAGTGATTTGCTGGCTTCAGGTAACACAGAAAGCATTTTTTTGGTTGGCTATTTTTTGGAGGTCTTCGGTTCAGATCCCACTCTGGTCCAATTATTTAAGCACAGAAAATTGTTTAAAAATCTTGATTAAAAATGTTTGCCTAAAAAAACAGGGTTGCCACATAAAATGTCATGCACTGATCTACTGGCTTTAGGTAACAAAATTGGATCTTTTTTTATGTCAATTTTTCTACAGGTCCCAGGTTCAGTTCCAACTCCCCTCAATTACTTTGTGCAGCACCGAAATTGCTTGAGCACACAAAATATTTGCTTAGGGAAAAACAGGTTACCATACATTATATCTTGCACTGATCTACTGGTTCCAGGTAACGCAGAGTGGATCCTATTTATAATTTTTGTATTTTGGAGGTCCCAGGTTCAGTTCCCACTCCAGTCAATTCCATTGTTAAGCACAAAAAAATGGCTTAGCACAGAAAATAGTTGCTTAGGAAAAACAGTTTACCACATAAAATGTCACGCACTGATTTACTGGAAACAAAGAAGGAATCCTATTTGTTTATTGTCAATTTTCTGAAGGTCCAAGGTTCATGTCCCACTCCATTCAAACTGTTTGTTCAGCACGGAACTTTGTTAAGTATAGAAAATATTTGCCTTGGAGACAAACAGAATACCACATGAAATGCATACACTGACGTATAGCTTCAGGTAACACAGAAGGGATCCTACACTTCGGTACTCTATAAAACGGTTGTGTCAATTTGTAATTTAGACGGTTGTGTTTTTATTGTGACCAGCAGGTTCTAAAGATTCCAAGATCCGCCTTTGGCAGTGTTCGGACGGCTACCGGTCCTTACAGCCCCTTGCTAGCATAGACATTGTGAGTATTAAAGAAAATCCAACGAAAGACAGAATTGGGATGGCTTCAACAATATGTACTATTACACAGTGGTATTGGGGTCCTTCCCAAGACTTTTAACTCTCATTTTGCTAGGTCTGTCTCGCACTCTCAGTGTAAACTTCGCACTTGAGCTTGATTCAGGTAAAATTTGAATGTTTGCCTGGTGACTACAGCGGTAGGAGTAAGTTTGTGTGGTTCTGAAAAAGTACCGGTGGGAAACTTACTCTTATAAGCTTGAGTTGTTGAGTTTTGGAATCCAGTCTTGGCTGTCGAAAATAGACACTTGTTTATATTTTATGGACCTTTTATTTCTTGACGTCTGCCAGTTCTATTTCTGTGATGCCGCACACCCACTTGATAAGTTAGACTGTGAAAAACAATGAACCTTTAGTGTAACATTTGTGAGCAGAGTTTGGACTGGTTGCCATAAACGTATAAATGAAAACATTATTGTTTGGCTCATGAATATGGGAATTTGCATTTGTTTAAAAAACCCAAAAGGGCTAGATACACCCTCGCAAATGGCGATTCAGAGACGGACAGTGATAGTATAATCAAAGTACATGTCAAAAATTTTATTAAAACAAATCTATATTTTAAGGTCTTCATTTGCCTTTGTGTGTGAACTTTGTTTCAATGTTATTCTGCGCTAGTAAGCAGGAGGTCGTGGGTTCGAGTCCCACTCAAGTAGTTTTGCAAAAAAAAATTCTCACAATCACTCGGGACAACACTGAGTTATACATTGTTTATGAAAATATGTCGGCTAAGGGCAAAACCCAATGTTGAATTTACATCACTCTGACGCAGATTCAATCTTATGAATAATTGTTTTCCCTACTTGTGCAGGTCGGCTTTGTCAACGCGATGCAGTTTACCAGCGACGGTAGTCTACTTGTGGCCGGTGTGGGGCAGGAGCACCGACTAGGAAGATGGTGGCGGCTGAAAAATGCCAGGAATAGCATTGTCATCATTAAACTGAAGAAAAAAGCCGACGGGAAACAGTGACGGGCAACCAGGGGTTGTAGGAATCTTCAAGGCATATATGATCATTCGCTTTACTCATATTTTAGTTATTTCCAAAAATAACATCACTTCAAAATTTAATGAAGAATGTTGAAAACCTAACCTGATGAAGTTTCAGCTAAGCGGCTTTTACGCTTTTTGAGAAAACAGTGCAAAAATCATGCACAACGCGATTTCGTCCATAGCACTCTGTATGTATTTCCCAAAATCAGTCCATTGACTGATCATTGGAAATCGCCTACGTTTCTTGATTTCTTCTAAACAACAGCAAGCCAGATGAATAATTTCACAGGGTGTTTAGTACCAGTATAATCTTTAACCCAAGTAAGTTTTTCAACAATAATTCTGTAGGATATTTTTGTAAACTGCAAATGATCCTATGGCCTTTAATAACCCGACAAAAAAAACATTTGTAGGAAAACAGGAATTTCCTTGTTGGAAAAACGTGAAAAAAAAAAAAAGACTTCTTCAGGAAAACAATTAAAAAGGATTTGACTTTTGCACTAGTAAGCTAGGAATGTGGGGCGAGTCCCATCTGAGTTCGGCTGTGGATATTTGGGCACAATTGCAGAATACCCCGCCACTCAATCTATGCACCTCATAGCCGGCTACGGAGTCACGGTTGATTGCCCTCAATAAACCTTCTCAGCGCTACATGTACCTGTACGTACTTGGCCTATACACACGTCATGCCCCACTGCACTCCCACTCCGTATCCGCGTAGCCAGCAACAGGGTAGTTGGTTTGGACTCGGAATTTTTTCAGCAACTCCCATTCCTTTTGTAATGCTTCGTTATCAATCATTGTCAAGGGGACTCCCACTTAGTATCCGCGTAGCCGGCAACAGGGTAGTTGGTTTTAACTTGGCATTTTTTCAGTTGTTCTTTTCCAGTGATTCCAACTGCATAGCCAGAGATTTTAGTGGCGGGGTATTCTGCAATTACTCCGATATTCGTCCCACTAGATCTCGAAAAGCACTGAGGAAAGTGCATTAACATTGCCTAGGTAAAGAGCAAGTATGACAACAAAAATATGATATAAAAAATTTACAAACAGATGTAAAAGCATTTGCTGCATTTTTATTTTTGAAAATGCCAAAGAGACTTTTTGGAAACAGTAGTTTTTAGGAATTTGACTTTGAGTTCATTCAATGTAATTATTACACTGCTGAAGCTAGCGAAAAGTTTGTTTGATATATTTAAATTCAATTGATTCACGCTAACTCTGCTTACAATATGTCTTTGTTCATAATTTTATTTTAATAATACAATTACAAACCTGTTCGCATTACTGGTCAATCATGCACACTGAATAAATTTACATAAAGTGAACATATGAACACAAATTTGAGTTTCTCCCTTTTTGGTTTTTTAATTTTGTCCAAACGGGTACGGAATATACTTTCTACATGCCTAAAGTTTTCTTTCCATAATTGCATTTTATTCCACGTGTTCAACATTATAAACATTTTCAAGAAACATGCACAAGAAGTTGACGTGTATTCTAGTACAAAGAAATAACACTTTCAGAAGGCAAGACATGTAAAGCAACTGCAGATTACAAATACATATTTTTGGCGCATGTTTTACAGTACATGTATATAAAAAACCTAAGCAGTATAAGCATACACGCACTAGTTTTATTATATTGATACAGTTAATGTGATTTTAGGATAAAAGAAGCCAAAATGATATCTGCTTTTCTACTAAATTTGTCAAAATTGCCAAAAGCATTACAGTCAAGCACAATTATTACACAAAGTGGTTTGAACGAGATAACATTTGCAACGTACACATTTCGTCAGTCCCGACCAAAACGTACACATATCTATGAGAGGAAATCTGCTTAATACGAGCAGTGGTAGCATGAGTACGACGAGCGTGTACATCGGCCTGGTTGCAGCATTATCAACAACGTTACAATGAGTACATTTTGAAAGTGTCTCTTCAATTACTCATTCTCACTAAATCCAGGAGTAAGGTGCCAATAATTGTCGCGCTATTAAAACGCAAACCTGCTCATAAATCTGTGCTGCGGTTTAATAACAATGAAAATCTGGAATGGGAAAAACCATCACTTCACATATTGTAAAATACAGGATAATATGATTGAGCTTGTATTTACAGTGTTTGACTGTGTATATTTGCCAAGCAGTTCCCAAAACATGGGCACAGACGTAACTGATTCAATTCTCTTTCATTTTGGGCCATTTCATAAAGCTCAGACTGACATTTTTACAGAACCTGTGACATGAATATTGGTTTGGGGAAAGCAGTCTCTTCAACTGTTCAAGAAAAAAAAGCGCTTTCCATTCATGGCCACGTTATGTTTTTGGCAACTAGAGGCGGGGGCATACTAGAACGCACACAACAATGTCTAATCCTAGCTTGGCAATATAAGGCGAAATTATTTTTGAAAAAGGCAAACTTTCCTTTCTGGAATGATTACATGCCTTCAGTCATAACATCTCTCATCCAGGTGACATAATTGACGACTTTGCTGTAGAATCCATACTTCTCAGCCTGGGAGCACCCGTCACCCCAGCTAATAACCCCCAGCAGGTGCCACTTGTTGCCCTTCTTCATTGCCAGAGGTCCCCCGCTGTCCCCCTGGCATGCGTCACCTTGCGCAGCCTGCCGAAACCCGGCGCAGAACATGTTACCAGTCAGGAGACTGCCTGCCGACTCTCGACATGTCACCTCAGGGACAATGGGAACGTAGACTTCCCGTAGATACCTCGGGTAACTTCCTCGAAAGATGATCCTACCCCAGCCAGCGATACGGGCATCCTCCCCAGGCACCAGTAACCTCTCCGAGAGCCGCAACTTGGGCAGGCAAATCGGGCAGATGTACTCCGTAAACTCTGGTACCCTTGGATCTAACTCCAGCAAGGCGATGTCGTTGTCGTTGTCGAAGGCGAAGTCGTTGTCGAAGGAATCCCTTCGATAGTCCTCATGAAGCACAATCCGAGAGACTCGGAACTTCATCTCGCTGTCTTCGATAACTGTCGAATCGTGATCGCCCAAACGGACCTCGATTTGCTCAGTCTGGTAGTAATGATCTGGCCCCTTGATGCAGTGTGCTGCAGTGACCACCCAGCGATAGTTGATCAGGGATCCGCCGCAGAAGTGTTTGGCAAGATGACGATGCCAAAGCCGGGCAATCCACGGGGATGATCCCTTCTGGGCAACCTCGCCGTTTACGATGCGGAATTTGTCCTTTGGCTTTGTAGAGTTTGCAGCCTCCCTGGCCGTCACAAGGCCACAGACTGTTTGAAAGTCAGAAAGGAAAAACAAATAATAACAATTGTTCCACATTAAATATCACAATAATATTGCAAGCAACTTAGCATCAAACTTTTGCTACAGTGATTATCTATCTGTATACTAAATACAGTCATGGATCCAGGGGTTTCTAAGATGTTGTAGTGAACCCAATCCATCTTTGCAAGGTAACTGTATTAAAACAAGCATGGAATCATATTGTACAAATTCCTAAAAAGCTGTATCTAACATAGACTGGTGTCTTGGGTCCTGGCTCACTTATTCCACCCCTCACCACGTCCTGAAAAGGAAACTTGACCAAATGTCTGTCACTCAGACAACAATTAACTTACCATCTGACACATCCAGACTGGATCTGACTGTCAGTTGGGCCGAGACCGAGTCAAGCTTGACATCCTCTTCGCTGTACACCACGCAGGAGTACGTCCCACTGTCAGTCACCCTGGCGCCGCCGACCACCAGGTTGTCTGCAAAGATGGGGTAGATTCTCTCATTGTAGATGACTGTCGTACCGTCTTTCTCCCAGATGATGTGAGGACTTCCTGCGGCTGAGCAGGACAGGACGTGATCCGCGCCGTCCGTGATGGTAGCGTCCTCAGGCGTGGTCAGAAAGTCAACAGATTCCTCAACCTCACTGCTGATGTAGTCTAAGGGTATGGACTCAATGCTTGACAACTCTTCACCAACTGCAGCAATAGAGAATTATCACAGACAGTTATTTTAAATCACAACATGGAAGTATTTCGAGATACACAAGAGATACACAGTTTGGAGAGACTTTTAGTTTCTGCAAATGAGCTGTTCTTTTCAATTCAAATTTCTTGTGCATGTAGAGGGCTCTTATTGACCCACGAGACCCAGCCTACATTGGGCCACTGGAAAGTCAGCGTTGCCATTGTAGTAGGTAAAGATCGTATGGTGCCGTGGGCATTAGTAGGCAAGCCTTCAAAGTTGCGATGGACGGCAAGAACTGAGAAAAACACAGAGCCAACACCCGGCACTGTCCAAACTCTCCGTGTCGGACCGAGGTCCAACCACGGATCCTACACACAAGGATGAACGACTGTTCTGAGCTCCTATACGAAATGCATAGTCTATGTAGTAGACCCATGGCCAATGCCATGGGTCTATGATAATGTGAGCAGATTCGCTGATTAATTAGGCAAGACCCCGCCCGTTCGCATGTTGTGCCATTTTGTCGGTTTTCGCCCCCATGACATCTAAAACGGAAATAGTCTTAACCTTTAAGCAAAACCACTCCTTAATATGTAAGATAGACTTGTTCCAAAATTGTTACAAATAAATACTTCAGGATAAAACAAACTTGTGCAGTTTTGTCATCATGGATGAAGTATTTACCCAGGAAATAAACATCAAATGTAACACCTTTTTCGAGGAGAACACCGTTTTATACCCAAATCTCATTTTTAATTAGGCTTTCTTTAAAAAGTTTTAGAGAGATATGGTCCCAAACCGATATAACATATGCGACATTTCATAGTTCATTTTAAAGCTAAAGATATTGTGCTCAGCGTTAACATGGTTATGTAGTTATCACTAATCAGATTTCAATAATAAAGGCCAAAAACGTAGGATCATGAATATTCAAAAATATAGGTAGCTGGCTTGACAGAACTCGACAGCAGATCGAGCGCAGAGCCCTGCAAATTTGAAAGCTAGCACGCGCAGTGAAGCGGTTAAGCTGTCTGGGTCTTTGTTGACAAAATATTCATGGTAATTGCCACCTGTACGGGTCGTTATCAAGCGTCTAACCAGGAGTTTGGCAGAGACGTTCATCCTTGTGTGTAGGATCCGGGGTCCAACACACAGATTTTAGGAACACTAATTTTCACACTAGCAAGAATCCAACACAGCTTCCATCAAGGGCGGATCCAGAGAGGTTACTGCCAGGGGAGCAGAGGGTGTGCCGGGGGACGGAAGGGCTCTCTCAATTGTGAAAAGAAAATTCTCGGTCACTGCCATGGGGCGGGCGCTCCCTTCGCACCCCTTGGATCGTCTGTCTATACGCAGGTCCAGTGCTCTAGCTACATACATGAGTAAAATCCAAGCCTGGTCGGGACCAAGGTTCAGAGGCTCTACCTGGGTAGAAAATCCACTAGAGCTAATGTGCTTCCCAAAGCACCGATATCAGCCTAAATAGCCGTTTTAACGGTTTGTCTGAATACTGACTCGCACTGACCACAAGGTGACCATTGCTACATGTGGCTGAAATCGGCAAAAGACTGTATGAGAAGCATTACTATGAACATTTGACATTAAGGTCCGCCGAAACATGACATACAATAGCCGCCTAGACAATACATGAAACAATAGATAATGCCTGTAGATGAATCCGCATTAAACATCAAAAATTAGTCACAGCAATAGTGGTGTTGATTGGCCTCCGTGCTTTTGAATACGGGGCGGAGTATCTGGCCGAATACACGGCCAGCTTTACGCAGGTACGGTGGCACTGCCGTTAAACAAAGCGAAAGAATGCAGTATCCAAACACCACTACAGTGGTTGCGTGAAAGTCTATGAAGAGTGCGGCACTGTGCGTGCAATTGCCTGTCATAGGATGTGCGCATGGGTGATATCGTTTTTGCATGCCACAAAACATCCACAGTATCATGCATGGTGGTTTAAAACCTCAGAATTCCTATGTTTTTATATTGTTTTTACGTACGTTTACAAAATGATAAACTTGAAATAACTCGACAACCAAATAAGTCAGGAATATAAAAATTTGAGAATAAGAGAAAAAAAATACACTAAACAGGGCTGCAAAGATTTAAAATGTAAACAGCTTTTTAATTTTTTTCTTAAAATGACCCCTACTGACCAATAGGTGACCACTGGCAAAATTCTGTGAACAACTTTTGTGAGGCTTGGTCCAAAGACAGGCAACTGGCCAACTTTTACATCAATTGGGTTAAGACTGTGGGAGAAGAAGCATTTAGTTCATTAAATGACCACTATATACTGACCAGTGGATGACCATTGGCTGGATTTTATGAACATGGCTATAGGTAGGGCATGTGTCAATGTTTGATTTGACCAAGTTTATTTGAAATCGGCTGAATAGTTGAGGAGTTATGGCCATTTTTTCCATTGGTCACGTGACCGTTTGCCCGAAGAAAGAAAGAAAGAAAGAAAGAAATTGGACGATCACAGTATATCAGCGTGCTTTGCACGGCTGATATATAAAAAATCTACAGCCAACCTGTGAACACACCGGTGTAAGCGTAAACGGTATGCCTTGCCTACCCATGTTCAACATAACCTCCCTGCTCCTGTTCAGGGTTGACCCGTGTTTATTTCCAACCCGGGCTAGGAAAGACAATAGTATGAAAAGACCTCAAGACCTCATAACTTATTCTCTCTAAATCCAGGAGAGAGGTGCCAATAATGTCGCGCTATTAAAACACTAACCTGCTCATTAATCTGTGCTGCGGTTTAATAACAATGACCGCCTGGAATGGGAACCATCACTTCACATATTATAAGGTACAGGATAATATGATTGAGCTTGTATTTACAGTGTTTGACTGTGTATATTTGCCAAGCAGTTCCCAAAACATGGGCACAGACGTAACTGATTCAATTCTCTTTCATTGTGGGCCATTTCATAAAGCTCAGACTGACATTTTTACAGAACCTGTGACAGACTATTGGTTTTGGGAAAACAGTCTTTTAAACTGTTCAAGAAAATAAAGCGCGCTTTCCATTAATGGCCATGTTATGTTTTTGGCAACTAGAGGCGGTGGCATACTGAAACGCTGACTAAACCTAGCTTGGCAATATAAGGCAAAATTCTTTTTGGAAAAGGCAAACTTTCCTTTCTGGAATGATTACGTGCCTTCAGTCATAACATCTCTCATCCAGGTGACATAATTGACGACTTTGCTGTAGAATCCATACTTCTCAGCCTGGGAGCACCCCTCACCCCAGCTAATAACCCCCAGCAGGTGCCACTTGTTGCCCTTCTTCATTGCCAGAGGTCCCCCGCTGTCCCCCTGGCATGCGTCACCTTGCGCAGCCTGCCGAAACCCGGCGCAGAACATGTTACCAGTCAGGTAACTGCCTGCTGACTCTCGACATGTCACCTCAGGGACAATGGGAACGTAGACTTCCCGTAGATACCTCGGGTAACTTCCTCGAGAGATGATCCTACCCCAGCCAACGATACGGGCATCCTCCCCAGGCACCAGTAACCTCTCCGAGAGCCGCAACTTGGGCAGGCAAATCGGGCAGACGTACTCCGTAAACTCTGGTACCCTTGGATCTAACTCCAGCAAGGCGATGTCGTTGTCGAAGGAATCCCTTCGATAGTCCTCATGAAGCACAATCCGAGAGACTCGGAACTTCATCTCACTGTCTTCGATATTCATCGAATCGTGATCGCCCAAACGGACCTCGATTTGCTCGGCCTGGTAGTAATGATCTGGCCCCTTGATGCAGTGTGCTGCAGTGACCACCCAGCGATAGTTGATCAGGGATCCGCCGCAGAAGTGTTCGGTATGATGTCGATGCCAAAGCCGGGCAATCCATGGGGATGATCCCTTCTGGGCAACCTCGCCGTTTACGATACGGAATTTGTCCTTTGGCTTTGTAGAGTTTGCAGCCTCCCTGGCCGTCACAAGACCACAGACTGTTTGAAAGTCAGAAAGGAAAAACAAATGATAACAATTGTTCCACATTAAAAATAACAATAATATTGCAAGCAACTTAGCATCAAATTTTTTGGTACAGTGATTGTTCATCTGTATACTAAATACAGTCGTGGATCCAGGGGTTTCTAAGATGTTGTAGTGAACCCAATCCATCTTTGCAAGGTAACTGTATTAAAACAAGCATGGAATCATATTGTAAAAATTCCTAAAAAGCTGTATCTAAAATAGACTGGTGTCTTGGGTACTGGCTCACTTATTCCATCCCTCGCCACGTCTTGAAAAGGAAACTTGACCAATATGTCTGCCACTCAGACAACAATTAACTTACCATCTGACACATCCAGACTGGATCTGACTGTCAGTTGGGCCGAGACCGAGCCGAGCTTGACATCCTCTTCGCTGTACACCACGCAGGAGTACGTCCCACTGTCAGTCACCCTGGCGTCGCCGACCAACAGGTTGTCCGCGAAGATGGGGTAGATTCTCTCATTGTAGACGACTCCCGTACCGTCTTTCTCCCAGATGATGTGAGGACTTCCTGCGGCTGAGCAGGACAGGACGTGATCCGCGCCGTCCGTGACGGTAGCGTCCTCAGGCGTGGTCAGAAAGTCAACAAATCCCTCGGCTTCACTGCTGATGTAGTCTGGGGATATGGACTCCACGTTTGACGACTCTTCACCAACTACAGCAATAGAGAATTATCACAGACAATTATTTCAAATAACGACGTGGAAGTATTTCGAGATACAAGACATACACAATTTGGATGAGAGACTTTTAGTTTCTGCAAATGAGCTGTTCTTTTCAATTCAAATTTCTTGTGCACGTAGAGGGCTCTCATTGACCCACATGACCCAGCCTACATTTGGCCTCTGGAAAGCCATTGTAGTAGGAAAAGATCGTATAGTGCCGTGGGCATTAGTGGGCAAGCCTTCAAAGTTGTGATGGACGGCAAGAATTGTGAGAAAAATGCAGAGCCAACACCCAGTGCTGTCCAAAATTTGTGTGTTGGACCCAGGTCCAACACACAAATTTCGGGAACCCTTTTCACACTAGCAAGAATCCAACGCAGCTTCCATCAAGGGCGGATTCAGAGAGGTTACTGCCGGGGGAGTGGAGGGTGTGCTGGGGGGATGGAAGGGCTCTCTCAAGTGAAAAGTGACCTTATTTGAGAAATTGGTCACTGCCATGGGGGGGGGGGGGGCACTCCCTTCACACCCCCCTGGATCCACCACTGTCTATACGCAGATCCAGTGCTTACATGTACATGCATGGGTAAAATCCAACCCTGTATGGGCCCAGGGTTAAGAGGCTGTACTCGGGTAGAAAATACAAAATCTATAGCCGAACTGTGCACACACCGGTGTAAGCGTGAACGATATGCCTTGCCTACCCATGTTTGACATAATTAACCTGGTTCTGCTCAGGGTTGACCCGTGTTTATTTTCCACACTGCCAGGAAAGACAAAATTGTGAAAAGACCTTAAGACTACCAGCTGACTCACTTCGAAGCACTATAGGAGCCTTTATGGCGGGTTGCTCATGCAGTTGCGCCTGGCACGAGTAGATGCCTTCATGTTCTGCCTCAAAGACTGGGATAATCAGGGTGCTTCCCCCGGGAACCTCTGCGATGTAAACTCCCTCAGTGGATTCACCTGAATAAAAAACAAAAACAAAACAAAGTAGTAAGTTTGTGAATGAAATTATTTCTACAGATCTAGCTTTTATTATAGTCCCTGTACTGTTTCAAGCTGGTTATTCCATGCACTGCCTCAAACCAACCGAGCATTCTATGGTTATCATGAATCCATATTATGGATTCATAATGGAATAAATACAATGTAATACAATGTATTACAGGTGCTGAATGCTGATGGGTTAATCTTACCAATAATATTAAAGGGAATGTACATCATTGGCTTTTGCTGTAATTTACAGAAATGAACTATTTGAGGGGTTAATATAAGAAATAAAATATTGTAACCACTGACATATTTGAAGTTTTGAGTTCGAAAATACTGGAATCACCAAGAAAACAAAAAAACCTTCAAGTAGTCTGGCTTCCTGACTCCACTAAAGATGAAATGGATCAATTTATAGATGCCGGAAAATTGTAAGGTAAGGGAACCAGTGTAGCTGGCCTGCACCCGTTCGTGAACATGTAACCAATATCAAACAAAACTTGGACTAAAAAATGGTAAACTTGGAACAGTAGTTGAAAAATAGTTGATAATCTATACAAATTACCACTTTTCTTAAAAATGACTTCACACCAGGTGCCATAATTTTACAGGATGATTTAGACTGTCATTTACCAACATCCTAGTAAAAGGTATTTTGTAAAAATGTTGTAGTTTTGTTTTTGATGTTTGCAAATGTTGTATATTCCCTTTAAACAGTTCTTATATGGCGCATTATACAAAAATTTCTCTATGTACATAGAGAAATTAACAAACATGAGTGTGTCTTAAGCTGTGATTTGAAATGTTCCAAAAAGGATGGAGGTTATTCCATTCTTTCGGTGCTGCATATTGAAACGTCTGTCGGCCATAAGACATAAGAGTTAAATGATGTTTTGCGCTGGAGCAAAGATTCCTTGATGGACGGTATTCAGTTATTAATTATTTTACCTTGGGTACATTATAAACTCACTTACAGTGGATAATTTATTGTAACTTCATTACTATGGCAACTTTAAATAAACAATTACACGAAACTCATAATGGGTTGAATGCATTCGTGACTATCAGCAAAACACACAAATCATTAAATAGAATTGTCTTTTTTTGAACCAGATTTATGCTTTAACTCCAAATCAAGAGATTAAGTAAATAATTATAAAGATAAAAGAAAAATTGTAATCATTAAAGGGAATATACAACATTTGCAAACATCGAAAAATAAAACTACCAAGTTTTTAAGAAATAGCTTAATAGGATGTTGGTAAATGCGCGAGTCTAAAGCATCCTGTAAAATTATGGCACGTACCTGGTGTGAAGTCATTTTCAAGAAAATGGTATTTTTGTATAAATTTCCAACGGTGACCGGCCGACCACCGTTGGAAAAACCCAGCTATATTTCAACTACTGCTCCAAATTTACCCTTTTTCAGTCCAAATTTTGTTTGGTATTGGTTACATGTTCACGAACGGGTGCAGGCCAGCTAGACTGGTTCCCTTACCTTACAATTTTCTAGCAACTGTAAATTGATCCATTTCATTTTTAGTGGAGTCAGGGAGCCAGACTACTTGAAAAATTTTGTTTTTCTTGGTTTTTCCAGCATTTCCGAACATAAAACTTCAAACATGTCAGTGTAACAATATTTGATTTAAACTAACCCCTCAAATACTCCATTTCTGAAAATTACAGCAAAAACCAATGATGTACATTCCCTTTAACAGATATTGACACATATACCTTGCAATTAAGAATTTAGTATTAGGCCAAAAAAAAAAATAAGTCGGTCTCTGGTCAGCGCGCGCGTCGATTTTAATCATGCGCGTCGATCTTTTTTTTTTCCAAAATGTTCCGCGGTAGCTCCAACAGTGCCCTCTATTTCCGCACCTCCTCAATTTTTTTTACCAAAGAGCACCAAGGAATGGGAAATTGCACCAAGGCAAATGATCGAAAGCACCAAGGCAAATTATGGAGGACACCAATGTACATGAAGACACCAAAAAAGCAAAATAGTACCCCACCTTGTCTGTACAATCCAAGCTTGAAGAAAAAAAAGAAAAAAAGCAAAAAAAAAAAAAAAAGCCACGTGGCCGCGTCAATTCCGGAACTTTGGTCTGACCAGAGACCGAATATTTTTTTTTTTTTGGCCTTACCATCACACAAGGCCACAGTGGCATTACCTGCTTTTGAGTCCAGGTGGGGCAAAATGGATAAAAAACTGGGGAAGAAAATGGTCTCATATTTGTTTGTTCATAAAAAAAAAAAAGTCAATGCACAATAACAGTCTGCAATTTTGTATTATGCAATATTGAAGTTGAATTTGTTGGTTATTATTTCTTGGCATACCTGCTGGTAGTTCTCTGTTTTCCTTAAACCACTTGACCGTAGCGCCCTCTAGGTTGACGCTGCACTGTTGCTTGACAGGGTCCCCTAGCTGTAAGTTGGTCACGTCCACGGGTTTGTTGACAAACTCCAGTAACGCCGCTGGAGCAGTGGTCACTTCTGGTTCATAGCTGGCTGTGCTGACTTCTAAAGCTACAAAAATTGTTCATTTAAAAAAATTTTTATAATGAACCTAATTATTTTCCTCTTCTTGGTTTATTTGAAACTTTGTTTTTAAAATACATATCCTTTCTGCATCTGAGTGATCCTTGTTTGTTATATCCCAGGTTTGCAGGATTACTAGAGTTAATACTAGCATTTTGACTTTGGACGTGATCCCAAGCTACATGGCATACAGTGCATATATGCATCATGTTTATGGCTTCTGACTAGCGTTCCTTTTGAACAAAGACATTGACAAAATGGGGAACTGCCAATACAGGGCTGGATAGCTCAATTAATAAGAGCACCAGCTATAATGGCAATCCAGAGGTCGCAGGTTCAAACCCAGCTCTAGTCAATATTTCTTTTTCAACTTTTAAAAATTATTCATAAATACCTAAGACAGTTGGTTGAGAGCCTGTCACGTGGCCAGTTTTAAACAGTTGATAAAGACATAGCTGGCTGGTCTTAAACACCTTTCCAGTGTCACATGACATTGTGACTCCTATGAAATCCGGTGCCAGCACTATTTTATTGGTTGAACGTTCACAGTCCTCACATAGGCATGCCCAATACTACCTGTGAGTCAGTATTTCTAGTCCTGTGCACCACATCACGCAGCACGCTTGACACGTGCGTCAATCTCCATATAAGGAGTTGTTTACCAGAGGACCTTACCATTGTATGGCCGAGGGATGTTTTGCTGATCGAAATTGTTGACAACATTTTATTTTTGACTTTTGGACGGAAAAGTTCTGATTTTTGGACCGAAAAGGTATTTGTGAATGGGAGTATAAATTGGTATCTGTGAGGAACATGTAAGAGACCACATTGGGCTGATCTCGAACTGCTGCAGAAAAATGGTCTTGAGGCCTGATGAACAGGGGTAATAATTGTGAAGACTTTTTTTGAGACCTTTGGTTTATAAAGAGCGCTATATAAGCATTGCTTCTAATTTTACCTTGACTCACAAATGATGCACGGAAGCCGCCCCTCTCATCCGCAGCATCAGAGACGAAACTAATCACTAACACACCGGTGGTTGACTGGACGTCATCCGGGAGGTCCGCGCCACAGAGCCTCACTAGAGGATCAGCGTCTACAAATGGAAATTCACAGTGTCGCATCGATTGTTATGTCTCATGTTAAGTTGCAGGGCAGTGAACAAAAAGTAGTACACATGTGAGTATGTGGGGTACAGGCATATGCTAAATGTCACTCCAAAGATGATGTAATACCAACAACAAATCAAAACCTTATTAACACTGTTTGTTAGCCAACACTTTTAAATTTGTGTGCGGCTATGTTCCTTTAGCTCCTTTGCTAGAGAATTCCTATAAAACTGCAGTAACATTCCAGGGAACAAAGCCAGATAGAGATAATTGATTCATTGCTCATAAGAAATAAAAATCAGCATTGTGGAAGCAAACGTTGTATGTGTGGGAACAAAAAGATACCAACATCAAAAATTGACAGTTTTTTTACAAAAAAATAATATTAAAAAATCAAAGTGTGTCAATTCCAAGCAGGCGCGTACGCAGGGGGGGTGTTTTGGCTGTTAAACACCCCCCTTTGCCATGTAAAAATATGGAGGGAAAAGAGAGTTATGTGACCGAGCGCGGAACAGTTACAAATTATGTGCATGTTCTCAACTTTAAGCTTTGAATACAGAAGACACTTTATAAGAGCAAGAATACATAGGCCTATATGTATTTGAAACAAATGAAACAAACTATCCCCTCAATTTTAAAAACTTCTGCTAAAAAAATCAGGGGAAAAGTGGCCAGGAAACGCCTCAGATTGCACCACAGAGCATCTACGATCCAAAATTTCCCGGGGCCCTTAACCCTAAAGGGGGCGGGGGGGGGCGGAATCCGCCCCCCCCCTCAACATTTTCCGTGATAGCCTCTGAAAAAATTTTTTCGCGACCCGAGCTGTTATGACTTTTTAGCCTCGAGCTTTGCGCATCTTTTGATACCAAAAACATAAAAATCGGACAACGTGTTGCCGCGTAGCGAAAAATTTTCCGGCGCTACGCGCCGTGAAAATTGAATTTTCGCATATACGTCGTGTACACAGAGCAGAATTGCCATTCGTACATATGAATAATTAATTAGCCATAATTCCAAAACCCTTTGACCTATAGTCATGACATTTCTTTGGTATGTTTAGGAAGAGTTGCTCTATGCATGTGCCGAGTTTCAAAATTTTCGTCACTCGATGGCCGAGATTTTAGGGGGGCCGCCCCCCCCCCCCCCCGGCTGAGAGATGGTCAAAATCACCCGGCCCCTTTAGGGTTAAGCGGGCCCCGGACCCCACGCCGTAAGTGCTTCGCGCTCCGCGCTCGCATTAGTCCTCCGGCCAAATTCCCTCTATGCTAATTTCACCCTAGCGGTGCCCCCACCTTATTTGTACCTCATTCAGCGAATGGCTGAGGCTCGGACTACAAGTGGCCTAAATCCCTTTCCAAAATAGAAAATTGTGAAAAAAATACGGAGATGGAACATGGTTCTCAACTTTGAGTACATAACAAACTTTATGAAGAACAAAAAAAAATAACAAATTTTAATGGAATTTTCGATGTTTAAAATGTTTTCTAAACGGTGGAAGTGGCCAGGAATCGCCTCAGATTGCACCACAGAGCATCTAAAATCCAATTTTTTCCCCGGGCTCCTTAAGCGGGCCCCGGACCCCACGCCGTAGGGGCTTCATTACAATTCTAGGCCCCCCCCCGGCAAATGGCAGTCTGAATCCGCCCCTGTGACCAGAGCGCATTTGTATCCTGTATCTGGAGTTTGGCCTTAGGGGTGGGGGCGGTTTACACAAAGAATTAGATTTCCAACGGATGAGAATCATGAGATCCAGGGGACGAAGCTGAGTAATTTTAGCCAATTACAAGAACAGATCCTAGCACTTCCGCAGCCCGTGTCACTTTTTTTCTTGAATTTCTTCTTTTTTTTGTTTAAATGCTGTTGAGGGAGGGGACTGCCCACATTGACCCCGTACTCATATGTTCATCATAAGACACAGAACATGTTGTTTTTTTTTTTCAATTTACTATGTTTGGCGCCAACACAAACTCCTGACTTTTATTTTAGCGTTAAGTTTAGCCCACTGATACTATTTTTATTTCGGGCGACAACACAATGTACCATCTTCATTTCTAGCGTCACAAATGATGACATCCAATTTTGAAACACCCCCCTTGAAAAAGTCCTGCGTACGCCACTGATTCCAAGTGTCACAATTCACAAACGGCTTGAGATTTGGATTTGTTAAAATGCACATTCAGTGCTGAATTCATTTGATGTTTTGCAGTCATATTCAAAGGATATCAACTTCTTTCCAAAACTTCCTTCAGAAGTTAGGGCCTTATCTCAAAAGGAAACCTTGAGTTCTTGCCAAATTTTAACTTGAGCAAATCACTTGAGCAAATCACTTTTGCAGGAAGATGTACTATTTTTTCTGTAATGCTAAACATACCACGTGCAGTGCTGTCCTTTATCAGAACATAATCGAAGACGCAGAAGAATTCCTCGAGATCAAAGGAGTGAAATGTAAGGTCGATGTGATGATTGGACGGGGCGTTGATCACTATGGTGCAGTCAGCGTTGCTAGGATACGGGCTAGGGTATCCCGGCGAAGTGATGTCGCCATGACGAGCATTGTGCCATACTTGATTGCAGCCTGCATCATCAAGATATGAAGAAACAAAACTAAGAAATTAAAAAAGGTAAGACCATTTGCCTGGATATAGATGAACTGATCTTTTTGCACTTGAGCTTCATAATCATATGTCAGTGAATACTCACAATTTTTGGTAATTAAAGATGCATTCCCCATTCTAATATCGAGTTTCATCTCGAAAAACAGATTTTTTTTTTTCCAATAGCTATTTTCCTAGAAATATAAAAGATATTCACTCTTAAATGAGATCATTGAACGATAAAATGCACCAATGTTAAGTTAGATAAGACAAATAATTTGGCTCTCGCAGGGCACGTCATGGGTGCGCAAAATGAAAGTCCTTTTTAGAGGGTTGCGGATCCCCAAAATTGGAATACAGTAGTTTTTTTGTTAAAACAAAACATACAAATTGAACATTCTTTATGGAGAAAGAAAATCAATTTTTTTTCAAGAGAATAACGGGTGTACATCTTTAAAGTAGCTGTTTGACCAACTCACCATTAACTTCAACAGTCTGCTGATCATCGTCTGCATTCACTGCAGGATCTGTGTTGCCATTGTTGCTGTCCGCTCGCACCGCGACTTCGCCTCCGGAGTTGTCACCACTGATCACCACTGCATCACCATCACCACTAATCCCCCCATTCTGAATCCAGTCTGGTTCACCACCTCGACCATCATCACCACCATGACCTAAATCACCATCAACACCACCCCCATCCCCACCAACCCCACCCCCGTCAGCCCCACCCCCATCAGCCCCACCCGCACCCCCACCCGCACCCCCACCCAAACTCCCACCACCACCCAAACCACCACCAACACCTCCCAAGTCACCACCTTGACCATCCACACCTTGTAAATCCTCACCACCATCACCCCCAAAGTTCCCAATTCCCCGAAAGTGAATCTCAAAACCTCCCCCCGTGTCCGAAGAATCGCTGCGGAACTTGACGAAGACATGCGGACTGGTTGAAGTGAAGTCTGCCGGTGAGGCGCGCCCGCAGTAACGTCCGATTTGAGGGTTTGTGTCATCAGGACCATCGTAGATGATGAGATAATCGTACCTATATGCAACAGCACCCAAAACATGGGGATTACTGTGAACTAGGAAAAGCTAAAAACTGAGTATTCTTAGTTGTTTTGGTTTACGATATTGTGATTTTGTTTGCACTGTACCATTGTGTATTGGTTTCTATCTAATCATTGCTGTCTGTTAAACCAGCACATTTATGTATTGTTTAACTTTCTAATTTTTGTGTTCTCACCCAGGGCCCCTAGAGAGAACAGTTCTAAGACAAATGATTGGGCTACCCTGGTAAAATACAAGGGCAAATAAACAGTGTTGTAGTCCAGTACTTTTTCCGAGTACCGAGTACTGCCGAGTACTTAGGTTTATTACCGAGTACGAGTATGAGTACGAGTATGAGTACTTGTACTTCCGAGTACAAGAACAGGTCTCCGAGTACGAGTACTTGTACTTCTGAGTACGAGTACGAGTACCCTTATTTCCGAATACAGCCAAAAGGCAAACTGGTTCATTGTGCGTAATTGGCCCAGGCCCAGTCAGACCGATAAACAGACCCACTCATGGCTAGTTGTTAAATGTGTTTGTCCGGACGGACGTGCACAGAGGAAAATCAGGACGCTTTGATTTCTCCGCAAGTCAATCAACCATTTCAAACTGAAAGTATCAATAAAAATATGGCCGTGGTAAGTCGAGCTTTACCATTCTTTTCCCCGAGTACTGCTATTCGAGTACGAGTACTTTGATGATCGAGTACAATTTTGACATGTCGAGTATGAGTACTTTGCTGCCCGAGTACGAGTACCTTCATTTCAAGTATGAGTACTTTGACATTCAAGTACGAGTACTCGAAAAAAAAGTACTGGAGTAGTACTCGGGTACGAGTACCGAGTACGAGTACTACAATACTGCAAATACATTTTTAAAAATAATACAAACTCACTGGCAATTCCGTTCAAACTCCACATCAATTGAGACAAAGCTGACAACGATCTGGTTGCCAGGTGACGTTCTCATCCTCCAACTGCAGTCTGCATTGTTGGGGTAGTCCGATGGAAAGCCGGGGCTAGTGAACGATTGGGCGTGTTGCCTAGCAACCAATTCACTTGCACAGGTGTCTGCAAAGGGGGAACAAATCCACAACGTTCAGATAAAAATTGGTCTGTAAGAAATCAAAAAGAGTGTGTTCTCTAAAATATTCCTTGTTTGTATTTCACATGCAAGGCCAACATATAATACTGGCACTTGGAATTTGCAGAGGTTTGTTAAATTTGTCTAAGATAAAATGTCTTAAAAATTATTATAGCTACCATTATTTATGATGGAAGTTTTGTGTTGAGGAAATGTGAATTCAGTATATCAGTAAAGTCCACAGGCTTGCAAGAATATATTCACCAGCTTACTAGGGTGGGACTCGAACCCATGACCTCCTGCTTACTAGTGTAGAAGTCTTACCACTCGACCACTGTGCTTGCCAGTGTCAGTTGGCTGGTTCGAATCTGATATACAGCTGCGAGTTCTGCCATCAGTCACTTTTTAAATATAATGTTTAGGTTGGTGAAGGGAAAAACCCAATATTGATATTATAGCTACCAACATTTCAGGACTAAATTCTTTTTTCTTTCTCTTTTTTTTTGCACGAAGTATGGCCTGGCCCATGTTTTAATCAGCACTACTTAAATAAATATTTGTGATGATGAGTCATTTGTCGGGAATTTTTATTTGGAGATACAGGCCAAAATAGGGCCACTTCATTTACATCTCTTGGTGTTTAATTTACATCTCTTGGTGTTCCAACTTCCATAATTTTTTAACTAAAAATATTATCATCATGAGGTTTTCACAGCAGTAATGCTGAGATTGTGCTCTTTTCAAATCTGTAATAATTTTTTTTTTTTAACCAGGGTCAACAAACGACTCATGTTGCTTGATCGCATCACATTTGTACAGGCACCTCAGTTTTGATTAGGTACATATTTTATTTTGCCAAAAAAAGAGCAAAACTTGCCACCATTCATGCTAATTCTTGTCTTTTGATTGTGTTTGTAAGTTTCTCCAAACATGCAAAACTGTATTTGGAATCAAGAATTTTGGAGAAAAAAATTCCACTGAATAAAAGCTAAGAGACAGAATTAAAAACACTTACCAGTTTGTCGTTTCAGAATATGTCTAATCATGCCAACATTTGCTGTCGTCAGGAACAGAAAGCTGGCTAAGAGACAGCAATTGAATAATAACTGAAACATGATTTTCCCGATGTGATAAACTTTGTGGTTTATCAGGGAGAAATGATAGCAGGTATGTCACAATTTTTGCTTGGCAGCACAATTTCGAAGACGACTTTTGACTGTCGGCGCACAAGAAAAGTTGTATTGGTGGAAATATTGACACATGCCAAATGGCACGCTGCCACAAAAACCCTGTGGCTTTTAGTGGAGGAAGGAAGTTATAGTTGATTGGCAGACAGTTCGGGGGATGTCCCACAAGGATTTCCTTGTTTTGTCCTTGTGTTCAATGTCTGTGGTTCACTGCCACAAAAAGTGATGCATGTACTGAGGAAACTTCTGGACTAATTATCCAAATCTAGCCCTGTTCAAAATCCCCAAGTAAACTGAAATGTAAGGTTGTAGCAGCAGAAATCAAGGCTAAGAAAAAAAGGCTTTGTTTGCAGAGTAAATTAAATAAGCAGAAGCATGTCACAGGTATGCAACAAAATCACAAATACCGGAAGAATGTTGCAACCTGGTGCCACTTTTTTCTTCATGTGTCATCTCAATAAAGGTCAGTAATTGCAAAAATGTTGAAAAGACATGAACCTGGGACTGAGAAACATTTTCAATTTTGTTAGGAAATACTTAGAAAATGTTCTTGACTCTCCATATATAGGCTTTGTACACAACCGCTGAAGTGGCGTCTGGATACTACATTCTTTTTCAAATCCCTGCAAAAGGAAAGTCTCAAAATCGAGACCAAGTTTTTTTTAAATGCTTGGAAAGTTCCAGCACACCTTTCTTTTTCCGTTTTTTTCCCCAGATTCCCACTACAACCAAAAGCTTAAGTATCAAACCACACAGTCTAGTATCTCTGATTTAATTCCTAAGTAACGTAATATATCAGTATACTTGGTCGACTTGAAAAGGACTGGACTAGAAAACTATCCTACCAATGAACATTGGTTGAAAGCAAGGAAAACTATTACAGCAATGCCATAATATACAAATGTTGACTGCTTCGAGTGGTGTAGTAAAACTAGCCTCCCGAGGTGATCCATGAATCAACCAATCTGCTGATCCTGGGTTTTAAAAATGCAATTTTACCGTGCTATTTTTAAAATTTCACCCCCAAAATATATTACTTTCTAAACTCCTGTTTTTCTAGCAATAAAAAAAGGTATTCACTTAGAAATGAGACATCGATCGACCCCCCCCCCCCAAAAAAACTAATCGGCCAGTGTTTATTTATTGAATCATTACTTTAAATTTCGCATTATTGGCCGCCAGACAATAATTCCATTCTCATGGGGTAGGCTGGTTCCAGCCCCCCACAATCAGTATCGATAATGTACCGACCGGGAACCAGTCTGCTCGCAACGTGGATCTGTTTGTGACAGAAGTGAAGACGTCCAAAAAAGAAAAGCGGGAAAAACCAGATTTTTTTTTGTTGGAATAAAACATAGAAGTTGAAAATGTATTAATAGAAAAACACATTGAATCTGTTGAGGAGCGAGGGGAATGCAAATTTATCAAGACTACAACAACCGAAAGGAGTACTCACTCAAATCTGAATAAAATCATAACAGCACAAAATATAATTACCTCTACACAGACTTAGATTCTTTTCACTTGCTTCCTTTTATTTCGTTTGCAAATTCTCTTTCTAAATTTGTGCAATACAGGATGGGTTTCCTGTTTATTTTTCTTACCAACATATGAAAATACACACACACTCCAGATAAGCCCAAAAGGGACGGGGAGATATATCGAACGAATATCCTGGATTGATGAAAGACCAGGAAACACATACAGTATAAACAATTACAGTGATAACATCTGAACGTGTGGGTCGGGAGGTCAATAATAAACTGCATTGTCATAAGAAGAGACTTATAATAAGAATGGACTGAGCCATTAGCCCTAACGGAACTCAACCCGCCAAACCCCAGCAGCATGTTTTGTTGGAATCTGTCAGGATGGGTACAGTACCCCTAAACCGACAGTCTTTTACATTGGGTTGGCACACCTCCAGAATCAAAGTCAGAAATATGTGTGTGCAGTTTCCCAAATGGTGTTGGAATTTGCCAGGATGGGTATGGTTCCTAGTAAATTATGCTAGGGAGTTAGGGTTATAGGCCATGGGCCAAAGCCTGTAACGTGCAATCTCATCTTAACTTTTTAGTGGCAACTTCATTTCTCAGTTATAAGCAGTTTGGAACATGTTAATTGATATTTTACAATGTGCACATCACATCGTTTGCACAAATTAGAAATAAAGGGGACTGTTTCCCCAATGTTACTATACTACATGAGGGCGATCACGATGCATCCCTGCTATTGCGCACCAGCCTTGCCTCCATGGGCGCGTACGCGTTCCTCCATCAACGCCTGGCCGTGGGGAATACGTAAGCGGTGATGCTGACTGGCTACTCAGAGCGTACTGCGCGCGTATTTCGAAGACTGTGCGCCCTATATGCCCTCGCGCGTTGTCTGATTGATTCTACAAAAAAAACTTTCACAAATTTAAGCTCCGTGTCACGCGTTAAATAACGACTTCTATTGTTCATGCCGATTTCCTATTTATCTGTTGTGTCAAGCTGGAAAGCATTTGAACTTAAAACATAGAAGTTATGGCAAAAATACTATTTTTGACCAAAAATGGGCAAAATAATGACAACATTTTTTTCACAAGGTTAAAGTGCAATTTGGGCAACTGTGAACAACCAGATTCAGATTCAGCACTATCAAATTAGTAAAGTTGAACTTATTGCAAGTTGACACCAGAAAGTTAAGACGAACCTCAAATTCTAGACCTGATACAGATTTTGGCCCATGGCCTAGTAGGACCACCCCCTTATCTACAAAAGTTTACATAATATCAAAATCAGAATCCATCTCATCCTAATTGAACAACAAATACAATCTAAGTAATGCACACACTCTGAGCCTTGATATATCTCATTATATAAACTGCAGGCACAATACGAAATACAATTTAAAACCAAACTTAAAGACAAGGTATTCCACATTCTGAAAAGCCCTGTGGGCTTTTTCAAACAGACTTGAGTCTGACAAAACAAAAATAATCCATGACTCCAGCTTGCGACAATAATACATGCAGTTAAATAGATCTCTCTCATAGGACGCCATCTTCGTAGGAAAATTACATCAGGTGCGTGTGCGCACAGTGTGCAAAATGTTTCTTAACACGCGCGCATGGTGCTCGAAATTTTTTCCAAATATGGCGCAGCAGATGCACGTCATGAAAATTTGACGCCCAAAATGCCGATGCATGCGGCAAATCTGTATGAAGTGACGTCATTTGAGAGAGACCTATATACCTGCCTTTCAAGAATAAAAATGTATATCTCTTAATAATTAAAACACTTTTGTACACATTCTATTTGAAAACATAGTTACATTTATACAATTTTGTTCTATTCATGCTTGGAATGTTACGGGTACCGTGGCCTCCACTGTGTCCGAGTTTTAGCCACTGTGGCTCCTTTCAATCTACCTGTAGCAACATTCTAGCTTGGTGGATCGCAAAGCTTTATGCGACTCCCACCGCGTTTTGACATTTGCTGCCAAGCTTTCAAATCAAGCTGCAAATTTAAAACAAAAAATGGACTTCACGTTTACCATAGAAAATATGCCATGCTCTCAAAAAAACTTTCTTTGGTCACGAAATAACCTTGTTTGGGAAAATGTGGTTACATAGTACTTAGTATGCACTAGTTAGTATGCATAGTTTTGCATAGTGTCTTCATGTGTCAAGGGATGTCAAATTAAAAGTTGGAGAAAACTGCTGTACTGTAGGCATTGAGTTTTTAAATAAAGACCCTTCGATCCAGTTAATATGGAACCTCCTTTCAAGTGATATGGCATTATCCCTTTTTGCCCAATCTAGCTTGTGCCTACCTGATTTCTATTTTCAAGATGCTCCAGTCTTGATGATCTTAAAGAGAGCGCTGATGTTGTTTGTCTTGATGGCTTCCCGGCAGGACGACACCACTTGGGTCTTGAATTTCCCAACTGATGAATACAAAAGGTAAAAACGAAAACGGTTAGACGTCATCTAGAAATTACGGAAATGCTAATTTTAAGTTTTTAATTTGGTCTTCAACCTCCGAATTTTATTACAAAATTGAAGAAAGAAACACCTCTCAGCTCTCTTTGAAGCAGGCAACTTGATGATGCAAACGAGTAATTACAAGTAATTACAATTACAAGTAGTTACAGTTAACATTTCACTGTCTCAGTTACACAGGCAGTGCTGGTTTTCCTTATCTGGTCAAATCCTCCCCCATCCCATCTGTTTGCCAGTAAGTGGGGCTATATTCGACCGGAGGCAGAATCCCACCAATCGTTACCAAGCAAAAACCTTGGGTCTGACTAGGGTTGATGCTATGCTGCAAACATAGCAAGTACATGATCATGTCATGTGTGATTATGGTTAGATCTCATTCTCTGATTTACACTAGGCAGTGCCAGTTTTCCCCATGTGGTTGAATACTCCCCTTTTACCCTATGTCTCAAATACATATCCACTACAAAACCCTTTTTAAAACAATGTTTCTCTTTCCCTTTTTTTTTTTACAACACTTTTTTTTAGCAAACTTAAAAATTTCTCTCAGTCTAATTTTGGATTTTGAGGAAATTTTTTCCAAAAGAAACAAATTTGAGAACCTTTCTCGCACCTTACACAACTGCCTTAAATATTACGGTGAAAAAAATGACACGTGCAGAAAGTCACAGCATTTGACAGTAATGCAGTTTCTTCCTCAATGCTACAAATTCTGGAAGTGTAAAGGCCGGTTCATACTCGGCGCGAAAGCCAAAGCGAATGAGAATTTGTGACATCATGGGGAACATATTTCAACTCGGGGGACTTTTGCAGCGAATGTTTCATGACGTCATTCGCATGAAGTATGAACAGGGCTTAATGGTAAATAAGCAGTGACTTGACTGACCTCTGAGTTGGCCAGCTTTCTGGATGGTCTGGTTGACCAGCTTGAGGCAGTTCAGTAACTCCTGATGATTGGTGCAGCGGATCTTGTAACCGTTGATCAGGTCACGGTTCAGGTCAAACAGCTCCATGTAGCCCCGTCGCATGTTCCGCCTGCAACGTTATATACCGGTAGTCCATGCTATTAATTGCCATGATGCACTGTAGGAGCTTTTTTTCTCTCCTGACAAATTTGACCTTTTAACCCTCCTGTCTGAACAGTCAGACAGTCAAAAAATCTATCCTTTTCCCCAGCCATGCATTTTACACTGGCTAGTCACCAACAGTCAGATCATATTTCAAGAAGCACTGTGACTAGTCACATTCAGTCAGTAGACAAAAGCAGGCAAGTGGTAGGCATAGCTGGCTTATCAATCACCTACAGTCAAAACATAGCTGTATCAAGTTACATAAACAGTCCGAACCTGCTTTATGTAGGCAGGGAGCTCTCATAAAAACACTTGACTGATTTGACTGAAAGGACAACTTTGCACAGAATATTTTTTTTGGTTAGGAAGGTTAATATTAATTCTATTGTTGCTTTTATGCACAATTAAATCCACACTACCAGTAGACTGGTTCCTGGTCCCTACATTATCAATTCTTGAGAAGGGGCGAGTATCAGTCTACCCGGTGAGAACGGAATTATTGTCGAGCTACAACAAGTATGAAATTTGAAAATTAGTTGTACTATAACGAACAACTTCTGAATCAATGGCTGGCAAAATAGCAATTTAAAAACCATATATATTTTTTAAAAAGGACGAATGGCATATCTTTCACAAAGCCATACATTCCTAGTAAAAGTCCCTAAGGGGAACATGAACAGCCTTTTTTCAGAGTTCACACGACACATGTCATTACTTCCATAGTATCAGCCATATTTGAAATGTACCCTATTGCAGTAGATTCTTATTTAGAAAGCAAAACATAATTTTGGATGGAATTATTTGCCAAAGCAGGGCGTGCCATTCCTGCCGAGTTCACCATAACACTGTAGTAATAAGCTCGTAACGCATGACCAACTCGACTCACTATCAATGTGTTTCATCTTCTACCTTCAGAAAACAATGTCCGAACCATTAACTTACATGTCCCCCATGAGACGAGCGTCTTCCGCTCTGACTACCAGGCTTCGGATCAGATTAGAATGATCCGCCATCTCTGCTGTCAACTTCTGCCTCACTGAGTGAAACTCATCCACCTGTCAGCAAAAACAACGTGAAGGTGGAGGGGGTTGAATGAAAGGCAAGATTCCTAATATTCCTCCCCTCCAAAAGAATACCAGAACACTATGATTTGACTGCTTTGACTTAGTGGAACTGTTTTTGTATGTGAAAGATTTCTACAATGGTTTGGCATTAAGGACCTTCCTGGCTTCCAACTTGTGGCTCAGTGGTTCTGGTACAGTCTATTTTTTTTAACGATTTTTGGCAAAGAGCACAGTAGTACATTCCACTTATGCGAACAACGCAAAAGGCTGCCAATGATTTCCCGTTGGCTATGCAGCAAAAGATCATGAACGTTGGCACGTTTGCTTGAGTGGAATGCACCCCAAATACTGAAGGACAATTGGGCATCATCCTGCCTAGCGCAGGCCAGTATATGTAAACTATATAAAACACCGAACAACATGCGTCCTTCAAATGGTCTTGTAATGTTACTTTTTCGAGGATTCTCACTTTCAGTAGGGTTTGGTTTCAAACACTTAAATATTTTCCGTCTGTTCTGTACATATTTGCATGGCCAAAAAAACAACAACAACATAATGCACATTTGCTTAGAAATATATAGTCCAAAAATCCCCCAAATCCTACACTTTCTTCCCAAAAATACACCACAAGGAATGCAAGTTTCACTGACTTTGTGTAGCACGTTCTTGAGTTCCTCCATGTGCATGGGGAAATCGGCGGTGACTTGCAGGTCTTCAATTCCTAGGAAGTTGGCGATGGCTTGAATCAGGTCCCCTGCCAGGTCCAGATCATCGGTCTTGATTGTCACCTGGTGTTGTGGAAAAAGAAGTCAGGGAATCTGACCTTTCATTTGCCAAAAAAAAATGCTCAAAGAATCTAGCTGCTTCATTGAGATCCTTTCCTTGGCAGACTTTCCAGATTTAAAGGAAAACTGTTCTTCTCAGAACCAATTTTCCAACCACTATCCTTTCAGAGATAGCTGACTGTAATTTCTTTTTAGAGACAGCCACTAGACCGATCCATTATATCAACCTATAACCTTCCCTACTCCATCAAAATCCATACCCCCATTTTAGGGGATTTAGGCAGATAAGCCATGAGTACCAAGTCCATCAAAATCCACCAGCACCAGTGGTGGATTTCAACGGATTTGGTCATTATGTGAAGCAGAGTGAGTGATGGATTGTGACGGACTGATCCTCTACTTAGTGAAACTAAGTAGGGAGCTAGGGTTAAAGGAAGAGTGCATCATTTGTAATTTGTTCGTTTGAAGCAACAAAAATAGAAAGGAGTTTAGTATCATTACTATCTTTAAACCAAGTATGCTTTTCAACAATAATTTTGTCAGTTATTTTTTTGGAAAGCTGCAAATGATGGACTGTACCTTTAAAGCCAGAGTCCATAATTTGCAGCTATCCAAAAAGTAACTGGCCTAATTATTGTTGAAAAACATACTTGGTTGAAAGATAGTAAGGGAACTAAACTCCCTGTGAAATTATTCTTTCTGGCAAGCTGTCATTTTGAAGAAATCAACAACAGGCCTTTCCAACGGTGCTTCTTAAGAAGCAGCTGTAGGAAATTCAAATTAGTAGTTCGTTCTGTTATTCCGCAAAGCGCGCGCAAGCATTGGCATGACTAACACACGCGTGCGGTTGCTACAATTCGTCGGATCAGTGCGCGACATCGCGTAGCTGCAATCGGCTCAGTGAGAACGTGTCTCGGACTCTGAATTCAGGCCCAATTCAAAACATGATCAGCAACTTTTGATTTGAAATCGAGATCCTAGAATGTTGTTTTTCTCGAAATATACAGCTAAAGCTGAGCTAAAACTTCATCAGGTTAGTTCAGCACCCTTCTTTAGATCTTGAGCACTTTTGTTACTTCAACAAACAAAATGCACAAATTACAAATGATGGACTGTGCCTTTAAGCCCTGCCCAAAGATGGTTTGACCAATCACAACTGTAATTAATGTCCGACATGCGCCGTGCGCAAAAAGTTGTATACATCTGGAACGTGCAGTGCGGCAATGGAGAGGCGCATGTGATGTTGCTGATGTGTGAAAAGGCCAGGGCTCAAAGGTAGGGTAAATCATTTGTCATTTGTGCATGTTTTTCGTTTGAAAATCTAAAGACGGGTGCTTAACAACTAACCTGGTAAAGTTTTAACTCTGTGCATGCTGTATATTCCGAGCAAACAATATTCTAGGATCTCGCGTTTAATTCATAAGTTGCCGAGTCGTATTTTGAATTGCGCCCGAAATCAGCGTCCGGGACATGCCCTCATTCAGCCGATTGCAGCTACGCCACATCACGCACTGAACTAACGAATAATAGCAACTGCGCGCACATCATGTCAACACTAGCGCGCACCCAATTACAAATCAAGTACTAAATAAAATTTGGAATTGGCCTTCTTGAACTGTTTTCTTCAAACTGACAGCATATCAGAAAGAATAATTTCACAGGAAGTTTAGTCCCATGACTATCTCTTAACCAAGTATGTTTTTCAACAATAATTTCCTCAGTTACTTTTTGGATAGCTGCAAATGATCTTCTCTACCCTTAATGGATCTGTCTATTTCAATTGCAATGCTGATATTCTACAGATTTTTCCAACTTGTAAGAGCATACATGGATGGAACTACAAATGAGTGATTTTGTTATTTGGGATTTTTAGGTCTTCACCTGGCCGTTAGCCTGCATGTTGATGAACACCGGTCCCGAGCCACGTAGCGATATGAAGCCGATGTTCAGGTCACCTTTACACGTGATGTCCTCATTCAGCAGGAAATTCTGGTTGATCCACATCAACACCTGGAAAGGTCAAAGGTTAATCTGCAATCAGGCTAGGGGCTGTGGCTATTCACTGTAGTGCCCCAATGGCAAACATCAAATCCACAGCCAAAAAAATAACCATTTTGGACACATCCTTTCAACTGTATCCCTCAATTGCACTGATTCCCTTCATTTTCAAACCTCATATTACCCATACATTTTGGTTTATAAGCAAATGCCCATTTTCCTTTGTCCATTTCCATAAGCAGTACATCTAAAGGCAGGTTCACACTTTAGACTGAACAAAATTTAGAGTAAAGGGAATGTTAAGGCAGCACTTAGGGAAACATCAGAATGAACCTACTACTGTTGACATTGTTATACACTCTATATTCACAAGAACGATTTGCCTTTTACTTTGAAATATGTTTTAGGGCTGTGCATTGGAACAGGTTACCCGAGTACCCAACCGTTATGTCAGGAGCCAGTTCTAGATTATGGGATCGGGTATCCATAACCAACTTCAAAAATTACTTAGTTACTCCTCAGACAATGAAAAAGAAAGGTTTTGAAGTCATTTGTGGGCAATTTTCAAAATTAAAACCAGGCCACATGGGAAAACAAAAAATATTTCACATTTATGATGTTCGTGAAAACTAAGGTATAAAGCTCACTGTACACACTTGTGCCTTGCTGTATTGATGCACCGAGGCGGTAGTTTATCGTGCGGACCTTTGTAAACAATCTCAACAGCAACTTCCGAGATTTGAATGTTTGCATGTTTGGCATTGGATTTCTTTAATGGGTACCCATGTTTTCAATCGGGTAACTGGTTCCGATACTACCCGTAAACGCACACCCCTAATATGTTTCAGAGTACAGCCGCTGGAACAAAACAATTGTAAAATATTTTTATTCTATGGTCAAATTCGACTCCATTACACAAGTATTCCCTCTGAGTTGGGGGAGACCACTGGAACGGACAGTCAAACATATTACCATCGGCACTTGAAGCTCACGTGAAGACGCTTCAGGCTTGTGCAACCTCAGAAAATAAATAGCTGTGTGTACTTTGCACCACACGAATGCCCAAATCAGCAGGTTTGTATATGGTGTAAATCAAGGATTTTCTATTGTTCCTTATCATCGCAATAGCTCACATTGGTTTTGTACGTGTTTTCTAACCGAGGTCGTCCTCGATTTGACTCCTGTCGTCAATTACTCGATGATGCTTCACATGTGTGTCCTCGATTTACACCATAAACATGCACCTGTGTACACAGTCGTGAATTTCTATACTCTTGAGGACAATGCTTTGTGTTTCCCTTTGTCCCTGTAATATAACACTCTCCCATAGCACATAACCGTATGATCGAGGACCGTTTTTAACAAAAGACCCAACGCTCGAGGACTGAAAGGATCTTTTGCTCTCCTTTGTGTGTCTGTCCTCTATCGTGAACCCATACATGGACACACACACAGTGTGTTCCCCCACTGAGGCTTTCAAAAGCAGTTATCCACTGTGCGTGCAAGTCCCCTGATGCCTTGACAGGCCACAACATCAAAACATTTCAATTGCATGCTATAAAAAAAATCAATGTAGAGAATAAAAAAAACTGTGTAAAGACTGTAAAAACCCATTCCCCCAAAGAACACCAGTAGATAAGTTTACCCTTTGGACTCGTTCGTTGACTGTGAATGCCACGCTGCTCTTGGGCTCCGGTGTGTCGTCAGGGCATGGCAGGTACATGGAGAATCGCGGTAATTGCCTCGTCAGCTCAAACACGTGGTACTGATTACTGCAAAAACAAAAATTGCATCACAACATGTTTATAAATTCCTCAACTGGAGTAGTAGAGGTACACATATCACATCTGAGATGATCTCCCTGTCCTTGACCAAGTGGTTCTTCATTGAACATGATCTGTTATGAACAGGATTTGTCGTGAAAGCTCTGTGGATGATTTTGGATTAGTTCTGAAGGAATAAATAAGTGCTAGGCATTTTTAAAACAAGTTTAAAACCGGCTAGGGGCCTGGACGCGGGTAATGACCCGAGCCATAGGCGAGGGCCGTTATTCGCAACCAGGCCCCTAAGACAGTTTTGATCGTACTTTGTTGAATACCGGCTAAGCACGTATTTATTCCCATTTATAAATAACTTTCAGTCAAAAAGTCAAAACAAGTCAAAAATTTTCAAATTTCCAACAATTTTGTTCTGGGATTTTACTTCAGGGATGAGATTTTCAATAAAAAAGTCTGTAAATTGGATGAAAGGTCTGTAAGGTGCATTTCATTCTCTTTCTCTCAGATTCAAAAAGTCTGATTTCAGACAAAACTCTGAAAAATCTCATGACTGTGTATTGTGAAACAACCCTTTGGCTATGAATATATCTCTTTATATGGAAATTGGCGCGTGCAGCACTTACAGTGCTGTGTGGCGCATAACGCAGCTGTGTTCTATCAGCGGTTTAAAGCAACCCATGGGATGGGCTCATGACCAATAGGAACGGGTAAACTGTCTCATGTACTTACGAATATAGCATGTACCTTTACTGGGCCACTTAGGCGGTGCTCTTTTTGGTGGGGGGATGGTACAGGGAATTGACCCTTTCGACTTGCACCCATCTTTTAAGCCATTTAATTAGTCGAGTGGCTTGCAGCCTCGTAATGCAACTTCCATAAAAAAAAACAAGGAAACCGTCTGATGCTCTTTCTCTGTTGAACTTCCTCTACACTAAACTGATACACAACACACCAAATTCTGGTTTTTGTTTGTTAGTTTTATGAAGATATGTGATGCAATCAAGCTAAAGGAGTCGTTTGTTGACCCTGGTCAATTTTATTTTTTATAGATTCGAAAAGAGCACAATCTCAGCATTACTGCTGTGAAAACCGATGCTGATACCATGGTTAGTTCAAGTTGGAACACCAAGAGACGTGATGAAGTGATGTAATGAAGTGGACCTATTTTGGCCTGAATCTCCAAATGAAAATTCCTGACAAAACAACTCATTTAGCTTGATTGCATTACATATACAGACTCTTTGTATAGAAAATGACAACTGGACAAACAGACCTTGATTTGCCGCCGACAAACGCCTTGATGTGCAAGTCAACGGGAACGTCCTTGGGAGGCACCACCTGCACTTTCAGGCAGTTGCTGAGATTCTGAACACTCGGATGACTGGCAAAGAAAAAAGAAGCAACAACATTATAAGACTGATCTGGTCTAGTCAGTTTCCTAGTAGTTCTGCATGTACAAAAAGGTAGAAAGTGACCGCTAATTGAAATTTCCCAGAGGCCAGTTAACAGTGTTGTAGTGGAGTCACTTGAGTCGAGTCCAATTCCAAGTCACGAGTCGCTTGGGTCAAGTCTGTGACTCGGGTCATTTGATTCTAGTACGAGTCACGAGTCATTATGGTTCAAGTCCGAGTCTGATTATATTTGTACAAAATTGATGTGCATGGACATGGTACACCTACATGTAAGCAATATGTAAGTGCTGTGCTAACGCAGGAGGGCCGCATTTAACAACAAACGTTATTATTTGCAACACCATCTGGAAAGTGGTGCTGTACGATCTGGACTTTATGTTAGTGTTGCTTTAACGTTACAATCGTGGGGAGTGTGGCCTAGTGGTTAGGGTTCAGGGGTTCGAATCCAGCATTGGTCATATATTGTGTCCTTGGGCAAGCCACTTCACCCCCACTTGCCTCTCTCCACTCAGGAGTATAAATGGGTACCGGCATTAGCTGGGGAGTAACCAGCGATGGACTAGCATCCCGTCCAGGGGGAGTTGAACTATTCTCAGTCGTTTCATGCTACTGAAACCGGAGATAAACACCGGCCTGATGGGCAACACTGACTCTTGAAAGACTTCACTTACTTTTCTTTTAGTAAAGTTACAATCAGAAAATAAACATGGAAATATTTTTTTAAAACAAGGGAAAAGTACCACTGCAGACCAGACCAACCAAGAAAGAAAGATGTATTTGCTTGTTTGTTTTTATCGTATTAATTTACTTGAGAGGCCCTGGAGTACCTAAAGCTTTAAATATCAATGCTAAAGTCCTCGCACAGACAAAGCCTTGTTAATATTGACACAAGCAATAAATATCTGAAAACACTTGGACCTAAGTCTCGATTGGTCGGTTCAACTTACACGACATGACTCTCTCCTTCAAAGATTCCCTCTGCAAAGATGAGCACAGACCTGACAATGGTGTCATTGGTGGTGGAGACTGATAACTCCACGTGGGGCTGAAAAACGAAAAGAGAGGGAATTACATCATTGAAGGGGAAATATCAATATTAATATTATCATCTCCTGGGTAAAAAAAACGTCCATCTTGCAATACGTGGAATCTGGGTAGCAGACACTGGGAACGTATACTGGGAAAACAAAATCCAGTACTCTGCCATGCTTTTATGTGTGCATTTGTTTTACTAAGCCAGTTTAATATTCTAACTGTGCATGTGCAAACCAACATTTTACTTTGGCATAAACACAGCAGAAACTGCACACAAGTCTATGGGAGAGAGTGGCAATCTGATCTGCACTCTGTAATTGTTCATGCAATCAAAAGGATGGGAACTTTCAGCTGCCTTTTGTACTCACAGGTTTGTTAGCATCCCCAGGATTGACCGTGAGCGATGTCTGTAGCTGTGTATTGGCAGGTATGATACCCATCTGGGCCTTGTCTAACTCCCCCATGCCAGACGGTCGCTCCGCCTGCCCTGCCTGTCAACAAACAAACAAACAAACATATGAACAACAATCGGTAAAAGCCTAGGATCAACTCTAATCCTCCCCAATCAAGAGTTGTAATGAGTTACTGTTTTTTGTGTGACTCGAGTCGAGTTGAGTAATTCTTAAGTAGTGACTCAAGTTGAGTCAAGTCATTGGGTTAACAAGGTCACTGACATATTAGTGCCATCTCATTTAGTATCACAATCTGATAGTAGAATAAGTTGCGCCAATTTTAAAAAAAAATTGTTGTACAGAAATGAAAAAGGGTATGTGGTCCGTGCCCGTTTTTATGATTTATAATGGCATGCACCTTTCCTGCCCAAGACAGTAAATCTTGTTTTTTTAATACAAGCATCAGAATTGAGGATTGAAAAACTGATAAAATCAACAAAATATAATTCAATTTTCTCCTTGGTCAGACCTTGGCATTTTCCTCGTAGTTCTTGAGTTCCAGTAGGAGATTCTGTTTCCTCTGACTCAGTTCTCGGATGGTTTCCTGCTCCACGTTGGTGTCCATCAGGTTACCCTTCTGTTCCTGCGATGCTGGGAGATAACCACGCACTATAGGACCAAAAATGTTCACCGTTTTCGTAAGTCATTAGGCCAGTTTCACTGCACTGCTCAGAGTTGTAAATGAATCAGTCACAAGTCAAATCACAAGTCAGGTTGCAAGTAACAGGGATGGACAGGACAATGTAGAAGGAATGCCGTTGTCAAAGTTCATTTAAAAGCTTGTGCCTGGACTTGACGCTGAACTATATGTAATTGACTTGTAAAGACTTGTGATGACGTGTGAAAACTAGACGACAAGTACAATTTTTCCACTCACAAAAGAATTAGTCTTTCACGAAGGCCGCGAGCAACAAGTGCAGCAAAATTCTGAAATCTATCGGGTGATTTTTAGAGGAGTTTGTATGACTAGGGAAGGTAGACTTTAGCCACTTTTACTTAACAAATGGCTTGATGCCCCTTGAAAGTATAAAGAATGTGCCTTTTAATGGTGGACAAACAGTTGTAGTACCTTTAACAAGCAGAAAACTTATCATTAAGGATATTTCTTGGCACAGAGATAATGCCTTGAAATTTTCTATAATTGGGAAACTATTACCAATCTTCCTCAAAAGTTGGCATGCTCTTTACTGTGCTTACTGCTTACAGTCTCTGAAATGAAGGGAGGCTGTGTTAGCAGTGCTACGAAATTGGACCCATTGATCTTATGAATATTCATATCTCACCCTCTCCCTCCACCGAGCAGCAGATGAGTTCACTGTGACCATCCATTCTGTAGTCTCCTTCCACGATTCCGGCCACAGACGAGGACAGATTGTCCTTGAAGATGACCTCACCGGTCCGGTCACTACGGGCGTCCACCTGACACAGATATGCAAATAAGATCCAAAACTTTGCAATTTTGTAGTCAAAATCCTGATTTATCCAAATTGTGCTTGTAGCGTTATAAATCTAAACCCATATTCGGGCACCGGTTTGGCTCAGCACAGAAATAATTTGCTGAGCAAAAACAGGTCACCGGCCAAACTGCCATGCAATGTTTATGGTGTGTGACTGGTTCCCAGTTGCATCATGCTTAGCACATAAATTCGCTAAGCAAAATTTTTTTAAAACTCATGTCTCCTAAACAAAAATACTCCCTACTGGGCTACTTAGGTAAAGCATAGGTCACGTGGTCAAGAGGTTGAAGATTTTATTCCTCCTCAAATAATGTTTCTTTTACATTCCATAAAAACTGATAAATGCACCTTTTGTAAGTTTTCCTGGAGATTATTAGATAGGACAAAATCTTTTTAGCCAAAACATTATGATGGTTTAGGATACAAAACACACCATGAACTGTTTGAAGGTATACCGAGCCACAAATCACGACTATTCAAAGGATATGATGAACAATTACTTCAAGTAATTGTTATTTTGTATCTGTTTTATTTGTCTGGATGGGTACAGAGGCCACCTTCAAATACAAGTTAAAAAAATGCACATATTAAAAAAACATTACCTTGCCATTGCTCCATCCAGTTATCAGCTCTGGTACCCCGTCTCCATTCAGGTCGAAACTATGGATACTAACAGCCTGGTTCTTGGACTAAATGGAGAAAAGTTGTCAATATAACTCTATTGTAAACTAAAAACTTCTATACAGAGGCCACTGTAAACCCATTTTAGACATACCAGAATACATTAACAGAATGGATCACAAGTGTTCATGTTCTTTGCCTTGCTACAAGCCAAAAAAAAAAAAACTCGGTCTCTGGTCAGCGCGCGCGTCGATTTTAATCATGCGCGTCAACCTTTTTTTTGTTCAAATTAACACGGAAGCTACAACAGCGCCCTCTATTGCCGCGCCGTCTCAAATTTTTGTACCAAGGAGCACCAAGGAATGGGGGAATTGCACCAAGGCAAATGATAAAGGGCACCAAGGCAAATTATGGAGGACACCAATGTATAATGAGGACCCAAAAAGTACCCACCTTGTCTGTACAATACAAGCTTGAAAAAAAAAAGCCACCCAAAAAAAAAAAAAACCCGTCGCCGCATCAATTCCGGAACTTCGGTCTGACCAGAGACCGACTAATTTTTTTTTTGGCCTAAAATAAAAATTGTGGGACTCTTTTTTGCCTAAAACATCCTTTCTGAAGATTGTGTTAAATGAAAAGTTCAAATCATAAATGTTATAGGGCCTTATATTTCAAACTCAGCAGGATTATTCTCAAATACAAAAGAAAAAAAGAAATGTGAAATTTTGACTAAAAACAATTAACACTGTAGATACAAAAAACTATTAGGTATTTCAGGATTTCTTACCAGGAGAGGCGTTATCCAAAATCTAAAATTCTCAAGTAGGAAAATACAATACCTCATAACTTAAAGCACCCGAGAAAAAACAACAACCAACCTTAATTCTCCAGTAGCGAGAGTTGTTTTCGTACACGCCCACAGTTCCGTTGGCCAGGGCATAGCCAAAGCGGTTGTTGGCCATTGAACACAGAGCTGTGATTGCCTGGATAAACAAAAAACAAAATACAAACCACTGCAGTAAGGTACAAGTACGATCAGGGACCATTGGTTGACTAGTGGATGACTTGTCAGGTAACTTACACTTGTGTATTAAAGTTCGAGTAGATCATTTGCAGCTATCCAAAAAGTAACTGACAAAATTATTGTTGGAAAGCATACTTGGGTTAACGATAGTAATGACACTAAAGTCCCAGTGAAATTATTCTTTCTGGCATGCTGTTGTTTTGAAGAAAGCAATACATGAAGGCCATTTCCAAAGATGCGTCAAGTGACACGTTTTAGTATCAACCCACCTCCGTTTCCGTCATTTCAGAGATGATCTCGTCCTTTCTGAAGACACGGATGTCGAAATCCTCCGAGCCGACAATGAGTTCCTTGTCCCCGTCATTGGTGACGTCGCAGAGAACCAGGGAGCAGACATTGTCTCCAGTCACCTGAGAATACCAATGTAACAGACCAAAAGATTAATAGCGAGGTAGACTTTAGCGTTATTAAGTACATTTCAATATAATGCAATTACAAATGGGTTTCCACCATTAACGTTTATCTTTTTAACCAGTCTGCGCCGTGATTATTTTGACAAAAACAGAACGAGGCGCAGGATTACTTTTATCTCGATCTCAAGCCAGGCGGGTTAAAGCCATCACCCTCAGGCAGCCCCCTCATATTTCCTGCCTCGCTCGCTGCGAGCGGGTCGCTGACTGATATTTCCGGCCTTGCTCCCTGCGTGTTTACCCATCATCCATTCCGAATACCGAAAAACCTTTGCGTGTATACACGTCATCCGGCACGTACTGGTCAACCCACCACTACATTGTATTTTTTAAGTTACACACAAAAACCGTACGTCTGATGGATGTGATGTCCGTCATCAAATTTAAATGGATACTGCTATACAGATAACCTAATACACAATGCAGGATTCATGAATGTAAGCAGATTGCTTACATCAAGCTCTACACATAAGGGAAGACGGCAAGGGTGGATCTTGCTTTCAGGAAACGGGAGGGTTGATATATAGGGGGGGGGGGGGTTGAGTCTAAAACCCGGTTCATACTCGGCACGAAAGCGAATGCGAATTTGTGACGTCATGGGGAGTATTCGCGCTGCGAATTTGTAAAAGTTGAACACATTTCAACTCGGGCGAATTTCGCAGCGAATGTTTCATGACATCAAATTCGCTTCGCATTCGCATTCGCATGAAGTATGAACCGGGCTTAAGGCGTGCCGAACCCCACTTCCCCCCCCCCCCCCTCTAGATCCGCTACTAGACGGACAAATGGTTTATCGGCCTAACCCTGCCAGAAACAACACAGTGCTTCAGGTGTAAAAGTCTGTGGGACCTTGCTGCTTTGGGCCATCAACACCAGAACATAAACAAACAATTCTGAAACAATGGGAGCTAGTCCCATTGAACAATGCCACAGTTGCAGTTGGCTACCACGGATTTAAAGGCAGTTTGAACACGAGGCAGGCTTTTCACCTCTTACAGAATTTCCAAGGAAAGAGTTGGTCACTTACCGTCCAAAACAGATCATTTCCCTCACTGTCATAGCCTTGTAGTGAGCAGTTGCCACCGATAATTGCCAATGGCGTCTCAATGTCACCTAACTGTCCAACGGCAATGGCATTCACGCCATCTGGTGCCTAGATGGGGAAAAAAAGAGGGTCAACTTTAAATTAGACACAGAAGTACATTTGCATTAGTTTTGATTTAATGAAAAGATGTATTTAAGATGTATTGTGAGATTCTTCTTCAAAATTGCAGTTTTTCTAGCAATAGTCAAGTTATTCACTTCTGAATGAGACATTGAAAGAACAAATTGGCCCATGTTTATGGAATAATTACTTTGCCATTTTAAACTCAAAAGTCAATGACAAGTCAAATCAAAAGAAAGTCAAAAACCATCAGAAGTAACGTCAAAAGTAACAGGTACGAACACCAAGAACTGCCTCTCATCATCATCATTTGGCATAGACTTGCGTCCGTGGCCAACTCTTCCTCAGATTGTAATGGGGGCGTATCCCTTGGGTCGCTGCCATCACCTGCTCTCTTTCAATAGCTGCTGTTCTCAGCTCTTCCACACTTCTGCCACTCCACTTTGTCACATTGACTACCCAGCGCTGCTTAGGGCGACCTCTGCCAAGACTCGTACTGCCTCTGACTCAGTTCATTTAATAGACTGTCAATGGGAAACTTTTGAGATGTTGGTGGCAGCAAACACACCGGTCCTATTCAATTGTTTACGTCATGTTTAAGCTGAAGGGTTCATGCTCAATATGACGCAAACTATGGAAAAATGACCAGTGTGTTTGCTGCCACCAACGTCTCAAAAGTCTCCCATTGACTTGAGACTGAATGACTTGCGTTTGACCGATGACAGACTTGTGATTGACTTGTGACGATCTGTGATGATGCGATGACTCCTACGCTCACAAGTCGTTGCGTCCGTGCAACAAGGTCGTATCTCCAACGTGAAACGCGAGTTCAGAATGTCAAATGGTCGTATCTCACTTAAAATAGCCCGGACGTACACACAAAGTCAATGGATGTCGAGATATGAACTTGTTGCACGGAGTGTATTCGCGCGAGATACGACTTTGTTGCAGAATGGAGTTACGACCTTGTTGCACTGACGCGACAAATTTATAAACTCACATCTTTGTAGAAGACGTCAGTGTTGTTCTGCACATCATAAGCCAGCAGGTTGGTCTGGGTCCCCACCATCAGGACATCATTGACCCCGAGGGAGTCTAGTGACCCCGCGCACACCGCGCTGACCTGCTGGTTGATGCTGAGCAAGCTGACGTCCGAGTCGACACTGGCTTCGATGGCTCGGCCGCTGGCGTTGGCCATACGGGTGTGGGGGTTGTGGACAAAAACCTGGAAATAAAGGACGTGTGATCAGTTCAGGCAGGCTTCCCTGAACTAGAAAAAGTCTGTTTAGCATTAAAAAATCTCTGCAGTAAATTTTTTTCTGTAATAAAAGTTGAGGAAGGCCCAGGCCAGTCGCAAAGGGGGCCTGACCAAATGTTTAATAAAAAGCAATTTGAAGAGTCATGGTTACTCGGACTATTCTGTGTTCTAGAAGCCGCTCTGTATCCAAGTATCAGTATGGAGTGTCATGGCCGAGTGGTTAACAGCACCGACTCAAGCTCTGGTGTTTCTGATCAGCAGAGTGTGGGTACGAGTCCCGGTCTTGACACTTGTGTCCTTAAGCAAGACACTTAACCATTAGGAAAAAACATTGCAACCTGACGTCACTTTTTCTTCGCATATCATCTCAATGAAAATCAGTCATTGCAAAAATGATGACATAAATTTGGGACTGAGAAACCTTTCCAATTTTGTTAGGAAATACTTAAATTTTCTTGACTCTCCATAGACTTTGTACACAACCGCTGAAGTGGCGTCAGGTTGCAACATTCTTTCCAGCCATTATTGCTTCCCGTCCTTCAGATAAGATGTAAAGCCCTAGGTCCCGTGCGTTGTGTAATGCAAGGGGTTTGGTCCGATGTTTCTGGCAGTGCATTTATCTTCAACCACATGAAGGCAGCACTTGCAAAGAAGAAGAGGTATCCAAAGCTGTGAATCATGACGTTGCATGTCCTAGGTACAGAAAAATAAGCAGCAAAGCGAAGTCTGGATTCTGCGTTCTTCGTTACCTTTCCAGCGGTGGTGGCTGCTGTGAGATTTGGATGTTTGCCGTCATACTTGCCGAGTGTCACCATACGAGGGTTGATCTTGTGGTTGAGCTTCAGGGTGAAGATGGGAACCAACATCTTGACGTAGGATCACCAGGGACACAAGCAAAGCATCAAAGTCAGCTTGTATTTCTGCCAAAATAATCACATCAACTCATCAAATAAAAAAATTATTTATGAATAAGTATATTTTTCAAACAAGTTAATCGTACATGTAATTTGTCTTAAAAACTGTCCAACCAAGTTCAGCTGCACAAAACTCTTATTAGGCCTAGTAAAAATACCACTCTTGAACACCACTCAAAGTGCATAAGAAAAAAAAAATCTTCTAACTCCAATAAATGGATAAATTAGGCCTAAAGGCTAAATAACGTTACTCATCATTGCTCGTAGTCGTTAGTGCCCAATGTTTGGAAAGAATGTACCTGGTTACCAGGACAGGTAGTATCCTGGCGCCACTTTTTTGGTGTCGTAATGCAATGAAGACGTCCTCCAACCTGGGCTGGGTTGTGTACAAAGTCTATGGAGGATTAATTTGAGTGCATTTTTCAACAAAGAATTTTTTTGCAAAATTGAAAATATTTTTGTAGTCCCAGATTCATGTCTTTTCAACATTTTTGCAACGACAGATCTTCATTGAGATGATGAAAAAAGTGTCGTCAGGATGCAACATTCTTTCCAAAATTCCAATAAAATTTATAATTTAAAATTTTAATTTAAATTTAAAATTTTAATTTTTAATTTATTATAAATTAAAAATTAAAATTAAAAGAACTGAAGAAGCGCCTAATCTTTGATTACCAATTTACAATTAGCGCTCCAGTGTCCAGTCCAGACATGCTCACCCCTCCTCAACCATGTCAACAGGGGGAGGGGGGGGGGGGGGAGTGGCATGGGGAGGAGCACAACAGTGTGACGTTTAACTGCCTCCCCCCCCCCCCTTCTTTTTCCCAGCCCATCCCACATGCACAGATGCACAACTCATCAACTTGCTCTTGACTTGTGGTTCACTGTCAGTGTCGGCAATTTTATTTAGGGGCAACCTGCCCGATACATACCACTTAAATATGAAGCCTTTACAACAACAGCATGTTGCTCTGTATTGAAATCACGTTGTAGCTAAAGTTAGGGCTTACAATATTAACATAACCGATCCCATTCTCTGCATGCTTTTCACTCGGCGCAGCGCCGATGAGAACCAAAATTTGTGCGAAACAATTTGCCTCTTTTTCACTCACAAGAGGGCGTCCTATCGAAATAGCGCCGTCGTCTTTTGTTCTGTTTTTTTTATAGAACATCGACGTCCATTGGTTTATCTGAGCAAAAGGAACGAGATCTATCCAATCACGACCCGTTTCACTTGAGCCGCATGTTGACTTGGGCCGATGTTTGACTGTTTATCGGAAATGAACGTAGCAACGCCCCTGACAACAGCATAAAGCATGACGTCCCATAGCAAAACTCGCATACACAATCCGTCCGCGAATCGCCAAGCAGCGGATTTTCACCGTCCACGTTTTTACACAGAAAACTTGTATTAATCTGACGTTTGTGACAAATCAACATGTATAAGCTTGACTTACCGATCGATCTGAAGGAGGCAGCCGCGATTGAGCGGAGAAGAAACAAGGAATTGGAACGCCAAAACAGAATTTTCAACTCCAAAGTTCGCACAATCGGGGTGAGTTCAGATTGAGACTATCGAAACCGCAGTTATTTTTTTGTTAAAACTTAGTTGGTTCCATGTTGTCACTGTTAAAATTACAATAAAATACGGAAAAAATACTTTTATTAAAGGTCAAATATATTTTCAAACCCAAGAAATAAATGATGTTGGTTATTAATTATTTTAAAAGAAGTTTTTTTCTGTCTTAATCAACCAACTTAGTAAAAAAGTTGTGTTGTGAAAACCAGAAATGGCAGTATGAATTTGAATGATAAAAAAAACCTTGTAATGTTTAAAAATGATGCCAAATTAAAGTTTAAACTGTAGGAGTGTTGGCCTACTAAACTAAAATTATCCTAAAGTGGAATGTAGCCTTGCAGGTAATATTTTATTAGAGTATCAATATCAAGAATATGTATCTTTTTCTTACACAGATTGATGTTCAAGCCATCAAAGAGCAAGTCCATGACAGAGGTCTGCAGGAGCAAAGGGAACAACATAGACATGAAGCTTTTGGTATGAACTTCTAAGTGAATTAATTGCCAGGACTTTTTCATGATTTTACAGGCATCAACGGTTTTTTATTTTCCTGAAGACCTATGTTTATTTTATATTTTAACCCATTAATTTTCTTTTCTTATCCCTACAGCCAGTGATATGATCCGCAACGACAAAATTTCTGAGCTCCTAACACGCCGACGAGAGCAAGACCAACACAACCTCAACAAGGCCCTCAATGAGTTCCGTGATTTACATCAGCAGCCAGACGCAAGACGGGAATGGGATCTGAACGACCCGGAGGCCAAGAAGAAAGACAAGCCCGCCCGAGTATCCGACGACGACCCACGCTGCGGCATCTCGGGTGCTCAGAAGTTCGACGGGGAGGACCTCAACTCCAAAGCCCGCCAGAAGCTGATGCAGGAGCAGATGAGGGAGTGGACACGGAGGCAGGCCGAGGAAAAGAAGAGGCAGAAGGCTCATCAGAAAGAGGCCGACAGATTGTATGACCTGCACCGGCGGGAGGCAGACGAAAGGGCTATGGCTCTGGCTACGGCTGAAGAAGACTGTCGCCGAGCTATCAATGAGGCTATGAGGGATTATAACAAATCACTGGTGAGTATTTAAGCATGACCCTTCCCCACCAGAACCCTTCAGGAGTTTGGATTTGTGATCCGGGCAAATGCATGGAGCGGCACCCTGGAGCTACTGAGCAGAAATGTTAGAATGCCAAGTTTCTTACCATGCCGAAATCAGCTTGGAAGCAGTCACAACCAATGTACTTTGTATGATATATTGGTTGGTAACGTTGTGTTTCTAAGTAGAAGTTTTTGTTTATGCTGAGCAAAGTTGTGTGCAAAGCTTAGCTCTATATTAGCAAGAGCAGCGTATTGCCCTATAGATCCTTGGTGATGATCATTTTTAACAGCTAATTTGTTTAATGCCCATCTTGAATTTGTTTTAGGCTGATGAACAGGCCGAGAAAGCCCGCCTAGCAGAGCAGCAAGCGCTGGACGACAATTTCACCGAGATGGCCAACCAGGTCAACGGGGACATGCTGACCGAGAACCCGGACGTGGCCGAGAGTGCCTTCGGCCCCCACCGCGTGATCACCGACCGCTGGAAGGGCATGTCCCCCGAGCAACTGGAGGAGATCCGCCGCATCCAAGAGCTGCAGAGGCAAGAGAAGAAGCGCATCAAGGAAGACGAGGAGGAACGGGATAAGGAGTGGGAGAAACAACGGCTGTTTGATGCCAGGAGCGGTCTGCTGATGGAGAGGGAAGGGGACAGAATCAGGAAGGGACTGGAGAAGGAACAGGTTGCTTCCAACACCAGACTTGCCGCCGAACAAAAATCAAAGTAAGTTCTTGCAAAACCTGTCATATCCACTGCTCTATCAGAATTGAATCAGCTAACTGACCCAGCAAGCTCGGTGGTCATGGAGGAGGTCATGGGTTCAAGTCCCACCCGAGTAAAATGTTTATCTCACAAGTGAAAGCATTGAATGCTTTTTTAAAAATTTCGAAGAACAAAAGTTTCTACGAAATTTCATAAGGTCATATATGCAAGGTCTTTCATGCTGGTTTAATACCAAGATGTTTTCTTTGAAGTCTTGAGCAGTTCAGACAAATTACTTCATTGAAGAACAATCCTGGTTACGAAGTTAATTTCCTGAATTTTCACTTTTGTCTGTTCGCACTCAGTTAGGAAGGTTTTACAATACCAATATTAAGCCAGCTCTCTTTACAGCTCTAACTCCATACTGTGTAATTTTCAGTGACATTAAAATGTTCCTTTTTTTTTTTTTACCGTGTTCTTTACAGTCAAGAGTACATGGACAGTGAGGTGTACACCAACAGACCAACGGCGGCATACTTCCAGCAGTGGAACACAACAAGCCGGTAGAAGTAGCCAGCACAACAATCCTCATCAAACGTAGATGCAAAGTGTACACTGTCTGGACAGACCTCCCCACCCACTGTATCCGTGTGGAGGACAAACACATGAAGCTCATCTTTGAAATCTTCAAAATCTCAGTACAGTGGAACGTCGCTATACCGAACACCGCTATACCGATCATTCAGCTATACCAAACATCGTCCTTGGCTCTCGATTTTTGTGTACAAATATTGTTGTTGAAAAATATCAACAGAAGAGCGAAAAGTGGCTTTTATTTCCCCAAGGAAAGCCACCCATTGCTGTAGGTAGTAAGCTCACAATCTGTGTACATGTACCTGTAATTACGTTATTCAATAGTCAGCACGTGTTCAAAGTCGTCTTTCAGTAACTAGAAGTACCAGAACGTGCAGGGTTAAGTTCTGAAGGGCGCTATTAATTGAAAAATGAGTACCAGAGCACCGGCAGCTTAAAATCACTATACCGAACGATCGCTATTACGAACAATTTCTGTGGATCCTGCGATGTTCGTTATAGTGGCGTTCCACTGTATTCATTTTCAAGAGAAGTGTTTCACATCAGGACTTTTTTTTAAGGAAATAACAGACCTGTTAAGCAACAAGTTGTTTTGCAAGACTTTTTTCTAGGAATTTCTGTTGGCATTTTGAAGTACGTAGTGCAAGCAATGTGAAAAGTCGGCATTTCCTCAAACTGACGACCCAAAATGTTTTTTTTTTTTATTTTAGGGTTCACAACTTTCTTCCCCAATAAAGGCCAAGCTGTAAAAATCCACTTGTTTCAAAATAAATCTTTTAAAATGTATTCCAACAAACAATGTAAAAATGAACAGTAGTTGAAGCTCAAGGTGGGGTCATGAGATCCAATACTGAACAATGTGGAGTTTAGATTTGGTTAGCAGCCGTTAATCTTTTTAAAAGTATGTTAGTTTGAATATTGAAATACGATATTGCTTCCAACGGTGCGAGTTTAAGATGAAAGTTGATTTTGTAAAATTGTCATCACCAAAAAAGACGTGTTGAACCTTAACACAAATACGTACATGTACATTGTACAATATAAGTGTACTCCAAGAAGTTCCGTCCCAAATTAATTTTCAAAGCTGTATCGTCCATCTACAACTGTATACTTTCCATTACGTTGTAATTTTAATACATGTACATGTATAAGTTTTTAATGCAAGTCTTCGTATTCTGTAAATAGAAGCATATTAAAGTAAAAGTGATGAAAGATTCTAATGCATTGTGTCCTTGTTTATTTAATCTAAACACCGTCCAGTCAACTCTCTGAAGAACACGCAAACAGTAAAATACTTTACAATGTTCAAATGTTGAAGTTTGAAGTCTTTTTCCTGTTTTGTTCTTTGTATCAATTCTTGTTGCACATGCAATTTGGCTGGTCTAGGCAATCTTGTGAAAGTTTATTGAAAATTTGGATGAATGTCTACATGTACATGTACAGTATTCCATTACCTGCGGGCCGTCACCGCATTATGGGGAAGTGTTTTATTGTTGGGCAAATTAGGACCGAGTTAGTGGGACTTTCTGCTATCCCCACAGTCTTTGGTCCCCACGGTACCATGGGGCAACCCGTGTGTATACATGTGGGCGGGCCGTCACTGCGTTATGGGGAAGTTTTTCATTGTTAGGGTAATAAGGACCGAGTTGTGGGGACTTTCTGCGGTCCCTAAAGCATCTTCGGTCCCCATAGTACCATGGGACAACACGTGTGTAGTCCCCACAACTGCAGCAAAAAAAATGTGCGTACATGTACAATGTACACATATTCAAATCATGGACCTTGAACAATAGAGGACAGTAGGGTCCATGGCTGACCGAAGGTCCACTTTTGAGTTGTGTGTACAAAACATATGGGAGGTTTTTCTAAAAAGTTATTAACAAAAGAGGAACAATAGGGGGTCCACGATTGAAGGCGTTTACCAAGACGCATGTGTGTGGTTGTGTTCACAAGTTGAGTACATGTATTCATTAGTTGATCGCCTGCTTCGTAGGTGAGGGGCAGTGAAATCACCTTCCCTGCAATGGGTGAGGTGAAGCCTCGGTTGTTTTTTTATATTTAACAGCAAAAATGCAAACACTACCAGATGATAGTACATGCCTTGTATGGATCACAAATTTTATTCTCATGATTACATGTATTTTGTACAAAAGCATACATGTACTAACATGCACAAAGCATTTACAATGTACTGCACTTCACAACTGAAATTAAATCTCAAATTTGTGAAAGTAAAATGACCATTTGAACTACAAAGCACAGAATGTGGAGACGCAAGATGCTAAAAGCCACTAAAAATGATTTACTATTGCAAAGGAAGAAAGAAGTCTGAGGACATACACAATTGTAAAGAGTCTCAAAATTAGCATAAAATGATAAGTTATTACATAACTGACATGCAGATCCTTGTCATTTGATTGGTGGAACTCACATCACGTGACATTCATTATTTTTCCCATTCATGCCAGGTCTAAAAATATCCCATTCGCCCATGGTGAATGGGATTTACAATTCAACAGTTAGGATCATCCTAGTCCCATGGTGCGGTATTTGTGTGCAAGTGCATGCTGGTGTGCATGTTGAGCGTTGCGCGTAGAGCATGTTGTTCCCAAGAGCCAGTAGCTATGGAGTTGGGTTTAAACATTTCGAGAAGGGGTTGGTTTGGAAGAGAGAAATACATTTTCCACCAATTCTGTATTGTAACAGAAGTTCATTTTAACTGTATATCAAATGACAAGGATCTACATGTACATGTATATGTCAGTGATAAAAACACAAATATTGATTAAATTGTAAAATGGGAGGAATATTTCGCTTGGTGAAATCTTGACTTTTCCATTTCACTAATGTTCCTCCCATTCCACTCTGAGCCACTCAATCTTTGTATACTATTTTTAAATGATCGCAGGAATAGCAAATGATCATGCACAAAAGATCATTAACAAATGGACCACAAACACAAAAGATAAAAATTCTCACATATTGCAGTCAAAACAAATTATGGCAAAACACAAACAGAAGTTTATATCTCGATCCCAGTATGAGTTACAACATCATTAAGTACCTCCCCAAGTAAACCATGTTTATTTATTTAAGATTTACGATTAAATAATTTACATTTAGATTATGTACATTACATGTTTACGTCTCTATACAATTTTCCACAAAATTTCTTCTGATACATAATATATAACACAAAGCAATTGAAATGTTACTGATATTTGTGATATTCTCAGAACATTTTCTTGAATATGGCAAGATTAAAGCCCTGTTTATAAAGCAGAGTGAATTAGCTACAAGGAATTGTACACAATTTGACTTCATCAACCGATGTCGTGAACGTTTGCTTCCACTGTCCAGTGAAGTACATGTATACACTGACCTCAAAATCTTATTATAAACCCATTAAAGGTAGAGTATATCATTTGTGCAATTTTTTTTGGTTTGAAGCAACAAAAGTGCTCAAAATCTGAAGAAGGGTACTTAACAACTAACATGAAGAAGTTTTAGCTCAGTGAATGCTGTATACTCCGAGAAAACAATATCCTAGGATCTCGATTTCAATTCAAATTTACAGAGTTGTGTTTAGAATTGCACCCGAAATTAGTGTCTGCGACACGCTGTCATTCAGCCGATTACAGGTACGCGATGTCACGCCCTGAACCGACGAATTATAGCAACTGTGCGCGTGAGTGCCTCGTGTCAACGCTTACGCACACCCATTCACGGCTTTACCGAATTAAACAAGAACTACTCAGAAATTTCCCCAAAAACGTCTTTAGACGCATCTTTGGAAATGACCTTCTCAAGTTTTTTTGTTTTCTTCAAAATGACAGCTGCCAGGAAGGATAATTTCAGAAGGAGTTTAGTGTCATTACTATCTTTAATCCAAGTGAGCGTTTAAACAATAATTTCATCAGTTACTTTGGATAGCTGCAATTGATATACATGTACTCTACCTTTAACACCTGTACACTGTATACAATGTATACAATGTATACATTGATGAATCAGTAAAACCACAGAGTGCTCAGGCAGTTTTGGGTTTTACATGGAGTAACAGGCAGGATGGTTTGAGGCAATACAGGGACGAAAGGGTTCCACAAATCCATGTACATGTATAAACATTCCCTTACATGTGACTATAATATTTCATACACCTATCCACATCCACTATCAGTTAGTCAACATTATCAACATGTTTAGTTTAAAGGGAAGATACAACATTTGCAAACATCAAACACGAAATGATCAAATTATCACGAAATAAGTTAATGGATTGTTGGGGAATGACTGTTTAAAGCATCCTGTAAAATCGTAGCTCCTGGTGTGCTGACATTTTCAAGAAAATGTTTATTTTGCCAACGCTGGTCAGCCGACCAGTGTTGGAGAAAACTGGCTTTTTTTTCAAAAACCGCTCTGAATTTTTCATAACAGTTGTTCCGCATCTCCTTTGCACTTGATTACACACTTGTGAAGGGGTACAAGCCTGCCAGACTGATTCTCTGACCTTACAATTCCCCAAAGTCTATACATTTCTCTGTTTCATCTTAAGTGGGGTCAGGGAACCAGAATACAAGAACATCATTGGTTTTCCAGCATGTACCAGCCCAAAACATGAAACCAGTCATTTTAACAATATTTGCTATAACACAGTAATTCCCCAAATCCATTTACATGTAATTGCAGCAAAAGCAAATGCTGTACATTCCCTTTAAATACAAGGAAGCCTTGCCTCACCCGCTATGCGGGGAGGCGGCTTTTTTCTTTCATTATATATTCAAGTACCTGCAACTATTGTTATTTCAACCACACCCTCCTTTAAAAAAATCTTAAAACAATATGAAATATTTGAGTTGACATGTTACAGGCAGAGAAGCGGCGTGCATAGGAAAATTTGTAAATTAGGAGAAGATCATCATTATATTACATAATTACACACTGAATTTGATTTTAAGACAGAGACCATGATTATTGCAAAGCGAACCAGCAAAATGCTCACCCAATGTAAATTATAAAGCAAGGCGTATATATGTGTTCAAAAATTGAGTAATATCCTGTATTAATTATAATCCATAAATAGCTTGGACAGTTCCTATTGGTCAAGAGCCTGTCACATGGGTAGTTTTTATACGGTTGATAAAACACCAACTAGTTTTAAACACTTTATTCCTGTACCGCTGCGTTCCACGCCACATCACGCAATACACGCCGCGCGTGCGCCAATTTCCATATAAGGAGATTTTTTAGAACTATGTGCACGAGGCACATACCATAGAAATAGCAAGAGGGGTGTTTCACAACACCGTAAATTGTTGAACAAAATCGTTGGAAATTTGTGATTTTTTTTTACTTGTTTTGACTTTTTGACCGCAAGGTATTTATGAATTGGAATAAATATGTGATTAATCAGCTGGTTTTAAACGAGTACATTAAAAACCGGCTGGGGGCCTGGCCGGGGATAATGGCCCGAGCCAAATATCGGCAACCAGGCCCCTAGCAGGTTTGAAACGTACTTGTTTAACCAGTTCACGTTGGAGGACGTGATAGCACACACTGGCTGTTTTTATACACAGACACGGCTGATAGGTTAAGATTGCCTCCACTCACCTCCGGTTGACTTCTAAACACGCTAATCCCTGGTGTCTTTTGTACACGCACAAAATGTCCGTGAAGTCTGTGGAGGCGGACCATGTGTGGATCTTGAATTGGCCATTGTGCATGGCCTATTGTTCTATAGTTAACGCTCCAGTGCACACCCGGAGTATTGAAACATATGAGGTTTCAGCAAGAAATATCGTACAAATACTGTTGAAATGACTCTTGCGATTCAGTATTTGTGGCATTTGGCTGTATATCAGATGTTGGTTGGAAAATTTTGCCTGTTGCGAAAATCGAATTTTTCAGCAAAAATAATCCCGGCGCGAAGTGGTTAAACCCAGCCAAGCACATATTTTATTCCCTTATTTACAAACAGGAAGTGGGATATTTATGTCAATTATTTCTCACATTTATAACACCAGATAGGCAAATAAGTGTGCATAAATATCCCACATCCTGCAACCCACAGCAAAAGACTTCTACAACTCCATGCAGTAAAAGATTCTGATTTTCACCTGTGTTGACTTGCAAGAAACACAGTAGCTATTTTTACAGAAACGGTAGCACATGTTTCATCATGTAGTCACAGAATTGCAAAAGTTTTCGAATCAAAACAATTTTTAAATCCCCTCAGGAATTGAATAAAAATTCAGCAGCTAGATCAGATCAACAAGTGCTTTCGTCTGCCGAAGGAGCGGGGTTTAAATCTCGCCGAAACCATTTTATTTTATAGTTTCCCAAAAAATATTTTTTCTTACTTTTATTGTTCTACATCAAATCCCACTTTTTATTAAAGATGATTTAACTTTTCTTTCCGATCAATGGCTCGGAAGAACTGCTTTTTTAAAGGGTAGTTTTAAAAGTCTGAGAACCGATCGGTTACCAACTGACGCATGCGCGCGAAAGTTGACTTCCGCAAAAATAGCAACAGCAGATTAGAAAAATATCTGTTGTCTATCTAATGGTATTATTTCTTGAAACCGAAAATTGAACTCCAGGATCTCCTGCTTGTTGGGTTTGCGTTGGCTGCTCCGGTATCAACAGAGGACTCTTGACTTGGAGATTGTTTGGCTATCAAAAGCAAGACAACAAGAATTTCAAAATGTCTTCAAATATTCACACGCAAAAACAAGTCACATTTTAGCATAGTATACACTGACTTCAAGAGGTATAAATGACAGTAGTAAATTGTACAATATTCTTAGCAAAGGTGAAAACCAGTTATATTGTACTGCAGGAGCTGCAATTGGTCCAAAGGATTATAAAATAATTACCCATACCTCCCCAAAGCATTTTTGCCAGGAGCTTTCTTCAAATCCTCATCAACCTAATCTCATTTTTTGAACGTGTATTTCAACTTTCGGGGGTTCCAAATCAAGCTGCTGGTCTGTACATTCTTAAATTGTCAAAATGTATACATTGTACCCTTTTGGGCAGAATTGAAAAAATAAACCAAGGGAGGGTAAGGCTGAAATAATTGTAATTATTATAATAATAAAATAATGAGGCCCTCATGCAATGTATATCTCTTCATACTAATGTCTCAGAGTGCTTCACGTTTTCAAGTCTGTTTAAAATCAGTGCAATCCGGTCTCTACCCACAAAGGTACCAATTTATACTCCTGGGTGAAGAGAAATAACTGTAGTAAAGAGTCTTTCCCAAGGACACAAACATCATGTTCCCTGGCAAGAGTTGCAATCCATGTACCTCTTACCTGCATCTTATTTATTAATATCTTCAGACGATGGGCAGAGCACACTGTCCGAAACGTTGACTTTTCGCCGTTTCTTTTCAGATTCGCACAAACTCACAAAAGCGATTTCTTGTCAAGCTTCTTATTACCTTTGTTCTTGAGGTACTCCTCAGCTTCTTGGCATTGTATAAGCCTCTGTTTTTTTAGATTCAGGATGGAGTCTGCAATGATGCGAGCATTGTTCTTCTGGTATCCTCCGGATGTGACCATCAGGATTGGAATGGGTTTCGTTCTGTTCTTTGCTATCTCGAAGACCATCTGGTCTCTCTGCACAATGCCCTGAGGAAAGAACCAACACAAATCCACACAAATCTCAAATTTTGCCTGTGTGGAAAATTAGGAAACATTGTGAGCTCTAAATATACAGGAAACATGTTTACAATTTGCTGAAATAATCTTGACGTCACTCAGAGGTCAACTCAGTGCAACTATGGTTATTGGTTCGCTCACACAGCAACATCCCAAAGAACACTGTGGCTTTGATATTACTGGATTCTCCTCTTTGAAGCAAAAAAAATAAGCACAACGGTGAAAGTAATTGGTGTTGTGACAATCTGCTGGAAAAAGAGCATAGGTGACAATCGGTGGGGGAAGTGGGGAGGGGGGAATGTCATATCGCTTGTCCCTCCCCCCTTCTACTTTTTTCGTACCTGAATAAATATTGTAGCCAACATAATGATTTCATAGCTCAGAATACCTGAATCAAAGACTCCAAACTTGACAATCCAAACATTTTTTGGGGCCCTCAAGCAGGCCCCAACCCCCCACCGTTAGGGCTTTGCGCTTTGCTATCACATCAGTGCTGATCAAGGTATCCCCCCCCCCCCACTATTGAGAAGCAATCGACGCCCTTGAAAGGTAGTGAACCATTTTCAGTTGCTAATTTTAATAAAAATATTCAAGAAAAGTAGGATTGTATAATTGATGTCTGAGACTGTGCGAGTTAAACATACATGAAATTTGTCGTAATGGAATGCGCTTGGGGAGGAGGTGAGGTCACACTTTCTCAGCGTATAAGAGTGTATTGTGTAAAAGTGATCAGGGCTTCAAGAGACTGAGCCCCCTTACAAATAAAAAAAAAATGAATCGCTGACTACTTTGGGTTGAGGTGAAGGAAGAAATTTGAAAGAGGGTAAATGGAACACAGATAGCTTTGTAAGTAGCAAGTTTACCTCTGGTGTGATTGACAGCGCTCCAAGAGGGTCTCCCTCGAGTATGTCCGTGCCGGCATTGTAGACAATTAGATCTGGTCGGAATTCCTCTAAAGCTTGTTTTAAATGTCTGAAACAGAAAGAGATGGGTAGAATCAGATTGCGAGAACAGGGCACAAAACAGGGGTCCTCTACCCTCTACCTACTTCTGGGTGGAGAAAGCCAATTGTAGTCATGTGTCTTGCCCAAGTGCTCAAACACCATGTTCCTGGCAGGGTTCGAACCCAAGCACCATCGTACATGAGTCAAACACCCTAATCACTGGACCATGGCGTTCTATGGTTTATTATGTCACACAGTGCAACTGCAATCTCATTCTTAGTGTTCCTCTTACATTTATATGCGAAGATGCAACAAAAACATAAGCAGCAGTGATTGTCAACAGATCAATGGTACCATTAACTCAGAGTCTGAATAGCTACCTTTCAACAGCTCTCAGGAATGGTCCATCTTCCGTGTTAAAATCCAGCTCCACTTTCCGACTGATTCCTCCTAAAAATAAAAGAAGAACATATTGCATTGACTAGCCAACTGCAAGGGAATGAAATTTCAATTTTGCAAGTTTTCTATTTTCAGCGATTTGTTGTTGTTTCAGCACATGACAGTAGGCCAATGAGCAAACTTTTCACGCAAGTGTTTGTTTTAAATGTGACCTTAAACTTTCTAAACTGAACACTGTCTTCCTGAAATGACATCACAGCAAACAGCGCATCCTCAGTTGTCCAGAAAAGCATGGACAATGTTGAAAGGAGTGTACTTTTCAATAAAGTTAAACCAAGAAGTGATGTCAAATAGTTTTCATACATTTAAGAGGAGTAGAAAGCTACACAAAAAATACTCGTGTCATGATCCCTTTCAGTTGGTGAAATACAAAAGCCATTAACTTCAAGCAAACTTGTATCCTTGATGCTGATTGGTTGATCCATGGCAACAACAGTGTGATATTATACTGTATCGCACGGTCCATATCGCATCCGCAAGCGTGCTAGTTCATCTTCACGGTGCGTCAAGTTTGCTTGAAGATAAATTTGTTAGCACACTTGCGCTGGTGGAACACAGAATAATGTAGTGCGTCTGTGTCCAACATACCACGAGGACAAGACACAGACGCACTACATTATTCCGTGTTCCACTCGCGCTTGCGGGATAGCTTATAATATTAAACATCCGTTGATACTCACGTTTGGCGTACCCGTCGTGAGGGTAGATACTTCGGTTGAACATATCCAGGATAAAGACGGTTTCCCGCATATCCATGAAGTCTCTCTCATGGCCGTTACCCTGGTGAGCGTCCAGGTCCACGATCATGACCTTCTCCACCATACGAAGGTCCAAGAGAAACTGGAAATATAAAAACAGCGTAGATGTTTACCCTATTTTTGTCTCTTTGAAATATTGCAGAACCAGAAACTGTTAAAGCTGCAGTAATTTTAGGTTTTAAAAGTCTCTAAGCCATGCCAATTTTCAAATAAAATAGAAACCAATTGATCGTCAAATTTTTTGGTTTTGCTAAACCTTTATTTTAATGTCTACGGTCGCTCAATAGCAAATTGATTGCTGATTTCCTCTTTAAGTCTCACAGGAAGACAACACAGCATACGAAAACCCATTTAGAATGTGATGTCATTTGTTGTACTAGTTTTGTAATTCATTCCACTCCACTGATCTCGGTATGCTGTTACTATAGAGACGGTGTCCAATATTGTCTTTATACTGACAATATTTTAGGGGTTACTCAAGGTGCAGGGAGTCTGGGGCCAATTTCACGATGCTGCTAAGCACAAAAATTTGCTTAGCACGAAAAAGTCTGGCTTATAAAAGCAGATTTCCAGCCAAAACTCCAGGCGATGTATATTGCTCGTGATTAGTATTCAGCTGTTGTTTGCTATAGCATGAAAATCACGTGGAGTTTTGGCTGGTAAACTGCTTTTATAAGTCAGGCTTTTTTTGTTGCTAAACAAAAATTTTGAAATTGGGCCCTTATATAAGACTTAGGACCAACAAATCCCCAATGCCAGCATTAATGAAGCCATTGACTTCTTACGTCCCCCTGCCCCGAAAAAAACGAGGAAAACTTTGTTCTGATTGTACCTTTATGGCAAGAGTGATGTCTGCAAAGGCACAGAAGCCACCCCCTCTCTCACTTGAACAATGATGGAAGCCACCGCCGATGTTGATAGCCCAGCCGCGCTCCATGGCTAACTTGCCTGCCTGTAAGAAAATGAAGAAATTGGTCATCTCAGTATACAACATGTAATACTGTACAAGATTCAACTTTTCACATGCCTTTTTAGATATTAGGTGTAAAATATCGGGAAGAAAACACTTTTCGGGCATGCAACTGGGAAGTTACAAAAAAAGAGGAAATTCAAATCTTTCCAAGACTTTGTACAGTGTTTTTCTATTTCACTGACGCACGTGGGAAGTAAAAAGAGGAAATCAGCTGATCTGAGGAAAAATGGCATGCCTGGCTTTTAAACTGTCTGCAGTTTTTCAGATCAATTCACCCATTTACATGACAAATTTGGAAGCAATGAGCTCAATGGGGGGGGGGGGGGGGGGGGGAGAGTGTGGCCTAGTGGTTAGGGTTCCTGATTTACATGTACAATCAGAGGGTCAGGGGTTCAAATCCAGCTGCTGTTCATATTTGTGTCCATGGGCAAGCCGCTTCACCCCAACTTGCCTCTCTCCACCCAGGAGTATAAATGGGTACCGGCATTAGCTTGGCAGTAACCTGCTATGGACTGGCATCCCATCCAGGGGAACAGAAATATTCTCAGTCATTTCATGCCAAGGTTTCAACCAGATGAGCCATAAAAGCTTGGGACAGACTGTACTTTTTGTATTAGCTAAAAGCTCTTAGTTTAGCTGGTAAGGGAAAATATGTGACACTTTGTAAATTTCCTAGGGAGTTCATTTTGGGCACCTAAATTTTTTGAAACCATTTCGAGGCCCGAAACTCGGGAACTGAAAATCCATGATCGATTCTTTCTGATTCCCATTTTCTACACATATTTGGAAAGCTTATTCAATGTCCTTTCCCATGAGCCCAAAATCCCAGTTTTCAAAACTTGGTCCAAGTGACTGGTTTTGCGCTAGAGGGTCACAGAGAAAGAAACTGAATAAATTTGGGTTCAAAACTTCTGTTTGCGTTGTCAAAAGACAGACTGTTTCCATTTAACTTTACACAGACTTGTAATGACATGCTATTTCCCTAAAGTTCACCAGTAATATGTTGAAGACGTCTGCTCACCAGTATTGTTCCTCCTGTCTGCGTTCTGAGCGGTTTGAGTACTCTCCTCTGGACGATCGGGTTTGGCAGGAGGGCTACAGGAGGCACCTCAGTGATGCTAGCGACCGTCACACTCCACTGAAACAAAGACAGAAATCAATTTCAAACAAGTTCAATTTTTGAAAAACATCGACATTATGTTTTTTCGTCAATGAGCAAGACATTTAGTTTTCCTTTGGTTGTTTCTAATGTGTTTGGTTAATGTGAGTGGAAAAGATTGGTGAAATCTAGAAATATGTATTAATATTAGAGCTCATTTCTTCTTTAGTCATTTTCTTGAGTTTGACAGACTTTTCTGGAAATACCTGAATCCCTTGATTGAATGGAAATCAAGTATTAGCCATGTTGTGTATTAAAAGACTTTTTTTGTTAATGTTATATTTGTTTTTTTTTTCTTGCTTTCAGCATGTTAGCTTCAACCAAATATTTGTAAACTAATTTAGAGAAAGTCATTTTGAAAGTGCCGCAGGTCGCTTGACTTTACAGTAGAGCCTTTCTATGGACTTTTCTGGAAATACAGAGTGAAATCTTGATAAGTCAAACTCTGAGAACTCAAAACAACTTTTCAAACAAAGAATCCATTCCCTTCAGTAGTATAACAATGATACATGTATACAACCTTGCTTAACTCAAAACTCTGCTTAAGTCAAATTTTAAACCTGTTAATTGAGGTTTGACTTGTCAAGATTTCACTGTATCTTAAAAATCACTTGATTGAATGAAGAATTGAGAATTTGCCACTATTTGCCATCGTTATTTTGGGGTTCCCCCCCCCCCCCCCACTTTCAGCATGTTAGCTTCAACCAAATACATGTACATGTAAACTAATTTTGAGAAAGTCATTTTGAAAGTGCCCCAGGCTGTTTGACTGTACAGATTTCAGTAGAGCCTTCCTATATAAATTTAACCAATAGTTAAAAACAAAGTCAACTTCAAACAGCGGGAGCAGAAAACAACTTTCAAATTGTGATTAACGCAAAACATGTAGACCACAGAAGGTTGGTTTACTCGAGCATGTATACAAGAGTTCAGGACATGGCATCGGTTCTAGACACCCCCCCCCCCCCCTCCAAACAAAAACAGGGAATAGCAGTGGGGGAAATGAATCTGGAATTTTTGAGAACCGGGGCAACTTTTCGACAGGATAAAACTGCTAAGAAACTTTTGCTAGTTTGCCAGTATAAACGGATATACTGCTTAACACAGAAAATCAACACTACCAAAATGCCACTGTCGCCAAACGTCCCTCTCCAATTATTTCACAAATTGTAGGGCATAATCTTGGAAATAAGTAATCCTGATTAATGTAAACAACAACAATATGTTAATTAAACATTCTTATTTATTTCGTGAGCAAAAACAACTTGATTTATATAAATAAATAAAAAAGAGTAGTGTCCAATTTCTAAACTATCAAATGGTTTATCTCTGCCTTACTTGTATTTTCCATTTAGTTTAATGCGAACTTGGGAACACCTCTCGAGCTATACAATGGTAATGCCCTCTGGAAACAACAACTTATGTGGAGATTGACAGGCGCGTCATGCGTACTGTGTGATGTGGCCCACAATGCAGATATGTACCAGTGAAGTGTGAATTTAGGACTGGATTGTGAACGTTCAACAAACAAAACGGTGCTGGCACCGGATTTCGTAGAAGTCCAAATTTCATGTGACACTGGAAAAGTGTTTAAGACCAGCCACTACTGCCAGCCATGTCTTTATCAACCGTTAAAAACCGGCCACCTGACCAGCTCTCGACCAATGGGAATGGGTAAACTGTCTTAGGTATTCATGAATACTGGCAGGTGCGGATCCTGGGAGGGGGGGAGGGGGTAAAAAAAACCAGCTCTGTCAAAAATTTGGCTTTTTCCCCCACAGAAATTCATAAAAAAATAATGATATTCCGATTCCGTTCCTGACTAGATTAAGTACATTGATATCAAAGTAACAAAGTCATGGCAATATACAAGTACACTGTATGTGTTGTCAATAAGCAGGCTGACAGGTAAAACAGGAAACGTTTGTGCAAAAATTGGAAGGCCAAGGGATCAGGTCAACTTAAAGGTAACAAACAACATATTCAAACATCAAAAACACAAAACTACCAACTTATTATGAAATACCTTACTTGACTGCAAGTGAATAATAGTCTCAAGCATCCTGTGAAATAATGGCACCTGGTGTGCTGCCATTTCCAAGAAAAGTGGATTTTGTATCAATTTGTAACGATGGTCGACCATCATTGGAAAAGAAACTTTTTCAAATACTTCCCCCCAATTTACCAAATGTATTTAGTCCAAATTTTATTTGCCATCGGTTGCACATTCATGAATGGGTGCAAGCCAGCTAGTCTGGTTCCCTGACCTGATCAATTCCCTGACGTCTATACCAGACTTCAAGAACAACTTTTTTTCTTGGTTTTTCTAGCATCTATGAACACAAAACTTCAGGTCAGTGTAACATAAGTTGCTTTAAAATACTAACCCCAAATCTATCCAGTTCTCTGAAAATTACAGCAAAAGCAAATGTTGAACATGTATATTACCTTTAATTACAATTTGAGGCAAAGTCTACATGTATGAAGTCGGGAAAACAAGAAGTCAGCAAGCCAAAATATGCAGGAAACAAAAGGATGATATGTTTACATAATAGTTTCAGCAGGAAAACAGAACAGATACCAGCAAAAGAATAACAGTTCCAAGAAAATGAAAGGTTTTGGGCTACTTTGGAAATTGGTGCAAATAAAAATAATTTATGACAACAATATGTACAGCACCATGCATTAAAGCGAAAGAACGTTTGACACTGAGATGTAAGTAAGATTGGAAACTTTGCATGGTGTTTTGAACTAGTGAAGGTTTGCAGTAATGTAAAAATCTCTGTGTGATGTGATTCCAAAAAGAACCGGTTGGTTGTAAAACTTGACGTTCCGATCAGTATGCTCTGATCGTCTTCAGGAGAATGCCGGACAAGCGGATGCCAGACTAGTGGATACCAGATTAGTGGATGCCAGACAAGTGGATGCCAGACAAGTGGATGCCAGACAAGTGGATCCCAGACTAGAAGACGCCAGACTATGGATGCCAGACTAGTGAATGCCGGACTAGTGGATGCCCGACTAGTGGATGCTACACTAGCAGATGCCAGACTAGTGGATGCCAGACTATGGATGCCAGACTAGTGAATGCCGGACTAGTGGATGCCAGACTAGTGGATGCTAGACTAGTGGATGCCAGACTAGTGGATGCCAGACTATGGATGCCGGACTAGTGAATGCCAGACTAGTGGATGCCGGACTAGTGGATGCCAGACTAGTGAATGCCAGACTAGTGGATGCTAGACTAGTGGATGCCAGACTAGTGGATGCCAGACTATGGATGCCGGACTAGTGAATGCCGGACTAGTGGATGCCGGACTAGTGGATGCCAGACTAGTGGATGCCAGACTAGTGGATGCCAGACTAGTACATGTCAGACTAGCAGATGCCAGACTAGTGGATGCTAGACTAGTGGATGCAAGGCTAGTGGATGCCAGACTAGTGGATGCCAGACTACAGGATGTCCCCTTGTGACATCCCGCGCCTTCACACAAAGTGGAGCCCCATCCACAAATCAAGCATTCTCCTGAAGACGATCAGAGCATACTGATCGGAATGTCCAACCAACCAACCGGTTCTTTTCAGAACCACACACCTTCCGAAAAGAGATTTCCACATGGTGTCACCGCAAACCTTCGCTAGCACTGAGAAGTCATTTTCCCTACAATGTTGTAATGCACTTTTTGACCAGTTCTTTCTGTGAAAAAAAAATCAAAAATGTTTTGAGATATTTTCATTGAAGATAGAACATTGACCAAAAAGGCTGCAAGGAAGGTTAAAAAATGCACAAATGTAAACAAAGACAGGTACACCAGTCAAAGCCACCAGTACACGAGATAACACACAGAAATAACAGCTGGCTCGGAAATACCTTTGCCAACTACAATTATTGTTTCATTACTTAGTTTTGGTTGTTTTCAAATTTCAGTTCCAGTGAAAGTTGATTATCCTGTGATATGAGTGAGCACGTCGTGCAAATGATTGTACTTTTGCTTCAGTAGCTAATAAGCAGCATGCAAGGAAGAATGCTGAATTTCATTATAAACGAGAGGCAAAAAAAATGATAAATTTATTTGTCTTGTGCCTACAAGAAATATGATCTGACTGTTGGTGACTAGCCTGCCTCAAAGGCAAGGAAGGGGAAGTGGAATGAATTTTTGACTGTCTGTGACTGATGAAACAAAAGGAGGGTTACTTAATGTAAAATTAGTATTCCTGGGCCAAAAGGGGAAAAAAAGAAGAAGAAAAATCGAAAGTAATACATTTAACCAATAAATAAATTACAGAGTACAAGAAGACACACTGAGCACAAAGTATTTAAGGGAGAAGATGGTACATGTACCTCAGGAATAGCTACAGCAATGTTTTCCTGTTGAAGCAAAAAAATACAATGGAATCAGCCAAAATGGAAAGGAAAACAAATATCACCAATGTGACTGTTTTGAGCAGTTGTTGTGCGCAGCTTACATGTGCAGTGAAGAATGACCAGCTTGGAAAAAGTGGCTAGGAAATTTTTTTTTTTTTAAATCGGTCTTTTTGTGGGGAGTGTGGACTAGTAGTTAGGGTTCGTGACTCATGATCAGAGGGTCAGGGGTTTGAATCCAGCTGCTGGTCACATATTGTGTCCTTGGGCAAGCCACTTTGCCTCCACTTGCCTCTCTCCACCCAGGAGTGTAAATGGTCACCGGCTTTAACCGCGAAGTACCCTGCCATGGACTAGCATCCCATCCAGGGGGAATAGAAATATTCTCAGACGTTTCATGCTACTGAAACCAGAGATAACCGCCGGCCTGATGGGCCATTGGCTTGTGACAAACTTCAATTTGCTTTCTGTTTGTTTTTCACTGCTGGTTAATGCATCCTCTATCGTTCATTTTTGTTTTTAACTGGGAGCTCTAGAAGCCAGCCTATTAAGGGAAACCCCAGTGCCAAAACAAAGCCTTTGAACATAGACTGCAGAAGCTTTTCATTGCATGTAAAAAATTAGTGCACATGCCAAACTTCCTCCACCAAAAAAATATTTTAAACAACAAAGAACAATCAGTTTAATTTTATTTTACCCTCTTTGAGTAGAAAAATGGTTTTATAAGAATAAACTTGGACTGCATATTTTCAAGGACGGATTACACAAGTAAAGTTATTTGTAGACAAGTCTAACCCATATGAACTCCACTGTGCACCTAAAAAAAAAACATTTGCTCTCATTCAAATTGTATATTTGATGCTTTCAGGAAAACATATTTTGATATTCAACAGAATCTAAAAATTGAGAATTTTGAGATGTTGGAATATAGTTGCATGTGGCACAAAAAAATAATGGGGAATTCTCAATACGACATGGGGTGCAAGTACAGGAGAGATTATGTTGCAATGAGAGAGATAGCAGTTGAAGGTGGAAATTGAAATGGAAACAAAAAATAATAAGATCATTTTTCTTTTTCCAAGGGTACATAATGATGAAAGAAAAAGGCCCAGAGACAACAGTGCTCTGAATTGAAACAATGAAAAACTACACCCAAAGCCAAAAAAAAAAAGTATCCGGTTTCTGGTATGCGCGCGCGTCGCCGTAGCCATGTGCGTCGGCAAAATGAAAAAGTTTTTTTTCAATGAAAGATGATGTCTCAAAACCGCCAAACTCACTGGTTTGACTGGAATCCTGCTGCTGCACAATTTTAACGTGTTTTTAGATGGGGTTATAATCGAGAATAAGCTTTATGTGGCCTCTCTGGACTCCCATATATTTGCACTAAGTTTAGTCGGGCACCAATTGCAGTCACCAGTCGACATTTGAAGCAAAAAAGTCAGGTAAAATTTTTTAAAAAGCCGCGTCGCCGCACCACTTTTTGGACAAGCTCCATACCAGAAACCGGAGACTTTTTATTTTGGCCCAATCCTCAATTCACCCAAAACTTCAATGAGCGCCTCTCCATAAAAATAATGAGTGTAAAGTGAGGCAATGTGTATAAAAAAAACCTCTGTACCCCCAAATAAATAGGGCAATACAGCTGTGTTTGAAACAAGCATTGCTGTTTATGTCTACAAAACAAAAACAAGCCATAGTCACAGAGATGCCAACGAAAAGTGAGGTGCCGCATGAAATGCCCTCCCAATGACTAGGTATAGTTTGCAGGATTCAATGACCACTGGGCCTTTACAAAAACACTCCAGAGCTGTAATGTTGAAAACATGGATGGGAACACTCTGATAAGTCGAATGGGCAGGCTATTCATATACCAAGAAGACCAGTAGCAAGTGAATGCAGTTACAATCAGAGACCAGGGAGCAAATTGGGGGATTTTCCATTTGTTTTGTTTTTTTAGCCCGTGTCACAAAAAAATGGAAGGCTTAATTTTTTTTAAACTTTGTTTTCCAATATCCGGTTTCCAAAATTGAAAACCGAATAGTGGAATTCAAACCAAAATATTAAAAATACGGATTTAAATCCCACCTTTACAACATACATGTATACCCAATTCAGAGCAAATGTGTCTTTTCACAAAGTTTGTGAAGAAGTTGCGCAACACTGATTATGATGCGATGAGTGACACACAAAAAAATGGATCAACCTGAACCCAGAGCAAGGCAGACAGATCAACCAACAGACAAATTAAAGGGAGACTGACAGACAGACAGCAAGTAACTCAGATGGAGACACGGGTAAGTCGGAGGGTGTATTTTTGAGAATTGAGAGAATGACTTTTTTAAAAATCTGCATACCCTTAAACTGTCCAGGTATTTCTTGGTGTGAACTACTAGTAGGTCTTCCGTCGTTGCCTCTTGAGGGCGCACTATCGTTTCGTCGCTCACCATGCCATCCGCTGTGAAAAAAAATCAAACCAAAAGAAATAAGCTTAACAAAAAATAACACTACTATTAAGAAAACACAACAGGAGATGGACCATGCATAACTGTGCTACTTTACTCTAGGCCGATTTTGCTAAGAACCATCCTCAATCCTCCAACTGCCACCATGTCAAAATTGGATGCAGCCTCAATCTTCCAACATCATCCGTTAGGCCTATATCTTGAATTTGTCGAGCTAGTGGACACAATTTTGCACTTCAGCTTCAATCCTTCAAACCCAAACCATAAACCGCCTGGTTGATTTTGGACGATTGAGGATTTTTGAGGATTGTTTCAACAAACACTTTTCATACAACCATGCAAACTATAGTATAAAAAGATCATGTTGCTAGTACATGCATCTTGAATATTAGGCAAAGTTCGGGCAAGGACCATTAGTCGACTAGTGGTTGATTTGTGACGTACCTTACGCCTGCGCACTGATAGCAACGTGCGAACGTCTCTAGTCAAACGCTGGTCAAAATGTCATCGCAAAACTTCTGGATCCTGGCTCTCTGCTAGCGTTATGAATGCGCGCAGCTATTGGTTACCAGCGAAGCAACCAACCCCAGTAGGCTGGTTCCAAATAGTCGACTAGCATAGTCAACCACCATCGACTAGACAGAGTTTGGGCAAACGTTAGTTAACCATTGGTCAACTATAGTCCTTGCGCGAACTTGGCCCTACATGAAATTATCCAAACCACCTTATTTGCTCCATGCACAAGTACCCCCTCAACGGTACAGAAGAGAGAGTTGTGTGAGACCACTGAGACACATTTCAACGTATTGCCGACGGCGCCTGACGCTCACGTGATGACACTATGACTTTGTGTACTTTCAGAATAAAGTTAGTCTCGCGTATATACACTTCGCGCCATATACGCATGTGCGCGCACGCGGTGCAACGGTGGTAAAGAAGCGCCCTCGCTTGTCTGTGCACGGAGCCCATAAGAGACTCCTGTGGGTAACATTTAAGTCACCTTTTAAGAAGTTGAAAACTTTGCCCCATTTTCCCGAATCAAAGGGGTGGAGTTTCTCAAGTCCTAAGAACCCGATGTTGTAGTCCGGCGAGTAGATGATCGGCCATTGTGTCTCCTTCACTTGGACAAAAAGCGTTGTCTTGTGTGGCTGACTCTGAGGGGTGGGCTGGTCCGTTGGTCTGCTGTCAGGGGGTCTCTGTTGGGAATGATCATCGCTCACATTGGCTGCATCTGTCGGCTTTCCGAGGGTTTCACTGTTAAAGGGAAATTTAACACAGAACTTTGAAGAGGAAAGATTTGCTTGTAATGTGCCTGTCCCAGCTTGGGCTAAAGTAGATCGTTCAAAGTTGGGCAGGACTACCCTGGGTTGGGTGCTGCTACTGACCTGTTCGTACATACATGTGCGAAAAAAGTTGCTGCACATGTTGGGCCTGCCCAACTTGATCGCCCAAGCTGGGACAGGCCCAGGTATTAAATGACCACCATTGTTTTAAGGATCACGAGTCGGAGTGGCTGAGTGGATTGCGTGCCTGACCTGTAACGTAAGTGACAGATTCCGGGTTCCAGCTGCCATGTTGTGCCCGTACGACATTTTCAAAGACAAATTATTTCATCCCCCAAAAAGTTTTGAATATTCTTCTTTTATTATTTGAAATTGACTCCTATGTTTAATTGCAGAGTATTTTCTTTTTCTGATTCGTGGCTCTGGAGGATTTTTTTTTAAAGGGAAGTATTCAATGTCAACCTTTTTGACTGCTGGTGCTGGAACCAGACTATCAACTGAATGGTTCTTGAACTTAAGTTCCCTTTTAAAAAAATTCCTCCCAAAGGACACCGATTTAATTACACAGAAGAAAAAGAAATAAACTTAAATAGAAAGAACAATTGAATTAAAAACATAAAATGAAGGACAACTATTAATAAAAGAAGAAAAAAGAAAGAAAACGATTCCCATATCTGGCCATCACTTGTCACTCTCTGCACAAACCTAGTAATAGTAGTATGAGACTGGTCTGAAAGTGTTTTCTTAGTAAAACCTTCAATGTTGTCCCTGCTAAATTTGACTTTTTAATAATAATTAATACCGGTGCTTATATAGCGCAGTTCCAAATTAATGATCAATGCGCAATAGGGCATATTATCATTTTCTAATAGCTGATAGGTCGCTAAAGGGAAAAATTAGTGATGTCCAGATATGGGAATCTTACTAAAAAAACGGTGAAAAAAGTGTAGCAGGGGCCCAGGGGGGTCGTTGAATGTGAATGAATATGAGCAAGCTAGGCCCACCCGTTTATTGAGAAATGAGAATGTCGCAAACTAGTTTGGTAGGTCTAATAATTTCCAAATGTATTTGTTCCCTTATAGGAACCGGGCCCTACTCTACTGACTAGGCCTACATGATCGCCTCTAGGCCAGTATTTCTTTATTATTTTATATAATTTTTTACGAATTAGATGCAATGTAGTTTTCCGATCTTAATAGGGGATTTAAGTTAACCCAAGAATGGAGCCTACAACCAAAAATCCAAAAATAACAAGTAGGCCCATTTACATAAGAGTCATTTTTGTGTTTCAAAATGCAATTTCGTAAAGAAATCTTATGTTACCTGCCACAGTAAGTCTTCCCCGTATCAACGTCGACGCCTCCTTCGTCCTGTTGTGATTCCCCGGACTCCATTTCTTTTTGCGGTAAATCAAAAGAGATCGGACACTCTGCTAAAAAAAGTGAACAGGAAGTACTTGCTTCAGCGGTAATGCTGGGGAAGGGCGCCCCTAGTGTTGAGTAGGTAAAAAAACAGATTTGCTCCTTGCACCCAACGCGATAACTTCGCTCGAACCCCCCGCCCTCCTGTTTGCAGGGCGGGACGGGTACGAGCGAACGCGATAACCAATTTAATATAGCTCTATCTCACAAAGTTGATTACTACTGGACATCGCCGCTAGTACAGCGCTAGCGCTAGGCATCATCGTCAGTCCAGTTTGACTTCACGCAGGATCCGCGTGCAAGCATGAAATCATGGTTTTGAGTCGCTGTTTTCCTAGGGCTGTCTTAAATTGGGATGATGATGTTTGATGAATAAGTTCATCAGGGAGCTTGTTCCAGTCTACAATCGTCTGTATAGGAAAAAATGTTTTGGTACGCTTGCGAATTGCGTGCGGCATTGCAAGGAAGCGTAGCACTGACTTTCTCAGCTCAACTTTCTACTGGGGTGATGATGTGAACGGCAATTCCTTTATGGATGTATCGCGATAAAGCATAGTGTGGCGGGACTGTTCCCGAACAGGAACAGGAACACCAAATGCCTCGTCGACCACCTCCTCCCGGCCGCACTGTTTGCATTGCCGCCTCGACAACCCATCAGCATTACCATGCTTCTTGCCGCTTCTGTGCTCAACCACTAAGTCGTACTGGGACAGGACTTCCATCCACCTCGCCAGCTGACCCTCGGGGTTCTTGAAATTAAGTACCCACCGCAATGCGGCATGGTCAGTTCTGACCGTCACCCTGCGGCCGTACAAGTATTTTTTGAAATATTTCAAGTACACAACCACGGCCAACAACTCTTTACGAGTGACACAGTAATTTCGCTCAGGTTTGCTGAGCTTCCGGCTCGCGTACGCAAGCACTTTTTCGTGACCACCCTGGACCTGCGACAACACCGCCCTGATACCTTCACCGCTGGCATCAGTGTCCAAGATAAAGTCGCCCTCGGGCATTGGGTATGACAGAACTGGGGCGGCCTGAAGCCTGCCCTTCAGCTCGTCAAATGCCTCCTGACAACTCTCAGTCCACACAAACTCTCTTGATTTCTCGGTCAAGGCATGAAGTGGACTTGCCACTTCTGCAAACCCCTTTATGAACTTCCGGTAGTACGATGCGAGGCCCAAAAAGCTTCTAACATCTCGTACGTACACACCTCGGGACCGGCCACTTTGCGACTGCCTCGGTCTTCTGAGGATCCGTGGCTACCCCTTCTGAGGACACAATGTGCCCGAGGTAAGTCACTGACCTCTGAAACAAATGACACTTGCTGGGCTTGAGTTTGAGCCCAGCGTCTCTAAGCCTTCCCAACACAACTCGGAGACGTTCTAGGGTCTCCGGCACCGATCGACCAAACACGATGATGTCATCCAAATAAATCAGTAGGATTTCCCATTGCAAGCCGGCCATAACCTTTTCCATGAGCCGCTCAAATGTTGCCGGGGCATTGCACAGCCCAAAAGGCATGCATTTCCACCGGTACAACCCGCTTCTCACAACAAATGTTGACTTTTGGCTGGCGTCCTCATCCAGAGCGACTTGCCAGTACCCCGACGCCAAGTCAAGTGTACAAAACTCAACGCATCGAATGTTTCATCAATGCGCGGCACAGGATAGGCATCCTTGATGGTCAAGGAATTCAACTTTCTATAATCAATACAGAAGCGTTTCGTACCATCCTTTTTGTCAACCAAAACAACATTTGCAGCCCATGGACTGTCGGAAGGTTCAATCACCCCCCTCTTTCCCAAATCACCGACTTGTCTCTGGATTTCCTCCTGATGGCAATACGGATGACGCCTCATCCGTTCTCTCACCGGTTTAGCATCACCAGTGCTTATGTGATGCTGGACCACGTCCGTGCGACCAATGTCGTGGTCACCCTTAGACAATACATCCTGAAAGTCAACTAAACATTTCCGGACATCCTCATGGTACGTAGCCTCTACCTTGGCTGTACCCCTCTCAAACAAATCTTGCAAGTGCTTGGGTAACTCCTCACCAGCATTTGCCACCACATCCAACTCACCATGAATTGAACCAACCTCTACCTGGGAGATCGTTCCCGCTGTCGTCCCCTCACGTGCAACTCTTTTCTCCCTTCCGGGATTGAAGACCCGCAACGGAATAACCTCTGCTTCAGTCTCAACCAGAGATCTGGCCAAAACCAAACCCTTCTTAGCTAGGTCACCGCCACCTTCCATTGGTTCCACCATGGCTGGCCCGACCAAGTCGGCACCCTTCCGAGCAATTATACCCGGGACCACGGCCTCATGACCTGACGGAATCACCGTAGTTCTAGAAACTACAACACGACCAACAAAGGGCTCACCGGCACCGTTTGTGCACCTGATTCGCTCACCATTGAGCCTCCAATCTCTTGACTGGAAGTCTATGTTTCCACCTGTTGGCACGAGAAAATCCATGCACAGGATGCCACTATACTTCATTTCGGTAAACACCGCCCTTACTTGGTGCGTGGTTCGACCAACTTGCACCTCCACCCAAGCTATGCCAAGCACGGGCAATCGACTACCGTCTACTTGCTTCACCTGGACCTCCTCCGTCTCTAAGATGGGTCTCTTCTCCTTTGGAATTTGATAGTACACCGTACTACTGATCAAGGTGTCGGTGGACCCCGTGTCAATCAAAAACCGACACTTGGTCCCTCTCACCATTCCATCAACAAATAAACCATAACGAGGGCCGCGACTTGGGTCGGGCAGAGTTATTACTCGTTGCCCATCCCCATACTTTGACATCTTCGCTCTACTACTACCCTCGCTGTCACTTTGTTGTCTTTTGGACCCTTTTGTCCACTCAGCCTTCCCGCGGGTCCTACGGGGGGCTGACTGCCGTTTCCCTGTTGTGGATGTCTCTGACACTCCCGGGCGAAATGCCCTATCTCACCACACCTGAAGCACTTCAGGGTACTGGGATTGTTCGTTTTGGGGGGCATGCCCTGAACCTGACCCTTAATCTGAGTCGACAACGACTTTACCAATTCAGCCACAGACTTCAATGCCTGGGCCTGTTCACCGATATTTTTCTCTAAAGTCTCAAACCTCTGCTCTGTTCCGGAGTCAACAGCTCTCGCCAGCTTGGCGGGCTTCCGGTCAAACAACCTTTGCTGTTCGACCTTATCAAAGTTCTCTGTCTCTAGGGCAGCCTGGACCGCTTCATCCAAAGTCTTTGGACGAGCCCGATGAATGCCCTCCCTGACTGAATGACAATCAACGGCGTCTATGAAGTGGTTCTTAGCCAACTTCTCCCGAGCATCCTCCTGCAACTCAGGGTATGCTCTTGCTGTTAACTCGTGAATCGCTTGCCCTAATTCCTGCAAGCCCTCCTTTGGCTTTTGGCGTCGATGTCTCAATTCGACAAGATAATTTTCACTCTGTCGAGCCGACCCAAACCTGCGCTCCAGCAGCTTAACAAGTGCACTGTACTTGTACTTGTGGCCTGAGTCACCCAACAACCGTAGAGCGTCTCCCTGCAAGCTTGCGGCTAACCACCTCGCAGCCTGCTCCTCGCTCCACATATTCACCTCATGACATGACTCAAAATGGCGGAAGTACTCCTTCCAGAGTACCTTCCCACTGTACCGATCAGGGGTTATGTTTGGCCTGCGATTTGGTCGCTCCAAACTACCCATCTGACCCACACCACCATGGACCCGTGCCTCTCTTTTCAGTGGCCACGGACCCACCGACTTGTCAACTTGAGCTGAACTGTCGTTCTTTGCCTCGACTGGTCGAGTCGCGAAACTCAACAGTTCACTATGAACCTGTTTAGGGGTACACAATTCCTTATCTTCAACGAACGGGTTGGTACTCGCCCTACCCCGTCTCACACCAACCTCAGGCGTGAACGACAACAGATCCCCATTAGGACCCTCCGTCTCCCTAGAAATAGGCGTCGACTGCGCTCGGGGGAACACCCCTGAGCTTTGTCCTTTCTGAGGTGTACTTTCAATAAAGCTCACCCCCCTCCCCACTTTAGGGGCCAACTCAGGCACCACACCTGCATCTGACTCTCTCCCCATCGCTCCAGAGACATACCCAGATGTCTCTTCGGGCAACCTAAACTCAACATCGGAATCAACACGACGGCGCACACGCCCACTCTCGGCTTGCGTACCCCCGTTTCCTCCATTTGGGGAATCACCCGACTGCAAGTCCATGGCAGCTAGCGCCAACTTCTTTTCAGTGAGGCCCTTTTCCCACTGCAGTATTTGGTTTTCCATCCGCAGTCGTTGCACCTCGACCTCAGCACTCGAGGTGCCAATTCGACCTTTCGAGCCTGGATCGCTCATCTCAACCCCGAAATCAACAACACGTGAAGACCAATTGAGCAATTCTATTAGTCAACAGAGAAGTCACCTTAATCAATTCCAATCCCACTTCTGACACCATTTGTGGCGGGACTGTTCCTGAACCAAGTTATTCCTCGGACCAGGGACTACACAAAGCAGTCTAAAGGCTAAGGATGCAGGCTCGTTTTGGGTGGAAATCTACCCGCGCCGCAGGAATTGATCCCTAAACCTTCCGTTAACTAGGCAATAACACAGTAACAAGGACAACTGGCAACTGAATGGTCGGTAATCTCAAGTAACACGATGATTTATTTCAGAGACAACAATTAAAATATTCAATGATTTGGGAGTAATTGTCTTGGGTAGCTTTATTACAACCTGTGGTTTTCGAATATGAGCCCTATTTGCAATACACAACTAATATCGCACTGCTCACTCCAATAATCACTGCACAAACCAATGCTGCATTACAAGAACGCTATAGCAATGCACAACAAATGCTGCAATACATGAACGTTATAGCAATGCACAGACCGATGCTGCAATATAGAGTCACTACAGCAACGCAACAACCAATGCTGCACTGCCTAAACAATATCGCATTGCATAGCTCAGTGCCACTGTGGAGATATGGTTTGTGCGCACGTAGCACTATGAAACCATGGGCCCAGCCCCAATCAACCACAATGCACCCACAAGTGTACGGCTAAACTGTCCAACAGTTCGCCCGCGCGTAGCTAGCATATAGCGCAAATCACCATATAGCAATACACGCCACAGCGAGAGCACACTCAACTCACGTTTGAACAGCTCGCTGCCACTTGCCAGAAACCCCGCGCGTACGTACGTAGCAATCTACCTACGCGCATACATAGCACATGCACTAAACCATTATGATGCACTAAACATATGGGGCTTTGTTAACCAATCGCGTGCGTACATACACGCACACCCTGACTGCTAAGCCACGCCCAGTCACGGGCGTACTATACTACAGTTCATTCATAAGATTAGAATACAATAACATGAACAAGGGCATAAAAACTACACTTTCCGTCACAATAGTGAGCCTACTGACTTTTCTGCGATGTTGGAGGGATGGTCATTGAAGATTTTGCTGCATGTCTGTGACACTGGATGTTCTTCGGCGGTCACCTGAATCTTGCTGCTCAGTTGCCCCTTAACTTTTTTCCAGTTTGTTGATGTGGTTTGATCGATGGGGATACCAAACTGTGGCTCTGTGGTCGAATCAAAGTTTTGTAGGCTGCTTCTCCTGTTCTCTAACTGTTTTTTGGGGGGCATCACATCTGGAGATGTTTACCGTCTCACAAATCCAAGTGTTCTAGCTCTGCTTGCTATTTGGTTAATGTGATATAAGACCATAACAAATCTTTTTCATTCAACTCCAGGTATTGATAGTTGCGTACTACAGAGAGGTTACCGGCATTCATCATCTGTAGATATTTTGAGAGAGATAACAAGGTTGGAGCGAAGTGCAAGGAATTATTGGGTGAAGATTAGCGCAGCCAAGAGCAAAGCTATGAAGATGGGGCCAGATGAAGAAATCGAAGTCTTAGTAGACAGAGAGAAGCTGGATTCCGTCACCCAGTTTGTAGTACCTTGGCTCAACAATCACGGAGGATGCAAGATCTGTAGCTGAAATCAAAATAAGGATTGAAACTGCCACCTCAGCCTTAGCTAAACTGAAACCGATCTGGCGTGACAAGAACATCGATGGCATCAAAAATGCAGTTACTGCGGGCCCAGATCATGAACATCTATCTTCTTGTATGGATGTGAGACCTGGACCAATGAACAGCAGAGATTGAGAAGAGAATCGACGCCTTTGAGATGAATTGTACGTGGAGACTGCTACAAGTTCATTACTCAAGCTACACCACTAACCAAGCTGTGCGTTAGCTAAGGGACAGTACATTACTGGCAAACAAGAGAGATTATTCACAATCGTCACAAAAAGAGAAAACTGCTGTGGTTTGGACACCGGTCTGATGGAAGGGGAGTCTCGCAAACACAATCCTGGAGGGTGGGACAGCCGCAAAAGAGGAAGACAGCAGAAAATGTGGGCAGACAACATCAAGGATTGGACTGCTGGGCACATCTTCTTAGAACTGCAGAAGACCGAAACAAATGGAGGAACTGTGTGACCGTGCCATCATAACGTCGCCCCTACCGCCGTAACGCCAAGGGACAGAAGGAAGGAAGGACGATATTAAGTTGTGCAAAGCTACTAAACTTTCTTTTTCTATAAATCATGCAGATTATGTAACATTTTAAAGCATTTTATTCTCTGATTAATAGCGCCATTCATGTGCTTCATGGAGAAATGCCAAAGGTGCCTCCGAAAAAAATATTAAAAATATGAGTGTGCAGTATTATGATGAGCTGACTGTATAACTGTATGTACCTGTATAAATTATGCAAGATTTAGAGATGGGGATGGTCCATATGGACAATTTCGTCCACTTTTCATTATGTGTATTATTATTGATGGCTTACTCTCAACAAGTTGTTTTTAGGTAAACCATGTTTTCAATTATTTGTTAAATAATTTATTAAATTAGACTGAAATTTAGACTCTCCCCGAGCACCCACACTACCACGTTCCACATTACACCCCAAGGTCTTCGCGTCACTCTTTTCCAAGCAACAGGATACCTAGACTGTGATTCCACTCTTGTACAGGGGAAAATGACCTCATAAGGGTAATTCCCCAGACTGACCATTTCGTCAGTCCATGGTCAGTCTACCTTTACTCAGAAATGATATCATATAAGCTATGTTTTCCCTATATGACATCATATCCTATTTTCACCCAAAGTTGCCCCTCTTAAACAGTATAAAATGTCCACATTTTCCACTTCAGTCATCTTCTGTCTCCTAATATTCTGTATTCTGGTACCCAGCGCAGCCTTACCCATAGCTGTTGCAGCCGTATGGTCTGACCTTATACTTCTATATTATACAAGACCCGGTAGAATTGAGTTCTTGAGAATAAAATAGTTTCTCCATATAGCTGAGCTCATACCAGTGTGTTTTCGTTTCTCCGTGTTCACCGTTCAACCCACTCATCAAAGCCACAGCTACCGTAACATAGCAATATCAGTATAATCCAAGGGCGGATCCAGAACACATTTTTTTGGGGGCCCAAAAAGTGGGTCTAAAAAATTACGGCGTGGGGTTTCGGGGCCCGCTTAAGATGCTCTGTGGTGCTCTGTGGTGCGATCTGAGGCTCTGTGGTGCGATCTGAGGCAATTTCTGACCACTTTAAGCAATTTATTTTGAGGAAAAGATGGTGGTGTACTCATTGCCTGCCTTTATTGCGATGTCACATTAAAAAAAAAATGGTTTCGTTTTTTTTTTTGGGGGGGGGGCATGGCCCCCTTTGGCCCCCCCCTGGATCCGCCCTTGGTATAATCAAACATTCACAATACTATTGCCAAACATTCCAAACGTTACATTATTAATGATTTTATTTGTTCTTCCTTAAGAATTTGAGTAGTTTTTTTTTATTATTGTACAGCTGAAGCGTTTTAAAAAATAATATGAATTATTATCCATTAAAAAATTTGACTGGGGAATCATATTATACAAGCATTAATTTCTATTCATGTTATGAGCAATGGGTTCTATACTTGGAAACTGATTGTATGCATAATAAAAAATAACATGCTGAGGTTTTTTTCTTTTCAAGGCAAAAAACTTGGCTGGTTTCAATATTTGAACAACTTCATGAAAGTTCTACAATCGCCGCATATCATTGGTTACATTGCCCGGCCCGCCCCCAGTAATAATTAAACTTGCATTCTCTGATATTGATGAAGCGGTAATGGTTTATTTTTAAAGTTGTAAAGCGCCTTGAGTGTCTCGTTTAGGCGGATTTTGGCGCTATATTAATGTTCTTTATTATTATTATTCCTAAATCTCCGCATGTTACGAGTTTTACTGTCACATCTACTTTTATCCCCCTTTTATTCAGATATTCATTCAAGTATTTATTCCTGTATTCGTCTCACCATTTCCTGATTTAGTTATATTTTTTATATAATGCTTGGGAGTCAGGCTGGCATAACGGAACTTTCCTCGCCTTCCACCGCTAGTGACCCGGGTTCGAGTCCCTGCCTGGTTCCGTGGGTTTTCCCCCAGAATATTCTTCTGGGCTTTTCCTCTCACCTCTAAAACTTCTCATTGTCTTCTCTCCACAGGTTTTTCAGGCTTGCGAGCTACAGTGCTTATGGCACTTTTGAGGAATCATTGGTTTCATTACTAGAAATGACTTATAATAATAATAATATTTTTAAAGTTTTTTTCGCCTTGACATCAGTGAAAATCCCGCTAGCATTTTACACCGGAGGACGTGAGATGCTGCGCAGCCTCACATGTGTTTACCTATCCAACGCTAAGGGGCGTCCTTCCCCACGGGCCAAATTAATGACGTCATTGTGTTTCATAGGTCACTGTACAACAAGATACCGAGTGTCCGACCTTCCTCACGAACGATCCTTGATGTCATCGATATCTATGTTGTGCCCATTCTTGAAAATCACGCATTCTCGAGAATGGGCATGCACATTCTTGAGAATGTGCAACTGGATCCTTGCTCAATCTTGGCAAAAAATAACTCTTCCAGATTGAGCGCACATTCTCGAGAATGCGCGACAAGATAACGGTCTTGTCGATGCCGAGCACCGGCTGCGCTTGGCAAGTCTAGCTGAATCCTCGTTCACTGATTCTCAATAATTATACTGTTGCAACGCAAGGCTCTGAAAAGTAGAGTGGATATGATAAGTAAAGGCGTATTAATATGGGGGGGGGGGACCGGGAAAATATAAGAGACATAATAATACTAGTGCAAAGAATTCTGATTTTTGGGATAATAAAAGCGGGGGGGGGGGGACGTAAGAATGAAGAATGTGAAGAATGAGAATGATACTACGACATCCCATAGTGCTAATGCTATTTCCCATTTAAATTGCCACCAATTTATTGTTCACATCCCACCATAACGTCGCAGAGCTGGATTCTATCTAGTCAAAAGAGCAATTTTGGCAGCTTCTGGACATCGTTTTTTTTTTTGTGGCACGCATATGATACATGCAGGGACTTGTAACTTGTCTAGCCTAAACAAAGCACTTCCCAGACTAGTTCCCAGTCCTCCGTTATTACAAAACTTCCCATAGTGGGCAGAAAAAAGCAATAATAACAGGTTTAATTTGATTCAAATTATCGTAATTATACGAGTACAGAAGCATAGCACATTTTCTTTCCTCTTTATATGAATTGTTTCCCTTTTAACCGCTATACAATTCATTTAACATAATTATGTCGTGCAATGTTTGTTAAGATTGGGCAAAATTCATAAATTGTGCACGTGATATTCCCAACCAATCTTAAGAATGAGCGCTCACTCTTAAGAACGCGTGCTCGTTCTTAAGAATGGGCGCTCATTCTTAGAATGCGCGCCCATTCTCGAGAATGTGCATGCCCATTTTCGAGAATGCGTGATTTTCAAGAATGGGCACAACATCTATAGCCCAGCCACAGAATTTGCGCGACTGATCAGCTCAGCTCAGCTCAGCCAGCCGGCCTGGCCTCGCGATATCGTATCGCCCAGTATAGTGTGAGCGGATGCAGGATAGAACTTTTTAGAAGAGAAGTGTCATGCCCCGATAAACTTGCATATGTTGTCATGTCTTGTCGATCAAGTCTGAAAAATCATGTAAAAAAATAAGTCATGCCGGAGCTACATGTGCAATAACAAAGTCAGACTTGACGTCGAAAGCAAACTCAGTGATCGTCGACTAGGCCTATCTTTAAAAACACTTACATGTAGCAACTTGTTACTGCGTAGTGCGCTGATGCACACATGAGACAGTGAGGGCCTATTCGTTATGTTCAGATGTTTCTCCTATTTATAAATATAGCGACTTGACCTTCGTGCTTTGCGTGTTAGTTAGGGTCAGCTTCAGTACTAAAGTGAGGAACTGTACTGTCATGACTGTACACTCAGTGACTGACAAGAATTATTTTCAAAGGAATTCAGCATCATCTCAGCCCAAAACTGAATTTCACCTTACAACAGCAATGACTCTCAATTAAGTCTCCTCCACAAATCATCACAGTGATGCGGATGTTTGAGAAAGGCAGATTCTTGTGGGCTTAGTGAATGCAACATGAGCTTGAACCCAGTGATTTGTAATCATGGCCATGCTCAACCGCTTCCGCCAAGTCGTCAACAATGTGATGACTAACATGCAACAGAACCGTAACCTCAAAGATGTGGAGGATATGGACAAAACCAGTGGGCGGGGCCTGCCGGAGAAGTATTCCTACACCAGGCCCGAATTTCTCCACTTGAGCTCCGAGGAAGTCTCCATAGCCTCGGACTCGATCATCAGACCTATCATGGTTCCCAGGGATCTATCCAAGTTACCGTGGCATTGTGGATATGCAGAGTAAGGGATATGGAAAAAATGTTGCAACCTGACGACACTTCAGCGGTTGTGTACAAAGTCTTATGGAGAGTCACGAAAATTTTCAAAGTATTTCCTAACAAAATTGGAAATGTTTCTCAGTCCCAGATTCATGTATTATCATTATTTTTGGAATGACTGACCTTCATTGAGATGATTATAGGCCTATGAAGAAAAGAGGTGGCATCAGGTTGCAACATTTTTTTTCCAGGGATATTTTGTATTAGAATTTAAAAATATTTGAGAACCTACGTGAGGAATATTTCATTGACTGACTTACAGTGGGTTGTGTTACGACCCAACTATAGCAATTGCCCCAACTATAGTTGGGGCAGTCCCAAGTTCCCAACAATAGTTGGGGAATTCCCTAAGTCCTGCCTGCAGTTGGGACGATCCTATCTGTAGTTGGGATCATCCTGCAGTTGGAATGTCACTGTTGAATTAGTATGTTTGATATACATCTATATCTTTTTTTGATTAACACTGAATTATGTAATCTTAGATGTACTAGAGTCTTATCTCTCTTCGTTTGTTTTAGTATTAAAAGAGGGGGAAAATTGAAGAAAACAAATATAAGTATCCTTCTCTGCATCTCCTCAGAGTAATGAATGGAGGCAAGAGCAAACACAACGAAGATCAAGCAGCTGCCGGACATTTTGTCCTCAAGGGTCACAACCAGGAGAAAGTGGAAGTTGGGGCAGACGATAGACCCACAACTGGAGTAAGTATGGACACCAGTGCTGTAGTCCAGTCAATCACAAGTCCGGTCACATGCAAAAACACAAGTCCAGTCACGTGCAACAGGTGATTGAACAATTACAAAAGAATCTTTTGACACGGTTCATTTCAATAGTTTGTGATGTGAGTTGAGACCAGAGGACATGGTCTGGACTTGTGATGGAATATGTGAGGTCCTGTCATGGACTAGATTACAACACTCAGTTCTACTGATCCTGGCACTGAGACGTGCGAAGAAATTTTTCCTTTCGGGAGATGTAAATATTTAAGGGCAAATCCAATATTCGGGTGGCATGGGTGGCATGGGTGGCTTGTGCGTAAAGCGCTCGCCTCTCACCAAGGTGACCACGGTTCGCATCCTGGCTGCAGATTGCATGTGAGTAGAGTTGTGCGTTGGTTCTCTCCTGTGCCACGTGGGTTTTTCTCCGGGCCCTCCGGTTTTCCTCCCTCCGGAAAAATCAAACACTTTCGATCTCAGGCTGTGCTCCGTGGTCATATATGGGTCGATGTGGCCGGCAGCCATAGGCGCCTTTACGTGCCAGCGGCCCGACCACGTTGTAGCCACGTCCTTCGCAATTCAGCATACCAGCTGCGAGTAAGGATGATTAGCCTCCCAAATTATTATTATTATTATTATTAAATGTTCACATCTTTCTTGCTGCTGCACACACCGGTATATTTGATTTTGAACCGACATGGTAATAAATTTATGTATTTTTTGTTCAATTTTCAAATTTATTCCCAACACCAGGACCCAGATGACATCCCGATGACCTACTTTGCCATTTTCGACGGCCATGCGGGGGCTGGGGCTGCCCTCATGTCTGTCAACACCCTCCACTACCAAATCCTAGAGAAGCTAGACCGAGTCTACGAGCTCCTCATCAACAGTTCGCCTGAGCATCGGCAGTTCTCACGCCGGGGGGACCTGAGACCCAGCAAGTGGCCCTTCGCGGAGAAAGAGGTGTCGGTGGAGAGCCTGGTGACTGGAGCACTGGAGGCATCGTTTGTTGATATGGTAGGTGTGTGCAGTTCTGTACTCATGTCCACGGATCATAAGTCCTCAAAAGTCCTCAAAAGTCCTTACAACTCCGTCACAACTCCATCACAAGTCCATCACAAGTCCTTACAAGTCAGTAGAAGTCCATCACAAGTCCTCACAAGTCCATCACAAGTCCATCACAAGTCCTCACAAGTCCATCACAAGTCATCACTAGTCCTCACAAGTCCATCACAAGTCCATCACAAGTCCTCACAAGTCATCACAGGTCCATCATAAGTCCTCACAAGTCAATTACAAGTCATCACACGTCCTTGCAGGTCCATCACATGTCCATCACAAGTCCATCACAAGTCCTCACAAGTCCATCACAAGTCATCACAAATCCGTTGCAGATCCTGTTAGTGGCCACCTATACTGGACTCACTTTGAACTAGAAGTGACTCCTAGATAGATGATTCCTCAAAAAAAGTGGGAAAAGATATTCCATGCTGAGTGTGGAATTTATCATCAAATTCTGGCCCAGATGTAACATCCAAGTCACCAAAGCCCAGTTTTGCCATGTCTATACATTCGGCACTGTTCTGTGATAGTTTGAAATTGTAATTTAAGGGTGTTTTTATTGACAACAGCCCTTTTTCGGAAGGGACCCGTCTATGAGCTGAAGTCAATTTGAATTCTGATGACAACATTATTTGAGAATTAACCCTTCGTCATTAACCCTAGCCACCCAAAACCCTTCAAAATCCAACTGCAGGTTTTGTTGGAATCTGTTGGAGTTAGTACTGCACCGGTAAACTGATAACGCTTTACATGGGGTCAGGCATACCACCATAATCAGAGTCCAACAGTTTGGGTGTAGAGTTTACCATATGGTGTTGGATTTTGCAAGAGTGAAATCAATTAACCACATTTTCCTGGCGAATGAAACCAAAAATATGTTAACTTTTTCTTTTTGACACTCAGGATGACCAAATAAGGCAAGAGAAACTCTACTTCTCGGTATCAGGAGGCTGCACTTCACTAGTGGCTTTATTCCTCCTGGGAAAACTGTACATAGCCAATGCAGGAGATAGCAGGTATTTAGCCATTTCACCTTCTGCCCTGTGGCTATGGATACCCTGAGTAGCAGTATCAATAGTAAAACCTGAAGCCGTAGTCACTAGCCAGCTGATTTGGAAACGGTTATTATTAGCCATTTCACCTTTTGCCCTGTGGCTATGGATACCCTGAGTAGCAGTATCAATAGTAAAACCTGAAGTCGTAGCCACTAGCCAGCTGATTTGGAAACGGTTATTAAAGGCTAAGAATTTAGCACTACTGCAGAATGTTGACATAATTTAGGAATTCCTTAGTTGAAGTGGAACTGGGAGTTTGACGCGTTGTAGTATGAGCATTCTTTGACAATTGGTTGTTCTTAGTGTGTGCACTGAAACTTGTCAGACAATGAGAAGTTTGAAAAGAATTATTGAAAAAATAGGAGTATTAATTTGTTTAAATGTTGTGAAGGAATTTCTTCTCTCAAGATTTCCAACAAGTGTACATAGCAACAACCAAATTGTCTGGTTTGAAGAATTCAAAATGTGTTACTGCATTAAACTTTTTCAAAATACTCTGCTCCAAAATACAACACACATGTTTGAGTAGTACATTAACGACAACCTTGAAAATGTTTTTTTCTTTTTTTTTTAAATGGAATGTACTTTCAGGGTTTCAGGTGGGTTTGGAGTAGTGATTTTAACTGTGCAATAAAAAAACTAGTATGAAACCAAAACAGTCTACACAATAACCAAAATAAAGTGTGAGGAATTGCTTGTGGTTTCTATCACAACTGTTTGGCAAATGTTAGTGCAGTCATAGAATTAACAACAAGCACCTGCACTAGTACATTGTATTACATTGTACATTGTATTACATTGTAATACATTGTAATGGCAAGAGTAACTACATATGTTACAGTTTGGGGAAAAACCCCAATTTGTTTTTGGGTAAAAATACACTCCTTGGTGGGGAAAAAACCAATGTATTACATTGTGTTTAATTCATTGAAGAATCTATACAACCATAGAGTGCATGTTCAGGCGGTTTCGGGCGCTACAGTGAGTAAAAGGCGGGGCGGTTTTGAGCACTACAGTGTCTAAAATGTTAAAAAGGTTTTTCCAATATATCATTGTGACAATGGCTATAAAACATACATTTGTCAAGGGTGACAACCATAGTAAAATTATTTTTTTATTTTTTTTATCTTAGCATAAATAACTATTTTGAAATGAGCTTTGCCAAAATACCTTAACATTGGATACAAACTCTGGGTTTTTCCACCATGGAGTATATTTTTACCCCAAAACAAATTTGGGTTTTTCCCCAACTGTAACTTGTCTAGTTACTCTTGCCATTACAGTGAGATATTTACTCTGTTTGCACCAATATCAGCTTGTAATTTCATAAGTATGTAGTTGATAACATCAGTGGTGATAATAAATGTGCCCTTCATTCCAATGAAGCAAAGTTCAAGTGCATCCAAATGTGCATACAACAGACGTGCTCACATAACAATTCATGTACATGTAGGTACATGTAAACCACATAGAGCTATATTAAAGTGAAGCCTGCTAAGCGCATCTATGTTTGTGCACAAACCTATGGGAAACTTGATAATTAGTACAGTTTTAGCACGGCTATTTGATCTGCGAGGCCGAGACGCCCGAAACCAAAACACACAATCAGCAAATGAGCCTTTCATTTTGCTCTGCACAAACAAAAATGTGTTGCATTTAGAGTACATTATTCGAAAATTCATTTCATCTGATTTCATTATGCTCTACGAACACACACCAGGACGGCTTCAAAGTATCTCCACAGGGGAGAGCATTATACAATACTCTAGTAATTTAATATAACTCTATATGGTAAACCTACAATGTAACACTAATAACCTCACAAAAACAAATTTTTACAGTTCCTGTTCTGCTAATTTATGTACAGTGGCGAAAAAAATCTGAGAACAATTAGCTCCAGGTCTATGTGATCATAGTTACATACATTATGTATGATCACATACATTATGTATGTGATCACATACATACATTATGTATGTGATCATACATAATATAGGTTATGTTCATGTTTACAAGTGACATCGTGGATGTTTATCAGAATAACATGCAAAACCAATTTAGGCCGACGTTACTCACTCTTTAGCCAACAAAATTCTCCAAATTTTTCTTGAGGCAAAGACAAGGTCCTCAGTATTTCACCAGCCAAGTTTGAAGTCTCAATTCAATTTGTAAAGGAGACTTTTCTTTAATATTTTGCACCTGAGAGTGAAGCCAAGTGATTTCAATTTGAAGCCTAAGACTAGACTGGCACATGTTCAACTGTTTGAAAACCACCCTTTAGTGGCCTGGAGGCAGACTATAGAGAGATGTGTAGAAATAGAGCTACATGTAGGTACCAGACAATTCTTTTGACACAGTTGATTGATGCATTACTAAAGGGGGTGTTGGACTGGTTGTTTCAGGTGCCAGTCTCTTTTCTTGTGTTGCATGTTTTCAATACCTAACGTTTCGATTCTCACACACAGTATCGAGAGTCCCAAATTTTTGGACTACAATGTAGATGTTCATATGATTATTAAAAAAGGCCAAATGATTACAAGCCACATAATGTATTCTGTTGGACTTACAGTGCTGTGGGGAAAACTTGCAAAACAAGAAGATATAGACTGGCACATGAAACATCCAGTCCAACACATCTTTAATAGTAACTGAGTAAAGTATGTCAACAACAAAAAAATCTGGTACCGGTACCTATATAATTTTACCACAGTAATACCACTGTTAGTGTTCCATCTTTTGCAAAAGATTGACATGAACAAGTCGAGTCTTAGGCTGCAACTTAAAATAACTTAGCTTTTAATACTCTCTTGTACAAAAAGATTGACAGAAAAGGACTCCTTTACTGTTTGAATTACCTCAGTGTCTCAATTTGACTCATGAAATTTTATCTCTTTTTTGCGGAAACTTTTGAGAATATTGTTTGCCAAAAAATGAGTAAGTAAAGTTGGCCAGGTTTGTTTTGCATGTTTTTTTTCTGCACTTTGGGTCTAAGTCCTATATGTATCATACACCTATCAACAATCTGAGAACCTTAGGTCAACTTAGGTTGTTTGTACACTGCAACCTTCAACTTCAGCTTTTACGGCCCCTTGAATAATGGTTTAAAGGTTTTATTTATTTGATTTTTATCATTAATCAAACATTGCCACTCTTTCTGCACTTTTCCCAAATCCCCCATCAGGGCCATCATATGTAAGGGGTCAGAGGTCATTCCCATGACGACCGACTTCAACCCGGTAACCGAGAGACAGAGAGTGCAATATTTAGCGTCTGTGAAACCAGAGCTGCTGGGCGGTGAGTTCTCCTCCTTGGAATTCCAGAAGCGGGTCCACCGGAAAGACCTGGGCAAGAAAGTGATGTACAGGGATTGCACCATGACAGGATGGTGAGTATAGACCTTTATCGTGCTGCCACCATTTCAGTCATGTTCCCTGTACCCAATATCAATACTGAATGATGATAATTTTTCGTGCAAAAAGGAACCAGACTATTTTTCCTTCCAGCCTTGCTTTGGTTATGTTGATTTGAATGGGAAAAAATCAAGATGGCCGCAACATGATAATGGTCTATCATACATGTACATGTGTTCTCAAATTGGATCTCATTTTGCAGATTTCTTATTTTTATTTTATTTATTAAATGGTTTATTTAACTCTCCCGTCGCAGCCCGAAGGCTGAATTGTGGGCAGGTTTACACTAAAAACATAAGTAACATTAGTTATCTCCATTTCATGGAGATTCTGAGCACAGAAATGTTCTAAGCAGAGAGAACTTTCGACTTAGCACAAAAAGGTTACCAGCCAAAATGTCATCAATAGACATTGCTTTCACTGCTTCTCAGCAGCACTTCTGTTAAGCACATACATAAGCAATATTTTCTGCAGTTATAGACTAATTTAATAGCGACAGCCATTTTCTGCGTTGGCACCAGGTTCGCGCGAGTTGCGCTCATCAGGTAATATGCATGCACTCGTTTGACCAAAATGCACACACGCCTTGTCTTTAAGAATGCGTGCAGCATGCGCATGCGCAAAAGTAGTGCACCCTCGAAAATGGCTCCTAATTTTGTTCGGCGAATTACACCATAGCAGGTCTATGCAATTTGCGCTAGCTATCTGCCCAACCCATCCATTTCTTTTCTTTTTATTTATACCATAAATTAATGTGGGAATTATTGTAATAATTCACGTTTAAAAGATAATTAAATTCATTCTGTTCTGTAATACTTATCTTGATGAATGTGTCTTGATTCTAAGCAGATTCATAGATTTGTTTCGAAGTTTGTAATGTCATTTTAGGTTGAGGTGCAAAGAGCATGGCATATTTTGTTACTCTTATATCACTCACAATTAGTTGATAATTTGTGATATTTTTTAAACTACATCAAAGTAACACATTCTTTCTCAAAATGCTATTCGTTACCTTTAAAGAGGCATTCGCACGTTTCCCAGTTCCGGAGAGTAAACATCCTTGTATTGCAGCATTTCAAAACTTCAACCATTTGAATTCTTGTCTCCAAAGGAGGTGAAATATTTAAGAGAAAAAAAAACAGATTCCCTGTATAAAACATAGTGAACACTTGGTCTTTGGAATGTTTGACAGGCCCAATGAGCAAGGGTAATAATGATGCAGTGCCTTGAGCACCAATTCTGGTGGATCGTCATGCTTTATCAGGGGTGTGAAATATCAGCTTTAAAGCTGATTTCAGCTCTTTTTTTTTTTTTGATTTCAGCTTTTTTCCCTCACTTGCTGTGTACATAAGAATAGGAGATTTCCAAAGTTAGCTTTTTACACCTTTTTCAGCTGTTTTCAGTTATTTTTATCAGTGGTCACTCATACTTCTGTTTATAAATTTTTTAAAATAAAATTTCTAACATAACACTTCTGAAGAAGCACATTCTTCAGCATCCTTTCCAACTTTTTACAGTTAGTGCAACTGTTAGTCTGTAGTGTTTTAATCACAGCAGTCTCATCTTTGAAGCTCACTGAAGTCAGTACATTTCTTACTATTAAATACATTAATGTTTCTTTGCCAGGACGTACAAACTGGTGACAGAAGAGGACCTGAAGTTCCCCCTCGTGGTCGGCGAGGGCAAGAAGGCACGCCTATTGGCCACGATCGGGGTGACCAGAGGGTTCGGAGACCACGACCTCAAAGTCCACGGCACTGATATTGCCATCAAGCCCTTCCTGACGGCCGTGCCAGAGGTTAGACAATGTATTAGACTATCAGCTTCGGTCCAAAAATTGGGCCGCCAGTATCAAACGATCGAAAGGAGCAACGCTCATAGCATTTTTTGGCAAGGTATGCACATCTAGAGTTGGAAAATGTGTGACAGCTTTGCAGTGTGAGCGGTGGCAGTTTTTTTTGGTGTTATAACTTTTAATTTTTTTTTCAAAATGGCCGCCAATATGCTTGTTACCAGATTAATTATATGTGGTGACAAGCATGTTTTGACTGTCATTTAAAAAAAAAGTGATAGCACCGAAAAAGCTGCCCCCGCTGCAATGCTATCACATATTTTCCAACTACTGGGATGCATACGTTACCAGAATCACAATGAGCATTATTCCCCTCATTTGATACTGACCAAACACCAAGCTGATGGTTTATATGGCATCATAACAACATCAATAATAGATGTGTGTTGATTGCACTGGAGTCTACCAAGCATGACGCTTACTGCTTGAAATGGATATAGCATTAGCGATAGCTCTATGAATCATTCTTGGAATCCATCTTCCCTCCCCCCTTCCCCTTGGGAGGGGGGGGGGGGGTTGTATACAGGCTTGGTGGTGTGTTAATAGCGCAAGGCAGTCTTTTAAACATCTGAACTTCTTAAGATTGCTATTTGTGTCATTGTTGAATGATTTAATGGTGGTTTTACATCTCTGATAATGACTTTGTACCAAGACCTCGCCTCCATAGTCAAATTACAAGAGATGATATATTGGCATTCTCTGGTTATAGAATTACGTACGGGTTTGCATGGTTTTGCATTGTTGCCACTTATGCTGGTTATTGAATTAAAGGAAATAATTGATTTTAGATATGAGTTTAGATATCTTGTTGCAGATCTTGGTTTTTCGGAAAGGACTTCCTTGTTCATAGAGCGTAGCTATAGCAATTGTAGCTCTTTACATAACCTCAAAATCTTAGGTCCTTTAAAGGTACAGTCCATCATTTGTAATTTGTGCATTTTGTTCATTTGAAGCAACAAAGGTGCTCAAAATCTAAAGAAGGATACTGAACAACAAACCTGATGAAGTTTCAGCTCAGCTTCAGCTGTATATTCCAAGAAAAACAGCATTCTAGGATCTCGATTTTAAATCAAAAGTTGCTGAATCATGTTTTGAATTGGGCCTGAATTCAGTGTCCGAGATACGTTCTCACTGAGCCGATTGCAGCTACGCGATGTCGCGCACTGATCCGACAAATTATAGCAACCGCGCACGCGTGTGCGATGTGCCAAATATAAAAAAAAACAAACTACTAATGGAAATTTCCAACGGTGCGTCTTTAGATACACCATTGAAAAGGCCTTCTTTCGTTGATTTCTTCAAAATGACAGCTTGCCAGAAAGAATAATTTCACAGGGAGTTTAGTCCCCTTTCAACAATAATTACATCAGATACTTTTTGGAAAGCTGCAAATGATGGACTGTAGCTTTAAATTCCAATAGTAGAGTTTTCCAGGATTTTAATGAAGGTAAATCCTTTAACTTCATCCTGTAATAAAAGGAAAAACTTGCAGGCTTTCTTTGATACCAGTTGAATAAGCCAGTTGGGTATCTCGATCAAGTAGTTCAGGTCAAAAGTCATTCGGGATAAAATCGCAGACACGATGTTACGCAATGTTACGTGATTCTGCTCGTAATCAACGCACAAGCCTCATGCGACTGTCTCCTTGCGTGTTCATGCACCTTTGATGAGCACATGATTATCCCGAATGACCTTTGACCCATATCAGTGTGCGAATACGCAATTGAAATACCGAACTGGCATATATATTGGCAGCTTAATACCTCATACGAGATTTGTACATACATTTTTGGCATTGGAACCCCAAACTGAACATCCATAGCCAAAGAAAGATATAATTTTTTTTCACACGGTATAATTTCTTTTTACTCCCTACAGGTCAAAGTGTACAACCTGTTTGACCAGGAACACAACGAGAACGACGTCTTAGTCATGGCCACAGACGGCTTATGGGACATCCTCAGCAATGAGAAGGTGCTGGAGATTGTCATGGAGGTTATGCTTAGCTTCCCTCCAGGAGATTACAAAAGGTAACAAAAAATGTTTTTGGCCAATTTTGTGGAACTGCTAAACGCAGAAATTGGCTAAGCACAGAAAATATCTGCTTAGTTAATTTGTGTACTAAGCAAAACACATTTGAGAACCAGTCATAGGCAATATATGTTGTGTGACATTTTAGCTGGTAACCTGTTTCTGCTAAGCGAATATTTTCTGCGCTTAGCAGCTTTGTGAAATCGGCCCCTGTTTTCTTGCTTGTCTTCTGTAAGCTGGCTTCTCCGGGCTTTCAAGTTAGACTGCTATGGGCTCTCTGGCTGGAACTGTTGAAAGTCCCATGCAGTTGAATTTTGTTCAGTGCATTAGACGTTTCTCTGGGTACGCCATCTTGAAAACTAAAGAAAGGCATATAACGCAAACAAACATGGCGGCGTCAATGGTGCGTGCGATGAATGAGTGACTCTCGCAAAGTTAGAGCAGATTGACAATCTTACAATTGGATGGAAAGCTCGATTTCATCGAAGCATCGATCCACATTCTAGAGAGGTCATGTTTCTTTGCATTTTGAAGAAGGATCTTATCAAAATAAAGCCCAAAACCAGTGTTGGAACTGAAGTTTCCGTGTTAGTTTAATACACGTAGCACCGCCGTCAGCGAAACGTCAAGATTTTCTGTTTTCACTGCTATTTCTTGCTGCGCTTTCTGAGCTGATATAGCACCTGTTTAGCAGGAAGTACTTGCACAGGATCTGTGACATGGCTTGGAGATAAATAAAATGCGTTGTTATCAATTTTTATTTATTTGTTTTGTCAGGTACGCCTCTGCAGCCCAGGAGCTGATCATGGCTGCCAGAGGCATCCTCAAAGCCAACGGCTGGCGGACCAAAGATGGCCGACAGGGCTCTGGCGACGATATCTCCGTGTTTATAGTCCCCCTGTGTCATCACGTCGGCGTGTCACCCCAGAACAGCTGGACGGAATCCCAGGAAACCTCGGGCCTCTGCTCTGACAGTCCGCAGTGAATTCTGGGAATATTTTCACGGTGAGCCGAAACAAAAAAATTCAGGTGTGCCTGTAAAAGTTAGAAATCAGTACAGCCTGTAATTGTTAAGCAGTCTAATCGCAAAATGTGGGAAATCAAGTTGAAGATTACAATGCACAGAGTAATCGGAATAAAGTCCAGTAAAAGTGAAAACGCTCGTTGTTGCCAAATTGGCTTATTAAAGGGTATGTGGAGGGACAGTAGAGGGCGGTGTGTGCCTTACTCACATGAGCCAAATGAGGGCGCTTTCTTGACAGTGTTGGCATGAAAGTTAAACTCTACATATGTGGTGAACGGCACACAATGCATACAGCACGTGCGCTATTTCTCCGGTAGTGTTTGTATTATAAGGGCGCACTTATGCAGTGGTGCGATATGGAAAACTTGGTGCTAAGTTGCCTGCACCTAACGGGGCTTTCAACCATTTTTGTCTAACCACTGGCTGTCAGAGTTGTGCATAATATAGTCTACAGTGGTTGTCTGTGTTTAGGATTGGGTTATTGCTGAAAGCTCCGTGCATGAACTGTAGATACTATGACAATGTGTGAAACGCCCATGCTCAGGTTATCTGTGCATGGATGTCGTGTGTTTCCTGCCACAAAACGCTGCGTCCTGTAATTTTATCATGTTGTGCGAATGTCGTACTATTATCTATGCCTCGCATCATGAGACTGCTGTATTGCACGTTGATGCGTTCAAATTCATGGTTAGAGAGTTAAGGCACACGTCAGGTCTAGGTTTATAGGCACTTTCACACTACAAAAAATCTCTGTGTTGTACACAGGTCCGACACGTGTAAACTAGACTGACCTTTTCACACTACAAAATTTAACACGGCACTGAACCGTGTAGAGCGCTCGATCCGTGTCAAAACTAACACTGCTCGGGAGGTGGGTTGAGAACTCTCGATCCGTGTGGAGACGTCCGACACGTGTTGAAAGCCGTAGTATGAACACTTCTGGGTTAAGTTCGCCCCGTGTAACCACGGATCGGACCAGTGCACAGCAGCATCACACACTGTAGTTGTTAGCAACGAACAAACGAATAACCTTTGACCTGCTGCCCTGCCACGGCTACGCCCTCGCCTGCTTTTTCGCGCGTTCTTCGTCCGACGCGACATGTCCGAGAAAAACGGCCAGAGGTCAGAAAAAAAGACCCACATGGAGTGCTAGTGAGTAGGAGGTGTAGGCATTGCTGGCTATTGAAGCTTTATACAGATCCGTGTGAGGCGGCCGGCCGTGTGTGTAGTATAAAACGATCGCACAATACATGGGTCAAAACATAACATGTGTGGCACAAATGCTGGTGTTGCGTTGAGTAGTGTTAAAACGAAGTGAAATTGAACCGTGCTGAAATTTTAAGAGGTCGACACGGGTTGGAACCACGTAGATTTTGACACAGATCAGGCGTTCATAGTGTGAAAAGGCGTTTTGTCTGTGGTAGTTAAAGAGCCCATAATACGTTAGAAATACTAAGATATTGAATCCTTCCTAAGCAGTACTGTCTGTGTTCAGTGAGGTGGTTGCTTACCTCAGCATTGACATTATGATGCCACCTTTGTAAATATGTACCTGCGTCTCTGTTTGTGTTTCAATGCTTTTAAGTCTCTGAACCCTGAGTGGCTTTAACCTCGTTATAGAGGTGACTTCTAATTAATAATAAAAATTGTGCACACACTTGTACATGTGTGTGTGTGTGTGCAGTGCGGAGGTACTGTTATCCAATGTTCAACTGCAGTGTGCATACTAAGCTGTGGCGTTTTTGCGCGAGGTGATAGAGCAAGTGAGTGTGAGCGAATAGTGTCAGTGGCTCACAAGTGACCTTCAGTACCGATAATCTTTTTGTGAGCGGGTACCCACATATGAAGTCCGTATTCCTTCATAAAGACAGGGCTTCACCACTCTTTCAAGTTCTGGGGTCATTTTCTCGTAGCTCAGGAACTTGCTAAGCTTAGAAAATATTCGCTAAGCGAGATTGGGTTACCGGTTCAACCCATGCAGAGTATATTGATGGGACTGGTTCCCTGCCGATTTTTGCTAAGCACACATTAGGAGCTCCACGAAAATGGGCCCCGTTGTCTTGGTGAATATGACATGCCCATTGGCCAGTATATTCTTTTTTGTTTTTAACGGCACGTACCGGTACGTGTATGAGGATCACTATTAGCCCGTGCCTCATGCCTGACTGTAGTGAATTGACCTGTCGCAGTAGAATCGCGTTAGAATTGCGTCAACGCAGCTTGTGAAATAATGTCTAATTATATGATAAACAAATGGATGCGAAAGCTAGCGTACAAAAATTTCATAGGGTTGTCTAAAGCCCGGTTCATACTTCATGCGAAAGCGAATGCGAAGCGAATTTGACGTCTTAAAACATTCTCTGCGAAATTTGCCCGAGTTGAAATATGTTTAACTTTTACGAATTCGCAGCGCGAATACTTGCCACGACGTCACAAATTCGCATTCGCTTTTGCTTTCGCGCAGAGTATGAACCGGGCCTCAGGGGCGTGGAAACTCGCAAACGGCGATTGGTCAATTGTTGTTAGACAGATATGTCTGTTCACCAGAGTCGGAAACACAAGCGTGTGGATATATCCTTTACAATGCTGGATACGCAATTAAATAGACCTCTTGTGAATTCATTGATAGTCAAATAAATAACCTCAAGATGGCTGCTGTACGCATATAGTCTATAGGTGGATCATCACTTCAGCCAATCAGTCACTTAAGTGGGCATTGTTCGTCGGCAGATAGGGAAAATATTAGGGGAATTGTGCCTTTGAAGATACAAGCATGTAATTCGGCACATAGTCAAAGTATGTTTTAAGAAAGATATTGGGCTATAGGGCCATCGCAGATTTGTCCTTTGAAAATATCGGTAGAATAACTTTCAAAATTGTCAAAATGGCTGCCATTGCTTGTTGTTCTAGGTATATTTTTTTTCAAAGGACAACTCTGCGATGGCCCTGTAGCCAAATATCTTTCTCATGACATACTCTGACTGTGCGCCAAATTCCATGCTTGTATCATTAAAGGCACAATCTCATCACCTATCTGCCGTATTGTATGTATTCCAGTAATTATGAATAAAAAAAATGACCTTGATAAATATTGAAATCTGAAAACAAAATGCAGTTGTCGGCGTGCTACATGTATATCAGCAGAGCATGCTGCAAATAAGTGAAAACAAGTGTCGTACTCAGTCAATATTCCATTTTAATTTAGCCCTCTCATTTCTGAAACTACCTCTCCCTCGTGCCCTATTTTCAATGGGGAGCGCTGATAAAATCCTACAATCAGGCACTCTTTATATAACTAAAAGTGAACAAATGCACCCTTCTCATTTAGGGGCAGACCGTTCCCATGTACGTCAAATTGTTACATTTTTCTAGTGCATTTTTTTTTATGGAATTTATTTTTTGGGGGGCAAGACAACATTTTGGGGGGGCTAAAGCACCCCCTAGCCCCCCCTCCCCCTATAACCCCCACTGATCTGAACAACCACAGACAGTCCAAAAAGTCGATCCTGTTCCCCTGCCGTGCCTTTTACACAAGCTTGTCACCAACAGTCAGATCACAATTCAAGCAAGCACTGTGACTAGTCAAATTCAGTCAACAGACAAAAGCAGGCAAGTGGTAGGCACAGTTGGCTTATCGATCACCTACAGTCAAAGTATAGCTATATCAAGCTACATAAACAGTCACGGCCAGTCAATCCTGCTGTATGTAGGCTGGGAGCTCTTAACTGTTAAAACAGTCACTTGATCGATTTTGACTTTATTGGACAACTTTGTACAGAATGTATGTTTGCTTAGGACGGTTTTAATCACTTGATGCTGGGATTATTTTTGACTGAAAAACACCATTTTTGAAAAAAAGACAAGATATGTCAGCTAAATTTTAAAGTTAAGTCAAACATCACAAATACTGACTCTTGTGAGACATGTGTACAATATTTGTACGATACTTCTCACCGTAACTTCATATTTTGCAACACTCCAAGGCCCGGCCACGAAGCAATATTTGCTAGGATGACAGGCCGTGTATAGCGGCCAAGCTCAAGTTCAAAACATGGTGTGTACAAAACCAATGGGAACCACTGCCGTGTATACATGTCTACCGCCGGAGATTTAACCCCTCACCCTCCGATGGGAATGTACATTGCCGGATCGTGTTTACACGACCCACGGCATTAACTGGTTAAAGTAACTGGAATGTTACAATATGTTCACTGTATTCCAAAGTTATTCTCAACCAAAAACATATAAATTCAGTAGGCAATATTATACTATGTTATAGGAAAAGAAATATTTAAAATCCACTACCAAGTAGTTAAAAGGTAGGATCTTTACCTAAATGTGTTATAAGAGTTCTTTTTGTGCACTATTTTGCAATAGGCTTTTAGTGAGCAGTGATTAATGTGGGAAATGTATGGGAATCAATTGTTGCCATTGGAAAAAAAAAAGGATTCACCTTGCCATTAATAAAAAGGAGACGTAATGAGTTTAAAAAAAGAGGGCCAAATGATATTGTCAACATTTTAATACAGGCTAGTCAAATATGTTTTGCTTTGACTGGAGTCTTAGGGATGATCAGGGATTGCTGATGTATTCACATACATAATGAATGACGACTGGACATGTGAACATTCTGTTGGGAATAAAATTATTAAGAACAGGTGTTTTAAGTAAGCATTTGCTTACTTTACGCATGATTACACTTAATGCATCGGCATGGTGTAAATGTACTGGTATAAATAAATACTTCATGCATATGTATGTATGATTTAGTACTTATAGCTTATTGAATAAATATTTTGGGAAAGTACACTCAACCAAAAAAGAAAGTCCCCCTTAATACTTTTTTGTCTAACTCAAAAACTACTGGGCACATCTTGCTCAAATTATGACTGATCAGTGCAGAAATTCATTATGCAATTTATGAGAAATGGTTCTGAAAAAAAGTTGCACTTTTGTATACGTGCAAGGTGAGTGTGAACCACAACTTGCACGTATACAAAGTGCAACTGTTTTGGGTACCATTTGTCATAAATTGCATAAATTCATACACATTATCACTGTTTTGGGCCAAATAAAGAGTATGGCTGGATTGCTAAGGATTTGTTGTACTGATTAGTCGTTATTTGAGCTAGAGGTGCTCAGTAGTTTTTGAGTTAGACAAAAAGTATTTGAAGGGGGGACTTTCTTTTTTGGTTGAGTGTATTTCGACATGGGCTTCCTGGTGTTGTTTTGGCTTTCATATCCTGTGGATAATTGAACATTCCAAAATTCAAAAAAAAAAACCATGAAGGGCAAAACCTTATCTAATATTGAATTTAAATCACACTGGATCAACAATGGTTACTTTGTACGCCCAAACGCATGGTACAAACAGTAGTACATCAATTATGAATTTTGTTATGAGCACGAACAAAGAGTTTTACCAGTGTATGGGTTTGGTCCCTGAGTAAAGAATATGGAGTACCGAAGTAAATACATGTACGTCACGCGCACAAAACGCGCGTGATTCAGCCTGTGAACCATCAAGCGCGCGTGCTCCATTCGTTTGCCCTACACTTCCTGGTTTTAAATGACGTCACACTTCGGTACTCCATTGAACATCAATATGACTACATGTATACCTCTTGTGTTTTTCAGTACATTTGATGAGAACAAGTACATGAAAAAGTACTACCGTTCCTTGGAAGCAACATATATTTTTGGTGCATGATATCAATTTCATTAAATTAAGGAAATAATGATTACCACAACTCTGTCCCTTACTGCTTGCCAGTGTGAACAGAATTCAACTAGGCCTACAACTACAACTCATTTGTAAGCAGCTGCATTTTTACTCTCTGGTTTTTTTTTGGTTTTTTTTTTTGCCATTTGATGCATTACTGTAGTGGTTCAGTCTTTTTCGAACTGTGTGGTTCCTGTACACAAATGTGGGATTATCAGTTTCCAAGGATTGTGACACTTGTGTCTGTTAACAAGGCATTTATCGTAAATTGCTTTCATGGCCGCAATTGCTTCCATGAAATGTTGCAGTCTGATCAAGACTACGTTTGAACCCAACCTTGGGATCGTGTTGCTTGTGTCTGTAAGCAAGATACTTTGCCGCAATTGCTTCCATGAAATGTTGCAGTCTGATCAAGACTAGGTTTGAACCCAACCTTGGGATCGTGTTGCTTGTGTCTGTAAGCAAGATACTTTGCCGCAATTGCTCCCATGAAATGTTGCAGTCTGATCAAGACTAGGTTTGAACCCAACCTTGGGATCGTGTTGCTTGTGTCTATAAGCAAGATACTTTGCCACAATTGCTTCCAAATGGGGGATAAGTATGTTGCCTGGGTAGTGATAAGTTGGTATGGATTCCGTGCACAAACAAGAGAGGGCGCATTTTTACCCCTTTTAAGAGCCTTGGATGAGACACACAGCATGCGCGTACTGGTTCACACGCGAAGTACGCACGACTTATTTTATTCTGAATATTGCTCAAACCTTCGTGTGAGCGTCAGGCATCATCGGCAATGCCTCCCCCAACTCTCCCTTCCTTACCGTTGAGGGGGTAATTGTGCACAGAGCCCACACAATTGAAGATCTAAATCGGGTTGAAAATCTCAAACCTTGGCTGTTAAACAGCTTAATGAATTTCTCTCTAACTGCGTACGGAATTTCTGTCATTAAATTATTATTGAAATTTTTGTGTAATGAATTTTATAAGTAAGTTCAATGATGGGGTTTCCATGCTAATAGCTAGCTAGAACCAGAAAACTTTTATTTCAGATATGAGGTGCAAATGGAGAAAGTTTCGGAAGTCAAGGGAAAGGTTTATTTTAAACAGCTTTGTGGAAAATAAATTCCAATCAAAGATCGCAAGTCTTCGTGAAATTTTATTGGACTCTTTAATGTCCACGAATCGGTGGGTACATTTGTAAAGGTTCTATGTATGGATTATTTTTTTTTCAAAGAATGAATATATTCGTTTATTGGACTTTTGAATTTAGGTTCGCCACGGAACAGTACAAACTATGTGGAATTTTTGTGAATTGCAATACAGTAGCAATATAGCCTGTAGGTACTTGCACAGATTCTTAGAAAATATGTTTAAATGTGTATTTAATTTACATATTCAATTGTTAGTTTTTGACAATTTTTGCCATATTTCATCTGATTATATTTTGTAATATTATAATTCAAAGCCTTAAAAGCCTAATCACTCACTAATCGTAATTACCAGTTTCTAGTACTGAAAGTACTCAGAGTAAAATCTGTTTCACTATTTTTAATTTGTATGTCTTTTAAAAATTGTATTAAAAACACTTTTTTTTTCTTTCTTTTTTCCTCACTTTGCCAAAGGAAATATTTGAAATCATTGATTTAAAATTTAAAAATAAAAAAAACGTACTTTGTACAGTCGGACATTAGTTCAAAATAAAGATGCAAACGATGCTCAAAATGAAGTGCTTTTTTGCAGATTTCTTTTTCCTTGTAGAAATATAGTTTCCAGGTTTTTTGTGTGTGAACAAACTGAAGAAGACCCAAATATGTCATTAAAAAAAAAACGCTTGCATGGAATAAAGCACTGAGAAAACATAATTATAATACATAGTGTATAGTGAGTTAAAAAAACAACAATGTATTTGAACTTCTAAATAGGCGAAAAGGATGATCTGGCAATATTTAAGACCTACCATATTGTAAAAAAAAAAATCAAAAAAACTTGGGCCAACCAAAAAAATGGATTGAAATTTACATTACAAAATTTTGAGTCCAGGGTTTTGTCTATGTTTTTTTTGTTCCAGTTTACTTCCCTGCGATGTTTTCTCTGGTTTTCCTTTTGTGTTTTTCTTACAAGGTAACGTGGGACAGTTGTTTTACTAATTAATGTAATTAATGAAGCTACAGATCAAGTGGTCTACAACGAATTCGGACACATCATCACAAACTCTCTTCTCAGGTTTCAATGTCTTTATTTTACAAAAGTCACCAGACAAGACATTCTAAATACAAAAGAGACAGTGTATTTATTTACATGTAAAAAAATGTGGATTGGATTGCATTTCAATGAAAAAAAAAAAAGTGATAATATTATTTTGTTACTTGCACCGAAAGACTAAAAAATAGAAATCCATGTCCTTTTTCCAATAACCTTCTGTATATAAGCGTGGGCGGCATTATTCATAATCAGCCGAGCCGATGAAAACATCTTTTCCTCAGCATGTGGGTTTATAATCGGTTGCTATGTGTTACCATTCAGCACTCCAGACTCGAGAACCATTGAGTTCTTGGGGCTAGATAAGCCAATCCCTGGAAGTCCGCGCCCGCCATTAAAGGTACAGTCCATCATTTGTAATTTGTGCATTATGTTCGTTTGAAGCAACAAAAATGCTCAAAATCTAAAGAAGGGTGCTTAAAAACTAACATGACGAAGTTTCAGCTCAGTTAATGCTGTATATTCTGAGAAAACAATATTCTAGGATCTCGATTTCAAATCGAAAGTTGCCGAGTCGTGTTTTTAATTGGACCTGAATTCAGCGTCCGAGACACGTTCTCACTGAGCCGATTGCAGGTACGCAATGTCGCGCACTGAACTGACGAATTATAACAACCGCGCGCACACATGTGCGTTGTAACTAACTTCGCCGAATAAAAAAAAAACAAAGTTGGAAAGGCCTTCTTTCATTGAATTCTTTAAAATGACAGCTTGCCAGAAAGACTAATTTCAGAGGGAGTGCAACCAAGTATGTTTTGCAACAATAATTACGTCAGTTACTTTTTGGATAGCTGCAAATGATGGACTGTAGCTTTAAGGGAAAGCAATTTACCTGTGAATGGCAGAGATGCAACAATAGGGCTTTGGTGTGGAAGCTGAAAAGCTCTTTTAAAAAAAATCTCCCAGAAAATTGTAATGGCAACAACAGAAATTGAATGGAGCCTGTTTTTCACTGTGATTATTCAATTGGAACTAATAGCGAAACACGAAATGTTACCAATGCATGCGGGTCTATAATACCTGTCCAATCAATATCTGATTCTAATATAATTTACATTTTGATAGTAAAAAGGGGGGGGGGGGGGGAGATATCTATCGATGATTTCTGTTACTTTGTCACTGATGCTCAGATAATATATCACATTCTATCACTAAAATACATCACGTCACAAAAACAAACGGCGACACCCCATGCCGATACAAAATACTTCCTGCCCCATCCCAAAAATTTAAGTAATAAAAAAAATACAAACCAATAAAAAGTGGCATCGTAACCCATTTGTCTTGCGTATGTAAACAGTCATACAATCAACAAACAGTCTTGGAAACATTTCAGAATGGAACACTTCATACGTAGAAATTAGAGGGAATGCAGGCATTTGGCATGGGGTGTCACAATCGAGCTCATTATATTCAACAGAGCATGGCCTCCTTTTTTTGTGCATACTGCCATCCTGTGCTTACTAAAACGGTTTCACTTTAGTTATCTCTAGACTACACTTTACATTATTTACATCACGCCTGACTTACTAACGACATCAACGCACGAGTACATCACCCATGTGTACATCACCAAGAGTAGTGGTCAAGTCCAGGAAGAAGGAACCGAGAATGAACAAGTTATTTCAATACAGCAGCTCAGATTGTGACTTGACTTGAGACTGGATGTCTTGTGACCGACTTGAGAGTGAGGACACGACAACTCGGACATCACCTCAGCTGAAGTAAGCAATTTTAACCGGTTCATTTAATACAGTTCAGTTCATGGATGGGGTTACAGTTGCCCAACAGAGAAAACTTTTCCGTTGCAAAGGCAGGTTGTTTGGTTCCAGAATTTCTTGACACATGCCTCGCATAACCTAAGGGTTGGTTCGTACTTAAATGCAGTTTTCGTGTCTAGTTTCACCACAAGAGTTATATTTTTTTTTTAACTAGAAAGCGCACTCGCTATACTACGCGCACGTGCCGAAATGGACGTGCGGCCGCCATTGTTTAGGGGAATAAAAACCTCAAGAGAGTAATAATCAGAACATGGCACGATTGTAAAGTACCAGGATGTGCCCACTTTCAGTTAACAGTGGCAGAAACCACCGGCAGTTTTGTTAATCCAATCTGCTTTTTTTAAACAATATTCATTGACTATTTATTTGGATGAGAATAAAGATCATTAGACATCAATGTTTGCCTTCATCTGAGCAACATCGTGATTCTGTGTGTGCACTCAGTCTCCGCATACAAGTACGTACGTACGTATGCACGCATGCACAGAGAGCTACATTTGGAAAGAATTCAAAAATTGTCCACCTAAAGAATGGCAGCTGCGCGTCCACGTCGGCACGTGTGCGTACAGCGAGTGCAATCTCTTGGTTAAATACAGTCGACTCTCATTAATACAAACTCAGTCAGACCTAGCCAAAATGTTTGTTATATCAGAATTTTGTATTAAGTGAAGTGCCGGTCCCATTTGTTGTGCACATAAAGCACAGCCGGGGCCAAGGGTCTATGTTTGTTATAACCAGAATTGGTATTAACAGTGTTTGTATTAACGAGAGTCAACTGTATAACTCTATGACTCTGCTTTGTCTGTACACCATTCTTTGTCTTGTCCAACATCGCGAGGTGTCATGCAATTGCTTTATGGAGTACCGAAGTGTGACGTCATTTAGAACCAGAAAGTGTAGAGCAAGCGAATGGAGTACGCGCGAGTGTTGGTTCACAGGCTGATTCACGCGCTAATGTCTTTTACATGCATTTTGTGCGCGTGACATATTCACTTCGGTACTCCATAGCTCTACCACCATAGCATTCAGGCTCTACATAGCAAGGACCACGGCACAGCTTTTTTCAACACACTTCGGTCAGTCAGCACACTGCAGCAATTGCTCTGTCTTGGACTACTACTGGGTCTCGGTCAGGCTCGGGTGTCTTCATTCATCTATGCTTGGTAACCAGAATGCCTGCAGAACAAATACACACAAAAACACATGTTCACCAAAAAGGCTTCCCAGATCCTGCAAAATCTACTACGGATGAGAAATACAGATTGCTCTTTGATTGGCCCTCAAATCTTCAAGATGTCAGCAAACAGTGAAGATCACTTGTTATTTATTAAGGGGATAATAGGGCAATGGAGCAGGGAAAGAATGTTGCAACCTGACACCACTTTGTTCTTAATATATCATCTCAATTAAGGTCAGTCATTGCAGAAATGTTGAAAAGACATGAATCTGGGACTGAGAAACATTTCCGATTTTGTTAGGAAATACTTCAAAATTGTCTTGACTCTCCATAACTACACAACTGCTGAAGTGGTGTCAGGATGCAACATTCTTTTCTGGAGCAGTTACAAACGTGTGGTTTAAAAAACTGGTTAGAACCAAGCCCCTAGCCGGTTTTACACATCACGTTTATAACTGCTCCATCACACTATTTTACCCATTCATAAAGTTGATAAACTTCGACAGGTTTTGTTCTACCATTTTACTCCGTGTCCGGGACTTTTCTATGGTGTGGGCAGCGCGTGCAGACACCTCT